>NW_024070189.1:11718816-12378861 GCF_014754425.2 Oryx dammah
ATATATATATATATATATATAATTGTTTCTTTAGTTGCTAAGTCTTGTCCAACTCTTTGCAACCCCATGGACTGTAGGCCACCAGGCTCCTCTGTCCATGGAATTCTCCAGGCAGAAATACTGGAGTGGGTTGCATTCCCTTCTCCAGGGGATCTTCCCAACCCAGGGATCAAACTTGAGTCTCTTATGTCTCCTGCATTGCAAGTGTGTTCTTTACCACTAGCGCCACCTGGGAAGCCCATACACGCACACACATATATAAATACATATATACACACGCTTGTTTAACAATGACATCATCTTGTAGGAAGATATAATTGTCCAGGCATTTCAAATTTGTATATTTTGGTATCCCTTTGGTAAAGAGGAAAAAGAGGTGACATTCTGTCTAAATAAGCCATGTTCCTAAAGATCGGGAGGCCAGGGGCGGCAGCCGGGAAGATCAACCCACGTCCAAGGAGCTGTGGCTGCACTGGCACAGGAGGGCCTAGAGGAGCCATCCCACGTTGAAGGTCAGGAAGGGCAGCCATGAGGAATACCCCTCATCCAAGGGAAGGAACAGTGGCTGCGCTTTGCTGGAGCTATGACCAGTGAATTTTCTTGACACATCTGAGGTCAGGGGCGGCCGGGAGAAGCCACCTCGTGCCCAAGGCCAGGGGCAGTGACCCTGAGGAGCCACCCTGAGCCCGAGGCCAGGGGTGGCAGCTGGGAGGAGCCACCCCGAGCCCGAGACCAGGGCTGGTGGCCAGGAGGAGCAACCCGAGGAGCGCTGGCTGAGCAGGCACAGGAGGGCCTAGAGGAGCTATCCCATGTTGAAGGTCAGGAATGGCGGCAGTAAGGAGATACCACTCGTTCAAGGTAAGGAACAGCAGCTGTGCTTTGCTGGAGCAGCTGTGAAGAGATACCCCATGCCCAAGGTAAGAGACACCCAAGTAAGATGGTAGGTGTTGCAAGAGGGCATCAGAGGGCAGACACACTGAAACCATACTCACAGAAAACTAGTCAATCTAATCACAGTAGGCCCACAGCCTTGTCTAACTCAATGAAACCAAGCCATGCCTGCGGGGCAACTCAAGATGGGTGGGTCATGGTGGAGAGGTCTGACAGAATGTGGTTCACTGGAGAAGGGAATGGCAAACCACTTCAGTATTCTTGCCTTGAGAACCCCATGAACAGTATGAAAAGGTAAAATAATAGGATACTGAATGAGGAACTCCCCAGGTCAGTAGGTGTCCTATATGCTACTGGAGATCAGTGGAGAAATAACTCTAGAAAGAAAGAAGGGATGGAGCCAAAGCAAAAACAATACCCAGCTGTGGATGGGACTGGAGATAGAAACAAAGTCCGATGCTGTAAAGAGCAATATTGCACAGGAACCTGGAATGTCGGGTCCATGAATCAAGGCAAATTGGAAGTGGTCAAACAGGAGATGGCAAGAGTGAACGTCGACATTCTAGGAATCAGTGAACTAAAGTGGACTGGAATGGGTGAATTTAACTCAGATGACCATTATATCTACTACTGTGGGCAGGAATCCCTCAGAAGAAATGGAGTAGCCACCATGGTCAGCAAAAGAGTCCGAAATGCAGTACTTGGATGCAATCTCAAAAACAATAGAATGATCTCTGTTTGTTTCCAAGGCAAACCATTCAATATCACCATAATCCAAGTCTATGCCCCAACCAGTAATGCTGAAGAAGCTGATGTTGAACGATTCTATGAAGACCTACAAGACCTTGTAGAACTAACACCCAAAAAAGATGTCATTTTCATTATAGGGGACTGGAATGCAAAAGTAGGAAGTCAAGAAACACCTGGAGTAACAGGCAAATTTGGCCTTGGAATGCGGAATGAAGGAGGGCAAAGACTAAAAGAGTTTTGCCAAGAAAATGCACTGGTCATAGCAAACACCCTCTTCCAACAACACAAGAGAAGACTCTACACATGGACATGACCAACTAGTCAACACCGAAATCAGATTGATTATATTCCTTGCAGCCAAAGATGGAGAAGCTCTATACAGTCAGCAAAAACAAGACCGGGAGCTGTCTGTGGCTCGTATCATGAACTCCTTATCGGCAAATTCAGACTTAAATTGAAGAAAGCAGGGAAAACCGCTAGACCATTCAGGTATGACCTAAATCAAATCCCTTATGTTTATACAGTGGAAGCGAGAAATAGATTTAAGGGACTAGATCTGATAGATAGAGTGCCTGATGAACTATGGAATGAGGTTTGTGACACTGTACAGGAGACTGGAATCAAGACCATCCCCATGGAAAAGAAATGCAAAAAAGCAAAATGGCTGTCTGGGGAGGCCTTACAAATATCTGTGAAAAGAAGAGAAGCAAAAAGCAAAGGAGAAAAGGAAAAATATAAGCATCTGAATGCAGAGTTCCAAAGAATAGCAAGAAGAGATAAGAAAGCCTTCTTTAGTGATCAATGCAAAGAAATAGAGAAAAACAACAAAATGGGAAAGACTAGAGATCTCTTCAAGAAAATTAGAGATACCAAGGGAACATTTCATGCAAAGATGGGCTCGATAAAGGACAGAAATGGTATGGACCTAACAGAAGCAGAAGATATTAAGAAGAGGTGGCAAGAATACACAGAAGAATTGTACAAAAAAGATCTATTCAAATCCTGAAGATGATGCTGTGAAAGTGCTGCACTCAATATGCCAGCAAATTTAGAAAACTCAGCAGTGGCCACAGGACTAGAAAAGGTCAGTTTTCATTCCAATTCCAAAGAAAGGCAATGTCAAAGAATGCTCAAATTACTGCACAATTGCACTCATCTCACACGCTAGTAAAGTAATGCTCAAAATTCTCCAAGCCAGGCTTCAACAATAAGTGAACCGTGAAATTCCTGATGTTCAAGCTGATTTTAGAAAAGGCAGCGGAACCAGAGAACAATTTGCCAACATCCGCTGGATCATGGAAAAAGCAAGAGAGTTCCAGAAAAACATCTATTTCTGCTTTATGGACTATGCCAAAACCTTTGAGTGTGTGGATCACAATAAACTGGGGAAATTTCTGAGAGAAATGGGAATACCAGACCACCTGACCTGCCTCTTGAGAAATCTGTATGCAGGTCAGGAAGCAACAGTTAGAACTGGACATGGAACAACAGACTGGTTCCAAATAGGAAAAGGAGTACATCAAAGCTGCATATTGTCTCCCTGTTTATTTAACTTATATGCAGAGTACATCATGAGAAATGCTGGACTGGAAGAAACACAAGCTGGAATCAAGATTGCTGGGAGAAACACCAATAACCTCAGATATGCAGATGACACCACCCTTATGGCAGAAAGTGAAGAAGAACTAAAAAGCCTCTTGATGAAAGTGAAAGAGGAGAGTGAAAAAGTTGGCTTAAAGCTCAACATTCAGAAAATGAACATCATGGCATCTGGTCCCATCACTTCATGGGAAATAGATGGGGAAACAGTGGAAACAGTGGCAGACTTTATTTTTTTGGGCTCCAAAATCACTGCAGATGGTGACTATAGCCATGAAATTAAAAGACGCTTACTCCTTGGAAGAAAAGTTATGACCAACCTAGATAGTATATTTAAAAGCAGAGACATTACTTTGCTGCCTAAGGTCCATTTAGTCAAGGCTATGGTTTTTCCTGTGGTCATGTATGGATGTGAGAGTTGGACTGTGAAGAAGGCTGAGCCCCGAACAATTGATGCTTTTCAACTGTGTTGTTGGAGAAGACTCTTGAGAGTCCCGTGGACTTGAGATCTGCAAGGAGATCCAACCAGTCCATTCTGAAGGAGATCAGCCCTGGGTGTTCTTTGGAAGGAATGATGCTAAAGCTGAAACTCCAGTACTTTGGCCACCTCATGAGAAGAGCTGACTCATGGAAAAGACTCTGATGCTGGGAGGGATTGGGGGCAGGAGGAGAAGGGGATGACTGAGGATGAGATGGCTGGATGGCATCGCGGACTCAATGGACGTGAGTCTGAGTGAACTCCAGGAGTTGGTGATGGACAGGGAGGCCTGGCGTGCTGCGATTTATGGGGTCGCAAAGAGTTGGACACAACTGAGTGACTGGACTGAACTGAACTGTCTGAAATTATGCAATTTATAAGTCTTTGATTTGGAAGGACTGAGACGTTGAAAAATAGAGAGATGATGGAAACTAGTGCTTCTAGGTAATGAGGGTGGTGGCTTTGACAGCAGAGTTCATCTAAATGAGGAGTAGGAACTTTTATAGTGTTTTATAGTGTTCCAGGAGTGGGAAAAAGCTGGGGCTCCTTTCCACATAGGATCCCTGAGATGCCACGAGTCTGGATGAGGTTTCTGCAGGAAACTGGGGGCTTCCTATGGCATCTAAGGAATGAAACTACAAAAGAGTAACGTCCTTTGAACAGAGCACAGGGTACGAGTCCTTTTTCATGAATGTTTGTCAGGTAACTTCTGCCCTCTGCGATGCACTCATCTTTTTTTCTTCAGTTGGCTGAGACTTAGCCTGTTTCTCGGTTCCACTGTCCTGTTTCTTTCAGCCTCCTGTTGTAGCTATCAGAGGTAATGAATGTGTTGACAAAAATAACATTTTGCTTTTGTTCTTATAAGTTGTGGAACTTGGTACTTCTGCCAAGACCTCATTTTAGAGGTTGAGAGGATTTGTACAAATGGGATATAAGGTTAGGAGTCTCCTGATTTTTCAGTTTTACAGAGTTTCCACATAAAACCTCTCTCAAAGGGGAGATTTTGCAGATTTAAAGTCATTGGAAACATTTTCTCTATGAAACTGAAGTCAATAAAACCATTTTTTCTTTATTCACTGTATATTTGGTTCTCTATTCACACTGTATATATTTCTAATTTGAATAAATTAATGAATTAAACATTATAAGATTTGTTTTTATATACAAAACAGAAAATGAAATACTATCAACAGAAGCATTACAAACACCTCCTTCCTACATAAAAATGTGGCATAGAAGTTTAGTAAATCTGTAATCCTGCTGCTGCTGCTGCTGCTGCTAAGTTGCTTCAGTCGTGTCTGACTCTGTGCAACCCCATAGATGGCAGCCCACCAGGCTCCTCTGTCTCTGGGATTCTCCAGGCAAGAACACTGGAGTGGGTTGCCATTTCCTTCTCCAATGCATGAAAGTGAAAAATGAAAGTGAAGTTGCTCAGTCATGTCCGACCCTCAGCGACCCCATGGACTGCAGCCTTCCAGGCTCCTTCGTCCATGGGATTTTCCAGGCAAGAGAACTAGAGTGGGGTGCCATCACCTTCTCTGTGTAATCCTGCAGCACTCACCCCCATTAGCACAAATGTGTGTTTACTATAGCACTGTTCGCTCAGTTTGTTGCTGAGGCAAAACCACAACAATATCAGGTGATGTAAAAGTCAAGAAATGACCTTCTTTCTTTCTAACCTCTCTCTCCATGTTATACTTTGTCAAATACAATCATTCTGCAAAGGCCTGAGAAAAAGCAAATGAAAGAGTTTTCTTACCCTTGCAGTCAAAAAGAGCACAGAGCTTTAATAGCATAAAGATTATTCACATATTTGCTGTCCTTAAAAATTTTCAAATATGGTTTCTTTTAGGATGACTACCAGACTTGTAGTAAAAGGAACTCAGAAGATAATATTTTTATAATAAAATAACATGAACTATAATAGAGTCACATTAGGTTGAGTTTTTACTAAAGTAATAAATCTCAAACATTAATGTTTTTCTGTAAATTAAATAAAATTCAGCCTTTTATGATCTTCTTTTATAGCCCTGTGACCTGCACTTTTGCATGGATGTTTCTTTCCAGCTAAATAATAAGCTCCTGGATGTCTGGAGCCAAGTCTTTTTTTATGGCTGCATTTCCATTTCCTGACCCCCTAACCTTAAACACACGGAGAAGGCAATGGCACCCCACTCCAGTACTCTTGCCTGGAAAATCACTTTCATGCATTGGAGAAGGAAATGGCAACCCACTCCAGTGTTCTTGCTTGGAGAATCCCAGGGATGGGGGAGCCTGATGAGCTACCGTCTATGGGGTCTCACAGAGTCAGACACGACTGAAGTGACTTAGCAGCAGCAAGCTTAAACACAAGCTAACAGTAAATAAACATTAGTTAAATAAATGAAAAAGTAAGTAGGTAAATGAATGGATATACTCAGTTAGTGGGCACTGACTTTTATATCTGTCTTAATTGCTTGTTTTAGAATCAGAATACTTTAGAAAAGCCATTGAATGATTGCCATACCACATTACTAAAGCAGATGCCATGATCAGTAAAATATCACCACTAATGTATCTAGATGTAGAAAGTAAGACTTTGTTAGGAAGATTCATTTGTGAAACTTCAGAATAATATCTAAAGTAACTGTAACTTCCTAATGCCCAGTAGACCCATGAAAAGATGCTCAATATTGCTAACTATTAGAGAGACATAAATCAAAATTACAGTGAGGTACCCCTCACACTGGTCAGAATCACCATAATTAAAAATTTTATAAATAGCAAATGCTAGACAAGGTATGGAGAAAAGGCAATTCTCCTATACAGTTGGTGGGAATGGAAATTGGTGTAACCACTATGGAAAATAGTATGGAGGTTCCATAAAAAACTGAAAAAAGTTGTTGTATAATCCAGAAATCCCAATTCTGGGCATATATCTGGAGAAAATAATAATTCAAAAAGATACTACTCCCCAACATTCATAGCAGCACTGTTTACAGTAGCCAAGACATGGAAACCTGTTAAATGTCCATCAGCAGATGAATGGATAAAGAAGATGCAGTACATATACACAGTGGAGTATTACTCAGCCATTTAAAAAGAACAAAATAATGCCATTTGCAGCAACATGGATAGACTTAGAGACTGTCATACTAGGTCAGAAAGAGAGAGACAAATGCCATATGATCTCACTTATATGTAGAATCTATGACATGAATTTACTTGCAAAACAGAAATAGACTCACAGACATAGAAAACAAGCTAATGGTTTCCAAAGGGAAAAGGGGATAGAGAAGGGATAAATTAGGAGTTTGGGATTATCAGATACAAACTACTATATATAAAATAAACAGCAAGGTCCTACTGTATAGCACAGGGAACTATTCAGTATCCTGTAACAAAGCATGATGGAAAATAATATGAAAAAGCATAAATCTGTTTATGCAAAACTGAATCCATTTTCTCTACACCAGAAATGAACACAACATTGTAAACCAACTATAGTTTAATTAGAAAAATAAAGTTATGTAGTTCACTTATGTCCTATAGTAAAATCATGAGTAGCATGGCGGTTGGCTAAGACGAACACCCCATCATTCTAGGCTCAGATTGTGACTGAGAAGGCTGGTCCATTTACCAGGCATTAAGTCAATTAAGTCCTTAATGATTCAGAAGATCTGTTCAAAAGATAAGTCAATCTTGTAAATTAATCAACAAAAGGTAACAGGCACTTAAGCTCTTCAAAATAAAAACTCAGCCATTGGAACACAAGCTATTCCCTCTCACAGTAAACAAGGAATTGAACATGTTAATTCAAGTTCTGTGTCTCCTTACATAGTATATGAAGTATATATAACAATAAGTGGGTTCCAATGATCAGTCAATGAGAAGGGCTGAGGCATGAAAAATAAACACATTACTTCCCAGATAATTAGCTTTCTTTTTTAAATTAATGGAATCATAAAGAAGGAAAGAGGCAATGCATCTGTCTACCTCTCATTCACTCTAAGGTTATTCACTTCTAAATATGCCCAATGGCACGTTGCTGGAGGGAGTGGTGAAGGTTAGAGGAATGTTTTATGTATTTCTCAAGAGTCACAATGGTTTCCAGATTAACAAACCTCTACTGAAAACATTTTTAAACAACTGGGAGAGGGATTTTGTTTAATATTTAAGTTTTAAATGTTTAAATTATTATTATTGATTAGAACAAGAAGTATATTTATCAAGTAAATGCCACTGTACAATATGAAGGGCTTCCCTCGTGGCTCAGATAGTAAAGCATCTGTCTGCAGTGCAGAAGACCCGGATTCATTCCCTGGGTTGGGAAGATCCCCTGGAGAAGGAAATGGCACCCCACTCCAGTATTCTTGCCTGGAAAATCCCATGGGCAGAAGAGCCTGGTAGGCCACAGTCCATGGGGTTGCAAAGAGTTGGACATGACTGAGAGACTCCATCTTCATTTTCTTTCACAATATGAAAAAGTTGTATGTAATCTGTTTATTCTAAAATCAAACTTGAGTTCATCTCTTGGAATTCCTTGACCAAGCCACCTAATTATTGTTTTCTTCATTTTGAAGGACCTGAGTCCTTCATTATGTTGTACACTCTTATTTTATCAAAACCTATATGTGGGTTGAAAAAAAGATATAAGCTGGCATCTGGAAAATACATATAACTTCAGTTGGTATCAGAAAGCACATTTTTTATTCTCAATAATATCTGATATTGAACAAAGCAATTAAATACTTTCTTTCTAAGTTAGTTATTTTTAACATTTATTATATGCAATAGCTGAACTTAAGCAGACACAGTAATATAAAATTGTGCCTCCTGATTTTACTGTTTTAGTGAATTAAATGGTATTCATTCCCCACATGCTAACCCGAGATAATGTAACTGAAAACATAACTGAACCCTACAGTGCTAGATATCCCCGTCAAAATCATATCTGCCTTTTGGGGGTAAAGCTTCCCAAGGGATAGCTTTTCGGCTGAGGTTGATAGAAAGCAGGAGTCTTTGTCCACTGCATCCCAGAGAGAGAAAAGGAGTAGAATTTTTACTCTTCAGTAGTAGGAGAGAGGGTCCAGGCAAAGTGGAAAGTTCCTGGGTACTTCACAACCATCACAGAGTGTGGATTCAAGGCCATCCAAACAGTCATGGAGAGCTGCACGTTGATCTGGTCCAGTGGCCATTTGTTTTGGCTTTGTTTCATGTTTATTTATTTATATTTTATCACCACTGTGATGATCCCCTGTACCTCAACTATCTGAAGCCTGCATGCCCAGAATCTGTGCTCTGCAAAAAAATGCAGCCACCAGAATGAGAAGCCCATGCACTGCAAATAGAGAGTAGCTTCCACTTTCTGCAACTGGAGAAAGCCCACGTGTAGTAACAAAGACCCAGTGCAATCAAATAAATAAATATAGCAGTGTGTACATGTCAAGAAAAAAAAAATAGAACAAGCCCAGGGGTCCCTCTCAATTTCTAATACATCCCTCCTTAACCAATCTGAGCAAGCCACACTGGTCCTCACTGCTTCTTAATCACAAACAACACAATCAAGCTCATGCTTCAAGGTCTTCACATTTGCTTTTCCTTCTGCTGGGAATGCTACATTCCCAGAGAGCTGCATGGTTCAGCTCATTCATTTCCTTATGGATTTTAACAATTATTGCCTATGTTATAAGGAAACATTTTATCTCAGCTTATTTTCTAAAATTCTTATGAGTGAGTTTCAGACTTTGGCAGTCTAACTTCTATACAGTTCTCTAACAAGCCAGCTCCACAATTCCACATGGTCATAGCTAAGTAAAATTCATAATTTCATGGCCAAAAGTCTATAAATCCCCTACTCTGGACCCATAAGTAGTGATGTGTAAATGTTCAGCAGTGTCATCAGCATGACTTTGTTTTTAATATAGAAGAATGAACTAAACCCTATCGATACATGGTGTTTTTATTCCCTAAGGGTTTATGAAAGCCTTTTGGAAGATACAGTAACTTCTTCATCTCACTAGAATATTATGTAGGAAATATATAAGTACATGCCTGCAAAGTCGGTTCAGTCATGTCTGACTATTTGCAACCTCTGTGGACCGTAGGCTGCCAGGCTCCTCTGTTGATGGGATTCTCCAGGCAAGAATACTAGAATAGGTTGCCTTGCCCTCCTCCAAGGGATCTTTCTGACCCAGGGATTGAACCCACGTCTCCTATGTGTCCAGCATTGGCAGGCGGGTTCTTTAACAGTCACCTGGGAAGCCCATAACATCAATAACTGATGAAAACTACTCTCATCACCCAAAAGAGTTAATTTTGTTTCTAAAGAATCTTTTACTTGCAGCAGTTTTTCATTTTTATTTTATTTAAGTCCTTTAACACTGCAAAAGAGAAAGAAAAAAGGAGTTGCCATTTTCTTGGAAAAATATATACAGGATTTAAACTCCTGGAAAACTTTGCATTTGTTTAATTTCCTGTGAGATTCAAGCTCAAAATGTTTCTATAGTATTTTAAGTTTAGAGGACATTTTTGTAAAAGTCTTTTTTTCTCATAAGGGAAAGTCCCAAATGCTATCTCTAATTATACACTAAATTGTGTATTCTTAACGGAAATAAAATATACAGTTGGGAGAAATTTAATAAAACTGTTAACTGATAGTACATTCAACCAATTTGGTGAATTACAGCCTTGCTATGAAATTATTTTGCTCTCTTCTGAAATATTGGCCTTTATAGTGCAACATATTGTTATTACTGTGGGCTTGATTCTGGCTAATTTAATCAGTTATATTTTGAAGAAACATGCTAGAATTGGCTATTAATAGGAAAAGGGAAGAATAGGGTGCCTGTTTTTTTTTTTTTTCTACCATAGGCCAAAAATTAGACTAGGCAGTTTAAATATGCAACCTCATTTAATCAGGAAAAAGAAAAGCTCTCCTGAGTGTCCTCTCTGCTCTCAACATTTCACTTCTGATCACCTCATGTATGACATTTGTCTGCACTGACCTGCTCTCCAATACCACTGGGTGTCCTGCAATTCCATTTAATTCTGACACAGTGTACCTGGAGTTAGCACAGACCCACCGATTAAGGGCTCAGTCCCATAAGAATGCCCCCACTTCCACTCCAGTTGACAACTACAAATTCAGTTTTTCACCTGTACTACAGTAAATTAGACACCCTTAAGCCCCCCCATGGGTTTGATAATTGTCTAGAGCAGTTTCAAGGACACAGAAATACTGTTTATTTACTAGACTTCCGGTTTGTCATAAAATGATACAACTCATAAACAGCTACATAGAAGAACCGCAAGGTCTGTGGGAGGGGTCACGGATCTTCCATGTCCTCTCTAATATGCCCCCTTTCCAGCACCTGCAGGTGCTCATCAACCCAGAAGCATCCCCCAGGAATTGTTTTTTGGAGGCTTTGTTATACAGGCATGACTGATTAAATCAGTGTCCACTGGAGATGAATTTCACCCCCAGCCCTGCTCTCCTTCCTGGAAGTAAGGGCATGGGGCTGAATGTCCGAAGTCTCTAATCACAGGATGGTTATCCTGGCAACCAGCCCTCATCCAGTGGTTAACTAGGAGCTTTCCAAAAAATCACCTCATTAACATAGACTTCAGTTCAGTTCAATTCAGTTCAGTCGTTCAGACACGTCTGATTCTTTGTGACCCCATGGACTGCAGCACGCTGAACCTCCCTATCCATCACCAACTCCTGGAGTTTACCCAAACTCATGTCCATTGAGTCGGTGATGCCATCCAACCATCTCATCCTCTGTCATCCCCTTCTCCTCCTGCCTTCAATCTTTCCCAGCATCAGGGTCTTTTCAAATGAGTCAGTTTTTCACATCAGGTGGCCAAAGTATTGAACTTTCAGTTTCAACATCAGTCCTTCCAATGAACACCCAGGACTGATTTCTTTTAGGATGAACTTGTTGGATCTCCTTGCTGTCCCAGGGATTCTCAAGAGTCTTCTCCAACACCACAGTTCTAAAGCATCAATTCTTCATTGCTTAGCTTTCTTTATAGTCCAGATCTCACATCCATATGTGACTGGTTAAAAAGGGCTGTTATGAATATTAAGATATTCCTTTCAATTTATCACTATGGAGTTATTTCAGAACTGAAGGCAAAAAAACTAAAGAGTTTAATAACAGATGTTCCCAGTATTCTTACCATTTAGGAAATTACAAGGATTTTAGGAGCAGTGTACCAGGAATGGTACCAATACTAAATATATGTTGTTATAAATAATAATATTACAAAATTAATCACATAAGATGAGGTCTATGATATTATCTCCATGCTTCAGGTGAGAAAGCTGGCCACACAGATATTAAGTTATATGGAAGGAGAATTCCAAAAAAGTCTTATCTCTTAAAAGTCTTTCCAGCAAGATACATGCATGCCTGATCACAGATTTATTCTCGTAAAGGAATTCTCATAAAAGAATTTTGATTTACTAATCTCCTATTATGTGTTACATCATTTTCATTCAATTCAATATTTTATTGAATCAACATTACTCATCAATGGGGAAACTGAGTTAGTTTTGACACCATGATAAATTTCCTCCCAGAAGCTAAAAATTCACATTAAAAAACAGATTTATTCTTATAAAGGAATTCTTGTAAAAGAATTTTGATTTACTTAATCTCCTATTATGTGTTACATCACTTTCATTCAATTCAATATTTTATTGAATCAACATTACTCAGCAATGGGGAAACTGAGTTAGTTTTGACACCATGATAAACTTCCTCCCAGAAGCTAAAAATTCACATTAAAATAAACTTTAAATAGTCTGATTTCTAAGACAAATCTAGTTTAAAAAATAATTAGGCAAAACAAAAACTATTAACATTAAGATAAATGCCTGGAACAGTTTACTATGGCCTATGTTCTCTATGTAGTAACTTTTGTCTTGGGTTGAATCAAAGAAAATTTGCACCAGCTGGATTTAAACAGATTAAGAGACTTTAGTTTGCAATAGGGAAGAAGAGAGATGAAATTCAGCTCTAAATACAGCAGGGACAAGTGAGGATTTAGAGCCAGCAGGCAGAGTAAGGGCATCAATGGATGGAAAATTAATCTGAGGGGTTTGATTAGGTATCAAAATGATACCTAAGGCAGGTCTACCCTAATGGGAGATTCTTGAGTGGCTCAGCAGGATTCTTGCTGAACTGGACCTATCAGACAAAGGACAAGGCTGAGTTGAGAAGAGAGCTCTGAAGAGCCTGACTGAAGCTTGGGTGAGGGGAGGGTCCTTCAGAATCACTGCCCACCACACCTTGTGTTTCCCAGGTGGAGCTAGTGGTAAAGAACCCGCCTGCCAATTCAGGAGACATGAGATGCAAGTCAGGTCCCTGGGTGGGGAAGATCTGCTGGAGGATGTCATGGCAACCCGCTCCAATATTCTTCCCTGGAGACTCCCATTGACAAAGAAGCCTGGTGGGCAACAGTCCATAGGGTCACTGAGTCAGACAGACTGAAGCGACCTAGCGTGTACCCTCACACCACACCTTGTAAAACAAAGAATTGCATTTAGAATCAGTCTGAAACGTGGGTTGGGCTTTCCTGTTTACTAGCTAATATGGCTGAGTTCACATCACTAATTTTTACAAGCTTTACTTTCTTGATCTGCAAGATAGATGTTAACAATATTTCAAAGGACCAAATTATGTTAATTATGTGAAAATGCTTTAAGGCACTATAGCATGTTTTAAAATGTCAAGTGTTACTATCTGATCATCTAAGCTATTATATTAATGATGATTTAATGTTTCCATTTCAGAAAACATCTGCATGTAAAAGGGAACCTCATTGTCTTAATACAAAATACAGATAGGCCCTCTGAAACTGAGAGCAGGATAGAAACATGTAATGTTTCAGAAGAAGAATTTTTTTGTTTTTGGCAATTCTGATGGAGAAATATATTTATGATTTTCAAAACAACAAGGAAGAAATGGTGGAATTATAAAAACATTTTAAATCAAATGATTAAAGCTGTGGCTTTTGAAAAAATAATCAAAATGCTACTTTAAAAGAAAACAAATATCATAAATAAAGGTCCTGTGAATTCACTAAGAAACATTCATTCCAAATTATCCTCATTTCTTTTCAACTTTTTAAAAAATTTTATTTATTTCTTGTTCTGATTTTATTTATTGAGACATAATTGACCTGTTATACACTATTGTGTAAGTTTAAGGTATATAGCCCAATGATTGGATTCACTTACATCATAAAATGATGACCTTAAATTTAGAGAACATCCATTATCTCGTAATAGTGCAAAATAAAAAAGAAAAAAAAATTGTTTTCCTTGTGGCAAGAACTCTTAGAACTTACTCTCAACAATATTCATGGGTAATACACAATAGCGTTTATTGTATTATTGATGCAGTACATTATACTTCTAGTACCTGTTTATCTTATAACTGGAGGTTTATATCTCACCCCAATCCCTGCCTCTGGTAACCACAAATCGGATCCTCAGCACACAACACTATCCTAATTCCTGGAGCACAGCACAGTGAAACAAAATGATCACCATGATAGATCCAGTTACCAAGTATAACATGCAAAGATACTACCATTATCATTGGCTAAGGCAATGGCACCCCACTCTTGCCTGGAAAATCCCATGGACGGAGGAGCATGGTGGGCTGCACTCCACGGGGTCACTGAGTCGGACACGACTGAGTGACTTCACTTTGACTTTTCACTTTCATGCATTAGAGAAGGAAATGGCACCCCTCTCCAGCATTCTTGCCTGGAGAATCCCAGGGACGGCGGAGCCTGGTGGGCTGCCGTCTATGGGGTCGCACAGAGTCGGACACGACTGAAGCGACTTAGCATATCCCCCACCCTACATTTCACCCATGTGACTCATTTATTTTGTAACTAGGAGCTTGTACCTCTTCATCTCTCTCACCTGTTTCACTCATCCCCACTCTCCTCTCCCTTCTGGCAACCACCTGTGTGTTCTCTGTATCTATAAAGGGTTAATATCCAAACTAAACAGAACACATACACCTCGACATCAAAAAGACAAACAACCCAATTAAAAAAAAAAATGGCAGAGCACCTGAATAGACATTTTCCCAAAAAAGACATACAGATGGCCAACAGACACGTGAAAAGATACTCGACATCACTAATCATGAGGGAAATGCAAATCAAAACCAAAATGCAATATGACTTCAAAAACCCTTGACTCTTTAGGGAGACTTACAAGGGTCATCCCATTTAACCTGCTGTCCCCTCCCACCACGTTCACTGTCTTCTTAGCTCTGTTCAGGTTTCATGCTCTAGCCTTTATACCTATCAAATATTTTTATAACTTACTTAAATTATTTTCTTCTCCAAATAGAATGTGAATTCTACTAAAAATAAGGAATGTTTTATTTCTTCTGTTAACAGATTTTTCTCTAGAACTTGTGTCTAGCTTTTGCTATCAGTTCAGTTCAGTCACTCATTCATATCCGACTCTTTGCGACCCCATGAATCGCAGCACGCCAGGCCTCCCTGTCCATCACCAACTCCCAGAGTTCACTCAAACTCAAGTCCATAGAGTCGGTGATGCCATCCATCCATCTCATCCCCTTCTCCTCCTGCCCCCAATCCCTCCCAGCATCAGGGTCTTTTCCAATGAGTCAACCCTTCACATGAGGTGGCCAAAGTACTGGAGTTTCAGCTTTAGCATCAGTCCTTCCAAAGAAATCCCAGGGCTGATCTCCTTCAGAATGGACTGGCTGGATCTCCTTGCAGTCCAAGGGACTCTCAAGAGTCTTCTCCAACACCACAGTTCAAAAGCATCAATTCTTCGGCCCTCAGCTTTCTTCACAGTCCAACTCTCACATCCATACCTGATCACTGGAAAAACCATAGCCTTGACTAGATGGGCCTTTGTTGGCAAAGTAATGGCTCTGCTTTTGAATATGCTATCTAGGTTGGTCATAACTTTCCTTCCAAGGAGTAACCATCTTTTAATTTCATTGCTGCAATTACCATCTGCAGTGATTTTGGAGCCCCCCAAAATAAAGTCTGACACTGTTTCCCCTGTTTCCCCATCTATTTCCCATGAAGTGATGGGACCAGATGCCATGATCTTCGTTTTCTGAATGTTGAGCTTTAAGCCAACTTTTTCACTCTCCTCTGTCACTTTCATCAAGAGGCTTTTTAGTTCCCCTTCACTTTCTGCCATAAGGGTGGTGTCATCTGCATATCTGAGGTTATTGATATTTCTCCCACCAATCTTGATTCCAGCTTGTGCTTCCTCCAGCCCAGCATTTCTCATGATGTACTCTGCATATAAGTTAAATAAGCAGGGTGACAATATACAGGCTTGACGTACTCCTTTTCCTATTTGGAACCAGTCTGTTGTTCCATGTCCAGTTCTAACTGTTGCTTCCTGACCTGCATACAGGTTTCTCAAGAGGCAGGTCAGGTAGTCTGGTATTCCCATCTCTTTCAGAATTTTCCACAATTTACTGTGATCCACACAGTCAAAGGCTTTGGCATAGTCAATAATGCAGAAATAGATGGTTTTCTGGAACTGTCTTCCTTTTTTCCATGATCCAGAGGATGTTGGCAATTTGATCTCTGGTTCCTCTGCCTTTTCTAAAAACAGATTGAACATTTGAAAGTTCATGGTTCACGTATTGCTGAAGCCTGGCTTGGAGAATTTTGAGCATTACTTTACTAGTGTGTGAGATGAGTGCAATTGTGTGGTAGTTTGAGCATTCTTTGGCATTGCCTTTCTTTGGGATTGGAATGAAAGCTGAACTTTTCCAGTCCTGTGGCCACTGCTGAGTTTTCCAAATGTGCTGGCATATTGAGTGCAGCACTTTCACAGCATCATCTTTCAGGTTTGAAATAGCCCAAGTTGGATACCATCACCTCCACTAGCTTTGTTTGTAGTGATGCTTTCTAAGGCCCACTTGACTTCACATTCCAGGATGTCTGGCTCTAGGTGAGTGATCACACAATTGTGATTATCTTGATCATGAAGATCTTTTTTGTACAGTTCTTCTGTGTATTCTTGCCACCTCTTCTTAATATCTTCTGCTTCTGTTAGGTCCATACCATTTCTGTCCTTTATCGAGCCCATCTTTGCATGAAATGTTCCCTTGGTATCTCTAATTTTCTTGAAGTGATCTCTAGTCTTTCCCATTTTGTTCTTTTCCTCTATTTCTTTGCATTGATCACTGAGGAAGGCTTTCCTTTATCTCTCCTTGCTATTCTTTGGAACTCTGCATTCAGATGCTTATATCTTTCCTTTTCTCCTTTGCTTTTCACTTCTCTTCTTTTCACAGCTATTTGTAAGGCCTCCCCAGACAGCCATTTTCTTTTTTGTATTTCTTTTCCATGGGGATGGTCTTGATCCCTGTCTCCTGTACAATGTCATGAACCTCATTCCATAGTTCATCAGGCACTCTATCTATCAGATCTAGTCCCTTAAATCTATTTCTCACTTCCACTGTATAATCATATGGGATTTGATTTATCTCTTTTGCTATAGTAAGTGCTAAATAAATACTTTTTCATGACTGGATAAATGAATGAATTACAGAGTGTCCTACATGCTAAATTTAAGATTATGTTAATAACTTACGTCTCTATTTTCTTTTTTTTATATAGTTAACACTCAATCTACTGAAGAGATAACTGTGTTGATAGTGTTCTCTAATTAATTTCTTAGTCTGCTATCATTTACCCTGGCATTATTTTTTAAAAAATGAAAAATTTGAATATTTTCTGAAGTATTTTTTTGCCACTCTCCATCATATATAATAATGATACAGTAATGGAAGAATGAAGTACTGGAATTATTTCTTTGAATTGGGAAGGAAAAAAATCTATAAGCTAATATAGGACATAACTGAATTAAATAATGAAAAAAAAAATAGATTATTTTAAAGATCAAGCACAGGCAAGCCCAGTAATGACAGTTTCCTCCAGTCAGAAATACCTCTCTGGGTGTTGTTTGAGGTTGTTAAAAACGATTCATTAGATGTAATTTAGTTTATTAGAGAACTTCTTTTCCCATCCTCATTTTTAAAGCTTGATACATAATTATTCTTTATTATGGAACTATGAATCAGATTATGGAAATTTTTAGGAATATATTTACTCTTACTTTTGTTGGGGAATAGCTTCATCTTTCGTATCAACAGAGCCATCACTCCTGAGTAGACCTGAAACATTTATTGATGGCTGGTGTAAGATATACATCTTTACTAATGAAGGCAATTAATCTATTACCACAGATGGGTTCACACTAAGTATCTTTCCTGCACAGACAGCACCTTCTTTCTTGCCACATTTAAATCTTCATGACCTCATTTTTCATCCAGGGATGGTAATTTGTTAGCTCCTGACTGCCTTAAGAACCAGTCTACCATCCACCCTCTCTATTAGGATTTATGCATAAGTCTCCTCATGACACAGAGGCCTGGCACACAAAGGGAAGAGCTGTGAGAGCCACCCATCAAACTGGTGACAGCCTTGATGCCGGAGCAACGTTTGAGAGGAGATGAATTAACAACCTGGTTCTTTACCCTTCCAAACGTCATCAGGCTGAGAGAAAATGACTCTGCTTGCTTTGTGCATGTGAACTTTCTAATTAAAGAAACTTCTCTAATCTTTTCCTCAAACTGATGGAGCTCAACTTTTCCAAGGAAAATTGCCACTGATTTCTCAGGAGATGGCAACTTTACACATTGTTCTCTCTGCTTGGTTTTATCTCTCTGCAGTAATTGCAATTCTGATTTATCAGTTCCAATGCCCAAGCTATTAGCTGATCAGACTCAATTCTCAGTGTAATATATGGAGCTAAAACAGAGCTATTTTTTGAATGAAAAATAAAAAGTGTTAGAGCATACTGGCAGGGAAGGCAATGGAACCCCACTCCAGTACTCTTGCCTGGAAAATCCCATGGGCAGAGGAGCCTAGTAGGCTGCAGTCCATGGGGTCGCAAAGAGTCGGACATGACTGAGCGACTTCCCTTTCACTTTTCACTTTCATGCATTGGAGAAGGAAATGGCAACCCACTCCAGTGTTCTTTCCTGGAGAATCCCAGGGACGGGGAGCCTGGTGGGCTGCCGTCTATGGGGTCGCACAGAGTCAGACACGAGTGAAGCGACTTAGCAGCAGCAGTAGACGTGTGCAACCTGCCAAAATCGTTCTTCGTTTCTGTTTACATATATGTGAGGTTTGCCATTTCATTATCAAACCTGAAAATTCTTAGCATTTCAATAAATATTTACAAATATCAGGTGTTGAAAATAAAATTCAAGTGTTCTTGAGACAGATACTGAATTTGATTAAAAAAATGAATACATAGAAAATTATTCAGTTCTACAGAATATATCATATCTTCATTAAATATCACGGAATTAAAATATAGATTCATCTTTACAAGCATGGGCTCTCAGGGCATTTGGAATCAAATTCTAAGTTTGTGACTTACTAGTTGCATGGTAATAAAAAAGTTAATCAATCATCTTATGCCCTGTTTTCTTCAAATGTCAGCTGGCTCTGGTAGAGGACAATGGATAACCCTCCATGTTCCAGAGGCAGAAAATTATTTTTGAAACCACCTGATTGTTTATCCTGAGTCCACAACATAAAGCCATCTCTTGCATAAGCCATGTGTTGAGACGCACAGGGAATACTTGGTATATATACTGTGTGAAGATATTTAAGAAGGTTGAGGTTTTAATAAGAGGTTTTGCATTTATGTTTAATTGCAGAATCTTGGCACAGGAGATCACCAATTACTTGCATCCAGAAATGGGAGAAAGATCTCTGGCTGATTATTTTGTGAAATTGTAAAACTAGTTTGTCCCATCATGACCCATTATAGCTCATCTGACAAAGAGAATAAAGATGCCTGCCTCTCATTAACTAAAAGGCAAAGATAGATGGAACAGATTTTTGAAAACTGATTTAAGTTTTGTTCTTAAAAAGCAAGGTGCATCTTTGAGACTGATTTTCCTACCAGTTAACTAAAAAAAAAAAAAAAAAAAATCAGCCTGAACCCCAGAAGTTCACCCAGGCACAGAACACACTAAAATTGTGGCTCCCAGAATATGGATCATATTCCCTTTCTTTTACTTTCTCCTAATCTGAGGCAGTGTTAGTGTTTTTCTAAAGCTAGTTTTTCATAGTTTTTCTAGCTTTTTTCTTCCAGTAATCCTTAGGTAACATATTGGAGCTAAAGTAGATATAGCTTACATAATAGATTTTATTATATAGATTTTTTTTATCACGTGTCAGACACAGTTCTAACACCAGGGGATACAGAATTAACAAGACTGATACAGGCATTGCCCTCAGGGAGTTTACATTCAATTGAGGAAGACAACCAACAAACATGTTAAAAATAAATATATCTTAAAAATAAATAGGCCAAACCCCTCAGACTGTAAAAAAAATGCTATGAAGCAAAGGAACATTACACTGGGCTGTAACAAAGCTAGAGATAACCAGTTTACATAGGAGAGCTAGGGAAGACCTCTCTGAGGCAGTGCTACTGAGTTAAACTGGAATGTGAACGTTAAAGAACAAACCAGACATTCCAGGAACTAGGAGAAGAGCAACTCAGCAAATCTGAAAGAGCAAAGGAAAAAGAATGCAGGCTGGAAAGAGCATGGCTTACATGAAGAGAACTAGTTCCAGCATATGTGAAGCAGAGCAAATGAGGAAGCGGAAGGTATAAGAAGAGGCCGCAGATGGAGACAGAGTGAAGATAATAGGAAATATCATCAGCAAGAAAAAGCTCATGTCCCCTTAATACAAATGAAAAGCCACACATTGGACAGTTTTAAGGGCAGCTATGCCACACTTTGTGTTTAAAATGACCAAAGCCATTCTGTTCCCTGAGCAGCAATGGGTCAAAGGTGGAAGCAGCGGTTGCCAGAACGCTAAGATGGTTGTAGCTTAGATCATTTGTAAATTGAAAAATGAGTTATTGTTTGGAGAATGAAACAGACAGCCATAGAGGGGCAGGAAGATTACAGGAGGCAGGGATCCCTGTCAAGACTGTGCTGTGCTGATCCAGGTGAGAGGTGAGAATAACCTAAGCAAACTGTGCAAAGATCAAGAGAATGGTGTGAGCTTGGGGGCTCCAGAAATGAGGGAACAAGGCATTCTTTAGCACTGATTAGAAATCAAAAGTGAAGAAGAAAGGGTCGAGGATTCCTTGCAAGTCCGAGCTTAGACAAACAAGTGAAAGCCAGGGCCATCCACTGATATCTTGGACCATGTATACAGGTGAGTTGATTTTGTTGAAAGATAAAGTGTATGGGCCCATGACACAGTGGATAATCAAACACATGTCCGGTTGGCAGTGAGATAGATGAAGCTGAAGTTGCAGAGACAAACTGGATATACATGTAATCTGTGTTTGTTGGCAGTAAACTCCAAGGTTTTGTTTTCCTGAAGGTATTTTAATTTCTCTTTCACACAGGAAATATGCATTCTAAGTTGATAGTTATATTATCTCAAAATGTTGAAGAAATGCTTCCATTGTCTCTGTCTCATAATACTGTTTTAAAACATAAATTATTAATCACCATTCTTTTATAATTGATTTGTTTTTCTTCTCTGGCAGCTTTAAAAATATTTATCTTTTTTATTTGGTGTTCTGCAGTTTAATTATGTTATGTTTTGGTAGAGATTTATTTTCTATTTATGTGTCACTGGACTTACAGAATTTCAAGGTTACTGTTGATCAAAACTTGTGAAGTTTTTTCTCTTTTTTTTCCCCCAGCTTGCCCACTTCTACTGAACACCAAGCTCAAAGAAAGAAGTTCCTATACTTTTTTCATTCATGCCTAAGGGCTAAAGTCATCAGGGCCTTAGGAAGTATTACTATGAACAAAGCTAGTGGAGGTGATGAAATTCCTGTTGAGCTGTTTCAAATCCTGAAAGATGATGCTGTGAAAGGGCTGCACACAATATGCCAGCAAATTTAGAAAACTCAGCAGTGGCCACAGTACTGGAAAAGGTCAGTTTTCATTCCAATCCCAAAGAAAGGCAATGCCAAAGAATGCTCAAACTACTGCACAATTGCACTCATTTCACCAGCTAGCAAAGTAATGTACAAAATTCTCCAAGCCAGGCTTCAACAGTAAGTGAACCATGAACTTCCAGATGTTCAAGCTGGATTTAGAAAAGGCAGAGGAACCAGAGATCAAATTGTCAACATCCATTGGATCATCGAAAAAGCGAGAGAGTTCCAGGAAAAAAAAAAAAACAACATCACTTTATTGACTATGCCAAAGCCTTTTACTGTGTGGATCACAATAAACTGTGGAAAATTCTGAAAGAGATGGGAATACCAGACCACGTGACCTACCTCCTGAGAAATCTGTATGCAGGTCAAGAAACAACAGTTAGAACTGGGCATGGAACAATGGACTGGTTCCAAATAGGAAAAAGAGTATGTCAAGGCTGTATATTATCACCCTGCTTATTTAACTTCTATGCAGAGTACATCATGTAAAACGTTGGGCTGGAAGAAGCACAAGCCGGAATCAAGATTGACGGGAGAAATATCAATAACCTCCAACCAGTCCACCCTAAAGGAGATCAGTCCTGGGTGTTCATGGGAAGGATTTATGTTGAAGCTGAAACTCCAATATGTTGGCTACCTCATGCAAAGAGCTGACGGATTGGAAAAGACCCTGATGCTGGGAAAGATTGAGGGCAGGAAGAGAAGGAGACAACAGAGAATGAGATGGTTGGATGGCATCATCAACTCAGTGGACACGAGTTTGGGTAAACTCCTCGAATTGGTGATGGACAGGGAGGACTGGTGTGCTGCAGTCCA
Source organism: Oryx dammah (assembly GCF_014754425.2). Taxonomy (NCBI): domain Eukaryota; kingdom Metazoa; phylum Chordata; class Mammalia; order Artiodactyla; family Bovidae; genus Oryx; species Oryx dammah. Next base: position 11,741,364 of record NW_024070189.1, read on the forward strand.
TGGGGTCACAAAAAGTCAGACACAACTGAGTGACTAAACTGAACTGTATGGATGTGAGAGTTGGACTGTGAAGAAAGCTGAGCTGATTGAAGAATTGATGCTTTTGAACTGTGGTGTTGGAGAAGACTCTTGAGAGTCCTTGGACTGCAAGGAGATCCAGCCAGTCCATTCTGAAGGAGATCAGCCCTGGGTGTTCTTTGGAAGGAATGATGCTAAGACTGAAACTCCAGTATTTTGGCCACCTGATGTGACTGAATGGCTAAACTCTAGCTTTGGTTCTTTCTTACTTCTCATCAGTTCAGTTCAGTTCATTTCAGTCACTCAGTCGTGTCCGACTCTTTTCGACCCCATGAATCACAGCACGCCAGGCCTCCCTGTCCATCACCAACTCCCAGAGTTCATTCAGACTCATGTCCATCAAGTCAGTGATGCCATCCAGCCATCTCATCCTCTGTCATCCCCTTCTCCTCCTGCCCCCAGTCCCTCCCAGCACCAGTGTCTTTTCCAATAAGTCAACTCTTCACATGAGGTGGCCAAAGTACTGGAGTTTCAGCTTTAGCATCATTCCTTCCAAAGAAATCCCATAGTTTACTTCAATAGAATTCCTGGGAAATCTTTGCTATTACATGAGTTGTAACATGCTAGGTTTTTTTTCTTTTTTCCTATATTTTAACTAATACTCTTAAAAATTCAACTAAATGTATTTAATTTTTATACTGTCAGAAATGAAATCTATTTTAAGTCACTTTTCCATCTGTTTTATGCAATAAATTATTTTAATTGTGATATTCAATGATAAGGTCTTAGCATGGGATTCATTGACAGCATGACAGCCTTCTATACTTGGAAGATGAAATGTACTTAGTTTTGAAAGTAAAATAAAAATGCTAAGCTGGGCAACACTCAGAGGAAAAATTACTGTCATAAATCAAAAATAATTGTATCAAATAATTTGATTTAATAGTTAATTCAGGTCTTAAAACATTTTTACTTAACTTACTTTTTGCTCATTTTATTTGAAGAGAAATATTCAAAATACATTGTTTTCCTTCATTCCCAGATACAATTGTTCTTTAAAGCTTATGGTCAACTGATTACCAGGTCTTCTTATGATGCTGAAAAAGATTATATATGAGTGTTAAACAAGTTTCTTGGTCTGGATGCGAACATTTCCAGGTAAATGTTGAAAGCGCTATTTGTAGTCTTCTGTCTGCCCATGAAAAATGCAAGAAGACAGAGATAAACTAAAGGAAGAGCTGTTTTGTTGCTGAGCAATATTCGGAGGAAATAGGAAAGAGTCGGGACTTTCAGTTTATGAAAATAAAGCAGGTTCTCCCACAGTCTCTCCCAGCAAAGTACTTAAAGAAAGAAGTGGTCTAGGAAAACATGAACCCCAGCATGACAACAGGAAAGTACAGCTCCAGGAGGTAGATCAGAAAACTATCACCACAAGATCCTTTGTAAGTGTGTATAACACTATATCTAATAGGCTTCAAAGAATGTTCAGGGTCTGGAACCTGCTCGGCTGGACAAGAGGATTTCTAAGAATCTGAAAGGCATGCCTCAGAGACAATTTTCCTTCACAAAATGTTTCCAAGATGCTGAGTGACACTGTTCCTTAGTACTCTTCTAAAGAAAAATATGTTTAAAAAGGAAATATGAGTATGACTTTTTGTCAAATATCAATTTACTTTGACACACTGAAGCTCATGATGTTTTTAATGGAATTATAACAAACAATGGCTACTAACTTAGAGTAAAAGAACTGACATATGCATTTGCAAATTTGGATTTGGAATTAACAGCCATTTTCCAATGACTCATGTTTGAGAATAGGTTCAAAATCTCTTCTTTTACATTTTAAAGGCTTGGGAAGAAATATTATAAAATTTGATGATAAGGATTATAAAATCTGATGACAAGTAACTGAACCCCTTACTTTAAAAGAATAAGTTCGCTTGGAGTATAAAAACACCCCTAAGAAGGACAAACTTCCTATATTCTGGAAGGGAGTGAGCTAGTTTCTACCCACTAATCAGCATCAATACGGTAAAGTGTATGTCAGCACTTTTGTAACGAGGCAGCTGTTCATAAATAGTTACAACATGATTATATTAGCTAACAGAGGGAAAACGCTCAAAACTTCTATACGTGAGAATCAGAGAGTATTAACTTACAACCCAGCATTAAATTAAGCATATGGATGCACATTAAACACCTTCACACACAGTTTGCATAGCTATGCTGCCATTAATTTTTGCTTTTCTAGACATAAGGTGTGATTAGATTGAAGCAGTCAGGCTGCAAATAATTGCTATCTCTTCACATTCTCACAGCCCATAGGCTTGTGCTTTTAAAGAGTGATAGCTTAAAAAGGACAGCAAGGGGAGAATCAGTGACTCCCAACCTCACCCCAACATACACCCACATGAAGACTTCGAGGATGGCCTGCATTTGGAATGACTGTTATATTCAGAGCCTGACCCTTGGCTTTTCTGGGCCAGCATTTCAACTTGACATCCTGTGCTCATTTCTACTGAGCTCTCAGGTGTTGAGTCAAGCTAATCAAAATGACCAGATAATGTAGAAACAGTTTAAACAAGAATGTAAATTGCTGCCTATCTTTTCTAGTGGCTTGAGTTCTCGGTTGTTCCTCTCTATGACCTCATGAACCATGGACTTGGAATGTTCATTTTGAAATCCCAAATTTCATTGGCACTCTCCTCTCTGAAGCCATATTTTCTTAGCTCTAAAAATTTAAGTTGTGCATGCTGTCTCCTATTTTCTCCTTCAAACTTCCTCTCCTCCCAACCCATCTTTTTATCTCCATCCTAGACTCCTCCCTCTCTGCCTGGGTCTCCTATCACAATGCCTCTTCCAACAGTCGTTCGGCACCCCTCAGGCAGCCCAGATCCTTGCACACAAAGCTCTTTACCTAAAATTAACCCTCACCACCTCATTTCCTGGTGGCTCAGTGGTAAAAAAAAAAAAAAAAAAAATTCTGCCTGCCAATGCAGGAGATGGGGGTTTGATCTTTGGGTTAAGAAGATCCCCTAGAGGAGGAAACGGCTACCTACTCCAATATTCTTGCCTGGGAAATCTCATCAACAGAGGAGCCTGGTGGGCTACAGTCCATGGAGATGAAAGAGTCAGGCATGATTTAGTGGCTGAAACACAACCACCCCATTTCCCCACACCTGTGCCTGACATTACATTTCTTCTGACAGCTGCTGTGACTTTGCAGTAATAAATACCACTAACAAGTTTTTAAAACACAGTATTCATTTTCTAGGGCTTCCATAACAGAGGACCACAAACTGGGTAGGCTGAACAATAGAAACTTGTTTTGTTTAAGTTCTGTAGGCTAGAAATCCAAGACCATGGCATTGAGAAGGTTCATTTCTCCTGAGACCTCTATCCTATCCGTGGCTTGTAGATGGCCATTTTCTCTGTGTCTTCACCTGGTTTTTCCTCTGTGTGACCCAAATTTTGCAGATGAAGACATAAGTCACACTAGATTAGGGCCTACTCTGATGACCTCTTTGAACCATAATTACCTCTTTAAAGAGCCTATCTCCAAATACAAGCACATTCTGAGGAACTGTGGGTTAGGATTTCAACATGAATTTGGGGGGAACGCGATTTAGCCCATAATACAGAAAAGTACAATAAAGGAAAGATAAAGTGAGTGAAAAAGTTTAGAATACTTTAGAAAACAAACTATTTTGAAATGATTAAAACCAAAATCTGATTATTTTGGAAAACTTGAAAAAGACAGATCTCTAGCAAAACCAACAAAAGAGAGAAAATACCTAAGAAAGAAAAAAGGGGGCACATAAGTACAGATATATGAAACATTTAAGAAATACTAGCAGTGATATTTTTCCAAGGTCTTTCTTTATTGAGATGAGTGGACAATTTTCATAGGAAGAGATATTTCAACTAGCCCACATGGTAAAGCTGCTTAGTGCTATATGGGTATTCATTATACTATTTTGTGTACTTTTCTGTATGTTTACAACTTCTTTTAACATTTAGAACAACTTTGGTATTTTATAATACAACAATATTTGTTAGAGAATCAAAGAAAGATGCCTAAGAACAAGTATTAATATGAGTGGTTGGTATCCCTGCTTGGAGTACCATGATAGAAAATAAAGAATAAGAATCCTACTTTTTATTTTCTATTGCAATAGAGCAAGAATGACTCCACCAAAGTGCTATGAACTTCAGGTCACAGAGTGAGAAAATAAAGGACCATTTATGCCGTTTTTACATCTGGTTTTCTTCCAGTTAAATTTCTGCTTCCTCAGCAGTGCAGTATTTACAAGGACTTAAGTACTTGCCTCAAGAGATTCCCAAGGGGCCTTTAATTCCTAAATACTGATATAATTTCTTTTGGTATTTTGTTTATTTAACCATACATTTATCAAGTACCATACTTTAAATGCTTAACTGGGCCTTACTTTTTATTTTTAGTGATCTCTAATTTTACACTTTATTTATTTGACTCTTCATTTATTTAACAAGCATTTATTAACTGAACCTTTGCTATACATCATGGTCACTGCTGGCTGCTGTGCCAGTAGGATACAAGAACCACATGATGCTTCTCTCTCTCTCCTAGACGCTAAGTCATTTCTGACTCTTTTGCGACCCCATGGAGCCCGCCAGTTTCCTCTGTCCGTGGGATTCTCCAGGCAAGAATACTGGAGTGTGTTGCCTTGCCCTCCTCTAGAGGATCTTCCCAATCCAGCGATCAAACCTAGATCTGACCCAGGGATCAAACCCACATCTCCTGCATTGTAGACAGATCCTCTTCCACCGAGTCACCTGGGAAGCGCACACATGATAGGTACCCTTAGATAATTTAGTGATTCTTATGCTTTAACTGACCTCAAAATGGCATCCTAGGTTTGTTAAAATGCAGGTGCCTGCATCTTTAGAACTGCTGATTTAGTAGATATGTGGTTCCAAAACGTGTATTTCTAACACGTCATCAGTTAGTGCATGCTATTTTGTAATGTAACTCATAGTTGTTAGTTCCAATGCTCTTTTCTTCTAACCTACAACACTTCAAATGATAATTTTAAAATGTCTTTTTTTGTCCTTCAGTTCAGTTCAGCCACTCAGTCGTGTCTAACTGCTTGCAACCCCATGGACTGCAGCACCCCAGGCCTCCCTATCCATCATCAACTCCCAGAGTTCACTCAAACTCATGTCCATTGAGTCGGTGATACCATTCAACCATCTCATCCTCTGTCTTCCCTTTCTCCTCCCACCTTCAATCTTTCCCAGCATCAGGGTCTTTTCCAGTGAGTCAGCTCTTCCCATCAGGTGGCCAAAGTATTGGAGCTTCAGCATCAGTCCTTCCAATGAACATTCCAAATTGATTTCCTTTAGGATGGACTGGTTGGACCTCCTTGTAATCCAAGGGACTCTCAAGAGTCTTCTCCAACACCACAGTTCAAAAGTGTCAATTCTTCAGTGCTCAGCTTTCACATCCATACATGAATTCTGGAAAAACCACAGCTTTGACTAGACAGACCTTTGTTGGCAAAGTAATATCTCTGCTTTTTAATATGTTGCCTAGGTTGGTCATAACTTTTCTTCCAAGAAGCTATTGTCTTTTAATTTCATGGCTGCCGTCACCATCTGCAGTGATTTTGGAGACCAAAAAAGTAAAGTCTGTCCCTGTTTCCACTGTTTCTCCATCTATTTGCCATGAAGTGATGGGACCAGATGCCATGATCTTAGCTTTCTGAATATTGAGCTTTAAGCCAAGTTTTTCACTCTTTTCTTTCACTTTCTTCAAGGGACTCTTTAGTTCTTCTTTGCTTTCTGCCATAAAGGTGGTGTCATCTGCATATCTGAAGTTATTAATATTTCTCCCTGCAATCTTGATTCCAGCTTGTGCTTCATCCAGTCAAGCATTTTTCATGATGTACTCTGCATATGAGTTAAATAAGCAGTGTGACAATACACAAACTCAGTATTAATTTTTGCTTTTAAATTTTTGCTATTGTAAGTCTTTCATTCTAAAACACAATGTTTCAGTGGCTTTTGTATGCTTGAAATATTTTCTTCTATATCCCCTGAATATCTTTCATTTTATATTAATTTCTGCTTTAAAACTTGCCAAATATCTAAAGGCTTTTCTTCTCAGACATTTTTAATGACTTACTTTTACAAAAACCTGCAGCCACGAGGAGCCTTAGGCAGAGCTGCTTCCCCACCCTTCCCACAATTACTTTTTAGAGCTGTTTCTGGATCCTTCCTTTATGGTCTCCACATTCCCATTAGTCCAAATAATTAGAGACTCAAAAAACAGTCAGTTGACCTCAGTGATGTAAACTCCACCATAAAATAGAACCCCTTGATTCTCTGGACAATTATCGTTTTACCTTTCACATTGTTTTGACATCCTATGAAGTTCATGCCCTAATTTCTATTATTTTCAAAAGAGGCAGTCACAGGACTATTGCAATAAACCAAATATACCAACTGCATGACTAGGATCATATATGCTGCTCATGAACACAAAGATCCAGAGAGGTTAGTACTATTTACCCTGACTTAACTCTGGTGGAAAATGATTTGATGTTGAAATTCACTGAGGGAAGGAACACAACTCATTCTAGGTGTTACAAGATGCTTCCCACCAACAGAAAATGTTTAAAATAGCAAAATCTCTAAACCATAAATGTATGTTTAATCTTTTATTAGATCATAAATAACAATTTGGTTTTTGGCCCCTAAATTGGGTTGGCCTCACTTTTGGAAAAGTGTTTGATTGCAGTGAGTTTGCCTGACCATCGTAATTTTTATCTGACCTATGCCACACATGGTAGCCATTACTAAAGGATGTCAAGGAAAAACTCACTCACACTGTATTTACACAGTATTTTATGGAAATTGGTGTGCAATCATTTTAGTTAACTGAATGCTTTAAGGTCAGTACTGTAAATAACTCAATTCAAAGCAAATGAACTATTTTTGTGTTGGCAATTTCTCTTTATATTTGGTTAATTAAGACCTTTTGTGAGACAAGTCTTTAAACTACTCCATGAAAAATTTGCCTGGGATCAAAACAGGAACATCTGAACAAAAGCCCTAAATTTCTCATTCTACCAAATGATTGTTTGGTATCAATTATTTAGCCAATTATTTTTTCTTATTAAATCTGGTTACTTAATGTTTTTGTTTTGCTTTTCATTTTTATAAACTGATTTAACTAGACTTTATAATAGAAACCAACTTAGCAAAATGAACAATTTGTAAAATTTTAATTCAAACCTTTTTTTGTTGACTCATGACTTATACTGGGAAGTATGAGGAAAACAAAGAAATAAAAGAAAGAAACTAAATTTAAATTTTCCCCTCCCTCCACTTCTCTATCCTCTTTTCCTTCCTTTCAAAATAAGTTTGCAAGATTCTTAGAAAAAAAAATTTAAACAAAAACTTGAAATATGTAATTTAAATATCAGGTCAGAAAATTTGTATTTGTCCTTGCCTATACTTTTTCAAGATTTATTTTCCTATTGTGATAACAAAAACACATAACATGAAATTCACTGTCTTAACTATTTGTAAGTGCACAGTTCAATAGCATCAACTGTAGTCACATCGAGCAGCAAATCTCTAGAACTTTCTCATCTTTCCAAACTGAAGCTGTATTTCCACTGAGCAACATTTCCCCACTCCCACCTTCTCTCCAGCCCCTATCAACGATCATTCTACTTTCTGCTTCTGTGACTTTGACTACTGTTGATAACTTAGTATATGAGGGAACATAAAGTATTTGTCTCTTTTGTAGCTGGCTTATTTCACTTAGGACAATCATCTGTGTTGCAGTAAATGATGGGATTTTCTTCTTTATAAAGGCTGAATAATACTCCATTCAGTATACTTATACTACTTTTTTTTAAATTCAGTCATCTGTTAGTAGACAATAGAGTGCTTCCAGTTTGGGGCTATGGAGAATAAGGCCATCAGTTCAGTTCAGTCACTCAGTCGTGTCCAACTCTTTGCGACCCTATGAATCACAGCACGCCAGGGCTCCCTGTCCATCACCAACTCCTGGAGTTCACTCAGACTCACATCCATCGAGTCCGTGATGCCATCCAGCCATCTCATCCTCGGTCGTCCCGTTCTCCTCCTGCCCACAATCCCTCTCAGCATCAGTGTCTTTTCCAATGAGTCAACTCTTCACATGAGGTGGCCAAAGTACTGGAGTTTCAGCTTCAGCATCATTCCTTCCAAAGAAATCCCAGGGTTGATCTTCAGAATGGATTGGTTGGATCTCCTTGCAGTCCAAGGGACTCTCAAGAGTCTTCTGCAACAGCACAGTTCAAAAGCATCAATTCTTCGGCCCTCAGCCTTCTTCACAGTCCAAATCTCACATCCATTCATGACCACAGGAAAAACCATAGCCTTGACTAGACGGATCTTAGTCGGCAAAGTAATAATGTCTCTGCTTTTGAATATACTATCTAGGTTGGTCGTAACTTTTCTTCCAAGGAGTAAGCGTCTTTTAATTTCATGGCTGCAGTCACCATCTGCAGTGATTTTGGAGCCCCAAAAAATAAAGTCTGACACTGTTTCCACTGTTTCCCCATCTATTTCCCATGAAGTGATGGGACCAGATGCCATGATGTTAGTTTTCTGAATGTTGAACTTTAAGCCAACTTTTTCACTCTCCTCTTTCACTTTCATCAAGAGGCTCTTTAGTTCCTCTTTACTTTCTGCCATAAGGGTGGTGTCATCTGCATATCTGAGGTTATTGATATTTCTCCCACCAATCTTGATTCCAGCTTGTTTCTTCCAGTCCAGCGTTTCTCATGATGTACCCTGCATAGAAGTTAAATAAGCAGGGTGACAATATACAGCCTTGACATACTCCTTTTCCTATTTGGAACCAGTCTGTTGTTCCATGTCCAGTTCTAACTGTTGCTTCCTGACCTGCATACAGATTTCTCAAGAGGCAGGTCAGGTGGTCTGGTATTCCCATCTCTTTCAGAATTTTCCACAGTTTATTGTGATCCACACAGTCAAAGGCTTTGGCATAGTCAAGAAAGCAGAGATAGATGGTTGTCTGGAACGCTCTTGCTTTTACCATGATCCGGCAGATGTTGGCAATTTGATCTCTGGTTCCTCTGCCTTTTCTAAAACCAGCTTGAACATCTGGAAGTTCACGGTTCACGTATTGCTGAAGCCTGGCTTGGAGAATTTTGAGCATTACTTTACTAGCATGTGAGATGAGTGCAATTGTGCGGAAGTTTGAGCATTCTTTTGCATTGCCTTTCTTTGAGATTGGAATGAAAACTGGCCTTTTCCAGTCCTGTGGCCACTGCTGAGTTTTCCAAATGTGCTGGCATATTGAGTGCAGCACTTTCACAGCATCATCTTTCAGGATTTGAAAGAGCTCCACTGGAATTCCATCCCCTTCACTAGCTTTGTTCATAGTGATGCTTTCTAAGGCCCACTTGACTTCACATTCCAAGATGTCTGGCTCTAGATTAGTGATCACATCATCATGATTATCTGGGTCCTGAAGATCTTTTTTGTACAGTTCTTCTGTGTATTCTTGCCACCTCTTCTTAATATCTTCTGCTTCTGTTAGGTCCATACCATTTCTATCCTTTATCGAGCCCATCTTTGCATGAAATGTTCCCTTGGTATCTCTAATTTTCTTGAAGAGATCTCTAGTCTTTCCCATTCTGTTGTTTTCCTCTATTTCTTTGCATTGATCACTAAAGAAGGCTTTCTTATCTCTTCTTGCCATTCTTTGGAACTCTGCATTCAGATGCTTATATCTTTCCTTTTCTCCTTTGCTTTTTGCTTCTCTTCTTTTCACAGATATTTGTAAGGCCTCCCCAGAGAGCCATTTTGATTTTTTGCATTTCTTTTCCATGGGGATGGTCTTGCTCCGTGTCTCCTGTACAATGTCACGAACCTCATTCCATTGTTCATCAGGCACTCTATCTATCAGATCTAGGCCCTTAAATCTATTTCTCACTTCCACTGTATAATAATAAGTGATTTGATTTAGGTCATACCTGAATGGTCTAGCGGTTTTTCCTATTTTCTTCAATTTGAGTCTAAATTTGGTAATAAGGAATTCATGATCTGAGCCACAGTCAGCTCCTGGTCTTGTTTTTGTTGACTGTATAGAGTTCTCTATCTTTGGCTGCAAAGAATATAATCAATCTGATTTCAGTGTTGACCATCTAGTGATGTCTACGTGTAGAGTCTTCTCTTGTGTTGTTGGAAGAGGGTGTTTGCTATGACCAGTGAATTTTCTTGACACATCTGAGGTCAGGGGCGGCCGGGAGAAGCCACCTCGTGCCCAAGGCCAGGGGCAGTGACCCTGAGGAGCCAACCTGAGCCCGAGGCCAGGGGTGGCAGCTGGGAGGAGCCACCCTGAGCCCGAAACCAGGGCTGGTGGCCAGGAGGAGCAACCCGAGGAGCGCTGGCTGAGCAGGCACAGGAGGGCCTAGAGGAGCTATCCCATGTTGAAGGTCAGGAATGGCGGCAGTAAGGAGATACCACTCGTTCAAGGTAAGGAACAGCAGCTGTGCTTTGCTGGAGCAGCTGTGAAGAGATACCCCATGCCCAAGGTAAGAGACACCCAAGTAAGATGGTAGGTGTTGCAAGAGGGCATCAGAGGGCAGACACACTGAAACCATACTCACAGAAAACTAGTCAATCTAATCACACTAGCCCACAGCCTTGTCTAACTCAATGAAACCAAGCCATGCCTGCGGGGCAACTCAAGATGGGTGGGTCATGGTGGAGAGGTCTGACAGAATGTGGTTCACTGGAGAAGGGAATGGCAAGCCACTTCAGTATTCTTGCCTTGAGAACCCCATGAACAGTATGAAAAGGCAATATAATAGGATACTGAAAGAGGAACTCCCCATCATTAGGTGCCCAATATGCTACTGGAGATCAGTGGAGAAATAACTCCAGAAAGAAAGAGGGGATGGAGCCAAGAAAAACAATACCAGTTGTGGATGTGACTGATGACAGAAGCAAGGTCTGATGCTGTAAAGAGCAATATGTATAAGAACCTGGAATGTCAGGTCCATGAATCAAGGCAAATTGGAAGTGGTCAAACAGGAGATGGCAAGAGTAAACAACAATGTTCTAGGAATCAGCAAATTAAAATGGACTGGAATGGGTGAATTTAACTCAAATGACCATTTTATCTACTACTGTGGGCAGGAATCCCTTAGAAGAAATGGAGTAGCCATCATGGTCATCAAAGGAGTCTGAAATGCAATACTTGGATGCAATCTCAAAAATGACAGAATGATCTCTGTTCATTTCCAAGGCAAACCATTCAATATCACAGTAATCCAAGTGTATGCCCCAACCAGTAACACTGAAGAAGCTGAAGTTGAACGGTTCTATGAAGACCTATAAGACCTTTAGAACTAACACCCAAAAAAGATGTCCTTTTCATTATAGGGGACTGGAATGCAAAAGTAGGAAGTCAAGAAACACCTGGAGTAACAGGCAAATTTGGCCTTGGTATGCGGAATGAAGCAGGGGAATAAGGCCATAGTGTGCACAAATCTCTTTGAAATCCTGCTTTCAGTCCTGTTAGATACATACCTAGAACTGGAATTGTCAAATCATCTGAAAGTAATTAAAAACTTGTTTTGAGGAACTGCCTTAGCGTTTTGCACTGAGGCTGCAACATTTCACATTCTCCTCCTCTCTTGGCAGTGCACAAGGCTTCCCATTTCTCCTCATCCTTACCAACACTTGTTAATTTTTGTTTCTTTAATAAAGGTCATCTTAATGGATATGAGGTGATTTCTCATAGTGGTTTGGATTTGCATTTCTTTAGTCACTAGTGATGCTGAGCCTCCTTTCATATGCTTATTGACCATTTGGAAATCTTCTTTGGAGATGCCTACCCAAGCTCTTTGCCCAGTTTTTAATCAGGTTAGTTTTTGTTGTTGAATTATAGAAATCCTTTATATAGTCTGCATATTAACCTCTTTATAGATAAGTGTCTTGAAAATATTTCCTCCCATTCCACACATTGCCTTTCCACACTGTTGATTGCTTCCTTTGATGTACAGAAGTTTTAAAGTTTTTATGTAATCCCATTTTGTCCTCCTTTGCTTTTTTTTTCTCTGCCTTCAGTATCATATCCAAGAATTTATTACCAAATCCAGTGTCAAAGTTTTCCCATGTTTTTTCCTAAAAGTTTAATAGTTTGAGGTCATCTATTTAGGTATTTAATACATTTGAACTACTTTTTGTGTACTGTGTATAAGGGTCCAACTTCAATCTTTTTTAATACGGTTATCCACTTTTCCCAACACCACTTGTTAAAGAGATAGTTCTCTCCGCATTGTGTTGCCTCGGCATTCTTGACAGAGATCATTTGACAATATGCATGAAGGATTATTTCTGGACTCTATTTCACTAATCTATGTCTGTCTTTATGTCAATACCACATTGTTTTAATTATCATCACGTTATAGTACGTTTTGAAATCAGGAAGTTTGAGGGGTATGTTGGAGGAGTGTGTAATTTCCTTGGTTCTGACTCACGGCAGCAAAGACTTGGAATGGCGGACCACTGTTACAGCTCGCTTATGGCTCAGTTTTATTCTGCAAGCAAAGGAAAGTATACTCTCGAGGCTTGAGAGCAGGCTGACCCCAAAGGAGAGGTCTCAATCCATCTTGGCTTCCTCCTTATATATGTTTGTCTCCTTCCCCTCTTCAGACTGCCCTATGCAAATTGAGCTAGCCAAAAAGGGGGCGTGTTTGTTTCACCTGAATTTTTCACCCCAGTCCATAGATTTTCTTTTGTTCCATTTTTTCAGCTTTTTCTCTATCTTTGTCTTTTAGCCACCATCATTTTGGACTCCTTTTTCCTATTCTAACTACCTAACATTTCCAATTTTGTTCTTTTTCAAGATGGTTTTGGCTGTTTAAGGACTCATGGCTTAACCCATGATTAACATTAAAGACTTCCCTGGGCTCACTTACATCAGGGAGAAAAGGCATCCAGTCTTGTTTTGTTCTGCCTCATCAACAGTGTATTGATAAATCTACAACTATAGAGAGCTTGTCACTATATCTAATGTCTAAGCAGAGTGTTTAGCATAAATTATGTGTTTCAGTAGTTATTATGTATGCTTAGTTAAACCTTTGCCTCTTCAGTGGCTTTTATTTATTATTATTTTTTTAAGGTTAGATGGTTCACTTCCTAGTGTTTGTTTAGAGAACATCTCTGGCAAGCCATTACAGAGAACTTCAGGTCAAAATTCTTAGCTTTCTCCTTCAGTCATTTGTACATTGTGGTCAACTCCTGCAAAAGTGGCAATCTAAGGATAAGAGCCAGTGCCTCCTAGGATGGCTGATGAAAAGGAGATGTGGACCGCAGTAGATATGGCTCATGTTCTTAAATGAGTCTTTTCACGAAACAAGGATCTGCTTGAGTGGCAGTAGCAGGCACACTGTTTCTAGTAGAAAATAAAGATGCTGGGAGCAAAAGAGCAAGATCAGGACCACTTTCACTCTTAGCCAACACAAAGGCCTCAAAACACTAACTTCTCTCATCCCTTTACTCCTAACTCAGGACTAGGACTAGAATGTTGGTTCTGTCTTTCCTTTCTTATTATTAATGGCAACTTCATTTCAAAGCCTTATTATCTTTCCCTGTCACTGGCGTTAATTAGAGCCTTCATAACACCATGAAAGAATGCTCAACTCTGAATTTTACCAAGAAGTTGTCAGAGATGGGAAGGGTCAGTGGATCATCAATCCTGTACTCACAGAAGAGCTTTGGATCTTTATGTCTCTCTTCCCAAAGCTCAGCAAATTGATGAGCTGCTGGCTCAGCTACAGCAAACCAAAGGAGGGCCTCTTCCTTTGCTTCTATAAGCAGTGGGAAACAGTTGCCAAATTTGTGTTTTAACTTGAAGAAGGCTGAGAGCCGAAGAACTGATGCTTTTGAACTGTGGTGTTGGAGAAGACTCTTGAGGGTCCCTTGGACTGCAAGGAGATCCAACCAATCCATTCTGAAGGAGATCAACCCTGGGATTTCTTTGGAAGGAATGATGCTAAAGCTGAAGCTCCAGTACTTTGGCCACCTCATGCGAAGAGTTGACTCATTGGAAAAGACTCTGATGCTGGGAGGGATTAGGGGCAGGAGGAGAAAGGGACGACCGAGGATGAGATGGCTGGATGGCATCACGGACTTAATGGACATGAGTCTGGGTGAACTCCAGGAGTTGGTGATGGACAGGGAGGCCTGGTGTGCTGCGATTCATGGGGTCGCAAAGACTCAGACACGACTGAGCGACTGAACTGAACTGAATGAGATTTTCCCCTTTTGTGTGTTTAGAGAATTCACTTGTTCATCTTCTGTGAATTGTTCATGTTCTTTGGCACTGTTTCTCCTATTGGATTCTGTGGTCATCTTTATGAGCTCCTTAAATATCAAAAATAATCTCTGGCTGTCACATCTGTGACAAACTAATAGTTCTTAAACAATGAAGCAGTACAAGTTCCTAACAGCATATTGATGATTACATTAACTGAAGGACCAATGAATGAGCTCTTTTTCGTCATGACTGCTATTCTTGTAATAGTCAGTGCAGTAAAAAAAGACTGTATTTATGAATACAGTCTAAGTAGTACTCTAGACATAAAGTGTTAAGACGAATGACTCATTCTTTTTTGGTTGCCTTTTTTCACTTATAAGTATTGTGGCATGAGTAAAGGAAAGACAAGTTATAGTTGAAAAGTACTTCCATGGGATTATAGAGAAAAAAGTAGACAGAAAAAAACAGAGGCAAACAATTATAGGTTGACTTACTGGCCATATATCTGAAAAGAATTTGTCCTTGGATTGAATAATTTAAAAGGTTCCTATCAAAGAAGTACAAATAATCTATTATTATATTATCTATTACACTTTTATGCTAGTTCCTGACTCCAAAGTGTCCTTGAAATTTCAATTTTATAAGACCTCCAGGTATAAGAATTACACTATCTTAATATCGATCGCAGGCTTCCCAGGTGGCTCAGTGATAAAGAATCCACCTGCCAATGCAGGAAACACAGGTCCAATCCCTGGGTCAGGAGATCCACTGGAGGAATAAATAGAAACCCAGTCCACTATTCTTGCCTGGAGAATCCCATGGACAGAGGAGCCTGGTAGGCTACGGTCCATGGGATCACACAGAGTTGGACACAACTGAAGTGTCTTAACATGAAGGATTCATAATGTTTAAATATCTAATTACCCATTAGATATAGATATTTTTAATAATAAGACGTGACAAGAATACACAGAAGAACTGTACAAAAAGATCTTCACAGCCAAGATAATCACGATGGTATGATCATTCACCTAGAGCCAGACATCCTGGAATGTGAAGTCAAGTGGGCCTTAGAAAGCATCACTATGAACAAAGCTAGTGGAGGGGATGGAATTCCAGTGGAACTATTTCAAATCCTGAAAGATGATGCTGTGAAAGTGCTGCACTCAATATGCCAGCACATTTGGAAAACACAGCAATGGCCACAGGACTGGAAAAGTTCAGTCTTCATTCCAATCCTAAAGAAAGGCAATGCCAAAGAATGCTCAAACTAACGCACAATTGCACTCATCTCACATGCTAGTAAAGTAATGGTCAAAATTCTCCAACTCAGGCTTCAGCAATATGTAAACCATGAACTTCCAGATGTTCAAGCTGGTTTTAGAAAAGTCAGAAGAACCAGAGATCAAATTGCCAACATCGCTGGATCATGGAAAAAGCAAGAGCATTCCAGAAAAACATCTACTTCTGCTTTATTAACTATGCCAAAGCCTTTGACTGTGTGGATCACAATAAACTGTGGAAAATTCTGAAAGAGATGGGAATACCAGACCACCTGACCTGCCTCTTGAGAAACTTATATGCAGGTCAGGAAGCAACAGTTAGAAGTAGACATGGAACAAACAACTGGTTCCAAATAGGAAAAGGAGTATGTCAAGGCTGTATGTTTTCACCCTGCTTATTTAACTTATATGCAGAGTACATCATGAGAAATGCTGGGCTGGAAGAAGCACAAGCTGGAATCAAGATTGCCAGGAGAAATATCAATAACCTCAGATATGCAGATGACACCACCCTATGGCAGAAAGTGAAGAGAACAGCTAAAGAGCCTCTTGATGAAAGTGAAAGAGGAGAGTGAAAAAGTTGGCTTAAAGTTCAACATTCAGAAAACTAACATCATGGCATCTGGTCCCATCACTTCATGGGAAATAGATGGGGAAACAGTGGAAACAGTGTCAGACTTTATTTTTTGGGGCTCCAAAATCTCTGCAGATGGTGATTGTAGCCATGAAATTAAAAGATGCTTACTCCTTGGAAGGAAAGTTATAACCAACCTAGATAGCATATTCAAAAGCAGAGACATTACTTTGCCAACAAAGGTCCGTCTAGTCAAGGCTATGGTTTTTCCAGTGGTCTTGTATGGCTATGAGAACTGGATTGTGAAGAAAGCTGAGCACTGAAGAATGGATACTTTTGTACTGTCGTGTTGGAGAAGACTCTTGAGAGTCCCTTAGACTCCAAGGAGATCCAACCAGTCCATCCTAAAGGAGATCAATCCTGGGTGTTCTTTGGAAGAAATGATGCTAAAGCTGAAACTCCAGTACTTTGGCCACCTCACACAAAGAGTTGACTCATGGAAAAGACTCTGATGCTGGGAGGGATTGGGGGCAGGAGGAGAAGGGGACGACAGAGGATGCGATGGCTGGAAGGCATCACCGACTCGATGGCCATAAGTTTGAGTGAACTCCAGCAGTTGGTGATGGACAGGGAGGCCTGGCATGCTGTAATTCATAGTGTCACAAAGAGTCGGACACGACTGAGTGACTGAACTGAACTGAAGGAATAAGGGGTAGGGTAGGCATACATTTACTGTTATATTGTAAATAAATGCCTGGACCAACATTTGGACCCAGCTCTGTATAGCAGTAAAAGCATGATTTTTTGACTCTGCTAGAAATAAAAATTTCATAACAAGAGGACCAAATACAGTCCACAGATTGTACTGTTTAACTTTCATACTGATTTTGAACAATTTATAATTACTTGCCAAATTCTAAAGAAGCAGATTTTACGTTAAGAATGGAAGTAGCTGGCATTTCTCCTGTCAACGGTCCCTACACTCCTTAGTCTGGACATGGCTTCACTGTAGACTTCACATTGGGTCTTACAGGACATTTTTATGTTTTGTTATAGCATGAACTGTTATAGCCTACCTGCTAAATCATATGTGGAATCCCTAATCCCCAATGCAACTATACTTGGAGAGAAGCCCTTTAAGGAGATGATTAAAGTTAAATGAGGTCATAAGGGTGGGGTCCTCATTTGATAGGACCAGTGTCCACATAAGAAGTGGTGCCCCTCTCTGCGCACACACAGAGGCGAGAACACATACGGACATAGCAGGAAGAAATCCATCTGAAAGTCAGAAGGAGAAGCCTCACCAGAAACTCTGCCAGCACCTTGAACTTCTAGCCTCCAGAACTATGAGAAAATAACTGTGTGCTGTTTAAGACATCCAGTGTTTAGTTTTTATTATGCCAGCCTGAGGAAACCAGTTCACTCACATTCAGCTCTCTCCCCTGCATTCTATTGCGCTCACTGCCTGGCTCCTTTACCTGAGTTTGCTCTATGTTGCTTCTCCACCACAGAAAAGATACTCTACGTTGTTCTAATTTTAATATTCCCAGTTTACCTTGCGGTTTATCAGATTATAATGAGCTTTTGGATGGTCATGACACTGATTTATTAGAAAATGATCAAGTAGCAAGATTTTGATGTGAAATATCCAGGGTAAGTATATCTTAAGCAATGTTTTTAAAAAGTTAATCCTTAAGCAGAAAAATGTTTAAAAAATAGTATAACCTGGCTAATACAATTTCCCACTGGTGCATTAAAGTGTGCCTTTAATAAATCAAAAATCAAGAAAACAAAAGAAGCTGTTACATTTAAAGTATAATACATATATAATAAGGAGAATGTGTGAAAGTCATATTCAAATGAAAATACAAAAGTGTTTGAATGGCAACCCACTCCAGTATTCTTGCCTGGAGAATCCCATGGATGGAGGAGCTTGGTGGGCTACAGTCCACAGGTCACAAAGAGTTGGACACGACTGAGCGACTTCACTTTCTTTGAACCATTGAGGCATTTTTTGTATTGAATTATGAGCAAATGTCGTAGATTTAATTATTAATTTCCTCACTGTTATATGCATAGAGACAGGTTTCAAGGCACAGTCACTCTCTGGCTTTCATAGGTCTAATTTGTATAATTATTGCATGAATAAAAAATTGTCCCCAAACATAAGAAAGTATAAAAATAAATGGTATAATTGTATTTGTGAAAAATGTGCTCACAGATACATGAGATGGATATCTTAGAGGATGTTCACCCACAATAATTACCCCAGAGACAGTGCTTAAACTTTTCTGAAATGTTTGACTTATTTATGAAGTGTATGTACCATTTTAATATAACCAATGTTAAAAATAATCTTTAAAATACCTAGAAAGAATAATGAAAATGGAAAACAGATGAAATATAATATTTCCAACTGGAATGTATTACCTATGAGGACACAAAACACTTTATGACCTGTTTACCACTGTGCTCCTAGGCCCATCACATTGTAGATGTTCAGCAAATACTTGTGAAAAGAGTGAATGAATATTTCAAACTCAGCATAATGCAAAAGAAACTAAATATACTAAATTCAAGAGACCAGGCTCCACTCCTGATTCTTTTGATAACCCTGCAGTGCTATATAACTCCCTAAACTAAACCTAGAATTATTTTTACCTTTTAGTCAAATGAAAAGATTAAATTCACATTTTGCCTGGGGACGTGAACATTCTTAAAACCTAGAGAGAGATTAATTAACCTGTGCATGGGAGTGATGATTCTAAAAAAGAGTAGGCTTGCTCTCCAATTAGCAGAAAATAGTTCCTTAGAACTAGGGCACTGAAGTACTCTGACACCTATCCTTTAAAAGACATGATGGCAAAAGAATGAAACATTTGTTGTCTTATAAGTTTGCACTGTAGAAACCATTTGTCCAGATAAATCAGTAAAAATAAAAAAAACTTAGTATGCTGTCATTTTTTAAATCTTTAAGATGATTTGCCTTTTACTAAATGTTAAGGAAAACCTACAAACAAACGTGTTGCTACTGGGCCCTGATTTTGAAATGTACTTTGAGGAAATGCTTAAAAGGCATTTTTAATACTAGAGGAACATTGAAAAAGAACTGCTTCAGTGCATTCTATGTAATCTTAAAGAGTGAGTGTAGCTGTGGTGATGGTTGGTGGTTTAATGGCTAAGTCATGTCTAACTCTTGTGACCCCACGGACTGTTGCCCACAAGGCTCCTATGTGTAGTTGTAGAAGTATCTAATTTACTCTTTGGGAGCAGTTTATATAGTAGAGCAATTAAGCTTATTTAAATAGTTTCCCAACATACTTTGATAGTGTTTATCAGATTAATTACAGTGACATCTGTTTATAAGTTAATGTTGTGACTTCAAATTGTATAATTGCATAGTCAACCACATTCGTTATTCATTCCAATTCTTACTACTTTTTACATGCTTTCCTTTGACAGTATGACAAATAGATTATTAAACAATAATTATATTGAATAATTAATGATGGTAATAATTAGAAAAAAAGAAAATCCCATTCACTGCATTAGCCTCTTACACAATCACAGAATTCTGTAATGTCTGATAGAAATGTCTGATAGAAAAATGATACCATCAGAATTTACAGATCATTAGAAAATGCTAAAACTACTTTTTAAGAATGCAAAACACAGGCATCTCCAAATGTGTAAACCTGTACAAAACACTCAAATTACATTTCATATTAAAATGACTTGAATTTAAACTACCTCTGACAGATGGGCTCTACTGAATCTGGAAAATAACTTTCACTGTGTATTTTAATAATAATTGTATGAAAGTAGATTATTTTTAGCCTCCTCTCTACCAAGAAACATCACACTCACTGAGCCCACTTCTGCATTTTACTGGTTAACCGAGGAGTGATCAAATAAAACTCACAACTAGACTTTGAAGGAAGATGTGTGTTACGGGTCCATTTGTCTATATGCGTATATCTACAAACTAGTGTGTACACGCTTGTATTACACTGTGCTGCAGATAGGAGGGATTTTTTTTTTCCTCATTGTTTGCACTGTCCATCAGTCTTCTCCTAGGATAAAACTCCTACTGTTGGCTAAAGCCATACAAAAACATATTCATTGAATTTTATTCAGCACCTATTGTGTGCCAGAGAATATTTGCTGGATATTCAAGATCCATTAGTAAATAAGAAAGAAATGATTCCTGCCTTATGAGACTTACTGTGTTGTGGGAAAGATAAAAAAACAAATACGGTATTACCCTAGCATGATAAGTACTGAAAATGAAGAAGCAAAGAAGAGGAATGGGTTGCTAAGGAGCAGGTAGCAAGTCAATTTAACTAACTTTAGCAAGTCAGTGAAGGTGAAAAGTGAAAGTGAAGCCTCTCAGTCATGTCCGACTCTTTGCAACCCCATGGACTGTAGCCTAAGAGGTTCCTCCATCCATGGAATTTTCCAGGCAAGAGTACTGGAGTGAGTTGCCTTTCCCTTCTCCAGGGGATCTTCCTGACCCGGGGATCGAACCCTGGTCTCCCTCGTTGTAGGCAAATTCTTTACCATGTGGGCCACAAGGGAAGCTCCCTTAGAAAGTCAAGGAGGACCTCAACAAAGAATATTTTGAATATAAGACTTACAGAAATAGTACCATTTAATCAGACAGTGATGGGAAAGAGCATTTGAGACAGAATGAAAATTCCAGCAGAAAACTAAAAGGTCGGGGGGATGGGCAGGGAGCAAGGTGTACTGGGAACTCTGAAACAGGTCCTAGCAGTAGAATGTGTAAGGGGGGGGACCTTTCAGGAGAAGTTGAGGAGACAAGACCATGCAGGGCTTCAAGCAAATGCAAGACACAGAAAAATGAGGACAGAGGTGAGAGTAGCTTTGCAGTATATAAAGTGAAAGTGAAGTCGCTCAGTCGTGTCTGACTTTTTGCGACCCCGTGGACTACACAGCCCGTGAAATTCTCCAGGCCAGAATACTAGAGTGGGTAGCCTTTCCCTTCTCCAGGGGATCTCCCAACCCAGGGGTGGAACCCAGGTCTCCCGCATTGAAGGCGGATTCTTCAGTCAGTCAGTTCAGTCACTCAGTCGTGTCCGACTCTCTGTGACCCTGTGGACTGCAGCACGCCAGGCCTCCCTGTCCATCATCAACTCCCAGAGTTTACTCAAACTCATGTCCATTGAATCGGTGATGTTGTCCAACTATCTCATCCTCGTCGTCCCCTTCTCCTCCTGCCTTCAATCTTTCCCAGCATCAAGGTCTTTTCCAATGAATCAGCTCTTCACATCAGGTGGCCAAAGTATTGGAGTTTCAGCTTTAGCATCAGTCCTTCCAATGAATATTCAGAACTGGTTTCCTTTAGGATGGATTGGTTGGATCTTCTTGCAGTCCAAGGGACTCTCAAGAGTCTTCTCCAACACCACAGTTCAAAAGCATCAATTCTTCGGTGCTCAGCTTTCTTTCAGAGAAGGCAATGGCACCCCACTCCAGTACTCTTGCCTGGAAAATCCCATGGACAGAGGAGCCTGGTAGGCTGCAGTCCATGGGGTCGCTGAGGGTTGGAACCAACCGAGCAACTTCACTTTCACTTTTCACTTTCATGCATTAGAGAAGGAAATGGCAACCCACTCCAGTGTTCTTGCCTGGAGAATCTCAGGGATGGGGGAGCCTGGTGGGCTGCCATCTATGGGGTCACGCAGAGTTGGACATGACCGAAGTGACTTAGCAGCAGCAGTAGCAGCAGCAGCTTTCTTTATGGTCCAGCTCTCACATCCATACATGACTACTGGAAAAACTGCATGTCACACATAAGAAAGCATAAAAAACATATTATAGGTCAAGATTATAAGAAGCAAAATTAATAGAATTGTATTACATACATTTTATATATATATATATATGGCCTACAACAATATTTACAAGATTTTTGTCATCTATTTCAAAACCTTCACTTTATTAAAAAATTGTCTTTAATGACTAGCCTTATCTCTTTTATTTTCAATTTTTTCAGAAATAAAAGCTATAGCAGATAAAAGTCTTATGAAGAATTTGAAAAATAAAGAGAAAATGCAAACTCATAAGAGAACAATCACTAGAAAATAATACAGTATGAACAAGCATAAACTAGGGTTGGTATAAGAAAAGAATTATTTGAAATTTCAATTTTTAAAATAAATTATTCAAAAAGAAGGATTCAAAGAATCATTTATATTCACTAAGTACAGTAGAGAAAGCAGCCCGTTTAAGTCTCATATAGTATCCTAAGAAAGGATCATGTTACTTTTAAGCACAAATTTTTCCTTTTTAATGGCTAGAGATCAATTACTATAAAACATTCTTAATGCAACTGTCTGAGGGCAAAGTGTAATGCACGGTCATGCTTTCTTCTTTTGAGATGCCCAACCCCAAGTCACCTGCAAAAATACAAACAAACAAAAAACAACTTATAATCGTGCCCAATTCTAATTCCACTGTAGTAAGATTTTTTACTGCGTTGTGAGTTTTGAGCCTCCACTGTGATTTCTGGAGGAGGACTAATTATATAGTCTGAGCTAGTTGAGCACTGCGGGCTGCTTCTTCATCAGACTTAAAACAAGGAAGCCAAGTGCTCCAGTGGGGGTTTCCCAGGATGCACATCTCTGGTGGACGGCTCATTCCAGCTTAATTAATAATCGGACTCTTTTCTTTCACATATTGCTAAGGAACTACAGATGGTAAAAGTTTGGATTTTTTCCCAGAAATGATTCTGAGAGCAAAAGCAGGGGAAGCGACTGGGGTTTTGTCCTCCTTATGCAGACCCCATCTCAATTTCTGTCTGAACTGGAGTGATGAGCCAAATCAGAAATCCTGTGGTGTTTTAAAGTTTCACCAGTGACTCACAAATGGCTGAGGAGGGATGTTTGTTACCAAACCTGGCTACTGTCCACAACCCAGAGGAAACTGCTGGGAAGGCTATGCTTCCTTTCCACCCACAACAACAGAACTTGGGAAGGAGAGGAGAATTTCAGATATGATGTGCTGTGGTGAGAATCAAGCAACCTGGCAGGTGTGCTGTACCTACAAAGATGATGTTTCCCTCGTTAGGTTCAAACCTTCCCATCTTTTAGCTGGACCAATAGGACTATATCAACTCAAAAAAATAAAATGTCAATTTGTTTATAAGAACTCTCAAATACTGTATAAACACTGAGTCTAAGGTTAGAAATGATAATCATGGCCTGCATAGAACCATTTTCCTTGACAATATGTTAAAAAGCCTTCTGTGTCTAGTCAGTCAGTGCTGGTCACTGCTTGCATATTGTGAAAAGTGTGTCTCAAAGCACGTTCCATAGTGGACAGCACACCATAAGAGTCAATTTTCTAGTGATTTTTTCCCCTGGCAAAAGTTACCAGAACATGGCTGTGCAAAGCAGTAATACTGTAGACAGAGAGTGCCTTGAGAAGCCAGCTAGATTGATTTTAGGATGGAAATCATTGGAGGGAAAATGGTATAATTTTGTCTGCGCATGCTTGTGTGCTAAGTCACTTCAGTTCAGTTCACTTCAGTTCAGTCACTCAGTCGTGTCCGACTCTTTGTGACCCCATGAATCGCAGCACGCCAGGCCTCCCTGTCCATCACCAACCCCCGGAGTTCACTCAGACTCACGTCCATCGAGTCCGTGATGCCATCCAGCCATCTCATCCTCGGTTGTCCCCTTCTCCTCCTGCCCCCAATCCCTCCCAGCATCAGAGTCTTTTCCAATGAGTCAACTCTTCGCATGAGGTGGCCAAAGTACTGGAGTTTCAGCTTTAGCATCATTCCTTCCAAAGAAATCCCAGGGCTGATCTCCTTCAGAATGGACTGGTTGCATCTCCTTGCAGTCCAAGGGACTCTCAAGAGTCTTCTCCAACACCACAGTTCAAAAACATCAATTCTTCGGTGCTCAGCTTTCTTCACAGTCCAACTCTCACATCCATACATGACCACTGGAAAAACCATAGCTTTGACTAGATGGACCTTAGACTTAAGTCCTGTCCAACTCTTTGTGACCCCATGGCCCACCAGGCTCCTCTGTCTATGGGATTCTCCAGGCAAGAATACCTGAGTGGGTTGACATGCCCTCCTCCAGAGGAATCTTCCCAACCCAGGGATCAAACCCATGTCTCTCATGTCTCCTGCGTAGGCAGGCAGGTTCTTTAACACTAGATTTTTTTAAAATTCCAAGTTTCTGTTTTCCATGGCAGGGAGGTAAAAACTTACATGCATAGAAAGAATGTGTTTGCATATATTCTGAGAAATAAAGGTTACTGGTAGCCTGCTCCTATCTCCTCACCTATCCTCAGAAGTCACACGGAGACAACCTCTTGTTCTCCAGATTCATATTCCTGCCCATGAAACGGGCCAGATACACAAAAATGGTGTGTCCCAAAATAGCCCTCACACTGTGATGGAGGTAAGTCTTCAGGGTAAGTTAGTCATTCCTCACTAGGACAATTTTGAGGTGTTTTCCATACGTTCTGTCACAGATTCCAGAGACGATTGACAATCAGCCTCCTGCTCAGTAAGACACTCTTCATTAGCTTTGCTGTCACACTCTCAGGGGGCTCCTGAAGAGCTCCTCCCACTGAATGGCTTACTTCCAAATTGCTGTTTCAGGGTCCAACTCAGAGCACATCCAAACGAATACACCACTAGAGTGTTAAGCATAGCCAACCATCTCACTCAATACCAAGTATGTTGGTATTTCCAACATACTATTCTGGGGCAGTATAGCTAATATTCAGAAAATCTGTGGAAAATTCTCTTTTTAAACTTCAGTTGCTCAGATGAAAACCTGCTTGACACATACTCTGGGGTCTTCTTTGGCCCTGGCTAAAGTAAGGAGAATATTCACCTAGAAAGGAAAGCTTTGTGTTCAGAGACAAGAACATACAGCAGTCCATGATGTATGGACTTCTTGTGAGTTCCACATCCTGCTTTTGTTTTCTTTTCTTTCCAGTGTTTCTCTAATTTCACCTTTCTATAGTGACAGAAAAGGACAAGTGAGAGATACAAGGAATGGGAGTCTGAACAGAAAGACAAAGTCCAATGAGCAATGAAAATACAAGTAACATAAGATCACTAATAGTGAAGATGTGACATATAAAAGATACAATTCGTAAGCATCCCTAATCCAGGTAAGAAGACGGAAGTCCAAGATGAGGGGCACTGGTTCAAGTGTAACAGAAAGAGTACAGAACAAGAAAGAAGGCAACCCAAGAATCAGGAGGACAAATTCCCTTAAATTCTGAGTCCACACCGGAGAATTTGTTTGACCTATATATTCCATTGCTATCCTATGTAGCTTTGAAGTTTGACATTAAAGAGACTGGCTAAAATTTAAAATGTGAGTGTAGACCAGAAATTTAAAGAAGGCAGGAATTAAACCTTAAAAGGGGCATTTATCTCTTTGTGGCAGCTGAGTAAATTATTTCACATGATGTCTGCTGCTGCAATAGAATAACAGTATCAGCAACCAAAACTTGCCTCATCACCTGCCTTGCCAAGTATTTCAATTTTTCTTTCACTCTGAGGAAACTGGTTGGCAGAGAAGCAACAGAAAATGCAATCATAAAGTCTAAAACCTGAAACATTTTAAAACTTACAAAGAAAAATTTTTGATAACTCCCAAATAAACATTCAACTTTACAAAATTTTACTTTCCTGATATACTGCACTGAACACGTCCTCATCATGGAGATAAAGTTGCACGGCGCCTGCTAATACTGTACTTGGAGTAACAGGCCCAGGGAGAGAAAACTGAGAAGAGTTCTAGGGATGTAGTAGTTACTGAACCATCTGTGCTGCCAAATAGTGTAAAATTCAGATCTATTCACTTTACAGATGGCTGTTTCATTTCAGGAAAAGCAATTTCGTAATGAATAGTCTAGATCACCACTTTCACCTATCGGAAGCTTAAAAAAAACCTTAACAATGAAAGCACTGAAACAAGAATTACAAGGAATGCTTTTTTAAAAAATAAACAGTGAGGCACTCTTAATATTATTTCATATTTCCTCACTTATCAAACATCCAATTAGAGAGCTCAGGATTTTTTTACTTCAGAAAATGAGATGCAGCGATTCATAGGGCTTGGAAATAACCTGTGTGTAGATGACTGGAAGAGTCATATCGCATTTTGCATCCTCACAGGTACCTGATCTTATTGCAGCTTCTCTAATAGCCTCTGTAAGGTACCTGCAAAATCTTCAAGGTGGTTAAAGATGGGAATGGTACACTTTCCATTTTTGTTCATATCAGATTTCTGATTTTAGCAGTCCTCTCACCCATGCAGAAAATCCTTCCTTAGTAACTTATACAGTATCCCAATTTCAAGAAATTGAAAATCTATTTTACTTCATCCAAATTTGAAGTAAATTAAGTTGCCACTGTCCTAGAATAGGTCTGTTACAATGCTAGGAGCCAGAACAGTCTAACGATCCAACATTCTCTGAAAAATATGATTATCTCATCTCCTAGTCAAAAATCTCATTTGTTCACCATTATCTCTAGAATAATCATAAAACGTTTTTTAACATGGCTCTTGATATGCATCTTTCCTCTACTACAATGGAAGTAGCTTTTCACTATTCTATAGTACTCAGCTTAAGTAGCTCTTCCTACCATAATACTAAACAGATTTAATATCCTTGCTATGGTGACTCATATTTGAGTCCCCTGTTTCTTCACTACCTGCATATCCAAATCATCTTTACTTTTCTAACTTTACAATATACCTGAACATATTCATCCATTTTTCTATGTTCATCCTCCAAGTCACCATCATTTTTCACCAGGAGTATCCCAATATACTTCCTATTTTCTCCTTTCGCTGTACTATAATCCATTTTCCACATATCAGGCAGTAAGCTTTGAAATACATAAGTAAAATCAGACCATTCTGCTGAGCATCATAGCAAATGGCTTTCTACAGAAGTTAGCAATAATGACTTTTTTGTGTTGGATAAAACTCTTGAGAATCCCTTGGACTGCAAGGAGATCCAACCAGTCCCATCCTAAAGGAAATCAGTCCTGAATATTCATTGGAAGGATTAACATTGAAGCTGAAACTCCAATAATTTGGCCACCCGATAGGAAGAACTGACTCCTTGAAAAAGACCCTGATGTTGGGAAATATTGAAAGCAAGAGGAAAGGGGATGACAGAGGCTGAGATGGTTGGATGGCATCACCGACTCGATGGACATGTGTTTGAGTAAGCGAAGGGAGTTAGTGATGGACAGGGGAGCCTGGAGTGCTGCAGTCCATGGGGTCGCAAAGAGTTGAACACAACTGAGTGACTGAACTGACTAATTGAACTTAGGGAAAAACTGACTCACTGTTGTGATCTATCACTGTGCATGTTATAGCTCTTGCCTCCCTCTCATGCATAAGTTCATACTTCCTACTTGCTCATTTTGTCTTGATCATGTAGCTCCATATTAAACATCTGAGTCCTTATTCTGTAAGCATTCCTAAGCTCATTTTTTCCCATAATGACTTTCCCAAAATATTCCTCTGAAATGTTATTTCCCCTAACCTTTGAATGGTTGGCTTCTTTATGCTATTCAGACCTCACTAATTCAGCCACTCAGTACTGCTCAGTCACCTGCCATACATCATTTCCATTGCTTTAGAATGCTTGATGCTATGTTAAAAAACCATTCATTGACCAGTTACTCATAGTAACCTTGTTTTTGCTGTGCTCAGCCTTAAACTCTAATCTTGGCATGTAGATTAGCTTTGGCACATAGTAGCTTTCAGTAAATATTTGTTGAATAAATAATGATTTTATAAATGAATTTGTTTGTTTTAATGCTATACTCATATATATGCTAGTATAATGACTAACCATAACAGATACTTGCAGAAGTATTTTGAAGGAAAATATCTGATTTTACTAGGTCAATTTATGTTTTTCCAAAGGTTAAAGAGCCTACTTCCACTTCCACTTTGTCTATATCAGATAATTAAATGTGTCTCTTTTATATGCCAATACACAATATGAAAAAAATGTCAAAGGAGATGAACAACTGAGTGGACCATATCCATTGCAGAAGTTACACTTAACAAGCCTATGTCACTAGTAAAGACATATATATATATATATATATATATATATATATATGAGCAAAAGCATACTGATTTATTTAAAAAGAGAATTTAGAAATACTGTTTCTAATAGAAATTATAAAATATTATTGAAATTTACAACTCTAAAAAGGACTAAATTATACAGCAGAGTGGCTAATATTGTAGAATTAGTTGACGAGCCAGGAGAGAAATCCAAAGAAAAGTTTTAGTAAAGATTCAATTTTGAGAACATAAAGTTCAGTATAATATCATCTCTATTAAAGAAACTTACAAGGACATTATAGTAAATGCCAAGCTAAAGCATAACTCAGGAAACTTACAATAAATATAAAAGGAGGAAATAAAAAAAGTTTTTAATTCTGAGGCTTGCATTTTAAGTACAATACAATGGATGTGTGAGATGGGATAAGTCAAGAAATAGAGTTTGGAGATATCTGTCTTTTTTAAAGTTTCTCATGAAAAATTTATTTATATATTGCATATTCAGTTTTTTAAATAAACATATTGAGAGGAACATATGACTCAGGCCATAAATCTTGTAAGGGAATATTTGAAAAGTTTGTAAATGGAATCTGATAGTACAATAACTATTTTTCCTTCTTGTCAGAATATGTGAGACCAAGATTTTGACCCTTGATTTTAATCAGAAGAAGTCAAAGTGTGTGCACCATTTTCTTTTAAGACTGGCCACACACCATAACTGAAGGGAAAAAAAAAATGCACTGTGTAAGTGAAGCTCATTAATCTGGTTCTACATTTTAAAACCCCTTCTGGAACTCTTTCAGTAAACCAGCCTCCCTAATCTATTTAGAAGGAGACATCTAATGTGATTCCTGTGTAGTGGGACTCTGCCACTTTGAAGATTTAATGGCGTTAGACTAAGAGGAGAAGGCGAGAGACTGTCATCAGCCACTGTCTTTGCTCCAGAAAAAATGTGCAGTACAGGGTCAGGACACCTGTCCTTATCCATAACAGTCGTGAGATTTTCTCACTGGTGTATACTCCATAGGAAAAACCTCTCTCTTTCTATTCCAATACCAAGCAAGTCAGTCCAAGAGATAAAGGCTTGGGTCAACAGCAGGCAAAGGTACTCAATTAAAGACTTTACAAACTCAGGTTATAGAAAAAGGCAAAAGTGCTGCTAGTTGAGTAGATTCATTGCCATGTAGGCAGCAGAAATGCAATTTTTTTTCCAAAGGAAAGCATCATCATTTGATGTATTCAGAATTCACACAAATTTTGGAGGAAAAGCATAGCAAATCAAAATCAGTACTTTCATATTAGAGACTAAACATTAATGTAAAATTTATAGACAACTTTTGTGGTTTATCCTCTTACTATTTTTCTGTGATTATATCATATATATGTTTTATTTACAAACATAGAAATATAAGAAACTTGTTAAACTTTATGTTTTATATAATAATAAATCAAAAAGGTATATTTTTCACAAAAATTTTCAGTTTAGAAATTTTTTAAAATTGAGATAAAATATACATCCCTTATAATACAGTGTTTAAGTGTTTGGTCTGATGAGTTTTTATGATTACATGTAGCCATGTAATAACCATTCAAAGTAAGATATAGAATATTTATATCTCCTTTGAATGTTCCCTGATGATTTTCTCCACTCAATTCCACCCTTACTAGAAGTAACCACTTTCTTATTTTCAATACCATTCTAATTATGCTTATACTTCAAAAAATGAAGTCATAGAATATTTATCATTTTATTAAATATAATACTTTTTGAGTCATACATGTTCTCAAGTTTGTTAGGAGCTCATTTCTTTTTTTTATTTTTGAATACTTCATTATATGAATATAACAGTATCTGCTTATCTATTTTTCTTTTAGTGAATATTTCTGTTATCTTCAAAATATTGAAATTTTATGAATAAGAAGTAGTCATAAAAGTCATTTGTAGCATTATGTTTTTATATCTCTTGCATAATTACCTAGGAGTATCAGCTTTGGTTGACTTTTTTCTATCTTTTGTTTTATATTTTTATGAATACCTAGTTGTTCCAGAATGATTTTTTAGAAGGATTTTTCCATTGATTTAACTTGGTACTTTTGTCAAAAATCACATTACAATATTGTGCTTGTCAAAGTTCTTTACTATATTTTATTGATAGACTCTCCCATACTTTACCAATTACACATTGTTCTGTTTACTATAGGTTTAATATATGGGCTTCCCGGGTGGCTCAGTGGCAATAAGTCCATCTGCCAAAGCAGGAGCCACAGCAGACACAGGTTCAATCCCTGGGTCAGGAAGATCCCCTGGAGAAGGAGATGGCAACCCACTCCAGTATTCTTGCCTGGAAAATCCCATGGACAAAGGAACCTGGGGGGCTACAGCCCATAGGTCACAAAGAGTCAGACACGATTGAGTGACTGAGAAATCAGATGCCACAAAACCAGCTAATAGGACTGGTTAAATAACTTGCTTCTTCTTTATCTTAGTTTGTGCTACTATAATAGGATACAATATACTTGTGACTAAAAAGCAAACATGTATTCCTCCACTTCTGGAGGCGAGAAGTCTGAAGTCTGAGACCAGGGCCACAGTATGGTCAAGCTCTTGGTGAGAGATTTCTTGTCGGTTTACATGGCAGAGAGAGAGACATGTGGGGTCCCTTCCTCTTTTTATAAAAGCATTAAATCCATCATGAGGGCCCAGACTCATACCTCCCGAAAGCCCCTACTCCAAATACCATCACATTGTGGGGAAGGGTTTTGACATGTGAACCAGGGGCCAAGGGACACCAACATTCAGCATTCAAGATTATTTGGGCTCCACTAAACCTTTGAATTTCCATGCAACTTTCAGAACTCGCTTATCAGTTTCTTCAAAAAACCATTCATTATTAATGATGACTTTTTTCAATGCTACAGATTAATTTAGAAAGAATTCACATTAAGAAAATATGAAGTCTTTTTGTCAATGAAAATTATATACTTTTCCATCAAAAAATATTTAGATCTTTTTAGATTTAGATCTTTCATTTCTTTCTGCATGGTTTCATCATTTTCAACAGAGATGTCCTGCATAATTTTATAAGATATATTACAGCTTGATATATGAATATCTTGCTGCTATGAAAAAGGTATTTTTCTATTTCAGGTCTAATATTCCATTGCTACTATAGAAAAATGTAATTTATTTCTGTGTTCTGAAGTTCTATTGTGCAGTCTGGCTCAGTTTACTTACTAATTCTAGGAGCAGTTTCTAGATACACAGCAATGTCATTTACAGGTAGAGCTTCACTTCTTTCACAGTCACCTCAGCTTTTATTCTTTATATGTATGTAATATATATATACATATGTAGGTTTTCTCTTATTCTGTTTTCAATTCTTATACTGTTATTAATAATAATCCCTTAGCAAAATTTATAAAAATAAAACAAAAAGAACTGTTGCAGAAGGGACAACAGATACTGTTATTCAAGGACTCAGACAAGGATGACTTCTTTTGAAGAAGTAAAGAAAATAAAGTTTGCCTCTGAGGAAAGTATAGAAAAACTATTCATGTCCTAGACACAAACAATAACACATTGATGCTGGGGTTAGAGGGATGCCAAAGCTCTCGGCCCTGGTAGAGAATCAGGAGGTCATCCTGGGCAAAGGGTCCTATACTGATTGCATTGGAGCTCTGTAACCTCAAGACAAGAGGAAGTAAACTCCTTAGCACCAAAGACACCAGGATGAAGTAGGTTTCTGAGAAAGCCTCATCCTGATGCCCAGGAGCACAAGGTTTATCTAAGATTTAGGTGGACAAGGACAACGGAGGTCTGCCTCTGCCTTTATCGTAAGCCTGGGGACAAGAAACAAGCAGTGGCAGTCCACTGCTGATGGAGCACAGGAGCATGGATACAGACCCCCTGTGCAAACAGGTGAGGAGGAATCAGAAAGCTTAGGGAGGAATCAAAACTCTGAGGAAATCCTCTAGCCTCCTGGGCCCTGCATTAGAGCACAAGGTATCTAGAGCCCTTGCCCAGAGAATGCGGAAGCATACGTTGCCAAGAAGATAAAAATAGGAATGCAGTCCCAGCAGCTCAACTCCTAAATAGACTGAATCAACCACCTACACTCTGGCCTAAGAGAAAAAGCAGCACGACCATTCCTTGACAAAAGCAGAATTTTTGTCTCTGTTGTTATGCTACATCTGATAGCTGTTAGTCAATCAAAAGTTAAAGAGCATATAAAAAACAAGGACAATTACCCACTTTTAAGACATAAAGCAATGAACAGAACCAGACTCAGAAATGACCCAGATATTGTAGCTATTAGGAAATGGAAAACAGCTATATTTAATTTTTTAAAAATTTGAGGGGAAAATGTTGATTGACACACATGTACAGACTAGGAAATTCTAGTGGAGAGATATGATATGTAAGAAAGAATACAGTGGGATTGTTAGAAATAAAATCAATGATAAAGAATTCTTTTGATGAACTCAACAGTCAGCAGAAATCATCCAAAGTCAAGCATATAGAGGAAAATAATTTAAAAAAGAAAAAAGAAAAAAAGACAGTATCCAGAAGCTGTGGAATTAAACAAATGGCCTAAATTCAAGTTTGAGGAGTTCAAGAATGAGAAGAGAGAAAGGGGGGAAAAAAAGGAAGGTTGGAGAGACAATAACTGAGAACTTTCCAAAAGAAATAAAAACATACAGGAGATAGACAACAAAATATAGACATCAGTAGCACAGAGAAACCCTAGCAGTATAATAACAACAAAAACACATACATTAATCAAAAAAAAAAAAAAAGAAAGAAAGAAATTAACTAAAAGTAAAGAGAAAAGCTTAAAGGCAGACAGGAAAAAAAAAACATAAAGAGGGACAGAAATAATTATAGCATACTGCTTCTGAGAAACAATTCAAAATACTAGGGGTGGAAATAAACCCAGAATTCCATATCCAGTGAAATACATTTCAAAAGTAAGAACCCTTTCAGAAAACAAACACTGGAATGTATTGCCAAGAGACTTGTTGTTACACTAAATATTAAAGTGATGCTTTTGAACTGTGGTGTTGGAGAAGACTCTTGAGAGTCCCTTGGACTGCAAGGAGATCCAACCAGTCCATTCTAAAGGAAATCAGTCCTGAATATAAATTGAAAGGACTGATGCTGAAGCTAAAATTCCAATTCTTTGGCCACCTGATGCAAAGAGCTGACTCATTTGAAAAGACCCTGATGCTGGGAAAGATTGAGGGGAGGAGGAGAAGGGGATGACAGAGGATGAGATGGTTGGATGGCATCACCGACTCGATGGACATGAGTTTGAGTGAACTCTGGGAGTTGGTCATGGACAGGGAGGCCTGGCGTGCTGCACTCCATGGGGTCACAAAGAGTCGGACATGACTGAGCGACTGAACTGAACTGAACTGAAATATTGTACAAAGTCTTATGAAAGTAAAAGTTTATCATCTTATGGAAATTTGATGGGCAAAAGTAAATGGGGAAGACAGAAACTACAAAGAGAAATAAACAGTAAAGACACTGTTGTCTTATTTCACATCCCTTTGTAAGCTAACTGATTATGTGAGCAAAGACACAAACAACAAAGTGTGAGATTTACAAGGTCTATTCAGATAATCCGGGTTTTAAAATAGCACAAAAGGTAAGAGGGAAGATTTGGGAACACACTGTTTTAAGTTTCCTAAACTTTATGCAGAGTAGTATAATAAATAAAAACCAAACAACAAACAAAACAGACATAGACTCCAATACAGGGAACAAATTAGCGATTACCATTAATAAGGAGTGGGGTGGGGGAACAAAACAGAAAAAGGGGAATAGGGGGTATAAACTACCAGTTATGAAACTAGTAAGTCACAGGGAAGTTATGTACAGTATAGGGAATATAGTCAATATTTTATAACAATTTCGTATGATGTGTATAATATAAAAATACTGAATCACTATGTTGTATATCTGAAACTAATAATATTTCAAGTCAACTATACTTCAGTGACTTTTTTAAAGAGTAGGCGATAATAAGTTACAGACATATTTCATTAAGTCTAGGCCAATTAATTAAAAAAAAAAAGATAAAACTGACTGACCAACAGAAAAGAGTTGGAATAAAAAAGACTGAATCCAAAGGAAGGTAGGAAACAAAGGCAAAAAGAAGGAACAAAGTCACCATAGAGCACATATCTAACAAGATGGAATACTCACATCAAATCGCATAATTACATTAGATAGGAATGGTCGAATACTCCAGTATGAAGTAGATTGTCAAATCAAAATTTTAAAAGACCAAAATATGTCACGTGTAATAGGAAGCCAACTTTAAATACAAATACATAGATAGGTTAAATGTAAAAGACTGGAAAATACATCATGCAACATTGGTTAAAGGTGACATGACTAGATTTCCAGGAAAAAGGTATATATATTACAGAAT
Source organism: Oryx dammah (assembly GCF_014754425.2). NCBI lineage: Eukaryota > Metazoa > Chordata > Mammalia > Artiodactyla > Bovidae > Oryx > Oryx dammah. Next base: position 11,776,109 of record NW_024070189.1, read on the forward strand.
TAAAAAATTACCAAGGGTACAGAGGAACATCAAATAATTTTAAGCTAGTCAGTTCATCAAGAAAACATAACAATCCTAAGAATGAATTAGCCACCAAGAGTACTTCAAATTACATGAACCAGACACAGTTACAGTAAAAGAAGAAATAGAAAAACATACAGGCATACATGGAGACTTCTCATTTCTCACTCAGTAATCAATTTCAGAAGACAGAAAATCAGTAAGGGTTTGGAAGCCCCGAGATGTCAAACAGCTTGACCAAATTGAAATTTATAGTACAATCTGCCCAACAACAGCAGGACATACATTTTTTTTTAAACTGGATATAGCAGATTGACCAAACCAGACTAGAGTCTCGGTTGTAAAACAAATATCCACAAATTCAAAGAACAGAAGTCATACAAAGTATGTTCTTTTCATTGCTAAAATGGAAAAAAGCCCTGTAATATATCTGAAATAATTAGATTTTAGGGGCTTCCCTGGTGGCTCAGATAGTAAAGAGTCTGTCTGCAATGCAGGAGACCCAAGTACAACCCCTGGGTCAGGAAGATGCCCTGGAGAAGGAAATAGCAACCCAACCCACTCCAGTATTCTTGCCTGGAGAATTCCATGGACAGGGGAGCCTGGGAAAGCTCCAGTCCATGGGTTTACAAAGAGTAGGACACAACTGAGCAACTAACACACAATTCGACTTTAACAGATTTCATGACATGAGGCTAGGTAGACATAAAAATTAATTATATGGATTCTTAAAATTATATTTAAAATTTTGTACTTATTTGCTATATAAAGCATATAATAAATATGACTAAAATTCTAAATTTCCAGAAGAGATATTCATTTGTCTTAGGGTCTAATATTAATAATTTTTAAAATATTCATTATTGTGTTTTTGTACTTTTTATACTTTGTTTTCAATTTTCTTGTATTCCACTATGAAATTTCAATGAGTTAAAAAGAAAAAAGTGTCTTATACAAAGGGGGCTGCAGATGAGGAGATGATTAGATTCACGCATGCTAAGTCGCTTCAGTTGTATCTGACTGTGTGACGCTATGGACTGTAGACCTCCAGAGTCCTCTGTCCAAGGGATTCTCCAGGCAAGAATACTGGAGTGGGTTGCATGCCCTCCTCCAGGGGATCTTCCCAACCAGGGATAGAATCTGTGTCTCTCACGTCTCCTGCACTGGCAGGTGGGTTCTTTACCACTAGCAGCACCAGCATCACCAACTCAATAGACATGAATTCGAGCAAACTCCAAGAGATAGTAGAGGACAGAGCAGCCTGGTATGCTGCAGTCCATGGGTCACAAAGAGTTTGACATGACTTAGTGGTGAACAACAACAAATCTCATCTACTTTGTTGAGTATAATTATTTTAATAATAATAACAGGAGGTAAAAGTAGCTTTTCTGCCACAAGATACATATAAAGCAGAGGACTTACAACAGACTAATAATTATGAGAGTGTATAAATATAAATCATCTACATACTCACTAAGAATGACAAAAAATAAATTCAAGAACTTTTTTTGATTATTTTTTTCCCTAGTGGTTCCTGCAATGCAGGAGGACCCAAGTACAACCCCTGGGTCAGGAAGATTCCCTGGAGAAGGGCATGACTACCCCCTCCAGTATTCTTGCCTGGAGAATTCCATGGACAGAGGAGCCTGGTGGCCTACAGTCCATGGGGTCATAAAGAGCTGGACATGAGTGAGCAAATAATAGTTATCCAATATTTAGTTTGAAACATTAAAAAATATTTTTAAACTCTATCTTTAGAAAATAATACTGAGATCTCTGAACTGTTACAAGTAATCAATCATGTATTTGAGCTTAGGTTGGCTATCATAAATACCAAACTTTTTCTAAGGGGAAAAAAAAATACAGCTCCTTTTCCTTAATGCCAATTCTTTCTTGATTCTTTAAAAAATATGAGGGGTTGGTGGTAGTGGGAGAATTCCAATTATATATGTTCTCCTAACTGAAATTGTTCATTGGCAGCTGTTTCTGAAGTTTTATAAATCCTCTTTGGATGCATATATTCTAAAAATGGATTTTGCCTTGAGCACTATGATTCATCTTGAGGTAGGAAAACTTCTAAATTAATGTCTGTCTCTCCTCACTCTCATTCTTGGATTTTAGGTGTTGTGTTTTTTTTTTTTTCTTATCAATATCATGAAAAGTGATACAACATTCTACATCTGGACCATTTGATTATTTTTCACTGAAAGTTGTATAAAATGAAAACTTACCAAATGACAGCTTATGTAGTATCAATGTTTAAAAATCATTATTTAAATATAAAAGACCCAAATGTGCTTTATTTCTTAAATCTGTTGATAGTGGATATCAATAATGATCACACATAGATGATTTAATAATCATCACACAGTACAGTCTTTAAAATATACTATGAATGCTTTGAATAAAGATTAAGCAAATAAAAATATCTTTAGTACTTTGTGTTTAATACTGATGAGAATCTAGACATGAAAAATAGCAGTTATATATTGAAAACAACAAGAATTTACAAATTACTTGTTCTTAAAAGATGTACTAAAAATTCAGCTATCCAGAGTCTAATTTAGGAGACTGCTTTTCAAATATGTTAACCAGTATGCTAACTCTGTTTCTAACACTGCTTCACATTCCTATATTTACAATGTGATGTCAACTCCAGAGCAGGGTTGGAGGGTGAGACAGGAAGGTAGTCTTTGCCACTTTGAAGAAATCTATTCTCTGGTACCTCATGGAGTCTTAAAGGCCTTCAGATATGAAAGCTATTTAGTATCACTCAAAAGGGCTCTCTCATCCCATCCTTATTTCTGGCTCTCTTTTGTGACCCATGTGGCCCCAAGGAGCCCACCAGGTTCCTCTGTCCATGGGATTCTCCAAGCAAGAATTCTGAAGTGTACACCATTTCCTTCTCAAGAGGATCTTCCTAACCAAAGGATCAAACCCAAGTGTCCTGTATTACAGGCAGATTCTTTACCATCTCTGCCACCAGGGAAGTCCTCTGGCATACATAAACCTACCTACATCAGGGATTTTATTTATTTGCACTCAATTTCTTTGGAAGTTTAATGTGTGGCTTAGACAAATGTTGGGATGTTGCTATGGGTCTCAATGTTTCATCCCCCCAAATTCAAATACTGAAATCTTAATCCCCAAGATGATGGTATAAGGGGGTGTGGCTTATGAGAGCTGATCACATCGTGAGGAAGAAACCCTCATAATTGAGATTAGTGACCTTATAAAAGAGTCCCCACAAAGCTACTTGGCCCTCTCCACCATGTGAAGACTCACCGAGAAGTCAGCAGTCTCTCAAGCCAGAAGAGGCTCTTTGCCAGAACAGAAAACATGCTCACTCTCTGACCTTGGTCTGTGAGAAGTAAATTTTTGTTGTTTATAAACAGCCCAAACAAATTAAGACAGATGAGCATAAAAACAAAGTGGCACAGGAAAGTAATGAGAAAGAAATATGATCAGGAAGGCATAACTGAAACTGTTAATACTGTGATGGTTAGGAAAAAAAAAATCACCAGAAAGAAGTAGATAATAAGAGTCAGCAAGACATTGCCAAGAATTATGCTTTGAGTTGATACCTACACAAGGCAGAACCTGCTGCCTGGGCTCCTTTCCCTCATTTCCTGAGGGCTTCATGGTTTAGAACTTTTAACTGTGAAAAGAATAAACAGGCTGTGGATTAAAACTCATTGTAAGATGTTGCCACTGTGACAGAGAAGGAATGAACAGTTTGTTCATTTAATTTCAGACGGTAGCTCAGGCGGTAAAGAGTCTGCCTGCAATGCTGGAGACCCAGGTTCGATCCCCGGGTCAGGAAGATCCCCTGGAGAAGGAAATGGCAACTCACTCTAGTATTCTTGCCTGGAAAACCCTTTGGATGGAGGAACCTGACAGGTTACAGTCTATGGGGTCACAAACAGTCAGACATGACTGAGAGACTTCACTTAATTTAGTTTCTGAAATTAATATTACACTTTAAACCAAACATTGAAAACTCATCTGTTTCCTTGCTATTAAGAAGCATAATTGTATTCTTGGGTTGAAAAGATTTTTGCAAAATTTAGTAATATGTCAAATATTCTCATTCAAATTGTTGATTCCTGGAAAGTAATCATTACTTCATCTAACCTAAGTAAAAGGCTCATGAGATTCCCTCTCATTTTAATAATATAGAGACATGTTACATGTACCAGATACTCAAGTAAAGACCTTATATTGTTGTTCAGTTGCCCAGTTGTGTCCAAGTCTTCGTGACCCCATGGACTGCAGGTCTCTCTGTCTCTCACCGTCTCCCAAAGTTTGCCCAAGTTCATGTCCATTGCATCAGTGATGCCATCCAACTTTGTATAAGCATCTTATTTAATCCTCACAACAGCCCTATGGTATGGCAAAGCTATATAGGAAAACAGACCAATGTTTACAGAAGCTAATGACTAACACAGAGCAAAGCTAGAATGTGAACTCAGGGATTCTGATTATAGATTCTACTTGCTTAATTATCAGGTTACATTGTTCTGTGTGGGTGTGTTAGTCACTCAGTCGTGTCCGACTCTGCGACCCCATGGACTGTAGCCCTCCAGGCTCCTTTGTCCATGGGATTTTCCAGGCAGAAATACTAGAGTGGGTTGCCATCTATGTATGCAGGAAATGAGCAAGGAAGAACCAAATGACTTGTTCATGCTGATGTAGTAAATTAGAGATAACAGAACATTGAAAGGAAAATTACAAATGTCATTCATTCTACCAGTCAAACCAGACTGAAATCCAGGTGTTGGTCAGAACTAAGCTCTGATCAGAAGCTTGCATGGGGAATGGTCCCCTCCCAGGCTCCCTCAGATTGTTTGCAGACCTCAAATTCTTGTGACTATAGGACTCAAGTCTCCATTGTCTTGTGGGCTGTCATCTGAGACCTCTCAACACACACAGACTGATCAAAGTCCTCTGTTACCCAGCCTCTCCATAGCCAGTGAAAAGCCATGACTTTCTGTCATACAGATGCAAGAAAATGAATTCTGCCAACAACACCAGTGAGCTTTGAAGGGATTCATTGCCTAGTGGGGTGTCCAGATAAGAACATGGCCCAATTGAAAAAGTGACCGCAGCCCTACAAGACTCTGAGTAGAGGACCTATATAAGCCATCCCCTTCATCCATCCCTACTGTGCTGACCCCTCTGAGGGAGGAAAGGAACAGGTCGAGCTGACTCCATCTTGAAAAAGAAGAAAACTGTCTTGCACTTTCAGTGAGCTTTGGACTACGTGTCTGGTAGCAATGGGGATAACATACCTATGGCCAAAGTGGCCTCCTGGACTGACAAACACCAGATTCCATACCAAGATTTCCCATCGCCAAAAAGATTGTAATAATCCCCTATGTAGTCACTCATCTCTGTAATCTTTATGGCACCCATAGGTGTAGGCTACAATGTATACCCAGCTGACCCTTCTGATTATGAATCATGGCTGTAACCTGACTGTATCTCCCTTTAACACTTTCCAGGCTAGGTTCAAGAAATCTGGGGATGTGGGCTTGAGCAGCACACTTAAGGTATACAGGGCTTTCACAAAAGTCAGTCAGGGTCCTTGGGTAAGAGAAGACTCTGCCTTGGGCCCACCGGTGTAATAAACTGCACTCCACTATCTGCATTGTCCTTCTGAGTGAGTTTGTTTCCCAGGATGCGTGGCTATAACACCTTGACCTGAGGGGAATAGATTGTCAAGAGTAGGGACATGGTATCAATAGCAGAGGGCAAGGCACTAGCCCTCATTTTATGTAGAAAAGAAGAGAAGCTTGGGGTAGGGTCTAGAAGTGGGAGGTGGCTGGAGGATTAGGGTTTAGAATTCTGACCCACAAAAACTATGAGATGACATATTTGGGTTGTTTTGAACATCTAAGTTTGTATTAAACTGTTGTACAACAATCGAAAATTGATATAGATTTTGGTGCCTCAGATGAGTTAATGAGAACAATGTTATGACTTGATTAGTTAGGTAAAAATAAATTTGAGACATGCAAATTTACTTTTTTAAGCATAAGAGAATTTAGTTCAAGAAAATAAAGTAAAGTGAAATTGAAGTCGCTCACTTGTGTCTGACTCTTTGAGACCCCATGGACCATAGCCCACTAGGCTCCTCCATCCATGGAATTTTCTAGGCAAGAGTACTGGAATGGGTTGCCTTTTCCTTCTTCAGGGGATCTTCCTGACTCAGGGATCAAACCCGGGTCTCCCACATTGCAGGTAGATGCTTTTACCATCTGAGCCATCAAGAAAATGGGCTATTTTGTGTCAAAGTTTATATGGATTGAAAAAGTGATAAAAAGTCTTACCCAATATTTCTATAAATTGATTGATAAAAAAGAGGGATTCAATGAACTTAACACCAGATTTGATGTACCAGCACAGAAGGGTCTTGATCTAAATCGCAGGACTCCTATTCCAGCCAGTATTTGCCTACACCACACTTGTCTTTGTGTGGTTGTTTACTCATTTGTTTTCTCAATAAGCTGAATGCTGATTATACAGCAATGGACATAATTTTCTAGGTATTGGGGGAAATACAATAATAATCTAAGTATGCTATCAACAATGCAAAGGGAAAGAAAGTGAAGTTGCTCAGTCGTGTCTGACTCTTTGCTACCCCGTGGACTGTAGCCCACCAGGCTCCTCTGTCCATGGAATTCTCCAGGCAAGAATACTGGAGTGGGTTGCCATTTCCTTCTCCAGGGGATCTTCCTGACCCAGGGATCGAACCTGGGTCTCCTGCATTGCAAGCAGACGCTTTACTCTCTGAGCCACCAGGGAAGACAAAGAATGGCACAAAAGAGCATGCAGAGTGTTTCATAGGAGAGGTGCAGAGAACGATAACTTGCAATTTAATGAAAAAGAATACTTTTACTTTGGGAGGAATGATCATTGAGAAGAGATTTTTTTTTTCCTTTTTTAAGCATTTAATTTTATTTTCACGTATCTTTTTATTAAAAACGTTTGTGTGTGTGTGTGTGTGTGTGTTTTACTTTACAATACTGTATTGGTTTTGCCATACATTGACATGAATCCACCACAGGTGTACATGAGTTCCCAATCCTGAACCCCCCTCCCACCTCCCACCCCATATCATCTCTCTGGATCATCCCCGTGCACCAGCCCCAAGCATCCTGTATCCTGTATCGAACATAGACTGGCAATTCGTTTCTTACATGATAGTATACATGTTTCACTGCCATAGCATCCTACCAAACTTGAAAGGACCAATAAATTTGAAATTGATGGCATTAGAGTAAATGTTAAGATAAAATACTCCTTTCTCATGAGCATTTCATATAAAATGACTTGTTCCGCATCAAGTAGACTTAGTTTTCTCAAACGCTGGTCATATCAAAGTCATCCATATATTTTTTTAAATGGATTTACCTTAGGAAGAATGCTTACATATGTGCTGGCATGTATGTGTGTGTTGAGGGTGGTGTGACTGCTTTTCCTCAAAGTACTTGTGCTATCAGCCAATAGCTCAAACCATTCCACAGCAATGGGCCCAGCAGCTGTCCTTTTTTAAAGCCTCACTGAAGATTTTGATAAACAACATGGATTGAGGAACCAAAGCATTACTTCCCAAGAATGCATTTAAAATTCTCTTGGACTTCCAGTTTCAGGACAGTGTCTTTCAACCTCTAATATGCATACATATTGCTGGGGATCTTGCCAAATGCAGACAATATTTCAGCAAGTCTAGAAGGGACCTGAGATTCTGCATATCTGAAGCTGGAATCAACTCCTCTGAGCTGCTTTGGCTTTACTTTGTACTCCTTAGTATCACAAGAACAGGATTCCACCTACAAGACTCGCCCCACTAAAGTTATTTATCCCTATAAAGCAACTTTGCCTCAAACCCTCCTGCAGGCTGGGGCTCAGGTACAGCAAAGTGTAACACTAGAAGAGTTCCCCAGCTTTTCATGGGTATGTACCAATACCTAAAATCCATTGGTGGTTAGTTTTGTCACTTAAAAAAAGAGGGAAAAAAACCGTTTAAAATTAATCCAGGTACTGCAAAGCAATGAGATTCTGTTAGATGCTTTTCAAAATATATATTATTGATGTGCCCTTCATATTTAATTTTGCCATGATCACCCTGTGAAATGAAATATTTCTTGCCATATTGGTAAACAAAGATGTCACAGCCATCAGCAATTTCAGCCTTTCAAATGTAAATTTCTGAGCCCAGAAGGCAATACCAGCTACTTGGCAGCCACCAACCACTTCCCTGGTAAGCACTGAGGAATAGGAGTGGGTGGAGGTGGGGGGGAATGCAAGGAAGTATCAGAGGCAGCCACCTGCCACATCCACCACCCTCATGGTGACTGAGGAACGAAGGACATGAACAATCAAAAGGCAGGATTTGGCCCGAGATAGATGTGATGCGCATGAAAGACAATTTCAGTAAGCCTGGATGCTTGTATCTTCCCATACATGGAAAAGCGCTAAATCCCTTAAGGCAAGGTACCTGGATTTCCAATTAACAATAATCTTGTAATATTCAGATTACCTGTCCCTTGCTGCAAAACTTCTATATAGCCTGATTCCTCCTTCAGCCTCCTCTGAAACAATTCTCTAGGGGTCCCCTGAGATGCTGTCTTCCAGGCTTGAAGTCCTGAGGATTCCTATTGAACCTAATTCTCAACTTTTAGGTCACGTGCATTTTTTCAGTTGACATCCATTACATCTATATGTAACTTTTAACAAATATCTAACTGAGGAAAAAAAAATCAGTTTCTTCTGAACAAACAAAAGTGCGCTGACCCATGATGCATTTTTTTAAAAAAAGCACCTTGCTGAATGCCACCGCATGAAAGAATACTCTGGATTTTAAAGACACACAGTAGAAGGCCGAAATTATAACAACATGGGATTCAGAGACAGACAGGTCTGCGTTTTACTTCTGGCTTGAAGTTAACTGCATGATCTTGAGTCGTTTGCTTATGTCTTAGTTCTGAAAATTGGCACTTGCCATGGGTGCTTGCCATCCAATACTACATGGATTAAACCCTATGCTGCTGCAGCTGCTGACCTCCAGCACCCCCGCAAGGAGCTCAGGATGGGGAACAGACATGAGGCTCTCTGTGTTCTGGGGAAGCCCGCAGAACAGGTCTTCAGATAGACATTCTCAGGAGCTTGTTTTATGAGCCCAATTCTTATATCTCCTCATATCTAGAATAGCATTAAAATCCATCATGGTGATCACTGTTTCTCTGGTCTAGGAGAAGCTTCACCAGAACACAAGAAACTTCCTAAAAAATAAACAAGCTTAACTGCCTGTACTCCATATTTACCAAAGTGAAAGTGAAAGTGAAGTCATTCAGTCGTGTCCGACTCTTTGCGACCCCATGGACTGTAGCCCACTAGGCTCCTCCATCCATGGAATTTTCCAGGCAAGAGTACTGGCGTGGGTTGCCATTTCCTTTTCCAGGAGATCTTCCCAACCCAGAGATAGAACCCAGGTCTTCCACATTGTAGGCAGATGCTTTACCCTCTGAGCCACCGGGGAAGTCACTCCATATTTACCAAAATCATGTCTATTCTGGTCTTCTCCCCCCATCTCTCTGGAGCAGCCTTTCACAGCTATCTGAGGTGCTGTCTCCCAGGCTGCAGTCCTCATACTGCCCCAAATAAAACTTAACTTGTAACTCGCATGCTGTACATTTTTTTTAAGTTGATGGTGCCTAGGTTTCCACAACTGCAAACAAGATGTGGATATTGCTAGCCCTAAAGAACCAGGTTTTGATGAGCACTACACACTCAATCCATAAAGACCTACACAACAGGTATTATTGTTCTTAAAGTGGAAGAAACTGAAAACTAATTATTGCCCAATTCTCCTTCCATGGCCCTTTAGTCTTACAAATCAGGGGAAACATCTGTGATTTATTGTGAAAGAGGAACAGGGACGAACACTCTAGAAGCCTCTCTACAAAAACCACAGAAGCTTTTATACCTTTTCCAAGTAGCAGAATGCTAGCTTCTATTTCCTATTTCCCTTAGTATGGTGTCCTTGAAAAGAACTGTCATTTTCATTCAGTAGAAAAACTAAAAGCTAAGTTTACTTTCTAAAATTGTAGCTAAAGTGAAACCAAAGTTAAATTCATTTTTTTTCGGAACTTTTCATCTGAGTAGTTGTATCTTACAGTTTCTGTGTAAATAATATTCTTGCCATTATAACATTTTGTATAAATCAAAATCATAGGATAACTGTTACTTTAAGTAATGCATTACTCTATAAATGTAAATAGCCATAAAGGGTAAAGAACACATTAAAAAGCAACTGAGTTTAATTGTATCCCTGGGACTGTTTGTTGTGCCTACAGCTGGATGTTAGCTCAAAAAAAGTCAAGGTCTGAGATGTATTTTCCAATTGCCTCTGAAATTGTAGAGTGGCTCTATGGCTAGCCTTCAACCACTGAATAATATTTAAAGATGAAAGGTTTTTAAATGTAATTTTTTAAATGTTGACATTTTACCCCACCATAATAGTATAAAATTTACTTGTTTTGTTTCTGTTTTTCTCCTATCCCTCCCACTACCACATTCCACCACTTAGGGAAGGCATAAAATGGTATTTCTGAGCCAGCATCATCGAAATGTTGGCCTTCCCAAATAACTTTAAAATTAGGACTGTAAAGAGACCATAAACAAATTGTATTGAATTTTAGTAATTCTGACCCATATGACAAAAAGCAAAGAAGAACTAAAGAGTCACTTGATGAAACTGAAAGAAGAGAGTGAAAAAGTTGGTTTAAAACTCAACTTTGAGAAAACTAAGATCATGGCATCCAGTCCCATCATTTCATGGAAATAGATGGGGAAACAATGGAAACAGTGACACACTTTGTTTGGGGAGTTCCAAAATCACTGCAGATGGTGACTGCAGCCATGAAATTAAAAGACGCTCCTTGGAAGAAAATCTATGACCAACCTAGACAGCATATTAAAAATCAGAGACATCACTTTACCGACAAAGGTCCATCTAGTCAAAGCTATGGTTTTTCCAGTAGTCATGTATGGATGTGAGAGTTGTACTATAAAGAAAGCTGAGTGCCAAAGAATTGATGCTTTTGAACTGTGGTGTTAGAGAAGATTCTTGAGAGTCCCTTGGACTGCAAAGAGATCAAACCAGTCAATTCTGAGGGAAATGAGTCCTGAATATTCATTGAAAGGACTGATGCTGAAGCTGAAACTCCAGTACTTTGGCCACCTCATGAGAAGAGTTGACTCATTGGAAAAGACTCTGATGCTGGGAGGGATTGGGGGCAGGAGGAGATGGGGACGACCGAGGATGAGATGGCTGGATGGCATCACGGACTCGATGGATGTGAGTCTGAGTGAACTCCGGGAGATGGTGATGAAAAGGGAGGCCTGGCGTGCTGTGATTCATGGGGTCACAGGGTCGGACACGACTAAGCAACTGAACAGAACTGATCTGAGATGCTGCCACCTGAGCTATATTCTTCATTTTGCCTCAAATAAGACTTAACTTGCAACTCTCACAATGTGTGTTTTTTCTTTTCTTTTTTTCAAGTGAGCAAGTGTGAAGTCCAATTTGGGGAAAATAAAAAATAAAGGTGCTTAGTTATAGAAATCCATTACTGAGAAAGCTTAAACACATAGTCTCTGTTGCTTAAAGGGTTCTTTGAAATCAAGTGGATTTTATTAATACTTTTGAAGACTGAAGTTTGTATTCAGACAACCCAAACAATATCTGTTTCAAATGAGTATTAGAAGCCTTTCCCCTTTCTCATTTTAACATTAAAACTGATCAGATGACTGAATTATTTTAAAAGTATTTTCACAGTAATCTCACATTAAAATGTTCTATCTGGTTATATCATGCATTACTTTATTTAGATATTTAGATCTATATTGTTACTCTATCTCTTTGTAAAGACCTTTGAAATGTTCTTATTATCTACATAAAGCAGCATATGTTTTTATTTATACCATAATTACTACAGCTATAATATTCAGCACTTGGCTCAATGATTAATTAACTCGCAGTATCAAATGCAAGGGTTTTCAGTTTACATGGCATTTCTGCAGAATTGGATGCTACTGATCACTCTTTTTTTTCCTTCATGATATTCTCTCATTTCTTTGCATTTATACACTGAATAATCACGATTTTCATTCTAATATTTTCTCCCTCTGCCTCTAAAGGTATATATATAATTTGCATTAATTTTTCTTCTGTACTTTTTCCCCTTTGAAACCTCATCACTTAAACATTCATCTTGGCAAGCTTATTGAAGTAAGCGAGTTACATCACTAGCATTCCTAAGATAGGGCTATGATTGTTTAGTGGAGACCTAAGAGCAGTTAATAGGAACTTGTCAGAGTAAATCCCTGGGACTGGGGGTATTATGATGTTCACTAGCATATCATTTATTTATACAATAAATATTTAGTAAGGATTTACAATGTCCCAAAGACTGAGATAGATCATGAACATATACCAACAAATAAGAAGAAGAACTCATTCTAGCAAAGACAAAGTAAGCAAGGAAAATGAGGTGAGCGAATATTGTAGCAAACTTCTTATTTGCCAAAAGTTGTGTATGGTGTGAGAATGATTATCTCTTGCTATCATATGAGACAGTTCAAAGAAATGAAACAACTTTTAAAGGTTCAGTCTGGCATGGTTAGTGCATTGCACAATCAGGATGAGAATCTATAATTATCAGGATGTCCAAACTCTTTCTATAGTCCCTTTCTCGAAAGAAATTACTTAGAATGTTAAAGCCATAAGACAGAGAAAGTCATCAGTAAGATGATGAATAGCAGGTATCAGGCATCATCTGTCTCATAAACACTGGTTTGGCAGCCATGTGCTAACCAAAGTGTCTTTGCAAGAGCTTTGGGATCCAGGTAGGAGAATGCAGCACCCTAGGGTCCAACAGCAAGGACAGCAGCTTTCCGAAGGCAGGCCAGCTGAAAGCATATCTGTGTGTGGATCTGATCTGGAAGTGGCCTGATGACTTATCTATAGTCCTGCTCAACCATCTCCCAGAGTCTCTTTCACCTAGGGACCCGAAAGGAGCTACTACCTATGCCAACGAAATAAACAAAATGAAAATGTATCCAACTGAACAGGAAAAAATATTTGTAGAGCATATACCTAAAAAAGAGTAAATATTCTGTGTATATAAGGAACTCCTACAACTCAGTAACAGTAACAACAATAACAAAGGCATCCAAATAATCCAATTTTAAAAACAGGCAAAGGGCCGAATATACATTTCTCCAAAGAAGATATACAAAATGCCAACAGGTATGTGAAAACGTGCGCAAAATCACTAATCATCAGGAAATGCAAATCAAAACCACAACAGGATATCACCTCACCCCTGTTTTAGGATGGCTACTATCAAAAAACCGAATGATAAAAAATGTTGGTAAAGCCATGAAAATAACTGTACACTGTTAATAGGAATGTAAAATAGTACAGATATGGAAAAGTGCAAGGAGTTTCTTTGAAAAATTTAAAATCCTGCTACCATATATTCCAGCAACCTTACTTCTGGGCATACAGCCAGAGGAATTGAAGCCTCAAAAAGATATTGCCTCTTCCCTGTTCACTGCAGCATTATTCATAATAGTTAACATGTGGCTGCTTAGTTGTTAAGTCGTGTCCAACTCTACAGCCCCATGGACCACAGCCCAACAGGCTCCTCTGTCCACGGGATTTTCCAGGCAAGAATACTGGAGTGGGTTGCTATTTCATAAACTAAATATCCATCACTGCATGAATGGGTAAGGAAAAAGGAGTATATATAAATATACACAATCGAATATTACTCAGCATTAAAAAAGAAGGAAATCCAACCACTTGCAAAAACATGCATAGACCTGGTGGGCATTGTGCTAACTGAAAAGAGTCAAATACAGAAAAACAAATACTGTATGACCTCATAGGTTAAAACTAAATCAGTCAAAACTCATCAAAGTAGACAGTAAAATAATGGTTACAAGGGACAAAGGAAAATAAGAAATTGATGGTCAAAGTATACCAAACTCAGTTATAACAGATAAATCAGTTCTGGAGATCTATTATAAAATATTGTACTTATAGTTATTAATATTGCATTGTATACACAAAAGTTTTTTAAGTGGGTAGATCTTATATTAGGTGCTCTTATCACAAAAAAAAGGGGGGGGAGGAGAGGGAGGACATTTTGGGGGGTTATGAATAGGTATATAGCATTGATAGTTACGATCATTTCACAGGTATAGATTTATCTTCAAGCACCTCAAGTTGTATATATTAAATTTTCACAGCTTTTTACATATCTATCATACTTGAAAAAAAAGGTATTTTTTTTAATCAAAATCATGTACAATCCAGTCATTAGAGAATGTGTGCCAAGAAGCAAAGATCAAAAAGACATACAACAGAAAAGTAATCATTCTCCCAGCAAACAACCTCTTCATGTTTTCTCTACGCTTTGAATAAAATAGTAGAGCATCTAAGGAAGTGTGTTAAGATGTAGGTGAACATTAGTAGACATGTAAGTTGAAGACAAATGGTGGCAGGGAAAGAGACAGTTAAGGTGCTTTAATTGGACTCTTTAATTTGAAGATGAATATATTAAAAAATCAGTTAATTTGGGACAAATGTATATGCTACATTTTCTTTGTAAAGTATTCTAATAGAATACTTAATAGAAATCAGTATTATTCTGCCTTGACACTTAATGAATAAAAATTTTTCAGCAGTAATACCATAGTCTTTAAGTTTTTTTTTTTTTTTTTAACAAATGTAACAAATAGTAAGAGAAAGAAAATAGAATGGCAGTGTTACAATTGCTAGATAAAACTGCTGTCATTTTTTAGTGCTTCCTCATTTTACAAAAGCAGTGAGAAAAATTGTGAGAGTACTTTCTTTTCTAAGCAGTTTGGAATGATATTACTTAGCTTGGATAACACTATCATTTATTTAGCATCAATATTAATGATTTGGAATGGGACTAAAATTACAGTAATGAAATTCATGGCTGATACTAAGTCCTCAGCTGTCAGAACTGCCGATGTGAGATAAATATACAAAATGACTTGCACTTCTTAGAACCCTGGTTTATAAATTGCAATGGGAGTCTTAACACACACTTGGACTTTGGGGAACAAACGATAGATATTTCCAGTGAGGAAAGAAACTCTGAATTGAAGAGTATTGTTTAAAAACCAATATACCAAATAAAAGATCAGCTCATTTCATCTGAGTACAGTTTTGTTGCTTTTACACTCTTTGTAAAGGAAATCTGTGTATTATTCTTTTAAATATAAATTACTCACAGGGACTCTGAGGCTAAAGTCCTGTTCCTGGACTATTCTCACCAACATCAGCTGAGTCCCTTGGAATGTTTGATGTAAAAAAACAAACAAACAAAAAAAACATTTACTAAAAAGTTGAGGTTTAATGACATCTCTTACAGAGCAATTTGAGCTTTCCTCTCCTGTACCTAATGCCCCTTCCGGTGAGGAGGTTAAACCAAGCTACGTAGGGAATGTAATGGGAGCCATGTTTGCTTGTGTGTAAGAAGATTTCTTCTTAGATTCTGCCTACAGAACACTGGTCCTTTCGTTAAAACCAGAGCAGTACAATTCCCACCCGACTCCAGTCCTCTTGCCTGGAAATCCCATGGGCGGAGGAGCCTCGTGGGCTGCAATCCATGGGGTCGCACAGAGCCGGACATGACTGTGCGACTTCACTTTCACTTTTCACTTTCATGCATTGGAGAAGGAAATGGCAACTCACTCCAGTGTTCTTGCCTGGAGAATCCCAGGGATGGGGGAGCCTGGTGGGCTGCCATCTATGGGGTCGCACAGAGTCAGACACAACTGAAGTGACTTAGCAGTGGCAGCAGCAGTTCAATTCCACCCCCACCCCACCCCACCCCCAAGTGAAAGTGAAAGTTGCTCAGTTGTATCCAACTCTTTGTGACCCCATGGCCTATACAGTCCATGGAATTCTCCAGGCCAGAATACTGGAGTGGGTAGCCTTTCCTTTCTCCAGGGGATCTTCCCAACCCAGGGACTGAACCTAGGTCTCCTGCATTGCAGATGGATTCTTTACCAACTGAGCTATCAGGAAAGCCCCAGCTTCCTCAACTAGCTATTGGCCAAAAGGTTGATCCCAGAGGCATTGGGGGCAAAGAGTAGCACCTTGGATAATATGTGCCAGGTCTTTAGCTGAGAACAACAGAGAAAAAAAATTCTTTAAACCAAATGAAGTTTTTTTAACTCCCTCCCCAAACTGGGGGACAGGCAATGATTTTCTGAAGGAAGAACTTAAATTTGAGAAATTTATGAAAAATAAAGTTATAGATCATCATCACCAACTCCACCATAAGAGCAGCTACCACTCACTATTAACAAGCTACATGGTGGGTGTTCCAACTGGTACTTTATACAAGCGACTCTGTTTTGTGTAGATAGCATCCCTCTACAAAATATTATTCATACCATTAAACATGAAAAGAAATGACATCTCAAAAAGTGATAGTAATGTAAAGAAGAAAGGTTGGTAAGTATCACAGTCCACACACAGCCAAGGGCAGGGAGCCCTGCTTAAAAATTTGGTGAGCTTTTAACCCAGTGTGGTAACTACCTATAAGAGATTACCAGCAGAATTTAGATAAATGTAGACAAATGATACCAAAATCAAACTAGACTAACACAAATTTCCATGGATTAGGAGGCAATGAATTTTCACTGGTGTATATTAAGGAGGAATTAAGAATTCATATCAGAATGCTAACACAATATTTACATGTTGTATAGAATTACCATATGTTAACTTTATAAAATTCTCTACATAAAATTTTGTGCATTTTTTTTTCTGTATTCATATGTTTTCTTTCTTAAGCCAAAAGTAGAACACTTGGTGCACTTTTAAGTTCTTAGAACTATATGGTAAATGTCTTTACATGACTATTAATGACAAAATTTCTGAATTAGATTTACATAAAGTGGCTCTCTATTCTAGATCTGTGACTTATCAAGGCTTATGCCTTTTTGAGAGGGAGGCTGCTGCTGCTGCTGCTAAGTCGCTTCAGTCATGTCTGACTCTGCAATCACATAGACAGCAGCCCACTAAGCTCTTCTGTCCACAGGATTCTCCAGGCAAGAAGTATTGGAGTGGGTTGCCATTTCCTCCTCATTTGAGAGGGCTACATATTACCAATGGAGTAGGAAATGGCAACCCTCTCCAGTGTTCTTGCTTGGAAAATTACACGGATGGAGGAGCCTGGTGGGTCTCAGTCCATTAGGTCACAGAGAATCGGACACAACAGAGTGACTTGAGAACATACCTATATTACCAAAGCAGATATGCTGGCATTTAAGCCAGGCAGAGGAGAAGGGGACGGCAGAAGATGAGGTGGTTGGATGGTGTCACTGACTCAATGGACATGCATTTGAGCAAGCTTGAGGAGTTGGTGATGGACAGGGAGGCCTGGCGTGCTGCAGTCCATGGGGTCACAAAGAGTCGGACACGACTGAGTGACTGAACTGAAGCAAAGGTAACACTATCACTAATAACTGTAGAGTCATCAGTTGAGTCTCCTCCCTAAATATTTTTACAAAGGAATGTGATTATTTAGAACTACATAGAAATTAAATTTTCCTCCTAAAAATAAAATCATGAATGCTCATTATATGTAGTAAAAGGAAAAAAATCCTCAGTGGAAAACTTGGCTTAAAATCTCTTAAATCCTGATAAGCACTTGCTTAAGCTACCATTCTCTGACCACAGGAGATGGAAAAAGTTGAGGAAGTTGAAACAGAAAGTTGTGGGAGTCGGTGGTGTAGCATTGTTGCTAAGCAAGGGAAAGTGCATTGCAGAAAAGAGGGTGAGATAACTAGCTCCTTTGTTAAGTAGGAAAGGAGGAGAAGACATGCAAATAAGAGAAAAAAAGTTTCTATAAACTGTGTTCAAAATGTAAAAAGTGTGCCCCTCCTCTAGCATTATCTTCCTGCTGAAACAAGGCTGAATTTCTACATAGCTTGTCATCCCTGTCCAATACTAAGAACAAATTATTTCTGAAGTTCCTGTTTGTTGCACATCACATTCCTGTTGCAAGTTCTCTGATAACCCTTTTGCAAAGACAGTTTTGAATCTACAAAACAGTATAACAGGACTAACAGTCAATTTCACTTCAGAATTATAAAAAAGATAAAAACAAAGCCCAGTATCACAGGTGACTCAGGATTCTCACAGAATAGATAAAGCAGGAAATTTGAAAGCTTCATATTTTGACAAAAATTCCAGTGAAAAGGTAAAATAATATAGAATATGAATTTCCTTTCTTAAAAAAATAGTAACATAAATTAATGAGAAATAGGGATAACAATTCTAGCTTCATGGAATCTTTTTTTTCATAGACATATACTGGATAAATCAATCTGCTGACATGGGCTAATATAATTTTAAAAATTAAACTTTCAGAAAGCATAGTAAGAAGCTGTCTTACTCTACTGGAGTTACCAGAACGGAATACCATAGGCTAAGTGGCTTAAATGACAGATATTTATTTTCTCAGAATCTGGAAGCTGGAAAACTCAAGATCAAGGTCCTGAAGGTTTCAATCCTATTCCTCCAAAATAAATAAATTAATAAGCAATCTTTCTTTTTAATAAAGTATAATCCATTTATTTATGAGCTCTTTTCAATATATAGTTTGAGTATCTCGTTATCATACTCTATTTCAATTATAACTGGTAGCTAACAGAGGAAGTCAAAATTAAATGCTACATTAGATGTATAGTACGTTTTATTATATTTTCAGAAAAGTTTAAACAGTCTCCTCTTTCAAAAAGATAGCATAGACATGGAAGACTATAAGATAAATAGACTGGAATAAATTGCTACACAAGAACTGAATTAAATAAAAGATATTCTAGGTAACATAATTTGATGTGAGTACTCTCTATTATTATGGGAGAGATTATGTCATGATAAAAGGAAATCTCATTATCTTGATTGGTCAGGATAATTATAATCTAATAATTTGAATAATTTGACAGTCTATGAAGGTTTAGCAGACTTTCAGAAGCTATTTAAATTACCTAAATAATGCTTTGTGTGCTAGAATAGGAGGGTATGCCAAGATAAACTGTGCTTTGCAAAAAGATGAAACAGGGTGACCATTTAAATGAGAAATAAGCAAGAAGGGGAATTCAAAGCGGACAAAAGCAACTGGGAGAGGTGAAGACAGAAAAAAGGAAAGCATTTTGATCTTTCTGATGAAAGGCTTTAGGAATAATGAGAATATTGCAGACTTGGTGTTCAATGCAATGGAAAACTGATGAAGGGCTTCAGGTAGGGAAAGATGGGTCAGTGTAACAGATGAAGAAGCCAGCTTTGACAATAATAGCCAGACAGATGAAAAGTACCCGATCCTGAAAATGGGCAATCAAGTGAAAATGAGGTACTAGCTGGCAAGCTGAAGATAATCATGTCTATTTTACAGTGAGAAAATAATATGAAGAGGAACAGGGACTAGAATGCAGAAAGCAATTGTAGTGCTTCCTTGAGGAACTGGCAAAATGTAAGTTATCAAAAGATAATTCTCAAATGAAACAATTAGTGATTCACTGAATGATAGTATGTTCAGTTCAACAAACATACTTAGTACACACTCTGTATCCAGTGAGATTGTTGCTAGGGGTGGATAGCAAAAATGGTGTCTGAGCTTCCTTGTTTGCTACACTAAAGAGATGATGACATTTCCAACAACAAATAGAAATCTACATTTAATCTTCATGGATGCATTCTGGTTTTGCAGGGACTTAATCCTAATGTCATCGACTACTTGGCAAATATTTATTGTTGACTGGCAAAAAGAAGGCATTTTCAAGTGTAACTTCTAAGCTTTCAAGCTTACTAGCAAATTGAATATTAAAGTCAATATAATTTGCATTTATGAAGATTTATATGCATAGAAGTGAATTTTTCAGAATGTTTCTATCTATCTCAGCCCCTGGAAAATGAGAAAAATGAAACATTAAACTGAGTCTTGCAGCTTACCTCCTCTGTCATTTATGACACCTAATTCTGCATCTTGCAAAATAAGAGTATAATTTCAGAAAGCATTTGGTTGATGGTTGAAGAAAATATTAAATGATGCTGTTATTCACCTACAAA
Source organism: Oryx dammah (assembly GCF_014754425.2). NCBI lineage: Eukaryota > Metazoa > Chordata > Mammalia > Artiodactyla > Bovidae > Oryx > Oryx dammah. The sequence goes on from NW_024070189.1 coordinate 11,796,321, forward strand.
TGTCAGCGCCAAATAATACAGCAGCGCTTTGCTCCTGGATTTGTATATTCTCTACCCACAGGTTTAAGAATCAGTGGAAAAGAGCAATGAAAGATTTTCTGCCTTGAGCTTCAGGTATTGTTTAAGGCCTATTTGCAATAATGATGTCTTCTTCATTGGAATATTATAAAGTATTTTTAGATCTAAAATGCTTTTGAAATATTAAAAAGTGTTTTCAAATCTAAAATGAGTTATTCAAGAGAAAGTAAATCCCTTGGAAGCTATTTGAATTATCTATGTAGAAAATAGCTATTTCTAGTCCATAGTATTAGAAAAACAATCATCTTCTCTGACACTGTTTCTTCCACTTTCCTTGCTGAAATCAGTAACTTACAGTGGTGCTTCATATTGGACCCGGCCAAAACTAAAAGATAACAGCTTTATTTATAATATAAATACACACAATCTTAGCATAAGTTTGGGGCAATAGATACTGAACTTTTAAAAATAACCATATTGCATTGCTCCTAGGATGCTTTGAAATCTCTCAAATCTTGATTGGAAAGATTTTTACTTTCTTGGTCATTCACAGAATTCAATGTTGTCTTAGGTTTGATGATATAGAGTGAGCTAAATTGTTATGTCCAGTAATAAATTCCCAACGTATCTTTGAATTTGTGGCCCAAAGAAGAATTTTTCAAAGGGTGCGAAAAGATAAAGACCTTCTTGCAAGACCTGTGAAGTTATTATTTGGGATGTGTTAGCCATACGATCAGCGGCACAATTTTTACTCAGCGAACTTTCTGCTTGACCAGGAACTTGTTTAAAATCGCTACTTTCACCTTCACTTGGAGGCACACTTTAATGCCCAAGAGACAAGTATAGCTGTTTAGGTAATTAAATAGTTTGTTTTATTTAATGTTAGGGGGGGGAAAATAAATGCCTGACAGTGTGAAGGTAGCAAGCTTAATTACCACTTCTGGAGCCACTTCTGCTAATCACTTGTGTGACCATTCTGTCTTGATTATATAGCAGGATGAAAATGGTACCACTGCCCAAGACACAACGCTTGCTATAAAACCTGCCACATGGGAAGATGAAATAGTGAAGTTAGAATCACCTTAATGGCTGAAACACCAGCTGGGGAATCCAGAAACTACTTCTGTTTAATCTCTCTCCATCTTCTCCTCACAAGGCCAACACTCCCTTGGTTATATTAATTAAATGGAAATAATTATATTTCCAGTTTCTGTGAGATAATACACAAGTAACCCAATCAAGACATGCAGCAATTTTTGCTCCTCAGAAGAAAAAGATCACTTCAATACAAATAAAAGGAGAAGAAATTATGACAAATAAATCAGAATTACCATTTATCAGGGTGGATAGAAATTTGATTTGTGATAAAGTTGCAAGTTATAATAAGTGAATTTTTGTTAAACAAGAAATATTTGGAGTTTTCAAGGCTCAATTTCCTACCAGTTTGGTGGGACTATGGTTTTTATTTTTTTTAATTTAAATTCCTACTAGAAAAAAAAAAATCCTAATGTCACTACCTAATGCACTTGGCAAGCTGCTCACAATGCACTGCACCTTTTAGGAAACAGAACTGGTGCCTAACACATTTATTTAAGCAGGTGATCTGTGAATCCAGATGGTCTAAGCAAGTTTCATCGTATTTCCAATCTCAGAAGATAGAGGCAGAAAAAATACAGGCAAGATATTCAATATAGCTATGTTTCAGATGAGGTAAAGTAGCATTCTTGAATAAACAACTTAAAATTTCACGAGGAGCGAAAGCGTAGCCTGTGTGAGACTCATTTGAACAGGGATGCAGAGACAGGCATGGGTCCTGGCTCCATGATGCCAGCTTAATTACAGACCCCCTAAGTATTTGCCAACAAGGGTCCAGCTAGTCAAAGCTATGGTTTTTCCAATAGTCTTGTATAGATGTGAGAGTTGGGCTATGGAAAAAGCTGAGCACTGAAGAATTAATGCTTTTGAACTGTGGTGTTAGAGAAGACTCTTGAGGGTTCCTTGGACTGCAAAGAGATCAAACCAGTCAGTCCTAAAGGAAATCAGTCCTGAATATTCACTGGAAGGACAGGTGCTGAAGCTGAAACTCCAATACTTTGGCCACCTGATGTGAAGAACTGACTCACTGGAAAAGACCCTGATGCTGGGAAAGATTCAAGGTGGGAGGAGAAGGGGACGACAGAGGATGAGATGGTTGGATGGCATCACCGACTCAATGGACATGAGTTTGAGTAAACTCTGGGATTTGGTGATGGACAGGGAGGCCTGGCGTGCTGCAGTCCATGGGGTTGCAGAGTCAGACCCAACTGAGCAACTGAACTGAAGCATCTGCTCTCCGTTATCTCAGAACTGGGGAGAACCCCAACAATTTCTTCATTCACATTCCCATTTTTAAGATGAAGAAACTGATACTCAAAGGGAGTGAGGGACTTGCCAAAAGTCCCAAAACCGGAACAGGGGCATACACAGATTAAAACAGTTTAGCGTTTTTGCCATTGCAAACATGCCACCCTTCCTCAATGGAAAAAGAAATGAATATGCTGAATTACTATAGACTACTGTATGCTCTCTAGCATTCCCTCCAACTCTAAACTTGCATATTTTTACATCAACATACTAAAAGCTTGGAAAGTGTTAAATATTTACATAGAAAGCAATTTTAAGCTGGCTAAACCAACAAAACAGAGAAGCTAAATGCAGAACAAAAATGGAAGAGAAAGTACCACGTGCTCTTCTCCTCAAACCCCACTGTCAATCTTTAACATTTACTCTCAAGCATTTATATTCAAGATGATGTTTTTCTTTATTTACTATTTCCATTTGCAAAAGCCACTCCATTTCAAACTTCCAGGTATCTGCAATAAAATCACATTAAGCTAAGTAATAAAATGCCATTATTGGAGTGACAAGAAGCTTCACTACCTGAAGCTTATAGTGCTTGCTCCCCTACCAACAGGGATGTTGTGAGGATTAATGAGATATTTAAAAAGCGTTTTATGCATACAGAGAAAAGAGCCTCATAAATGCAAAGGAGAAATAACACTAGTTTATCTCCCCCATCAACGGAGGGAATCTTGTCTAAACAGATGGACCTGGAATGATGTCTTGAAATTGAGAAAACACTACCTGTGTTAGAGAAGGCTTAGGAGAAAGGGCTTCTTGAGAATAAAAATGCCTCTGCAACCAGATAGGTTTTATTCTTTAAGCATTTATCCAGGGTGGCCCACCATCTTGGTGTGCCCTTGACTGTGTTGTTTCTTGGGTTGTGGATTTGCAGTGCACAAAACCATGCCATTCTAGAACTGGCTGGTCACTCTCTTTGTAGGAGTTTTCTCTTAAACAGTTTTCATTTTTCTGAGCTCATTGACAACCTCACTTTCTAATATTCAGATTCAAACTGTGAACTACTTAATCAGCTGTGACGGTGACATGTTTGGGGAAAATGTTCACAGTATTTATCGTGAGACTTCCCTGGTTGTCCAGTGGTTAAGACCCTGTGCTTTCAATGTAGGAGGGCTGAGTTCGATACCCACTCAGGGAACTAGGTCCTACATACCTCAGCTAAGAGTTCACAAGTCACAGTGAAGATCCAGTGTGCTGCAATTAAGACTTAGTGCAGCCAGATCAAAAATAATAACAAAAATGTAATGCAGAAAATAACCTTAGTTCCTGTTCACAAAGGCCACACTAGCTTTGGGGACAGCCAAGCAAAACAAGGGAAATTGCCGTAACATTTCAGTCCAAACTTCATCGTCTAATTTAACTACTGATACTTCACCATCCCAGCCACTTCTGATCCATCTCAGAGTAGGAAGCTCCCAGTAATCTATTTTTCCTAATTATTTGCTCTTAGTTGCTCTCAGTCTTTGCTGCTGTGCGCGGGCTCTCTCTAGTTGCAGTGAGCAGGGACTGCTCTTTGTTGCGGTGCCTGGACTTCTTACTGTGGTGGCTTCTCTTGCTGAGGAACACAGGCTCTAGGTGCACGGGCTTCGGTAGTTGCAGCAGGCTGGCTCAGTCGTTTGTGGCATGTTGGTCTACAGCCTGTGGAATCTTCCCAGACCAGGGACCAAACCTGTGTCCCCTGCATTGGCAGGTGGACTCTTATTCACCACCAGGGACGCCTGCTCACACTAACCATAACCACAGTCTCCTACAGTAGTGCTATGCGCTTCCTTAGGGTTGACAACAGAGGGGAATTTCCAAAGGGTTATTACTCCTGAAGTCCACTGTGGATTGCATGATCACTGAAGGAGCTCCGTTGTTGGAACATGTGGCTGCATAGAGCATTGGCCCAGAATGCAACCTGTCTGTTGAGCACCATTCTCAACATGTTTTGGAAATGCTAAGATTCCTTTGCTTCTATTTTGGACCTCTCTTTGAACTCTGTTTATCTTCCCTTTCACATCTCACTATTCCTTCTATTTCTTCCAACAAAAGTTTAATGTCAAAACTAACAAAAATCTATGAAATGTTAGAAGCAAGTTACATACTTCATTTAAAACCTTAGTTTAAAATATAGAATATCCCTGCCATTATAGTTTCTAACCCAGGAGGAACTGGGGAAAACTTTAGGGCGGATAAAATATGGACTCTGCAAAGCAAATGTTAGACAACTTCAAAACTGTTGTTTTAGCCTGTATTAGCAATTTCTTTTTCTTTCTTTTTTTCAATATACTGAAACATCAAAAAATGAAATGGTCCACAGCATTCTTATCCTCTGGCAGATGCTGGGACTGTGATGAGACCAAACAATAGAAGCAATATGTATCTTTCCTTTACTCTGTTGTCAACGGTCTTCTTACTATAACTCTATAAAGAAAATGCCCTGTCTTTTGTCTCTTTTATGCATCTTTACATAGCAGGCCCATATGATAAACCACATATTATCAGGAAAAGGGGACCTTAACTTCAAACCGTACTCCATGATGACCTGCTTCTGTATCAAATGATCAAACACAGAGTAAAGAAGAAAAGGCATTATTCCCCAGCGACCTAATGCTCATTCTAGCTCACTAGTTGTCTAAACAGAGTTACAGCTGCCTTGACGGCTTTCCGGCCTCTAGCTCCTTGTAGATTAATGTCTATTTGCCTGAATTGCTACTTTTCATTCTGTAGTACAGCTTGAAAAAACAAGCAGCATCTGAAACCAACAAGCCCGGTCACGTCTGGAAGGTTTTTCCATACACATGGGGTTCCCTGGTGGCTCAGCTGGTAAAGAATCCACCTGCAATGTGGGAGACCTGGGTTTGATCCCTGGGTTGGGAAGGTGCCCTGAAGAAGGGAAAGGCTCCCCACTCCAGTATTCTGGCCTGGAGAATTCCATGGACTGTACTAGTCCATGGGGCCACAAAGAGCTGGACACGACTGAGCGACTTTCACTTTCCATATACATGCTGTGTGCACATGCTCAGTTGCTTCCCCTCCCAATATTACCTGAGTGTTCTCAGCCCCTAACAAGGTATAATTCTGCATTCTCCCTGATACTACAATTATATGGAAAATGGTTAACATCTTTCTGCAGCTCATAATGGAAGCAAAAGATGACAGTTGTAGCTGGATATCTAAAAATAGGAGCCCTCCTTGAGAACTTACATAGAAACCCCATATTTTAGCTGTAAAAGTTGAAGAAAACCATGGAGAATTCTCATTTTCTGTGGAAAACATTCAAATATACTTCTATCCTGTGTACCTCCCTGGTGGTCCAATGGTAGAGAACCTACTTGCCAATGCAGGGTTCCATCCCTGGTCCAGGAAGACTCCACATGTGGCAGAGCAGCAAAGTCTGATTCACAACAACCAAGCACGTGTTTTGAAACAAGAGAAGTCACTGCAATGAGAAGCCTGAGCACTGCAATCAATGAAGAGTAGCCCCCCACCCTCACTGCAGTCAGAAAAAGCCCGTTTGCAGCAAAGAAGACCCAGTGGAGCCAAAAACACACACATAAATAAATACATCTTATATCTATACATATATACTTCCACCCTATAAAATTGTCTTACAAATAGCAATGCTTCAATTTTTAGACATTAGATGTCAGTCTGATAAGATAAGAGTAGCTATGACTGTAATTCTGGGTCCATAAAAACTTGAAACCAACAAGAAATGCTTTTGAGCTCCTACTTCTTTCAGGGAACAAAAGGATGAGGAAGACATGAGCTTCAGAAGCTGACAGACCCATAGAAGCATGATGCAAGGATATGAGCCACTAGAAGGATCCAAATGCATGCCAAGGTAAAGTAGAGTGGATAGGGAAGAAAGAAAAAGGAATTATGGCAGGTTGAAAAGGCAGGGGTGGATTTCCTTTAGGTAGATGGCAGACAAAAATATCTTCCTGGGAGGAGTACTTGTTGATGCGGGGGCTTGAGGGATGAGGAGAATTCTGAAACTCAACAGAGGGGAGCTATTTCTTTCTTTCCTGTGTTATCGTCAATAAGGTGACACTTTACTATCCATTTTGAATGGTAACCATGATGAAGCAAAGACTATTTCTTCCTTAAATATCTTTATTTAATTAACATACACTCATTCATTAAGTGATGTTGCTGGTTAAGGCTCTCTGGGATTCATTCCTGTCTTTTCACTAGCTAGCTCTATAGCCCTGAACATATGACTTACATATTTTGTGTCTCTGTTCCTGTAACTGTAAAATGAATGTGATTTCAGTTTCTACTTCACAGGACTGCCATGAAGATTATGTGAGAAAAAAGCACATAAAAATCTTAGAGCAATATTGCAGCACAATAAGTAACCTTTACATGTTACATGTTGTGAACACTGCCAGAGGTATCAGTATGAACAAAAATTATAGAGGTTGGCGGTGGGGGAGGGAGTGGGGAATGATATTTAACCATGTAGGCTGGTCTCAGTGTAGGAGAGGAAAGTCTCAGGAGCTACTGAGGATCATCTCCTGGAAACATAATGGGGTCTTTCATGTTGTGAAAGATGATGCACACCAGAACTGGGAGGTCCTCCTCGGGGACCAGAAGTGATAAAGCATCATTGTTGCATGGAATGAAGTGGGAAAGCCAAGTAGTAGTTACCAGATCATCTCAGCCGCTCAGTTGTTTCTGACTCTTTGTGACCCCATGGACTGCAGCCTGCCACATCTCCCTATCACCAACTCCCGGAGTATACTCAGACTCACGGCCATTGAGTCAGTGATGCCATCCAACCGTCTCATCCTCTGTCATTCCCTTTTCCTCCCCTCAATCTTTCCCAGCATAAGGATCTTTTCCAAAGAGTCAGCTCTTTGCATCAGGTGGTCAAAGTATTGGAGTTTCAGCTTCAGCATCAGTCCTTCCAATGAACACCCAGGACTGATCTCCTTTAGGATGGACTGGTTGGATCTCCTTGCAGTCCAAGGGACTCTCAAGAGTCTTCTCCAACACCACAGTTCAAAAGCATCAATTCTTCGGCACTCAGTTTTCTTTATAGTCCAACTCTCACATCCACACATGACTACGGGAAAAACCATAGCTTTGACTAGACAGACCTTTGACAGCAAAGTAATGTTTCTGCTTTTTAATATGCTGTCTAGGTTGGTCATAGTTTTTCTTCCAAGGAGCAAGTCTCTAATTTCATGGTTGCAGTCACCATCTGCAGTGATTTTGGAGCTCAAGAAAACAAAGTCTGTCCCCCTTTCCACTGTTTTCCCATCTATTTGCCATGAAATGATGAGACCAGATGACATGATCTTAGTTTTCTGAATGCTGAGTTTTAAGCCAGCATTTTCACTCTCCTCTTTCATTTTCATCAAGAGACTCTTTAGTTCTTCTTCACTTTTTGCCACAGTGTGGTATCATCTGCATATATGAGGTTACTGCTATTTCTCCCTGCAATCTTAATTCCAGTTTGTGCTTCATCCATCCCTGTACAAGGCCAAAGAATGTTCAGACTAGTGCACAAATGCAATCATCTCAGTTGCTCAAAACTCTCCAAGCCAGGCTTCAACAGTACATAAACTGAGAATTTCAAGATGTTCAAGCTAGGTTTAGAAAAGGCAGAGGAACTTGAGATCAAATTGCCAACATCCATTAGATCATCAAAAAAGAAAGAGAGTTCCAGAAAAATATCTACTTCTGCTTTATTGACTACATCAAAGCCTTTGACTGTGTATCACAACAAAATGTGGAAAATCCTTAAAGAGAGAGGAATACCAGAACACCTTACTGGCTTCCTAAGAAATCTGTGTGCAGGTAAAGAAGCAACAGTTAGAACTGGACATGGAAAAAACAGACAGGCTGCAAATCCAGAAAGGAGTACGCCAAGGCTGTATATTGTCATTCTGCTTATTTACCTAAATTGCAGAGTACAACATGAGAAATGCTGGGCTGGATGAATCACAAGCTGGAATCAAGATTGTTGGGAGATATATCAATACCTTCAGATTTGCAGATGACACCAACCTTATGGCAGAAAGCAAAGAATTAAAAAGCCTCTTGATGAAAGTGAAAGAGGAGAGTGAAAAAGTTGGCTTAAAACTCAACATTCAGAAAACTAAGTTCATGGCATCTGATCCCATCACTTCATGGCCAATAGATGGGGAAATAATGGAAACAGTGAGAGATTTGTTTTCTGGGCTCCCAAATCACCACAGATGGTGACTGCACCCATGAAATTAACAGATGCTTGCTCCTTGGAAGAAAAGGTATGACCAAGATAGATAGCATGTTAAAAAGCAGAGACATTAATTTGCCAACAATGGTCTGTGTAGTCAAAGCTATGATTTTTCCAGTAGTCATATATGGATGTGAGAGTTGGGCTATAAAGAAAGCTGAGCGCTGAAGAATTGATGCTTTTGAACTGTGGTGTTGGAAAAGACTCTTGAGAGTCCCTTGGACTGCAAAGAGTTCCAACCAGTCAGTCCTAAAGGAAACAGTCCAGAATATGCATTGGAAGGAATGATGCTGAAGTTGAGACTCCAATACTTTGGCCACCTGATGCAAAGAACTGACACATTTGAAAAGACCCTGAAGTTGGGAAAGATTGAAGGTAGGAGGAGAAGGGGATGATAAAGGAAGAGATGGTTAGATGCCATCACCGATTTGATGGACATGAGTTTGAGCAAGCTCCAGGAGCTGGTGATGGACAGGCAAGCCTGGCATGCTGCATTCCATGGGGTTGCAAAGAGTCAGACCCGACTGAGCAACTGAAGTGAACTGAACTGAACTGAAGCAGGGCAATAATATACAGCCTTGACATACTCCTTTCCCAATCTGGAACCAGTCCATTGCTCCATGTCCAGTTTTAATTGCTGCTATTTGACCTACACACAGATTTCTCAGGAAGCAAGTCAAGTGGTCTGGTATTCCCTCTCTTGATTAGAGTAAAACATTTTATAGTCTTTAATATGGTCACATAAATTATAGACATCCTAAAATAAGATAAAATATCCCATAGTTCCCAAACTTGACTGAACAACCCTGATGTTCTATTGAAAAAACTTTGCAAAAATGTTGCTCTGTACTTTGAAGCTGGAAGTTTGGCAAGTTGCAGAGTTTCCAAACTCTATATTAGCATGTAAACCTTGATATAAGACATTTCATATTTCAAAATGAGCCATATCAGGATTAAATGAAGCTGGTCCAGGTTCGATGCATGATACTGGATGCTTGGGGCTGGTGCACTGAGACGACCCAGAGGGATGGTGCATGGAGGGAGGAGGGAGGGGGTTTCAGGATGCGGAACACGTGCATACCTGTAGCAGATTCATGTTGATGTATGGCAAAACCAATACAATATTGTAAAGTAATTAGCCTCCAATTAAAATACATGAATTTATTTTTTTAAAAAAAAGAAAAGAAAAAGAAATGCTGAAAATGTAGATTTAAAAAAGAGTCTCCATATGATCCATATAGGAGGACAGACACTTCTTTTATGAAGTCCTCTAGGAAAGAAGAACCAAAAGACAGACCAGAAATATACCAAACAAGATCCATGTAGAAAATATAGATTGACCTCAGTGTATCTTTATATGTAAGTATTTTTTTTTTCCATTTGGTAAACAAAAGTGGATGATTCTATAGTATGTGTTCAGAGTTTGTTTGTTTTTTTAATTGAGTTTGACCCACTGCCTTTGACTGACTAAACTATAACTAGATGTATGAACTAAAATTAAAATGTCCATGAAGTTTTCTGTCAGAGAAATAGAACCTGATAACAACACCAATTACAGAAGGATGTGTAGACCAACCCTTTCTGTTTAGATAAACCATGTGTTATGACATTATTTAAATGAAAAATAAAATAATCCAAATGAACTTAAGGCAAGCATAAAGAGAAAACAAAAGTTTGGGGCAAAATTTTCCACATTTTAACAATAGGAAGAGCATTTTTAAACAGAATATTATTGCTAATTGAACTAAAAATAGTGAAATATGAAGATGTCTTTTTCTCTGCCATTTTAACACAAAATAGAAATGTTATGGTAGATATGTGTTTGAGCACACTTGTTTGACAGAATAATCCCTGAAATACAGAAATATGTCTGAATTGCTGTGCTACATACAGGATATATTTGAATCAAGAAAGTTCAATTAATAAATATTTAAAGATTACAAAAATTGCTCCACCGTTAAAAACTAAAACCACCTTCTTTGATATTTATTTCCTATATAGTTCTCTGGCCATGAGAAGAGCAGGAAAATTAGTATAGCATTGAAGTTGGGAAAACAAATTTCAAAGAGAAGCAATGTAAAAGGCTTTGCTCAAGAAAGTTCAGTTTAAAATAGTCTAAAGAATTTCACCATAGCAAGAATAAAATGGGGAAAATACAGCATAGAGAATTATTTTATCAATATTTATTTTAAAAGTTCAATCAGTGACTGAGCCCAAAGGGCTTTTATCTGTGGGAAAGCATGATTTCAAATACAGTCATTTATATCAGCACAGAGGATGAAAGATGTGAAAGGGAAATTAAATTTTCAATGAAGCAATTGCCAATCACTTTGCCATTTAAAACAGAATGAAATAGCAGGTGCACAAAGTATTTTATTTTATTTTTGACCTTCAGGAGTCACACTATTTGTTGATAAGAAACCACGTAGGAAACTGAAAAGCACTGGTAATAACTGCTATAAATCAAACTTTATGAGTATACAGTGTGGTCAGTCCTTCTGGTTTTGCTGACTGTATCATCAAAATTTTTATTTGTTCTTTGAATGACTCACAATATACATTTTTAAAGAGATAATAAAAAATTGGAAATACTTATAATAATCTAAGGCATAAAACTGATAAATAATAAAATAATATTGAAATTCTAATTTCATTGTCTTTTTGCCTCCCAGTCTTAGAAATGGAGAAGGCAGTGGCAACCCACTCCAGTACTTTTGCCTGGCAAATCCCATAGACAGAGGAGCCTGGTAGGCTGCAGTCCATGGGGTCGCACAGAGTCGGGCACGACTGAGCGACTTCACTTTCACTTTTCACTTTCACGCATTGGAGAAGGAAACGGAAACCCACTCCAGTGTTCTTGCCTGGAGAATCCCAGGGACGAGGGAGCCTGGTGGGCTGCCATCTATGGGGTCGCACAGAGTCGGACACGACTGAAGCGACTTAGCAGCAGCAGCAGGAACAGTCTTAGAAAGTTGAAGGAAATTGCACTGCTCTTTGGTAGACCATCTCTAATCATTAATGTGTACCGCACTGTCCTGGCAGAGCATCTTCTAGTTATGTAACACATATACATAGACATCATTTTCTCTGTGTCAGTGGTTTGATTTGCAATTCATTTGATGTTTACAACCCAATAAAATATTTTAATTATACCTAATATATGGGTCAGGAAAATCTGACACAGAGAGTTCAGATAACTTGCCTATGGTCACACAGCTAGCAGATAGCAATCCCCAAAATTTATCTAGATAACAAAGTTCTAGATTGTTTTTAATAATTAAGGCTATTGCTTGCAATGCTTAAATTCACAGTTTATTCATAACCTTAGGGTTTTTAACTAAATTTAATTTTATTTCTAACAATAAGTCACTTCCACAAAATGTACCAGTTTTAAATAAAGAAATTTTTTTATTAAATCTTAAAATATGTTTGACATTAAATTTTATATATGTCTGAAATATCATGATAAAATATGGTATGTGAATTGGAAAACTGAATTTACATCACGTGATTCCTTGGAGGCAGGCAGAAGACTGAACCATATAAATGCTGAGTAACATTAAGTTGTGTGTTACCTTATGACTTATCTACAAATGGGGATTTTAAAAATGCAAGCTATACAGGTAAGATTATGCCAATAAGATGATGAGAGCATGTTAGAAATTTTTTTCCAAATTAATCTATGGATCAGCTAATATCAATACCAGACAAATCATTCAATTTTGGCTCATTCAAGTCAAATATGATTGAATCTATGACTATAAAAATTAGGTATTTGTATTTTATCAGGTTTTATTTTCCTTTAGACAATGATCGGCATCTGTATGGATTACTTTGTAAAGACCATCCTTTTAAGTAAAAGATCTTCACCCTTCTTCACTCCCATGATGCTCTTGTCCTAAGTTGTCCTTCAGGGTAAGTGCAGAAATGCAGACTGGCCTGAGAGAATTAGAGCTAATCCATAGAGGACTAAGATGAAGCCAGAGAAATCAGAAGAAGGACTTACTGTTCAGACTGTAACTAAGGAGGATGGAGAAGACCAGTTCTAAACCAGGAAACAAAACCTTGGAGGAAGCCAAATCAATAAGATACAAATATAACAACAGAACAGCTATAATATAAGCCAGAAAAAACCTGGAAACATTTTGTAGAAATGGGAAATGCATGCAAACTAAGATAAATCTAATAATTCATTTTCATAGGGCTTCTTTGGAAGATGTCTGCTGAATTCACAGAGACATAATGGAAGACTTCCTGAAAAGTCCACATTGGATCCTCCTGCCATCCAAGGCAGGTCCTTTGTTCCATCAGGTTTTCCTTGCATTAATTTACTTTTCTCTGAGTCACGGCTGGGAATACAGGAGCAGGGGATACTTATTGGGTCTATGTGTTCCCAGGCTCTGTGACCCTTATCTTCAAATACTGTTAAAAAGTTATAACTGGATTGACACATCAGACCAGACTTGAACACGTGACTTGCTTTCTCTTCCCCAGGAGTCCAAAGAGGTTATAGGTTGTAGGCGTAGACTGAAGTCCTGCAGTTACATTCAGATGAGACCAATTCACCACTGGTGAATTCACATGGTGAATGTCCATGGGTTTAAGGGAAAGTGAAAAAGAGACAGAGAGGGACAAGGCAGAGGGCAGAGTACTGTATCCGAAGCTGTAATATTTAAATGCTGTGGTTTAGTTGCTAAGTCCGGTCTGACTCTTTGCGACCCCATGGACAGTAACCTGCCAGGCTCCTCTGTCCAGGGAATTTTCCAGGGAAGAATACTGGAATGGGTTGCCATTTCCTTCTCCAGGGGAATGTTCCCCACACAGGGATTAAACCTGGGTTTCCTGCATTGTAGGCAGATTCTTACCAACCAAGCCACAAGGAAGTCCTAATATTGATATGAAAATCCATAAACCAGATGTAAACATTTTAATGCAGATAACAGAGAACATAATGTTTATATTTGGGGGGCAGAATATTAGGAATTACCCAATCAGATATTGGAAATGTAAGCTTTATATCTTAAAATTATTTTCAGAATCATTAAATCAGTAACAATAATAAAAGTTTTTATTCACTTGAAACCTGCTCCAAGTCGCCTGCCACCTGATCATCTGGCCTTGTTACCTCTATATGTATTGAGTGAAAGTTTTCTTCACTGCAACTCTCATTGTTATAGTTAGCCATTCTGTTGCCAAGCTGGACACCCATGCAAGTCTCTAGCCTAACCTTCATTTTATTCACTAATTCACTTACTTAAAAAATGTTTTTGTCAAATGCTGACTTTGATGGATATTATGATTGGCACTGGAGATTCATCTTCCCTCCACCCCTATTTCCACAGCTTTAAATTCATTACCTCATAATTTTTCAACTAGATGTTAGCAGGAGCAGCTGTGCTCTGTCTGATTCTGATTATGCCCTTTTCAATCTTGTCTCTTTATTATTCCTAGAATGATCTTTATAATACACAAACCTGATTATGTCAAGTCCCTGACATAACTCAGACTCTTAGCATAACACAGAAAACCCATTATGATATGTTCTGTGCTTACCTTTGCAGTCTCATCTCTTGCTACTCCTCAATTACCGCCAACTTCATTTTCCTGAATTAATTGCATCCCAAGAACATGAACTTTTCTTTCTCAACACTGAACCTCAGCTTATAGTGCCTTCTCCCTTTCCTAGATCCCCATCCATCTCTCTTTATTTTTTAGGACTCATTTCAGGTGACACCTCCTCTAAGAAGCCTTCCCTAACCAATCACTCCAGGAAGGCTGCTTTTGAAAGTTCTTCAGTAACTTTTCAAAAACACCTGTGCACATCTTTATCCTCAAGTCTGTCACACAGAATAATCAGCATCTGTTTATTGTCTGTCTCCTCCCATACAAATTAGGCTGGAAAGTTTTTGTGGCAGGGAATGTATCTTATTTACACTTACCATATATAAATCTTTCAAAAAGTTTGATGAAATAAAACATGGAAGAATATCTCATTTGTACAAACATCAAACATCTCAAAAAGTTGACAGGATGAAAATTATATCTGACAGAAAATAAATAGAGAAAACAACAAAGAAGATCTTAAATGTTCTCACCACAAAAAAGATATGATAATTATGTAACATGATAGAGGTGTTAGCTAACACCACACTGGTAATCATACTCCAAGATATACATAATTGTATGAAAGCAATACTTTTTATGTCTTGAGCTTACACAAAGTTACATGCCAATTATATCTCAATTTTAAAAAAATAATAAAACTGCTTCCCTGGGTGTCATATGAATGTTAATCAAGTTCCAGTTGATAATTACAGGCAACTTGAATAAGAGATAACTTGTTTTCTCAGAGAAAATTACAGAAAAAATAGCAAAGGGGGCAAAGTCAGTATTTGGAAGTGGAAGAATGGAAAAACAGCATTAGGAAAGTTTCCAAAACAAAGTCGTTAATGGAAATCATGAGTAATTGCACTTAAAAAAACAAGAGAAATGTGTTTAAAGAAATAGATGAGGCTGCACAATAAACTCAATGGAAAAGTTATGTATAAAAGAGACAAGTTCAAAAGACTTTTAACAAAGTATTATGATATCTATAATTTACTGCTCTTTGCAACCCCATGGACTATACAGTCCGTGGAATTCTCCAGGCCAGAATACTGGAGTGGGTAGCCCTTCCCTTCTCCAGGGGATCGTCCCAACCCGGGATCAAACCCAGGTATACCACATTGCAGGTGGATTCTTTACCAGCTGAGCCAGCAGGGAAGCCCAAGAATATTGGCGTGGGTAGCCTGTCCCTTCTCTAATGGATCTTCCTGACCCAGGATCAGAACGGAAACATACCACATTGCAGGTGGATTCTTTACCAACTGAGCTACCAGTGAAGTCCATATAATTTGCTGCAGGGATCAACAGTCTGAGACCTCATTTCTGATGATCTGAGGTGGAGTTGATGTAATAATAAAAGAAATAAACTGCAAGATAAGTGTAGTTGCTTGAATCATCCAGAAACCCTCCCCCACCCTGATTTGTGGAAATGTTTTCTTCCACAAAACTGACCCCTGGTGCCAAAATGATTGAGGATTGCTGATTTACTGCAAAACTCTTCAGCATGGACAGTGAATACAAATGTGTGTGTGTATGTGTACGTGTGTCTGTCTATCTGGAAATTCTTCCATTTGGCTCCTAAAATCTCTGTGATATCTCCCACTGTCTTATTTTGGGGTATTTTTTAGCTCTAAAAGATGTTCCAGCCTCATCTTGTCTATCTTCTGCCCCAGTCCTAGAACTAGCCATTTCTCTAAGAAGTACTGGTTCCTTTTTTCAAAAAGTCACCAGAAACTAAGATGTGATCACTGAGTGTGTGTTCATTGCTCCTAGACTATCATTGCATCTAAACTCCCTAAGCGACAGGGCTTATATTATAAGCCCTCGGTTATAATGTGGTATGCGTCGGGTCTATTCCTGGGTCAGGAAGATCCACTAGGGAAGAGATAGAAATATAAGAAATACAGGTATATATACCAACCGGTATAAATATGTCTAGAATTATCCATGTATCTATATACTGATATTGCTAACATTAGTTCCTGTTGATGTCTTTAATCCTAATCCAGTACCACATGGGTCATTCTACCCTTCTGCCTCCTTTACTTGAACCTCCACTTCAACACTGAGAAACACAGTTTCCACCATCCATGCACTTCATCCTTGATTTTCAACTGCACTTGTATCTTTTTATTGATTCAGAGGACTGTTTGTTATCTGAGTCTGTACAGAAAATTCCTGCTGCTAAAATAATGTTACATTTCTCTTAGGTCTACAAGCCATATGCTGTTTGAACACTAAAAGGATAGAGTGCAGAAGTCATCCAGCTCACAAAGTTTATCCCATTGTTTGTGTCTACTTGCCCGTGAACAGAAAACTGTGTATCAGAGTTTCATCTGGATTATAGGGATGCCAGCAATAGACTCTTCCACTTCTAATTGTGAGGATTTAGCTATATTTTCCCCCAAAGAGAATTCGATAGCTCTGCATGTTTCAACTGTCTTAATCAGTTTATAATAAGATGCATAATCAAGAAGAAATTTTAAAGTTGGCCTAGATTTTTAAGTATATCACTAGTTACAAGGATGGGTTCTAATAAACTGAGACTCATGGTTAATAACAGTGAAAAATGAAAGTTGCTCAGTTGTGTCCAACTCTTTACAACCCCATGGACTGTACAGCCCATGGAATTCTCCAGGCCAGAATACTGGAGTTGGTAGCCTTTCCCTTCTCCAGGGCATCTTCCCAACCCAGGGATCTAACACAGATCTCCCACATTGCAGGCAGATTCTTTACCAGCTGAGCCACACGGGAAGTCTGTGGTTAATAATAAGAAGAGCATAAAGGGAGATTTTAGTTTTACCAGCCACAGAAGAAAAAGGGTAGCACAAATCTACTTCCTGAGAATGCTGCTGCCTGTCAGACTGGACTTGGTCCCGCATCCCTTCGTCCCAGAGAATAGCCTGGCACTACAGTAGTAAGCGATGATCCTGAGCCATCTCTTCTCTCTTTCCATTTTATTCCTATCTTCTCTATCAAAGAGAATCATCTATAGACATGAAGGATGTGGCAAACCCAGACAAGAACAAACTGAAGTCCAAGATGGTAAAGAGAACATGAAGAATAAACCTAAGCTTTACCAACGGGATCAAGCTTCTTGATTTGAATTAACTAGATTCTAGAGCAATAAGCCCAACTTAAAGGAGATCCCTGAGCTACCAACAGCAGCCCTGGGGCAACAGTAAAGATATGCTTTCTGAATGGACAGTAAATACTCAACAGGTCATGTTCTGTGTGTATCCAAAACAAAAAGTAGGTATGTGTGGAAGTTATAACATGAAATATTTTATATGAATATAAACAAAAACTCTCTGGTAGTATTGGATGCCCCAGAATATTAGAACATACTTGAAAAGGCAGTAAAATATTTCTGAAATATTCAAGTACTTATGAGAAATTATTGTGGAGTGAGTGGCGATCAGACTGGGGCAAGACGGCCTCTGAACAGACTTCCAGTCCTGAGATACTGCACCCCCTCTGTATCCAGTCTCTGAAAGTGGGTAGTACAGTACTGTGTTTAATTCTAGTGCTATTGTCTCTTTTGTACTTTTCATGTTAACTCTTCTGACTGTAGCATTGTAAATAATGAATCTGAAAAATCCTTTATATATAGTTAGAAGATAAAAATGAGCTCAGAATAAGTGTTAACTCATCCTGGTTGAGGTTAAAAAAGCTTTTTAAGAACATTTCTTGAAGTGTCTTAATTTAGAAGTCAAGGTATATATCCATGTTGATAAGTTTTAATAAAGGTGTGAAAAAGCAAAAACACTAAGAATTGGAAACATGACCATCTTTATTTCACTAAAGTGTCACTAACTTTAATCATTAAAATTGAATATGAATACTTTAACTCAAGAAAAAATGTAGGTAGACAATCGGAATAAATCTTGTATGACCAATATTAGCCTGATGTTCAGAATGAAAAATTGAAAGAAGCAGGCGATTTCTAATTTAAGCTTTTAAAAAAAGAGAATACATAAATGAATCTATAAAATAGAAATGAATCATTAGGACCCTATAAGGAACTTCAATTTAAATAAAACATATATTAAAACTTTAAGATACAATTGTGTTTCATTTTTCCCCTGAAATGAGACTCACTTCCTAAGTTCCAACACATGGGGTTATAATTACTTTTCCAATAAGATAAGGAATTAAATTTCATTGTGCTCTTTCAGTCAGAAAATATTTATCAAATGTCTATTAGATGCAAGATGCTGCCACTGTATTGGACGCAGTGAGTTGAGAGAGAAACAAGACAGAGTCTCTGCCGGTTTTAGAATTTACAGGCTAGCAGAGAAAATAGACATTAAACAATGGATTACTCGATTGGCCACATTTCACAACTGAAAGAGATGTATCCAGGATAATATTGACATTGTGTAGAGGGAAACCTCTTTAGACAGAAGAGGGTGGGGTAGGAGAGGTCAGAATAAATTGTGCCTGGTGGAAATGTTGACAGAGGAAAGTTTTAAAGCAGAAGAAAGAATGGGGAGAGTGAAATGTGAAGAGAAGATGATGACCCAAAGAAGAAGGCAAAGCAAAGGGAAAGCCTCTGAAGCAGGAAGGACCATGGTATTTAAGAGACTTGAAAGGGTTGCTGCCCCGGGCCGCACAAGTAGTGAGGCTGGAGAAGAGGCCAGCGTAATGGCCTTGCGACCAGGCAGGGACTGCAGACCCAGACCTGACCTGCGGCTCCCTCCACCCCAGGCTCGTCCAGCAGGTTTCTCTTCCCGGAAGACTGCCGTGTTACACTTGGGTAAAAGAGATACAGTTGTGGTTTCTTTACTCCTCTTTTGTCAGAATTACTATCTGTCCAACATTACTGATGGGACGCCCTGTTATCCCTTAAGTAAAAAGTGGGAATTATTTTCAAAGTAATATACACAAAGTCTGAAATAGGAAATGAGGTCTGGAGTGAAAGCCACTCCATCCTGTCCGACTCTGTGATCCCATGGACTACAGGGTCGATGGAATTCTCCAGGCCAGAATACTGGAGTGGGTAGCCTTACCCTTCTCCAGGGGAGCTTCCCAACCCAGCGATCGAATCCAGATCTCCAGCACTGCAGGTGGATTCTTTACCAGCTGAGCCACAAGGGAAATAGTAAATAAATGTCAACAAACTTCTGCTATATTCTTATCCATTTCCGTTACAACAAGGGATTTGCAAATAAATGTAAAACAATCCATTCTTCTCCTAAAACAATGTTAAAAGTTTAAAAATAAAAATTAGCATATATCACCAAATGCAGTTTGAGTGAATATTCTTCAAATATCAAGCTACATCTTGGAAAAGGGAGAAAATGCAACACATAGCATGGAGACAAAATGTATTTCTCTATTTTCAAAATCTCATGATTATCTTCCAAGTACAAAAATAAAATGTCTTCCTTTAAAACAGGTATCGTACATGAATTTTACACTATTTCTGAATAAAATCACCAGCTGAGTCCAGAAACAGAATGATTTTCTTACAACAAAATCACATTTTCCAATTTAAGATTTATTCATTTTCATTTTACTCTGTTCTTCCTGCTGTTTACCCATTGGGAATTAAACTGTTTATTTATGCCACTATAAAAGAGTAAGTAGGGTAAAAAAACAAACGTCTAAAACTAAATGCCATTTGTTTTGTTTCCAATTTTAAGGAAAGTATTGGTTGAAGAGACTTGGAAATGAATAATAAAAGAATTAATTTCCACTTGGAAGAATCAGGAAGCCATCAAATAAATTTATTCCTCTGATAAATAAGAAAACTAAAACCCAAGGAGATTAAATGATTTATACAAGTTTTAGTAACTAGTAAGGCTGATTTCTGTTTTCCAGCTCTTCCCAATACACCCTACCATAATTTTACTTTGCTATATTTTGCTTTTTCCACATAACACAAAAGTGGCTACATCCTGCTGTTCAAACTGCTGTGTGTTCCATGCTTAGTAGCTCAGTCATGTTCAACTCTTTGAGACCCCATGCATTGTAGCCCACCAGGCTCCTCAGTCCATGGAATTCTCCAGACAAGACTACTGGGTGGGGTGCCAGGCCCTGCTCCAGAGGATCGTCCCAACCCAGGATCAAACCCAGGTCTCCCGCATTGCAGGCAGATTCTTTACCCTCTGAGGCACCAGGAAAGCCCAGGAATACTGTTTAAACTGCAAGAATGTTAAAAACAAAATTTATCCAAGATCCTGTTTTTAAAGTATCAACTTCAAAAGAATCTATGTTACAAAGTAATGAGATTGTCTCAAAAAAAAAAAAAAAAGGCCAGCAAAGCAATAGACCAAGATGCAAAAAAAGGGCTCTAAGCCTGCTGTCATTTAATCTTTATGTACCCCTTCAAACGGATAACCTTGATGTTGAAAGTAAAGGAATCAATTTTGTTACATTTTATGCCCATCAGTGACAGTAAGTTTGTGAAGTGCTTACCGAAAGAGAGAGCTTGGCTGGTTGTCTAGCAACAAAGTAAATACACATGTTGGTATAAACTAACTACTCTTTAGAAGGAACCACTTTATTATTCACTTATTAAATCTATCTCTTAACAAAGAGAAAAAAAAACATAAAAATAAAAATACAAGACCTGG
Organism: Oryx dammah; assembly: GCF_014754425.2. Lineage (NCBI taxonomy): Eukaryota > Metazoa > Chordata > Mammalia > Artiodactyla > Bovidae > Oryx > Oryx dammah. Next base: position 11,817,138 of record NW_024070189.1, read on the forward strand.
CAGGGGAGAGGGTGAACATGATAAGAGGAAAAGAGAGTTCCAGAAGTTTAAAAATTAACTTCTAATAATTAATGAGGATTGACTCCCCCCCCACCCCCGCCCATAAGTCAAATAGACCTGTGAAGAGGTAGACTAGATACTGATGAAATGAAGGACAAAATACTCTAGAATCACCAATTCATAAAATCATCTCTGCATCAGCGCTGAGCACCTAACTCTTATAGTTCAACTAGATGAGACCGACTGTGGCTAATCAGATAAAATTCATTAATGATGCCTATCAAAATCATTAATATTACAGAGGCCATTTTCAAGAAAAACTTTGATTTAGCTATACACTGAAAATGAGTGGTGGAAGGAAAAAAGAAAATATGACTCATTTACAGTTTGTCATAGGAAGTATGCCTACTGTTACTGCCAGGCACGTATCCCACCACAAACTGTCCCTCTTATTGTTGTTATTGTTGTTATTTTAATCTCTGATACCGGAGCCAAGAGCCAAGAGTATTTAGCTTTGTCCCTGCAGTAATCAATTAAGAAGCTTCTGTCTATCTATTCCTTTCTGTCTATCTATTCCTTTCCAGGAGCAGCTTTGACTCAAATTCCTGTCTGGCTTCTGAATTGATGGCATGGCAACTGACTTCTGTATGGTTTTTGTTGTTGTTGTTGTTTGTTTTTTAATTCCTGACTACTACAACTTGCTTTGGAGTGACCTCTGATATCTGTGTACTTCTTGGATTTGCAGTTTGCTTACCTGACTCCTATCTAGTATTTCAATTTGTTTCATTTACCCTGGTTTTGTATTCTACTTCTGCCCCAACACCTATCTCACTCCCAGCCCCTGTGCCTATAAAGTTCTATTGAGACTTTCTATTCTAGAATTTAATATATTAGACAAATTTCAACATTTGGTCACATTTCTTTTTAGACAAAATACTCAACACTGATGTTTCCACACAGTGGTTTTCAAGATCTCTTGGGCTGCTAGTTTAAATGTAATACATTCTTTATGAGTCAACTCAAACAAAATACATGTTTATGTGAACAGTATGAATAATTTAGAAACAAGCAAAGCTCATTTTAAATCCCATTGGTTTCAGAGACCATACTATACTTAAACATTGTGATTGTAGCGTTAAAAAGGAAAGACTACAATAATATGATGATGACAAGAGTGATGACAAGGACTGGCACCATCTTTTGAGTAATACATGTGCCTTCTATGGTACCTCAGTTTTCACTGGAACTTAAAAAACACTATTCAGTAGATATGCTCTAGAGTATTGGCTCACTAATTTATTACAGATGTGAAAAAAAGCAACATAATTCAAGTATGGTACTTATGTTACTCAAGATCACACAGAAAGTAGGCCAAAGAGCTCTGATTAGAAATTGTCTTGTATGACTTCAAAACTGAGACTTTCAGCCATTTTTTCTAAGTTTCTCCTAAGAAACCCAACCTTAACATCCCTGAAATTCTATTAAAAAGAAAACAAATGGAATAGGTGACTCTGACTAAAAGCTTCAAAGGCATTAAATTATCTTTTTACCTTTAAAGCAGTACACCCAAAGGGAAGAAAAAGCAGTTACTCTTCTCCACTATTGTAAAATAATGTGTGTGTGTAAACTAGTACAAATACCATGGGAAACTATTTGGCAGTTTTTCCTAAAGCTAAAGATAGAGGTATACAGTCGCCAGTAATTCTATACTGGGTACAGTATGGACTGTAAAGAAACAAGTGTATATGTCTACTAAAAGCATGCATATGAACGCTCATGTAAGAATTGTTAACAATAGTCTAAAACTCTAAACAGCCTAAAATTTCATGAATAAATTCCTAAAATTCCATAATACAATTAATTCTACAGATTGTGATGTATTCATACAGTGGAATAGCAATCAGGAAAGGACAACTATGTACCTCATAGACAGAAAATGGATCTACAGAACTCTGACACAAAATAGTAAGCTGCTTGGGTTCATTAAGTCCTAAAACATGGAAAACTCAGCCCTGGTGACTGGGGAGAAAAGTGTTTTCTTTGAGAGGGCAGTATTGCCTGGAAGAGGCAAGGAGCTCTTCTAGAGCACTGGAAGTACCCTGCATTGATTTGAGAGTCAGATGTCTCTCATATTCACAAACATTCCTTGGACAATTAAGACATGTTCATGTCTAACTTATGCTTTCATTTAAAAAAAGAAATGTTCCAGGATGAGATAAAAATAAATTATTATTTATTAAAAGCTTATAATAATTATAAAAAATATACATAATTTGAAACACTGAGTTTGAGTCTAACTTTTCTATAAGCCATGTTATAACTATAAACTATAACTATGACTTTCCCCAAAAATATAGGTTTAAAAAGAAGAGTTAATATCAATGCTGAGAAATGGTATCACCTTTTGGAGTAAGAAAAGGTCATATTAGATCATTTTCTCACAGTGTATTAGAAAATAAATTCTATATGGAATTAAAAGTTAAATAAGCAAAGATATCTAAAAAGACACTCAAAAAGATTATTTTTCTATTACTCAGTTGCATAAGTCTATCTGTAAAACTCTATTTAAAGTGTGAAGGAAAATATCAAAGTATTTTCTTCCATATTTTAAAATGTCATTGAAAACTCTAAAGCAGAATTTGAAAAGCAAACAATAGGATAGGAAATATATTTTCACAGCCTCTGACAAGAAATGGTAACATTATCTGTAGCACATAAAGAATGCTCATAAGCTATAAATGAATTTTTCTAAGAAAAGCAACACAGCAGAAATAGAAGATACAAACAACATAAAAAAGAAATAAAGTATATAGTCAATCCACATGAGAACCGTTTGACTTTGTACATCAAGGATATGCAACTAAAATTACAAATAAAAAAATGCTTTTCTCTAGCAAATTGATAAATGTAAAAATATTATATAGAGAGGAGTAAGAAGACTCTTGAGAGTCTCTTGGATTGCAAGATCAAACCAGTCAATCCAAAAGGAAATCAACCCTGAATATTCGTTGGAAGGACTAATCCTGAAGCTTTGCCCACCTGATACAAAGAGCCGACTCATTGGAAAAGACCCTAATGCTGGGAAAGAATGATGGCAGGAGGAGAAGGGGGTGACAGACGATGAGATGTTTACTCTGGGATATATCGAAAGATAGAGAAGCCTGGTGTGTTGCAGTCCATTGGGTCCCAAAGTCAGACATGACTAAGTGACTGATCAACAACAATTAAGAACTACAGTAAGCCCCCTACATACAAATAACTTCCATTTCAGGAGCATGTTCATAAACCCAACAAAGGTAGCCTAAGTGACTACTGATACAATCATCCATATGCTATATTGTACTGTAATAGGCTTCTAGTATTTTTCACACAAATGATACACAAAATCAAAAACAAAGATACGATTTTTAATCTTACAGCACAGTACCTTGAAAAGTCCAGTAATACAGTACAACAGCTGGCATACCAGGGCTGGCATCAAGTGAACAGGCAAGAAGAGTTACTGCCTGGAGGAGTGAGAGGAGGTAGGAGATGGCAGAGCTGAAGGAAAAATAGGAGATGGAAGACAAGCTGCAACTTCACAGACGCCTGATGCTAATGGCACAGGTTCTGACTCCTTGCTGGATTCAATTCTATCTACCCTTTGAAAAAGATGATCTAGCGATGTCTGCATAGTATCTCTCTCTCTCTTTTTTAATCTCATCACTGATGATGCCACAACACTAGACTTCTCTCTGAACCACTGCTGCAACCTTCCTGTACCATTCTAGGTTCACATCCTGTGCTTCAAAAACTAACAGTGCCTCTTCAAACAAAGAGCATCACCTTGCCATTTCCTGTGCTGTGAATCCCTTCAGTTCTTCATTTATTTCTTCCTCTTATCACGCTTTGCCCTTTCTCTGGGCCTCCAATTCCATTCACTAGTAAGTTCCTTGTGTTGCCCAGCAAGTTCAATGAAGTCATCCTCTTGCAAATTTAGCTCCAGTTTCTCACTGAGGGGCACTGAGTTGCTGAAGCCCTCTTTGGATTCCTCATCCACCTTCTGAGAGCCACAAAAACTGCAAACAAACTTCAGGCAAAGGTTCTTCCAAACTCCATTCATGGTGATGGCTGTAACCTCACACCAAACAAAGTCAATGTTTTTTTATGGCCTTTAGATGTTATTCAGTTCAGTGCAGTTCAGTTGCTCAGTCATATCCAGCTCTTTGCGACCCCATGGACTGCAGCATGTCAGGCCTCCCTGTCCATCACTAACTCCTGGAGTTTACTCAAACTCATGTCCATCGAGTTGGTGATGCCATCCAGCCATCTCATCCTCTGCCGTCCCCTTCTCCTGCTTCAATCTTTCCCAGCATCAGAGTCTTTCCAAATGAGTCAGCTCTTTGTATCAGGTACCTAAAGTATTGGAGTTTCAGCTTTAGCATCAGTCCTTCCAATGAATATTCAGGACTGATTTCCTTTAGGATGTTATAGTCCTTTGAAAATTGTTGTATGATTATTCCTGATTTGTGACTTGTCTTTACTTCCTGACAAAAAGTGTGGTGTAAATGGCATTTCTTGAAAGTCACTATAACTCTGTGCTCCATAGGTGGTATTTGGCGGCAGATCCACTATTTTGATGTTGGGATGAAAGACACCCATGAACGGAGGTGGCCTGCAGCATTGTTGAGCAGAAAAAGAATGTTGAATAGAATGTCTTTCTCTAAGCAATATTTCTCTACCTCTGTGATAAAATGATGGAAAAACCAGTCCTGGAAAGTGTAACCCAGGGTTTGGGGTCACTCTTCCACACAACAGCAAAGAGCCCTTGGCTGTGTTTTCAAGGGCTCTTGGAGTCTCTGAATGACCTAAGAGAGGCTTCAGCTTCACAGTGCCAGAAGTATTGCCACCAAACAACAGGGTTAGCCTACTCTTTGCTGCTTAGCAGCCTGACATCAACTTTTCTTCCTTACTGATGTAGCTTCAGTCTGACATCCTATTCCAGTACAGTCCTGTCTCAACCACATTCAAAACTTGCTCAGGTAAATGGCTGCCTTCATCAGGAATTTCTTCGAAGCATTTCAGGAAATCCTCAGGCAGCTACGGTATCTGCACTTGTTGCCTCATCACTTACTTTTACGTTGGCTCTAGTCATGATTCAGTGAAACCCGCCATGGCTGGCATGAAAAGATACACCCTCTGATTCTTTGCCACATTACTTCTTCAGGTCTTCATAAAGGTTTTTAGGCTTCCCTGGTGACTCAGATGGTAAAGAATCTGCCTGCAATGTGGGAGACCTGGGTTTGATTCCTGGGTTGAGAAGATCCCCTGGAGAAGAGAATGGCAACCCACTCCAAAACTGCTGCCTGGAAAATTCCATGGACAGAGGATCCTTGTGGGGCTCCATGGGGTCCATGGGGTCAGAAAGAGTTGAACACGACTGACCAACTAACACTTCACTTTCACTGAATCAACAGTAAGCTGAGCAGGACTTGATGCTGATGCCAATACTGCTTCCACACACACTGAGAAGTTTCTCCATGCTGGTTCAGTATTATTGTTGACATTTTTGACATTGCAGAGTTCACATTTCCACGATCTTGAGTACCGTGCTGATAGTTGCATGATTTGTGTTACAAGTGTGAGAGATATCTACCACCTTTTCAACTCATTCCAACTCAATTATTTTCACTTTTGTTTTCACTGTTATCTCTTGGCACTACTTAGCAGCACCAGCTACATCTCTGCAGCTTCCAGACATCCTGGGCTTAAAATAAAGATACCATACTATGTACTCTATGCAGTACTGAACCGTAAAGTACACAAAGGCACAACCACCTGCAGACGGTGCACGTGTGTGACAATGCATGCTGGACAGGTGAACTTCGTGACTGGACACAGGAAAGCAAGTCCACATTTCTGAAAGTTCAAAACTTGAAGGTTCATATGTAGCGGACTTCCTATACAGTAAAATAGACACTAACTATGAATGCTTATTACATGTAAATTGGCTCAAACTTTGAGTGAAATCTAGCAAGCAGAAACATTTAAATGTCTGTGCCTTCTGAGTCAGTAATTCCAATTCGTTGAATCCATTAAAAACAAAAAACAGCAATCAGAAATGTTAATTAGTAGTTTTATACAAGAAATAAGCATCATTCTCTTCTAGAGAAACTCAGCAGATACTTACTGAGAACCTACAACATTCCAGGCAATATAGTACTAACGGCACTGCAATAAACAAGATATGAAGTCTGTGTAATAACCGCCAATATAAACTGTAAACAGGTAATTATTAGCACAACTGTTACTCTGAACAGGAAATAGTACTGGGCTGTGAAAGCATGTAAAAGACATGAGCTATTGGGGCAATGATAAAAGCCTCTGAGAAAAATGATATTTAAACTGAAGCATGACGGTTGATAGCTAGCACTGCCCTTAGACTCAGGCATGAAGGATCCTTGTCTGGGCTTTGGTCTTAGAGGATGTTACATATATTCTATCAAGAACACATGGCTTCCTCTACCACTCAGGGTCTGGCACACAACATCCACACTCATGACCAACTTCAAGCCCCAGGAACATATTTATTTATCTGTCTTTGAAGCAAACAATACCAGTCTCCAAATGCCTTGAATGTTTGTGGATTATACCCTTGTTAATATCAGAAATGGGCATTTTCATAGTATGAGGGTGAAATGATTGACAGAAGTACTTAAATATGAGGAAAAAAATAAACTAAATTACTTAAAAATTCTCTTAGTTGAAATTTCCTATCAGATTACTTGAATGCAATCAAATCATGCATAACAAAGTAGCTTTAACTACTCTTGTCAAACATCTGTTTTTATTCTTCTTTGGGGGATATAATTCATGGTCCTGAGGTACTCAGAGAAAAGTACAGTATTTGAAAGATTTGCACTTGGCAACTAAGAAATATTTTGAAATTTAAAAAATTCATATTTTTCCTAAGTTTGTGTATATGTAGTCCTATATTTCAAATGTATGAAACATAATGACAATCTGTTATACTGACTAGATGCAAATGGAAAGCCAGAATTATAAAGTAGTTTTACTCTATTAAAAAATTTTAATAAGATTCTACTAAATGCTCTACTTACTAAAGTAGTAAAGTAAGTAAGAATCTACTTACTGAAGAATTAAGTACAAAATTATTCATAAAAATAACTTTGTTCATATATTGACATACATGAGTTAATTAATATATAAAGTAAATATTAGTATATTATTAATTCATATATTAATTGAAATTTTATCTTACAATTAAATTTTAGTAGATATTAAGATTTTATAGGAAAAATAATTTTTTCAAAATATGAAAAACAACTATATTCATGGTTTAGATTTATATTAATTTCCATTTGTGAAAATATAAATTTATATGTTTTATAATAATTTTACTTTTTCATATTTTTTAAAAGTGAGTAACAGCAGAAATCAAAATAAAACTAAACAATATTATTTATTAATCGTAACACCACATTAACAAAAGGAAGAATAAAAGTCACATGAACATCTCAATAGACACAGAGAAAGCATCTGGTGAAATTCAAAATCCATTCCTGATAAACATTTTCAAAGTTGATACAGAGGAAGATTACCTCAACATAATAAAGACTATTTATAACCAATCTACAGTGTTGAAGAAGACTTTTGAGAATCGAAAAGACTCGAGAGTACAGTCCCTTCGACTGCAAGGAGATCAAACCAGTCAATCCTAAAGGAAATCAATCCTGAATATTCATTGGAAGGGTTGATCTTGAAGCTGAGATTCCAATAATTTGGCCACCTGATGAGAAGAGCTGATTTATTAGAAAAGACCCTGATCCTGGGAAAGATTGAAGGTGGAAGGAGAAGGGAACAACAGAGGATGAGATGATTAGATGGCATCACCAACTCTATGGACGTGAGTTTGAGCAAGCTCTGGGAGATGGTGAAGGACAGGGAAGCCTGGCATGCTGCAGTCCATGGGGTTGCAAAGAATCGGACACAACTGAGCTAATGAACAGCAACAGCAGCAGCTAACATTAAACTTAATAGTGAAAAGCTGAAAGACTTTCCTCTAAAATCAGGAACAAAATAAGGATGCCCACACTCACTGGTTTTGTTGAACATATTATTTGAACTCCTAGCCACAACGAGAGAAGAAAAGTAAGTGAAAGGAATTCAAACTGGAAAGAAATATGTAAAACTGTCACTGTTTGCAGATGACAAGGTATTATATAGAGAAAATCCTTATGATGCTACAGAAAATGTTCTAGAGCTCATCAATGAAATCAGTAAAGTTGCAGGATATAAAATTAATATGCAGAAATCAGTTGTTTTTCTATACACTAAAAAAACGCTTTTCATACTGTTCATGGGGTTATGTGTAAATGCTAGCTTAAAACTCAAGATTCAGAAAGCTAAGATCATGGCATCCAGTCCCATCACTTCATGGCATATAGATGGGGAAAGGCTGGAAAAAGTGACAGACTTTATTTTCTTGCGGTCCAAAATCACTGTGGATAGTGACTGCAGTCATGAAATGAAAAGACGCTTGCTCCTTGGAAGAAAAGCTATAACCAACCCAGACAGTATATTAAAAAGCAGAGACATTACTTTGCTGACAAAGGTCCATCTAGTCAAAGCTATGGTTTTTCCAGTAGTCATGTATGGAAGTGAGAGTTGGACTATAAAGTTTAGCTCTGAAGAACTGATGTTTTTAAACTGTGATGTTGGAGAAGACTCTTAAGAGTCCCTTAGACAGCAAGGAGATCCAATCAATCCATCCTAAAGGAATTCAGTCCTTAATATTCATTGGAGGGACTGATGCTGAAGCTGAAGCTCCAATACTTTGGCCACCTGATGTGAAGAACTAACTCATTGGAAAAGAGGCTGATGCTGGGAAAGATTGAAGGCAGGAGAAGGGGATGACAGAGGATGAGATGGTTGGATGGCATCACCAACTTGATAGACATGAGTTTGAGCAGGTTTGGGAGTTGGTTACGGACAGGGAAGCATGGCATGCTGTAGTCCATGGGGTCACAAAGAGTCGGACATGCCTGAGCTACTGAACTGAACTGAAGAACAAATTATCAAAAAGAAGAAAAAAATTTCATTTAAAAGTGCATCAAAAAGAATAAAATATCTATGAATAAAATGAACCAAGGAGGTAAATAACCTATACTCTGAGAACTATAAAACATTCATGAAGGAAATTGAAGATGATTCAAACAAATGGGAAGATATTATATGCTCATTGCTTGGAACAATTAATATTACTAAAATGCCCATGTTATCCAAAGCAAATCTACAGATTCAATTCAACCCCAACCAAAATACGTGTTCAGCTGCTTCAGTCATGTCCAACTCTTTGTGACCCAGGGATCCTCTGCCCGTGGGGATTTTTTTGGCAAATTTATTTGAGAGGGTTGCCCTGCCCTCCTCCAGAGGATCTTCCTGACCCAGGGATTGAATCTGTGTCTCCTGCACTGCAGGTGGATTCTTTACCACTGAGCCACCAGGGAAGCCCATTTATCCCAGAACTAAAACAACCCATGTAATGGAAATGTACCCATTATTTTGTAATAGCTTTAATCATAGTAAAATCTAGAAAATTATTGAATCACTATGTTGTACATCTGAAACTAACATAATATTGTAAATCTATTATACTTCAATAAAACTTACTTTAAATGAAGATGGTAAGTTTTTGATAATATTGCCAATACAGATGGTGAAAGAAATGTGAATGAACCAGAAATTTAGCTGAAATATCCCAAGAACTTTTTTGCCAGTTATTTTATACGTTATTGGGAGAAATGGTCTCAAGTGCAGCAAGACTGATGACAGTATTTGAAACAGTTAGATATTACAAATGACATTTTCTCGATCTGTCCAATATCTGAAGAGCATATTAAATATTCTACCCAGCAACCTCTCTTAAACATATGGTAGGAATATAATCTGCTGTTAAAGCAACTGGATCTCACTCAACAAAGTTACAGCATACCAGAAGAATTAAAGGAAACAATCAAATATTCTCAGATGAAGAATGAAGTGTGATCTAGCGAAATAAAAATTAATTTTGAATTTCAGCACATCTATAGCTATTTGATAGTAACTTTTTTCTGTTACTAATAATGTTAACAAACCTTTAAAAAGCTAAACAAATTTTAAAGTGTTAATTTTTTTAGAGATGAAAGCTTTTTACATTTTTTCCATTAAAATAAACTGCATGTAAAACTGGCAAATAGTTGGAAGTCCAATGAAATACAACACAGAAATAAAAATGTTTCCCTGAAGGAAAAGATTCACATGCAAATATTGCAAGCTACTTAATATAGAGTTTATTTTTTAATCTCTATAGACCAAGACATAGCTTTGATTAAATAGAGGGATAAACAGATTGAGGAAAACAGTACTATTTTTTAAAGTTGCTGTTTCTATAAACATTCTACCATTAAAATATTTGAAAATAGAAATCCTGTGTAGATCCACATATTGCTTTGAGATTATGAGTATTGTAACTATAAATAAAATTGATTTATATGATGTTAAAATATGTTGAACTACTTTCTCATTATGATAATTTATCATATACAACCATTTTATGATATTTTAACATGATGTATAAAATATTTTTTCCAATCTAGATACTGCTTTAAGAAATGTTCTACTACTTTGCCAAAATAACTGTATTCAATTTTAAATCCATAAGATTCAAAAGAAGTTGCTCAGTAAGGAATACAAGTCATGTGAAAATATTCTTTAGAACATGAGCAGTGACTGTTGAAATGAAAACAAATTTATGGATCAGTAATTTGTAAATGATGTGTTTTATCCAAATATCTTCAGTATATCAAAACACATCAGATAAGGGCAGTATCAATTAGATGGAGTCGTCTTTGATCCTGATATTTTTGCCATCCTTCAATAGTGGAAAAATCATGCTTTGAAAACGTTTTTATTTATGATGGTATATTTGTGTGAATAAGTAAAAGTAACATGTTTTATATATCATCTGCTAGCTTGATTTATACCTTTAAAATATTTAGACATTATATGTGGCCTCCAATAGCACCTATGTTCCTGGTTGCACATATGTAAGATATTGGACAGGAGTTCAATCAGTAGAAGTTAAGTCAGTAAAGAGAGGGTGGTACACGGAGGAGGAGAAATATTTAAGAAACTAAAAACAGCATATATAATGGTCTAGAATTATTTTTTAAATCATTATTTCATTATAGAAACTAAAAAGCATTTCAATATGCCAGAACATCAGATATGGGATAAAAATGCAACAGTGGATATTAACAATAGGTAAATAGTTGAATATTTTATGTTATATCCAAAAAATAAAATGCTCTATAGTCACTGAAAATCAAAATTTTGAAGCCTGTGCAATTTATAGGCAAATGTTTACAATCTAAGCTTAAGTACATAATAAGATATAAGCAAGATTTACACTGTGATGTGGATTATCTCTGTTTTTGCTTTCTCTCTCAATCTGATAACAGGTCCCAGTCTGTCTCTCTTCTGTGCACTCTGTGGATTTATTTATACACATAAAAAGTCTAAGTAAATAATCTAAAATGGAGTTGATTTTTCAAACAGTTCCTTTATTCTAAGAGGCTTAAAATACCAACTCCTCCCACACATCTCAGCCAAAATGGGATATACAAACCATCTTATTAACTGGAGTCTAATTTTGTATCAGTGAAAGATAATCTGTTACATATTTTTGTATCTCCCATAGGGCCTACCCTATCATTTTGATATAATCATGCATCCAAAAAATGCTATTTTAAACGAGTTCAATATTTATTCACTGGAAGAACTGAAGTTCCCAGTATTAGAATGAAATTAAAACAACAGGCACAGCAAATAAGCTAATGACAAAAAGAGACAAATGGACTGCCTTTGCTTTGGCTGCAGTTACTTTAGCTATGAAAATGACAAACTACACTGTGAAAGGGACTGCAGGTTAATTGAAATTTTCTGTTCAGCTCTTACTTGGGAATGTTGGAAGAACACCGTTAGTATTTGCAAAGCCAGAGTAGACAAGTGGCAGTGGGGAGGTATGGACCTGTTTAATATACATGCCTAATGACTTGCCATTCTCCTCAGGTCATGATAATCAGAAAGAATCCCTGCCACTCGTTCCCAGATGATGATACAGGAGGATAGCGGAAGCATCAGTAAATGAGGACTGTCACGCCCAGAGCCAATGGAGACTGTTGTGCTTCCTGTTTTAAGAACGCTAACAGGAAATTGAGTCCACAATATTTCGTAAGCGGTCAGACATAAGGGGCTCTTTGAATGAACACGTGAAGGGTTCAGGCACCGTTTGCTTTCCACCATGTCTTTCTGTCTTGCCCTCTGCAATATTTCAGTAAGGAAAGCATAGACTTTTCCAAAAGTGGAAGTCTGTAGTGACTGGAGATTTCATTTAGATGGGTGGACAGCGGTGCTACAGAAAGATGTTAAAAGTTGTTGTTTCAATTACAAATTGCCATCCAACTGCCTCAGAATGTATTGGCTTGGAACCACTACCATTCCTTTGCCATTGGTGCCGGCCATTTTGACATCTGGGAGCGTGACTCTCAGTTCCATGTGCTGGTTTAGAGACAGCAAGTCCCAGAGGGCTTCCCTTGTTTATGAACTCAGCTAGGATTCCTGGCCGGAGAAGGCAATGGCACCCGCTCCAGTACTCTTGCCTGGAAAATCCCATGGGCGGAGGAGCCTGGTAGGCGGCAGTCCATGGGGTCGCACAGAGTCGGACACGACTGAGCAACTTCACTTTCACTGTTCACTCTCATGCATTGGAGAAGGAAATGGCAACCCACTCCAGTGTTCTTGCCTGGAGAATCCCAGGGACGGGGGAGCCTGGTGGGCTGCCGTCTATGGGGTCGCACAGAGTCGGACACGACTGAGCAACTTCACTTTCACTGTTCACTCTCACGCATTGGAGAAGGAAATGGCAACCCACTCCAGTGTTCTTGCCTGGAGAATCCCAGGGACGGGGGAGCCTGGTGGGCTGCCGTCTATGGGGTCGCACAGAGTCGGACACGACTGAAGCGACTCAGCAGCAGCAGCAGGAGTCCTGGCCAGGGTGTTTCCACTCTCCCCATATAACTTTTCCAACAGAGGATTACTGGACTTCTTGATTTGGTGGCTGAGTTTCAAGAGAGCAAGCCCCAGTGTGCAAGGACTTATCAAGTCCGGTTGAGTCACGTTTTCTGTGTTCATTTGGCCAAGTCAGTCAGTTCAGTTCAGTCGCTCAGTCATGTCCAACTCTTCTCGACCCCATGGACTGCAGCACACCAGGCCTCCCTGTCTGTCACCAACTCCGCAGCTTACTGAAACTCAAGTCCATCGAGTCGGTGATGCCATCCAACCATCTCATCCTCTGTCGTCCCCTTTTCCTCCACCTTCAATCTTTCCCAGCATCAGGGTCTTTTTATTTGGTCAAAGCAAGCAAGGAAAACAAGCCCAGAGTCAATGTGTAAAGAGTTTAGATCAGGGTATGGGTACCATTACTACATCAGCAGAAAGGTACATAGAGGGGCTTTTAGCAGTGCAGTCAAATGGCCTCAAAGAAATATGACACAGTTTTTGGAACTAGATAAAGGTTACAGTTGCAAAACATCGAGAATGTCCTACTTGCCAATAATTACACACTTTAAAATGGTTAGTTTGATATTAGAAGAATTTTACCTCAATAAAAAGAAAGGGACATCATTGCCTTCTTTCTAAATTCCATATATATGTGTTAGTATACTGTATTGGTGTTTTTCTTTCTGGCTTACTTCACTCTGTATAATTGGCTCCAGTTTCATCCATCTCATCAGAACTGATTCAAATGTATTCTTTTTAATGGCTGAGTAATACTCCATTGTGTATATGTACCACAGCTTTCTTATCCATTCATCTGCTGATGGACATCTAGGTTGTTTCCATGTCCTGGCTATTATAAACAGTGCTGCGATGAACATTGGGGTACATGTGTCTCTTTCAATTCTGGTTTCCTCAGTGTGTATGCCCAGTAGTGGGATTGCTGGGTCATAAGGTATAATATCATGTAAGAATCGAATTGCCAGTCTATGTCCGATGCAGGATATGGCACGCTTGGGGCTGGTACGCGGGGATGACCCAGAGAGATGTTGTGGGGAGGGGGGGGTGGAAGGGGGGTTCAGATTTGGGAATGCATGTACACCCGTGGTGGATTCATGTCAATGTATGGCGAAACCAATACAGAATTGTAAAGTAAAATAAAAAATAAATAAATTTTTAAAAAAAAGAAAGTAAGAGAGAGAAAAAAAAAAGGGAGAGATTCTAAAATGTTTCTTCAGTTAAGAGAACACATACCGTACGTAGTATATATAAATATGAACAACTCTTCTCACTATCAATAAATAATCATTTAAATAGTAAAATTTACACCTCACAGACTTTGAAGAAACTTTTTTTTCAGTGAAAATCCCGTAATAGCTTTAGGGAAAAATGATAAATTGCATGTTATATGGGCCTCTTTTATAACATTTCCTTATAGACTTTTTTTTAACTATCCCTCTTCATTTATTGTTTGGCAGAAAAATAAACTCCTCAGAAGAGATAAAATTTGAGAAATTTACAGAATAAGAAACAGTGTTCTCGTTTACTTCAAATAAATATTTCTACTTTACTTTTTTTCCAGGAATAATTTCTCTTTCTCTGAAAGGTAAGTTCTAGGTTGTTAATGAAGTTTTATCGGTCTGATTCTTGTGTGTGCCACATGTTTAGTCTCTCAGTCCTGTCCATCTCTTTTCAGCCCCATGGACTGTAGCCCACCAGCTTCCTCTGTCCATGGGATTCTGCAGGCAAGAGTACTGGAGTGGGTTGCCATTTCCTTCTCCAGGGGATCTTCCCAAGCTAGGGATTGAACCCAGGTCTCCTACATTGCAGGCAGATTCTTTACCATCTGAGCTAACTGTAAGTAGGGGCTTCCCAGTTGGCACAATGGTAAAGAATTTGCCTACCAAAGCAGGATATCCAATAGACATGGATTCAGTCCCTGAGGTGGGAAGATCCCCTGGAGGAGGGCATGGCAATAGTCCATTCTAATATTCTTCCCTGGGAAATCCCAAGGACGGAGGAGCCTGCTGGGCTATAGTCTGGGGATGGCCAAGAGTCAGGCAGGACTGGGCACACATACACACAGCCTGCTTTTGTTGTTATGGTTATGATTTTATTGGTTATTATTTTATTTTATTTGAATCTTGTTTTGGGGCTTTGGAGTTTAAATTACTGGTTGCCAGAGTTTAGGGATTGGCAGTGAAGTGAAAGCTGGAACTATTAAGAGTTAACAGAAGGGCAATCCTTCTCTTAATGGACTAGGTCTATATCTTGATAGCAAAGATGGTTACGCAAATCTATATATGTAATAAAATGACAAAGAAAAAAATAATGCATAGGTAAAATGACTTTGTACCAATGTCATTTTCTTTGTTTTGATATTGATATAGTTATATGTGTCTACTGGGGGAGAATGAGTGATTTGTACACAGAATGTATTCTATCATTTCAACTTTCTATGAACCTGTATTTCAAAAAGATGTTTAATAGCAAAGTATAAGTGTATTTTGTGTGTGTGTACATGTGTATATGTTGTTTCTGCACAGCAATTAGGCAAGTTTTAGAGAAAGCTTAGGGAAGTTTTAATCTAATTTTTGTTGTATTATATATTATCTCTTCTTTACGCTTGTGTGCCTATCTTCCTAGCTTTGCCATTAGAAGGCTAGCTTTGAGGATATATTTTAATCTTTTACTATTTCCTCTATATAGGACATAATTTGAGACAAGATGGATCTGGAGGTACTCTTATTATTTTTGAAAGTTTGAACATTTATAAAGAATTTACAGTAAGATTTCACAACTCCAAAGGAAGTAGATGCTTCTCTTAAGTCACAGGCCAGATACTGAAATAATGCATGAACTGAGTTCCTCAGTGTCTTCGGGTTTAAGCATTATATAAAGGAGATTTTTAATGAAAGCTTGTTATGTCTTCAGATTTGAGGTTTCAAATTTATATATCCCATGAACTATGAGTTAATCTATTCTTATATAATTCTTAGAAACTGTAAACCCAGATAGGTGAGGAAAGATTTTTGAAAAACTCAAAGTTTACATAACAATTACTTGAAAAATAAGTTTATCTCCTTCCAAAGACATGTTTCAATTTTTTGCATATATTCAAAACATGTTACATGAACTCCCATTCAAATATAAACATCTAAATTTAGATGTGTAGACATAGACTATGTAAAACAAAATTTGACAAGGGTCCTTAATTATTTACATTGTGTGGTAAATCACACAATATAAAAATCTATCATTTTTACTAGAGAACAGAAGATAGTTGAAAAGAATCTTCCTAGGAAACTTCATTTAACTTTGATTAATCAATTGAAAATTAATCAGGTCTTTGTTTAGTCCAAATGCCTGTCATTTTTGTTTCCTCTTTTGTGTAAGCTGAGACATTTTTATAATACAACAAATGGCTTTTTAGTACAAAGAGACAGTTTCATGGTTTCCCTTCAATTAGAACCATTTTCAAATTTAAAGTGAGAATGACAAATTTAATTTAATATTTTCTCTTTTCAATCAATATATTAGTCTGCTTTCAAATTATTTAACATTAGGGATATGTTCAATTACATGGCAATTGATTCTTCATGCTTGAAACTTTCCCTTAAGGCTTTAGAAATGTCATTAGAACTGTATAGAACTCTAGAAGATTTGTTACCCCTAATGGGCTTCCTGATAGCTCAGTTGGTAAAGAATCCTCCTGCAATGCAGGAGACCCTGGTTCGATCCCTGGGTAGGGAAGATCCACTGGAGAAGGGATAGGCGACCTACTCTAATATTCTTGGGCTTCCCTGGTGGCTCAGCTGGTAAAGAATCCGCCTGCAATGTGAGAGACCTGGGTTCAATCCCTGGGTTGGGAAGATCCCCTGGAGAAGGGAAAGGCTTCCCACTCCAGTATTCTGGCCTGGAGAATTCCATGGACTGTGTAGTCCATGGGGTTGGAAAGAGTCGGACACGACTGAGTGACTTTCACTTTCAATAGCATCACAATTCAAGAAAATTTCAGAGTATCACATTCAGCTACTATTTATGAACAGTTTATTTTCTAACAAACTTTTCAACTAATATCTTAAAATACTTCTTGAAAGATACTTTTTCATCAATATAAGTAACGTTCTCCTACATCTAAATTGTTAGTGAAAATTGAACTTAAATACAACCTCATACATGCTCTAAAAATTCATAAAATTCCAGAGTCTTAATTACAACACCTCATCATTTGAGGTTGAAGGCTGATGGAATAATACAACATTAAACATTAAATGTAGCTTCCACTAAAAGAAGATTTTAACAAATTATATTTCTCTGTTATAGCCTAACTACAAAAAAAGTAATATAAACGGACTTGGAAAATCAATATTGATGTAAATTTGTATTTATTTACATAAAATATACCTATAGCATTCTACTGAGTGGAAAAGCAGGTGCCATCCATTCATTGGAAAGTCACAATATGAACTAGATTCATTTGTCAGGATCCAGTTAGGAAGTCAGAATCTTGTCTGTGAGAGGAAGAAGGAAGTGAAGGTTTCAACCCAAGAAATTTGTTGCAAAGGTGATGGAATGGAGGAGGGAGCACAGCGGAGATGATATCACCTAGAGATGAGGACTATCTAGGCGGGATTCCGTGAGCTCAGATCCACTGTTGATGCCTGTTGATGTGTCTGCTTCAACTAAGCAGCTGCGTCTCTGTTTCCATCACTGAAACCACCAGTGCTGCAGATGGGGGCCCACAGTCACCTGTAATTACTACCAATGCTACTATTAGAGCCAGAGGTGGAATGGCATGCCCTCTTATCAGGCATCTTACCTCTCTGACTAAGAACATCTATTGGCAGAACCTGTGAAATACTCAACTGCAAGAGACTGCAAAATGTCATGTTCAACTTCTAGACCCTTGCAGTAAAGGCAACACAGAAGCATGGGACTACAGGTGGGTACTAAGAAGTATTCTTCAGATGGCAAGGAAAGGTTTTAAGCTGTGCCTTCATGGAAGGCTTCCTCTTTGGGGTGGGGGTGGAGAACTGGGTGGAATGTAATGATCAGCTTATCTGGGAAAAAAAATGTAATATTACATCTGTTACAGTGTGGGTGTAGAGGTATCAACATGTGTTATAAGACCATATAGTATTGGGAATTGGTCTAGAAAGGGAAAATTGTAAATGTTTCTCTGACAAAATAATGATTTATCTGAATTTGAAGGTGTCATATGTGTTAACTAGGGGAGGACTAGAAGGGAAAACATCCCAGGCAAAGATATTCTCAATAAAATAACAGAGACATACAAGGCACCATTAGAAAATCACTGAGGCCATGGTGACTGCAGCCACGAAATTAAAAGACACTTGCTCCTTGGAAGAAAAGCTATGAGCAACCTAGACAGCATATTAAAAAGCAGAGACATTGCTTTACCAACAAAGGTCTGTCTAGTCAAAGCTATGGTTTTTCCAGTAGTTATGTATGGATGTGAGAGTTGGACTATAAAGAAAGCTGAGCGCTGAAGAATTGATGCTTTTGAACTGTAGTGTTGGAGAAGACTCTTGAGAGTCCCTTGGACTGCAAGGAAATCCAACCAGTCCATCCTAAAGGAGATCAGTCCTGAATATTCATTGGAAAGACTGATGCTGAAGCTTAAACTCCAATGTTTTGGCTGCCTGATGCGAAGAACCGACTCACTGGGAAAGCCCCTGATGCTGGGAAAGATTGAAGGCGGGAGGAAAAGGGGACGACAGAGACTGAGGTGGTTGGATGGCATCACCGATGCGATGGACATGCGTTTGAGTAAGCTCCAGGAGTTGGTGAAGGACAGGGAGGCCTGGCGTGCTGCATTCCATGGGGTTGCAAAGAGTCAGACACAACTGAATGACTGAACTGAACTGAGGCCAGATGAGAGAGCTAAGGGAGAGGGGTGGTAGACAGGATCTGAAATAATATGTGGACTAAAATACCCACTTATGGGAACTAGTACAGCTGTAATACATGGATTTATATACTACAGATATTTTGAAGCTTGTTCACCAAAATCTTAGTAGGAATTATTTCTAGAAAGTGTAATTCCAGACAGTTTATAATACCTTCTGGGCTCCTTTTGTTTTTAACCAATGAATGCACATACTTTTTATAACAATACTATTGGAGCATAAGCAAAATCATTTGTCTGAATATATACTCCTAGAAAACTTGCAGAGATGATCTAATGTAAGTAGTACCATAAATGAGAGAAATTCAGAGAATTAATTTTGAAAAAATCTTTAGAAAGCCATGGACTTCCAAACAAGACTAAACTCTTAAGTTCCTTTATTTCTTGCCTCAGATGCTATTTGAACACAGGTTTATTATCCAGGAACATAAACTATGTAATTATAAACTGTTTATAAATGATATATACCCCTGAAATTCAAATAAGGAAGTACGGTCAGAATTCATGCCTCAATTACTGAACACTTGACCAGGAAAGACATTCCTGTGTAATCAATCTATACTCTAAAATTAAAAGAGAAATTATATCATGGTAAGCATCTTGAATGGCACAATTACCTATGGCATCATTAACCAAAAATTGTTTCATAGGTTCCAGAGTACACTGGTTACATAGGATGTTAACAAGTACTTTTTACAAGGAGTTTATAGCCAAACAATGAAATACAATTATTTTTAACCATAAGACTTCTTCTTTGAAATATTAATAATGAGTATTTTAAATCTGTAAGAGGGAGATGTAATATGTAGCATTTTCAAAATTCTTTGATAATAGGGCCAGCTGTTAAATTATTGCATTGTTGATCTTCTACAGGACACAATGAAAATGTTGTTTTGGAGAGGTATAATTTAAAAAATACTTCTTGAATAGGTAGTTCATCTCTGTATATGTACATGCATATAAACGTCAATAAACCTATAACTTCAGAATTGACACAATAGGAAGCAACTTTAATCCAATTCATATGTGCTCGACATTTCACTCATTCATTCAATCATTCAGCAACAATTTTCTGAGAGCTCACATAGATGCAAGCCCTATTCTACATTCCAGAGACACAGCATTGAATGAATCAAATCCCTGATCTTGGGGAGCTTACACTCAAATTGGAGAGTCAGACTTTAAGTCAATGATAAGGCTCAAGGCAATGCTTGACAGTTTGTCTAAAATTTGCACCTATAATTCTACCAGAGTGGCCATTTTATACCTATTAATTTATATTTTCATTCATGTATGTGTGTGTGGTGTTGTTTACTCGCTAAGTTGTGTCCAACTCTTTTGTGACACCATGGACTATAGCCCGCCAGGTAACTCTGTCCATGGGATTTTCCAGGCAAGAATACTGGAGTGGGTTGCCATTTCTTTCTCCAAGTGATCTTTCCAACCCATGGATCTAACCCATGTCTCCTTTGTGTGGAAAAGACCTGCATATTTTATACTCCTTTTTAAAAATTAAAAACAGGTTAACAAAAGTATAGGATCTAACAGTCAAATTATACTGGCTTAAATTCTGTCACCTTCTAAGGCTGTAAGTTCAAGTAGTTCACACAACATCTTTCTATCTAATTGTTACCCTCTGTAAAACTGGAATGACAACATTACTGATCATATTTTGTTGATATGAAAATAAAATTATAAACATAAATTTGGAACAGTGTTTTATACACAGTGTGTATTTAATATATTAAGAAGAGGTGGCAAGAATACACAGAAGAACTGTACAAAAAAGATATTCACGACCCAGATAATCATATGGTGTGATTACTCATCTAGAGCCAGACATCCTGGAATGTGAAGTCAAGTGGGCCTCAGAAAGCATCACTATGAACAAAAACTAGTGGCGGTGATGGAATTCCAGTGGAGCTATTTCAAATCCTGAAAGATGACGCTGTGAAAGTGCTGCATTCAATATGCCAGCAAATTTGGAAAACTCAGCAGTGGCCACAGGACTGGAAAAGGTCAGTTTTCATTCCAAACTACTTTCATTCAAACTACTGCACAATTGCACTCATCTCACATGCTAGTAAAGTAATGCTCAAAATTCTCCAAACCAGGCTTTAGCAATACATGAACTGTGAACTTCCTGATGTTCAGGCTGGTTTTAGAAAAGGCAGAGGAACCAGAGATCAAATTGCCAACATCTGCTGGATCATGGAAAAAAGCAAGAGAGTTCCAGAAAAACATCTATTTATGCTTTATTGACTATGCCAAAGCCTTTGACTGTGTGGATTCACAATAAACTGTGGAAAATTCTGAGAGAGATGGGAATATCAGACCACCTGACATGCCTCTTGAGAAACCTATATGCAGGTCAGGAAGCAACAGTTAGAACTGGACATGGAACAACAGACTGGTTCCAAATAAGAAAAGGAGTACATCAAGGCTGTATATTGTCACCTTGCTTATTTAACTTCTATGCAGAGTACATCATGAGAAACGCTGGACTGGAAGAAACACAAGCTGGAATCAAGATTGCCGGGAGAAATATCAATAACCTCAGATATGCAGATGACACCATCCTTATGGCAGAAAGTGAAGAGGAACTAAAAAGCCTCTTAATGAAAGTGAAAGAGGAGAGTGAAAAAGTTGGCTTAAAGCTCAACATTCAGAAAATGAAGATCATGGCATCCAGTCCCATCACTTCATGGGAAATAGATGGGAAAACAGTGGAAACAATGTCAGACTTTATTTTGGGGGGCTCCAAAATCACTGCAGGTGGTGACTGCAGCCATGAAATTAAAAGACGCTTACTCCTTGGAAGGAAAGTTATGACCAACCTAGATAGCATATTCAAAAGCAGAGACATTACTTTGCTGACTAAGGTCCATCTAGTCAAGGCTATGGTTTTTCCAGTGGTCATGTATGGATGTGAGAGTTGGACTGTGAAGAAGGCTGAGTGCCGAAGAATTGATGCTTTTGAACTGTGGTGTTGGACAAGACTCTTGAGAGTTCCTTGGACTACAAGGAGATTCAACCAGTCCATTCTGAAGGAGATCAGCCCTGGGCTTTCTTTGGAGGGAATGATGCTAAAGCTGAAACTCCAGTACTTTGGCCACCTCATGGGAAGAGTTGACTCACTGGAAAAAGAGTCTGATGCTGGGAGGGATTGGGGGTAGGAGGAGAAGGGGACGACAGAGGATGAGATGGCTGGATGGCATCACTGACCTGATGGATGTGAATCTGAGTGAACTCTGGGAGTTGGTGATGGACAGGGAGGCCTGGCGTGCTGCGATTCATGGGGTTGCAAAGACTCAGACACGACTGAGCGACTGAACTGAACTGAACTGAATTAATACCAAAATATATTCTTTTGATCACAATATTAAAGCTTTCTGTGAATGTTTTAAGTGACCAGTTGCATTATATTACTGTTATATCAGTGGACAATTAGATTATTCCCATGCATTCATTATTATGAAGAGCATCAGAATAAAACTTTTCTCTGTATAAATAATTATTTTCTTTCTAATTATTCTTAAAGATATACCATTAGAACAAAAGCTGTGGTTCAAAGTATATGAAGGTTTTTACATATTAAAAAGTATTTATTAAATTTTTTATTTTATTAATTTGTTAAAATTATTTATTAATACTTTTTAGGGAAGTATTAATAAAATTGCCTTCTATTAAGGTTGTACAAGTTTCTCTTTCTCCAAAAGTTCAAGAGCAGATTCTTTTCAAAATACTATATTTTAATCTTCAAACTCTTGCTAGATAAAAAATCTTGTTGCCTTCAGTTCAGTCACTCAGTCACGTCTGACTCTTTGCAACCCCATGAACTGCAGCATGCCAGGCCTCCCTGTCCATCATCAACTCCCAGAGTTTACCCAAACTCATGTCCATTGAATCGGTTATGCCATCCAACCATCTCATCTTCTGTCGTCTCCTTCTCCTGCCTTCAATCTTTCCCAGCATCAGAGTCTTTTCCAATGAGTCAGCTCTTCGCATCAGGTGGCCAGCGTATTGGAGTTTCAGCTTTAGCATCAGTCCTTCCAATGAACACCTAGTACTGATCTCCTTCAGAATGGACTGGTTGGATCTCCTTGCAGTCCAAGGGACTCTCAAGAGTCGTCTCCAACACCACAGCTCAAAAGCATCAATTTTTTGGCACTCAGCTTTGTTTATAGTCCAACTCTCACATCCATCCATCACTACTGAAAACTACAGCTGCTTTAGTTTGCATTTTTTATTTCAAGCAATATTGAACATTTATCTATCATCAGTCACTTGGGTTTCTCTGTTAAACAGCTAACCTATGTGAGGCCTTGGGCAAAAAGTGGTACGTGAAGCAGATCAAAGATCTAGCATCCCTGGGCTCTTCATCTTTTCTTTATTGACTTTTGTGAGCTCTTCACACAGTCTTCAGCATCTAATCCATTTGACTTAGAGTTGTGTTTAGTAAATAGTTGCTGAGTGATCATATAAAACATTTTCTATCATGTTTGCTATACATTTTTTTAATTTGTCTTTTTTCTTTTAAATTTTTGAAAATGATTCTTTGATCACTTTGAAATCCTCCTGTTTAAAAAAAATCACTATTTTATAATATTTGCTATCTTAAGGTAATACTTAATACTGTATAGAATCCTTGAAATTTAGGCTGGAAGGCATAAAAAGACATTTATATGTGAATATACATATTTGTTTAGATACATATGCTCCTGTGCATACATATCTACAGTAAAAAAAAGGAAAGATACTATAATTCAATGGTTTGTGGAAATTAAAACATTAAAAAGAATACTATTAAAAGTATCAAACTGTTAAAAAGGAATTTATTCATGTGAATTTACCCCATTTCCTAGGTTTTTTGTGTCACAAGATGGTTTGCTTTTCTCGGGTTTCACCAGGTACTTAAACTCTTTAATCCTGTATTTATTGCTATTTAATGCCAATAACTGATGAGCATGTTAATATAGGTAAAATATTGAGCTGTCACGGATACACTGGAACAGTTGCATTTTAATACAGCACTTGTTTCCATATGTTTAAATATGTTAAATATGTTTCCATATGTTTTAGTGGTTTTTTCTATTTATCTAATTCATTCCAATTTTGAGAAGCTTTTTTTCCTTTAAACTGAGAAACTAAACATTTGTATTATAATTAGAAAAAATATTAATCTTTACTAACTATTTTGTACATATTTATAGTATTCCAATAAACTAGATAGCATATTAAAAAGCAGAGACATTACTTTGCCATCTAGTCAAGGCTATGGTTTTTCCTGTGGTCATGTATGGATGTGAGAGTTGGACTGTGAAGAAGGCTGAGCACCGAAGAATTGATGCTTTTGAACTGTGGTGTTGGAGAAGACTCTTGAGAGTCCCTTGGACTGCAAGGAGATCCAACCAGTCCATTCTGAAGGAGATCAACCCTGGGATTTCTTTGGAAGGAATGATGCTAAAGCTGAAGCTCCAGTACTTTGACCACCTCATGGGAAGAGTTGACTCATTGGAAAAGACTCTGATGCTGGGAGGGATTGTGGGCAGGAGGAGAAGGGAACAACAGAGGATGAGATGGCTGGATGGCATCACTGACTTGATGGACGTGAGTCTGAGTGAACTCCGGGAGATGGTGATGGACAGGGAGGCCTGGCGTGCTGCGATTCATGGGGTCGCAAAGAGACGGACACGACTGAGTGACTGAACTGAACTGAACTGAACTGAACTGAACTGAATCCACCTCCTGAAAAACCTTTATGCAGGTCAATAAGCAAGAGAACCAGACCTGGAATAATGGACTGGTTAAAAATTGGGAAAGGAATATGTCAAAGCTGTATACTGTCACTTTGCTTATTTAACTTATATGCAGAGTACAATGTGAAATGCCAGGCTGGATGAAGCACAAACTGGAATTAAGATTGCCAGGAAAAATATAAATAACCTGACATGCAGAAAACATCACCCTACTGGCAGAAAGCGAAGAGGAACTGAAGAGCCTTTTGATGAAAGTGAAAGAAGAGAGAGAAATAGCTGGCCTAAAATTCACCATTCAAAAAACCAAGATCATAGCATCTGGTCCCATCATTTCATGGTAAAAAGAAGGTGAAAATAGAAACAGTGACAGACTTTACTTTCTTGGGCTCCAAAATCAATGTGGACAGTGACTGCAGTAGCAAAATTAAAAGACGCTTATGCCTTCTAAGAAAAGCTATGACAAACCTAGACAGCATATTTAAATCAGAGACATCACTTTGCCAACAAAGGTCTGTATATTAAAAGCTATGGTTTTTCTAGTAGTCATGTACAGATATGAGAGTTAGACCAAGAAGAAGGCTAAGCACTGAAGAATTGATGCTTTCAAACTGTGGTGTTGGCAAAGACTCTTGAGACTCCCTTGGACTGCAAGGAGATCAAACCAATCAAACCTAAAAAAAAGTCAACCCTGAATATTCATTGGAAGGACTGATGCTGAAGCTCCAATACTTTGGCCACCTCATGCAAAGAGCTGACTCTTTGGAAAAGACCCTAATACTGGAAAAGAGACTAAAGTCAGGAGGTGAAGGGGTTGACAGAGGATGAGATAGTTACATGATATCACCACTCAATAGGTGTAGTTTGAACTAACTCCAGGAGATACTGAAGGACAGGGGCGCCTAGCATACTGCAGTCCATGGGGTCACAAAGAGTCGAACATGACTTAGCAACTCAGCAACAACATCTTAATTCATATGATGGAGGCTTCAGACATCACTATTTGTAAGCTGTGTTCATTTTTTAGACATATTTTGGGGAAATATATGAAAGTTTCTCCATGCCTATAAAATTTTCAAAAAGGATGGAAAATGTAATTTCATCTTTTACTGTCTTTTTTATATCCTCCAGTAAAAGTTCATTAAATTTCAGAAGGTAGTAAGTTTGATATTGGTATTCCAAGCCACACATATTCTCCTTTTTCTCAAAACTTCTAAAAGTATAGCTGAAATTTCCTAAATGAATTCTGACACATCCTCCTTTATACTTTTATAAATTGACAGTGTATACAAAAGTTTAGGTTGGAGAATAAATTCTAACAGTGCAACAACAAAAAACCACCAGTTAAGAAGTGCAGGGAACTTGTTTGGGAGGAGGTCATTGAGAAGACATGACTTCTGGATGACCCACGAGCTAGACATGGACCACCAAGGTTCCTCACCCCACTCCTGACCTTGAACTCTGCGTTCTGCTCACCATCTCTGTGCTAGGACACAGCCTGAGATATTCGTGTGTTGTTGAGATCATCGGGATGATGTAAGTGACTGAATCCAGGTAAGGCCTCCACATAAACTTTCTTAAGATTCTGGAAAGACAGGTGCAGGGATCTACTCATCTTGTGATCACCCAAGACAAGTGTCACGTCTAAGTTCCTTGGTTTACCATCTCTGCCACCTTGAGGGATTTGCCTCTCTGTTTGGTTTCTCCTTGCCTGCCAGTGTGTGGTGGCTGGTTTATAATTTCACCCGGGAAGCTCCTGAGGTTGCAAACCAACAGCTTGACACCAGTACTGAATGAGAACTATAATAAATGGTTCATATCTGATGGGAAAAGAAAATAGGCTGCATAATATATCCTTACCATAGTTCCCGTAAAGACTGTTATTCCCTGAATATGTATGGATCATCATTCATGGAAGGTATCTCTAAATATAGAAATAAAAACCTAATAATGAGACATAGATGAGAGGAAGATTTTTTTTAATCACTGCTTGTATTTATGTTATATTTTAAAAGTTAAAAGATGTTTAGTTCAAAATGGCACACTTTGAACGTACATTTAATTCCGCTACCTCCCCAAATCTCATCTATATGGCACTGCATCTAAACATCAGAACATCAAAACAGAAGCAGTCTGGGTGAAAAATAGGCAGAAGACCTGAATAGACATTTTTCCAAAGAGGAAATGCAGATGGCCAACAGGCACATGAAAAGATACTCAGCAGCACAAATTATCTGGGAAATGCAAATGATACCTAAAAAATACACAGACATCCTTTAACATGTCAGAATGGCTATCATCAAAAAGGCCACAAATAACAAATGCAAAGAGAACAGTTGTACGTGGCTGATGCAGCCACTATGTAATACAGTATGGAGGTTTCTCAGAAAACTAAAAATAGAACTATCATATGACCCAGCAATTCCACTCCTGTGTATATATCTGAAAGAAACTACAACACTAATTTGGAAATACATGTGTACTGCATTTTTCATAGCAGCATTATTTATAACTGCCAATATATGGATGCAACCTAAGTGTCTCTCAACATGTGAAAAACAGGTTAAGAAGATGAATGTGTGGGATATATATATGTATATATGTATACACACACACACACACTGGGATACTATTCAGTCATAAAATAAATGACATTTTGCCATTTGCAACAATGTGGATGGATTTCGAGAGTATTATGCTTAATAAGATAGAGAAAAAAGACCACATGAGATCATGTATACGTGATACCTAAAAAATACACCAAACTAGTTAATACAACAAGAAACAGACTTACAGATATAGAAAACAAATTACTGGTAACCAGAGGAAACAGAGAAGTGGGGAGGAGCAATATAAAGGTAAACCATTAATATTATGTATAAAATATGCTGGGCCTTCTCTGGAAGCTCAGATGGTAAAGAATCCGCCTGCAATGCAGGAGACCCCATTCAATTCCTGGGTTGGGAAGATCCCCTGGAAAAGGGATAGGCTATCCACTCCAATATTCTTGGGCTTCCCTGGTGGTTCAGACAGTAAAGAATCCACCTGCACTGCTGGAGACTGGGTTCGATCCCTGGATTGGGAAGATCCCCTGAAGGAGGGCATAGCAACCTACTGCTGTATTCTTGCCTAGAGAATCTTCATGGACAGAGGAGCCTGGCAGGCTGCAGTCTTGGGGTCACAAAGTGTTGGACACAACTGAGAAACTAACATAGCACAGCACATAAAATGTGCTACAAGGATACATTGTACAACACAAGGAATGTAGCCATTATTTTATAGTAACTGTAAAAGGGTTATGTCCTTCAAAAATTGTGAATCACTATATTACACACCTGTAACTTATATAATATGGTATAATACATCAACAATACTTCAATAAAAATAAGTAAAAATCAAAACTGCCTTGACACATGTTATCCCTTGACTCAGAGCCCACAGACAGTTCTGTTCAAATAAGAGAATATTTGACAAATTGCAAAGGTCACAACAATAGTTCATACTCATCACTCTTCAGTTCAGTCGCTCAGTCGTGTCTGACTCTTTGCGACCCCATGAATTACAGCACGCCAGGCCTCCCTGTCCATCACCAACTCCTGGAGTTTACTCAAACTCACGTCCGTCAAGTCAGTGATGCCATCCAGCCATCTCATCCTCTGTCATCCCCTTCTTCTCCTGTCCCCAATCCCTCCCAGCATCAGACTATTTTGCCATGAGTCAACTCTTCACATGAGGTGGCCAAACTACTGGAGTTTCAGCTTTAGCATCATTCCTTCCAAAGAACACCCAGGGCTGATCTCTTTTAGAATGGATTGGTTGGATCTCCTTGCTGTCCAAGGGACTCTCAAGACTCTTCTCCAACACCACATTTCAAAAACATCAATTCTTTAGTGCTCAGCTTTCTTCACAGTCCAACTCTCACATCCATACATGACTACTGGAAAAACCATAGCCTTGACTAGATGGACCTTTGTTGACAAAGTAATGTCTCTGCTTTTGAATATGCTATCTAGGTCAGTCATAACTTTCCTTCCAAGGAGTAAGTGTCTTTTAATTTCATGGCTGCAATCACCATCTGCTGTGACTTTGGAGCCCAAAAAATAAAGTCTGACACTGTTTCCACTGTTTCATCACTCTTAGTCCTTGTTTAAAAATATAAACAAATAATCAAGAATTATCAAATATTTGGAGTAAAGCTCTAACAGCAAAAAAAAAAGGGGGGGACTAGATAAATTTAAAAGAAACAGATAATGCAAATAAAAGAATTTTAAAATGCAAATCTTTATTCTCAAAAAGGCAATCTCCAAAAAGAAATAATTATGTAATTAAATTAGAGATATTAGGTATTTTAAATTTGACTGCTAAAGAAAAAAAAAAAACACTAAAATGGGCACAAGTGGAGACTAAATTAGTAATCTGGAAGTTTAATCAAAAACAAAGCATTGGACAAATGCATGATAGTAATTATATGTTTTATTTGACTTTTTCTCACAATAATTTAGGAAATGGATACTTTTAATACACTTTACTAAATAAGAAACTTGGGTACAGACAGTTTTTTTAGCTTGCCTAAAGTCACGCAGTTAACCAAATGTTAAAATGAGAATCTGAAACTTAATGTTGCTTCTCCAAAGATTACCTTCTTAACTACCTCACTATTCTGCTTTTTCTTAATGAAGCAAAGAATAGATTCAGAGAAATCAAAATCTATCATATTACAAGCTCCAGAAAGAATAGAAGGAATGAACTACTTAAACACAACAAAATAAATTTGTCATTGCTAAAGAGAAACCCCAAAATATCTCATGTATTGAGCCTTTCAAGAACCAATCAAGACTGTTTTTTTTTTCCCTTCTGAAAAAGACACATCTAAATCTTCCTGATAAAATTTCAAGCCTCCAAGAAAATGAGAGAATTTTAAATCACAAAGAGAAGTGAAAAAAATTTTACTGCATTAGAAGTAAAAGTCATTTAAAACACTAGAAACTGTGATATCACTTGAATACTATTAGCAAGGGTTACTAATCTAGGATGACGACTGCAAGACCAAATCAGTGCACATCCACCAAGGAGGTGGAGACCATGGCACGCGTCTTGTCTGTTTGCATTTTTGAGGTAGTAGGAATACCAAAGAACTAAACTTTAAGAATAACAGTGAACCAGAAACAGTTAAACTCTACAAAGAATGAAACTTCAATCCCTCAGTGAGTTCAAGGTGATCTCTTAATCCTAACTATCTGACAGAATGAAAAGTAAATTATTTCCAATGAATAACAGCATTCTGAGCTTCAAAATTAACTCTACAATGTTCACCTATAATGTCCAATATTCAATAAAAGAAATAATCAGTTATGAAAAAAGCACAAGGATCAGTCAAACTGCAAGAGAAAAATGATAATAAAAACATATTCACAGGAGAGCTGGAGATTAGATTTGTTAGACACATAATGAAACCTGCTAACTATAATTAATTTCTTCAGGAATGCAAATAAAGTGTAGAATTAAGACAGATGACTAAAAGCTATATTAAAAAAATATATGGAGATGGAGATATATTTAAGAACTTAGTTCAGCTCAGTTGCTCAGTCATGTCTGACTCTCTGTGATCCCATGGACTGCAGCATACCAGGCCTCCCTGACCATCACCAACTCCCAGAGTTTACTCAAACTCATGCCAATTGAGTCGGTGATGCCATCCAACCATCTCATCCTTTGCCGTCCCCTTCTCCTCCTGCCCTCAATCTTTCCCAGCATGAGGGTCTTTTCAAATGGGTCATTTCATCACATTAGGTGATAAAAGTATTGGAGCTTCAATTTCAACATCAGTCCTTCCAATGAATATTCAGGACTGATTTCCTTTAGGATGGACTGGTTGTATCTCCTTGAAGTCGAAGGGAGTCTCAAGAGTCTTCTCCAAGACCACAACTCAAAAGCATCAATTCTTTAGTGCTCAGCTTTCCTTATGGTCCAACTCTCACATCCATACATGACTAACAAAAAAACACATGGCTTTGAATAGATAAACTTTTTTTGGCACAGTAATGTCTCTGCTTTTTAATATGCTGTCTAGGTTTGTCATAGCTTTTCTTCCAAGGAACATGTCTTTTATTTTCATGGCTGCAGTCACCATCTGCAGTGATTTTGGAGTGCAAGAAAATAAAGTTTGTCACTGTTTCCCCATCAGTTTGCCATGAAGTGATGGGACCAGATGCCATGATCTTACATTTTTAAATGTTGAGTTCTTAGCCAACTTTTTCACTCTCCTTTTTCAACTTTCATCAAGAGTCTCTTTTGTTCTTCTTCACTTTCTGCCATAAGGGTGGTGTCATCTGCATATCTGAGGTTATTGATATTTCTCCCAGAAATCTTGTTTCCAGCTTGTGCTTCATCCAGCCCAACATTTCCCATGATGTATTCTGCATATAAGGTAAATAAGCAGGGTGACAATATACAGCCTTGACATACTCCTTTCCCAATTTGGAACCAGTCCATTGTTCCATGTCCAACATTAATTGTTGCTTCCTGACATGCATACAGATTTCTCAGGAGGCAGGTCAGGTGGTCTGGTGTTCCCATCTCTTTAAGAAGTTTCCACAGTTAGGGGCTTATAAGTTATTATATATTAATATTTTCAGAAAAATCTCAACCTTAATCCTGCACTCATTTTTATTAAATCTTTTTAAGTTATATTATTAAAATTTATCTTCCTTTTTCCTTTATTTATATTCTTTAAATAGTATTTTCTATTATTTTCATTATTTTCTGTTACATTGCTTTTCTATATCACTTTCAAATAGTCTATGGTTGGACACTTTTTCTGTACTTTTTTAAACCTTATTTGTATTTCTCATTTGGACTAACAAAAACCTCATTTTGTTTATTTCTGTGATTATTTCTATGATTTCTATGGTTATTTTTCTATGATTTTTTTTTTGGTTGTTTACTTTTCTGTTGAGATGTTTTCAAGGTCACTAAGCACTTTTGTTTATCACATCATATTTTTGGCAGAGGAAACCCTATCCTGACCTTAATTTGAACACATATGTTATAGATAGAATTTCACTGGTTCTTTTTCTATCTTATTTGGAGCCTATTTGAAAATTTTCTTCAGAGCTACAGTCATAAAGCTTAATTTTGTAGGTTTAGATAGCATTTTTCCTGTTTAGCCTAGGGGGTTAAGCAGTCATGGTTATGGATTTGGTCTGAAACTTGTTTGTGCTTCTCTTATTTTGTTAAGGGAACTGGCCAGAGTGGACTCATGTGGATGCCCTCAGGTTCTGCTTTGTTTCTTGATCAAGCTATTGAGACTTCATTTCAAATAGAAATGTTCAATCCAAGGGACTTTGAGAAATTCTTTCTCTCTTTCCTACCAGCCAGGGGAAGGGAAATAAATAAGCAAAACTTATGGGTTTTGACCAATACTGTTGTAAATCATCAGAAAAAGAGGTGAATATCATATCAGATTACCTATTACTGCCATAGTTTACATATCTACCCCTGTTCCTTTCTATTTTTATGTTTTGTTCTGAATGATCATTATCTAGATCATCCCGTAGGTTCTTACTAGTCAGGTAAAGCAAATGGCTAGTTTTTCTCCCCAGTGTTTGGTGAATGATGATTTCCCTAGAGTAGTGATAAAGAGCTTCGAATCTGGAGTGAGTCTGTGCTTCTTCACCCCTGCCAGTTAACACCAAACTCTCTCATTAAGTTCCCCTTCAGTCCCTGTAGTTACAAGGACCCTCTTTTGATGGTGTTAATGGAATCTTATCTGAGATAGCTTGTTCTCTTTCAGGTCACTTTCTCTCTACAGTGTGTCCCTCTTCACTCTTTCCCATGGTTAAGTGCTTTACCCTACCTCTATGCCTACAGTTTTTTGCCTACCCTTGATTTTCTTCCCTAATTTGAGGAGCTGGAGGGGCACTGCACAGAACTTTAAAAATGTGGTCAGATTCCCTTAGGGTTAAGCCCAGACACACTGATCAGTGGGATGAGGCGCTGACTAAGCTACAGTAAGTGTCATCACCAGGATGCTGGTGAAGGTAAGTAGCAGAGGAAGGTCCTATTGGGAGGAGACCTGGGATAGTAATAGGGAGGCAGTTGGCAGTGGTGGCATCTTTCATGATGGTTGTCATGAGATCTGTGTTGATATTATCAGCAATGGTAAGTGGTTATAATTGCAAAGATGAGGGCAATTATGGTAGCCTGGGAGGTGTTGGTAATGGCAGAGGGGGGTGATAATGATGGATCGGAACTCCTGAAAAATCTTTCCCTTCACCTATCAATTTATACCTACCCTGCCTGAAACCTTTTCCCTATTTCTGCCATCACAAGTTATTAGAAGTAAGGAGACTCACCAACTTCTCTTTAAAAGACAAACATTCACCATCTAACTTGCTGTTACAACTACAGAAGAAAAGATGTACTTCTGGATTTTATGTGGAACCTGGAAGGTATTCGTTCATGGAAACAATGATATATATGAGATAAACATATGAAATAATAAACCCATTTTCTCAGCTATAGTATTGGAGTATAAGGATTCTAATAATGCCTCTCCTCCGAATGTGAGGGCTACATGACAAATATCACCTGTCAAACATGCGGTAGCTCTGCCCTGTACCTTTTAACAATTTGTTCCCTCCATTTCTCTCTTTTCCTTTAACTTTGTGAGCCAACCTGGTATGCAAACTGTTATTTCAGTTTGAAAATCTTACTTCTACACAAAAATCAGTTCCAGGTTTTAAGGTTTATGAATTAACTTACAAAACACAACATGATCACAGAAAGGAAATTAGCGAGATGTGGCTTCAACAACTGGGTAGGAGATTTGTCCAAATGTCAGGGGAGTGATTCAAGGAGAACTTCCCTCTCAACTCATATTATATGGTTTTACAATTGCTCAAGAAGAAGCAGAAGAAAGATCTGTTTTATTTTGTTTTGGCCATAGTAGGGAGCGCGATGCTTACAACAGTCAACATAGATGCACCTAAGAATGCTAAGATGCTCAGGTGAGAAGTCACAGCATCACAAAAACACAAGTTTCCTCTAGTGAGTAACTAGGATCACACATTTAGCAGAGAATACTGAGAGAGACAGACAGCTTCAAAACAATCCACAACAACAACAAAATGTACTAAATGAAAGCGAAAGTGAAGTCGCTCAGTTGTGCCTGACTCTTTGCAACCCCATGGACTATAGCCTACCAGGCTCCTCCGTCCATGGGATTCTCCAGGGGAACTTGTAAAAGTTGCAAATCCAAAAGCTAAGGTGTTTCTTGAAATAGAAAAAGACAAGTTTGGTCTCCACTTCCAATCAGCTCTCCACCCTAATACTAGAGAAATTGTCTCCAAAGAAACATCTGATCATTTCACCTTTCTGCTTTTGAATTCTTCTGATGGACATTCAGTACTCTTAGAATAAAGGTAATATCATTTAAGGTCCAGAATCATTTTGTCCTGACCTACCATCATGATTCCCACCCAAATTTCACACCATGTTTCCTGTGCTAACTCTACTTCAACCATCTCAGTTTATTTCATTCCTTCTCAAACCATTTCCCCACTGCTTGGAATATTATTCTTCTCCAATGATCCTCTTCCATACCCCAATGAACCAGATCATTTCTTCAGGGAAGCCTTCCCCTAACTTCCTAACCTTGGCCAAATTAGCCTTTTTCATGACTTTTTTCACATTTATTCACAATGGTAATTTTATATTTGTTTAGAAGATGAGTTGAATGATGTATCATCTTCCAAATTAAAATTTAAGCTCTAAGAGCTCAGGGACTGTGGCTCTTTTGTTCCCTTCATTTATGCTTCCAGTACTTTGCCCAGTGCCAGCACCTGCTAGGCTGATAAACTCTACCATCTGTTAAAATTGATCCTTCCCTATCAGATCAGGTGAGATGAAACCAAAAGTCACATCAGAAGTTTTTTAAAGCTAGAGGAAAGAGGAAACAAAACACCTTAGTCATAAGAGCTAAAGTTTCTCACCATGTCCTTATTGAGGAAAGAATTAGTACGTTAGTAAATTAGTTTGTGCTATAAACTTTGAGAATTGGTAAGAGAATATTTTCAATAGATTACTGAAAATATGTATGCTATATAATTATATTCTTTCTGGGATAAAGCTTCCATTTGTTTAAAATTTGGAGGAGTTGTTGCTAGATCCACTCTATCCAAGTATTTCCATTAAAGTACCTGAAATTGGTAGATCCTGCATATTTCAATATTATTGTTGAGTTTCTTTTCCAAAAAAGAGAAAAATGAGGTGCATAATACATCTTGAAGACCCCTTTCTCAAGCAATAGTTCTTAACAGATGATCTATATCTGTTTCATTGACAGCAGGGCTTTTCTTCATGCAAGACCATGACAGAATTGCTGCTGCATATTATGACCAACCTAGATAGCATATTCAAAAGCAGAGACATTACTTTGCCGACTAAGGTCCATCTAGTCAAGGTTTTTCCTGTGGTCATGTATGGATGTGAGAGTTGGACTGTGAAGAAGGCTGAGTGCCGAAGAATTGATGCTTTTGAACTGTGGTGTTGGAGAAGACTCTTGAGAGTTCCTTGGACTGCAGGGAGATCCAACCAGTCCATCCTAAAGGAGATCAGCCCTGGGTGTTCTTTGGAAGGAATGATGCTAAAGCTGAAACCCCAGTACTTTGGCCACCTGAGGAGGGATTGGGGGCAGGAGGAGAAGGGGACGACAGAGGATGAGATGGCTGGATAGCATCACTGACTCAATGGATGTGAGTCTGAGTGAATTCCAGGAGTTGGTGATGGACAGGGAAACCTGGTGTGCTGCAATTCATGGGGTCGCAAAGAGTCGGACATGACTGAGCAACTGAACTGAACTGATACCCACTCAGGGTTGTGTGTTTTTTTCCCAAGAGAAACTATGGTTTGCATTCTCATGGTCTGCTTTCACCACCAGCTTCCCCACCCATCTCACCCAATGCTATGACCAATATTCTAAAAATCAGAAAGACACCACACAGAATGACTTCACAGCCTATTGCTGGGAAGAATGGAGATCCCAATACATATTGAGTCCAGGCAGAGAATATATGAATGAGAGACACTTTATAACTCCCCATCTGATATCCATACACCACTCACTCTAGCTGGTGGAAATCATCAGTCTGATCAGTTTGCATTTCTAATTGCCATTAGCCACATGACTCCACATGGATGTTCATATCTGATTCCTTTCCACTATGCCCAGGCCACTGAGAACTTAACTCCTGCTCTGTTTCTGAGAGGCCTACCCTAGTGTTCTGCATTGGAAGTGGGTTATGGTGCAAGGAAGGTTCAGAACATATAGTATCACTGCTTATATGTCAGGATCAGATACAGTAGCTGGTTCACTAGGAAGAGTTTGGCAGGAGGAATCAATGGTAATGGGAATCTAACTGCTGGCACTAGAAATGTATATTGTGATCTAATAGTTAAAACTATGAAGCTCTAATCTTTTAGGACAGGAAACTGGTCCTTATCAGCTCTATCCTCAACCAAAGGCAGATGTACCACTCCCTGTGAAAATCACCTATATCTCAGCTCCTAGGCTTCAGGGGAATCTACCCATTCTCTGCCCCTGGTATCCTATCAATTTGTTGTATCACTGTGTCTCCAGATTCCAGTACCTCATCTTGGAATTTATACCAGTGTCTGTGAATGTGGAAAGATCCATCAGTTGCACTGTTCACTGGGATTTCAATCTGAACTCAGCTTCTGATGCTGCCTTCTGAACTACCCTAGAAGCCCTGTGCTAGATTTCACCTGCCAGGTTCATAGCCCCCATGTGGCTCCTAGATGTCTGCCTTGCTGAGTTCCAGGTCTTGAGCTTCACCTTTTTGGAAAGGGGATTTGAAAAAATATTAAGGACAGGTTTACAATTCTCTTGGCCTGGTAGATGTTAGTGGAGAGAGAAAGCAGTGGGCGTCCAAAGGGTTCACATATCTTGGCCAAAGGATACCAAATTTAAGAATCATGCTGTGTAGCTGCTTTTTTGAAGTTTCCTGTGTCAGTACTCAGCTCACAGGAATCAGGTCATATCTAGACCAGTCAAACCTGAGATTATAGTCCCCAGCAGCAGATTATACACATTTTCCCTTCTCTTTCCAACTTATTCCCAAGCTCACAGAAGCAACATCTAAAAAGATACTTACCTTATTATTTACTGAGAGAGAAAACATCTAAAATTATAATACATTGAGCTAGTAAAAGTGAAAAGGGAGAGTGGTAAGATCACAGTCTTGTGTGTTGTTTTTTTTCTTTTTAATTTGATCTCAAATGTTTGCTCTCAGAAAGCAATTTCTGACTATTTCAATTCTAGTGCAAGTGTTTTAACAAAAGCTCTGAAAAAGCTTTAAGAAGTAGGGATCAATATTGAGATTATACAGAATGACCTATAAGCAATCCCTGGCCTTTTGCTGTCAAAAGCTGATGGTAAAAGCCACAGAAACAGTTTACACTTAACTGATTTTTCTATGAGAAAAAAAACAGAGTCTACGATAGAGGTGAACCATGAAAGAGTTGGGAAACATTACACTAGTTTTTCTTCTTCAAGATGTTGATTTCCAAATTCTCACTTGAAATATATTGGCGACAAAGTCAGCAAGGATTTAGATGGTACCTGGTGAACTGTAAAGTTTTTAATCTAGGAATTGTTGTTGTTTAGTTGCTAAGTCATATCTGACTCTTTTGCAACCCCATGGACTGTAGCCTGCCAGGTTTCTCTGTCCATGGGATTTCCCAGGAGAGAATACTGGAGTGGGTTGCCATATCTTGGAATAGTTTTCTTTATTCAATATTTATATTAAACTCATGATGGCTAATTATAGATATTGGGTAAAAATGTCCCCTCAGTGTGACAAGTCATCTTTTGTAATATAGAAAGTCTAGTTCCTTGTAAAGAAAAAAGAAGTATTCCTGTGTACACTTCTAAGAAGCATGTAAGCAAAGATATCATAATGGTTCCATGTGTTAGGCTCCAGCAGCCAGACATAAGTCCCACAGCGGCTTGGAAGAGCCTTCAGCAAACTTACACATGAGCTTCTGTGTCCTGGACAACCGCTCCTCTGTTCCCTTACCTGGCCTCCCCATGTCCCCCACCAGCAAGCTTTCTTCAAATATCCAGGCCACCATTTATTTTCCAGGGGTAGGGACATTTGAAAACAAGAGGAACTGAAGGAATGTGTGTTTAAGAATACAGACAAATTCTTGGCATCACAGAAGAGCTGAACCACCAGGCCATAGGAAACAGGCACGAGAGCAAATGCAGCGGCAGACACTCAGACCACCCTGTTAGCTTGCTGCCTTGGGGTGGCTTAGCTGGGGCTACAGCCTCTCCTTGTATCCTTAGAGGGTGAAAAAACCGTGTTTGATAGATGCAAAAACCACCCTGGAGTAGGAAATAAAGAGGATCTCCCAGTGGAAGAGATGTTGGTGTGGCACACACCATCTAGTACACCGCTCTATGATGCAAGGAGCATTTTTCAAAGGCAAAACCGGGCCAGTATTTACCCCATACATGCTCAGTTTGATTCCTGTAACTCCACTTTGTAAAAGCAAACTTTCTCCTCCAAAGGTGATTCCCAGCAAACTTGAGATGATTGCAAACATTACCCTACTGCACGTAGCACTGTTGTTTAAAAGTGTTAATCCGAGTATTCTATGATGCTATAGTAAAATTTATAAATAAAAGTAGAGAATACTTTAATGTGTAGTCGAATAAAATATTTACCAAGATGAAGCGCATCCGATTTATCACCTATCAGGGACGCCATGTTTGGAGGAAAAATATACTGAACCATGGTCTTAAAGCTCTGTTTCTCTGCTCTTCTTACCTTGTGCTTCTTTTACTCTCCCTTTAAATTTGTGTTCACTCTTATAAAGTGAACTGAGTACCTAAAGCAACTATTTGATAAATAAAAAATGGGATACATTTGTGATCTAATCTTTTTTATTGTTTCTGGTCATTCTCATAATCTAACAGTTATGTAAATAAAATTATTTTTAGCAAATTATAAATACCAGTGCTTCTCTATGTATTTAAAGTTTAAAACATAAGGATTTTTCTTGTTTCATAAAATTTTTCCTCGTTTTCTTTGCTTTTATGCACATCTGCCAGCGTCTTTTTCTGACACATTTAAGAAATACAGTCATAATTTAGCAGGCATTCTGGAAGTACATTTTTATCATTTTAAATCTATCTAATATCAAAAATACAAATTAAATATAAATTAAACACATTTAGAGCAGCTCTTTCATAAGATATTTTCATTTTCATCAATCTATCCTATAAATTGCTAATTACTTAAAAGTCTTAATTACTTTAAAAAAAAATTTTAAGGTGTACTCTAATGATAATACCTTTTTCTAGATGCCTAGTTTATTAAGCAACTTTTTTGCTATTAGGTTGGTGCAACATTAAATGTGGTTTTGTATTATTGAAATTTGCTGTTTGATATTGGAATACATTCTTAAATAAATGCACTTATGTTATACATCACTTTAATACACATTCCTTGCTTTATGTTTTTTTGCTAATGACATTATTTGATGTTTATCTTATATTTATTACAGACTAGGGAAATGATATTAGACAGAAAGCAAATTTGAGCAATTTTTATTTGAGTTCAAAATGAGTTGTAAAGCAGCAGAGACAACTCAACATCAACGATGCATTTGGCCCAGGAACTTCTAACAAACTTATGGTGAGGTGGTGAAGAAGTTTAGCAAAGGAGACAATAGCCTTGAAGACGAGAGTGCAATGGCCAGCCATTGGAAGTTGGACAGCAACCAACTGACAGGATCATCAAAGCTGATCCTCTTACAACTCCAAGAGAAGTCGCCAAAGAACCCATCATCAACCAACCAGTCTATGGTTATTCATCACTGAAACAAATTGGAAAGGTGAAAAGGCTTGATAAGTGGGTGCCTCAAGTGTTGACCACAAATCAAGGGAAGTGTTGTTTTGAAGTATCCTCTTCTCTTTTCCTATACAACAATAATAGAACATTTCTTGATCTGATTGCGATGTGTGACAAAATGGATTTTATACCATAACTGGTGATGACCAGCTCAGTGGCTGGACCGAGAAGAAACTCCAAAGCAGTTCCAAAAGCCAAATTGGCATCAAAAAAAAAAAAAAGGTCATGGCCACTGTTTGGTAGTCTGCAGCCATTCTGATCCATTACAACTTTCTGAATCCTGGCAAAACCATTACATCTGAGAAGTATGCTCAGCCGCTCAATGAGATGCACCAAGCCTGCAAGGCTTGCAGCTGGCACTGGCCCACAGAAAGGGCCCGACTCTTCTCCACGACAATGCCTGACCACGTCACCCAACGAACACTGCAAAAGTTTAAAAGATTGGGCTATAAAGTTTTGCCTCATCCACCACATTCACCTGATCTCCTGCCAGCTGACTACTACTTTTACAAGAATCTTGACAACTTTGTGCAGTGAAAATACTTCCACAAGCAGCAGGAGACAGAAAATGCTTTCCAAGAGTTCCTCAAATCCCGAAGCAAGGATTTTTACAATACAGGAATAAGCAAACTTATTTCTCAGTGGCAAAACTGTGTTAATTGTAATGGTTCCTATTTTGATTAATAAAGATATATTTAAGCCTAGTTATACTGATTTAAAATTCGTGATCCAAAACCACATGTTTGCACCAACCTAATAAATACTAAACAGTTCCAAGTAGTTTGTTATTATTATGGCTTGTCCTGAATCAAACTTTTTACTTCTGTTCTTTGAAACTGGTATGTTCCAATGAAACTTTTTTTTTTTTAGTGCCAGAGGTTTGGAGATAACTTTGGTTGGAAAAAAATGAGCAAAAACAGAAAGATAAAAGACATTTTGTGCATTTTGTGGCAATGGCTTATATTTACATATAATTTCATTATATCCTCCAAAAAATGTCCAAAATGCTATTGTTCTAGACAGCATGAACCAACAAAGTTCCTATCAACAGCAATTTCTGCTTTTGTATCATATCACATTGCTCTCTTAAGGCAGTGAACATAGGATCTATGTACTGTTGGTAGGGGAGTGATGGAAAAGAAGAAAATACAGGAAGAAAAGAGTGAAAAATAAAATGGAAATGGTTTTCTCTCTCAAAATAAGAGTGTAGATTTTACAAACTGTTTCAAGCACCGAAGGATTTCTCTGAAAGTTCTTTGAAATGTTTGTGTATCAGCAAAAGACTGGTAAAGGGACTTTGCATTTCATCAAGGAAATTTAAACTCTCTGATTCATATTCTTTTTTCACTAAGAGAAGTGTAGTTAGAGCAGTGCTTCTCCAACTTTCTGTTCAGTGAATTACCCGGGGATCTTGTTAAAAAGCAGAATTTAAGTGGTTAAGGTGTGGTGCCTGTGGTTTCACATTTCTAACACACTCTCAGGAAATGCTGATGCTTCTGGTGCTAGGATGGTAATTCAAATTTGGCTCAGACTATGTTTCACTTAAAAGAGTTTATACAGTTGTTCTATGTAACATATCTTGATGTGTGCAGGTTAAAACTTATTTCACAGAGGTTAAAACTTATTTCCCAGATTAAGAAAATTTAAAAGCTGAATTATTTTATTTGCTTTATCGCTTTATTCAGGGAATGAGTTATCAGTACAGTACATCCAGAATCTTAATTAATGGTCCTTAGTATTACATACTAGACTATTCACTTCTAAATTTTTAACAATACTTAGAATTTGAATTTTTGCTGTATATTTTTAAGAAAAAAATTTCATGTATATTTTTAAGAGAAAGTGTTTAAATCTTGTATTAATAAAAATTTAGTGAGCTAAAACACTTCCTCTCTCATACAGAGACACAATTTTTAATGAAAGAAAGAACATAAATTATCTTAAAGTAACTTGAAATCATCTAGAGTATTTTAATTTTATACATTTAAATGTTAGTAAAGTATCCAGACTCATCACTTCATGGCAAATAGATGGGGAAACAGTGGAAACAGTGGCTGACTTTATTTTGGGGGGCTCCAAATCACTGCAGATGGTGACTGCAGCCATGAAATTAAAAGATGCTTATTCCTTGGAAGGAAAGTTATGACCAACCTAGACAACATATTAAAAAGCAGAGATAAAACTTTGCCAACAAAGATCCATCTAGTCAAGGCTATGGTTTTTCTAGTAGTCATGTATGGATGTAAGAGTTGGACTATAAAGAAACCTGAGCACAGAAAAATTGATGCTTTTGAACTGTGGTGTTGGAGAAGACTCTTGAGAGTCCCTAGGACTGCAAGGAGATCCAACCAGTCCATTCTAAAGGAGACCAGTCCTGGGTGTTCTTTGGAACGAATGATGCTAAAGCTGAAACTCTAGTACTTTGGCCACCTCATGCGAAGAACTGACTCACTTGAAAAGACCCTGATGCTGGGAAAGACTGAAAGTGGAAGAAGAAGGGGTTGACAGAGGATGAGATGGTTGGATGGCATCACCGACTCGATGCACATGGGTTTGAGTAAACTCCGGGAGTTGGTGATGGACAGGGAGGCCTGGCGTGCTGCGGTTCATGGGGTCGCAGAGAGTTGGACATGACTGAGCTACTGAACTGAACTGAACTGAAAGTAGAATATGAAAATTGAAATGAAAGAAATAGGCCTCTTAAATGAGATTTTTTTATTATATTTGTTTCAATATATTGACAGTTATCAAAGAGATATAGAAATAAAATTTACCTCAAAGAAGTTTCATGAATATGTGATTATATTATATAACTCATTAGTGCAGAAACTTCAGAACACCAATATCTGGTTTAAAGAAAAGTGTTTCAATCAGCCTTTTATTCTAAGTTTAATTTAATTAATTCCATAAAAGAGACTATTTTTTCCCCTTTAGTCTCCCCTTCTTACATTACTCCTGGAGATACAGAATTTATTTCCATAAGGACTGACCTCCAAGTATACTTGGAAAAAAAAAACAAAAACACTATCACTATGCAAGAAAATATTTTAAAATTAAATGCAACTTGAACAAATCTTTACCATCAAAACACTATCATTAGTAAGCTGCTAGAACAAAGTAGGAAATATGATATTTTCCAATGTCACAAACCATAGAACTCTCTTTTCTGTAAACTCCCTTGGCAATCTCATTTCTTACCTTAAATATCACATAAAGAAGATAAAGTCCATCAAGTAAAAAGGGAATGCAAGATTAAAGTATAGAATCCTCAGAGCCCACAGATACACAGCAATAACAACACAATTAAATATTCCTCAGTTCAGTTTCAGTTCAGTTTCTCAGTCGTGTCTGACTCTGCGACCCCATAGACTGCAGCATGCTAACCTCCCTGTTCATCACCAACTCCCAGAGCCTACTCAGACCCATGTCCATTGAGTCAGTGATGTCATCCAACCATCTCATCCTCTGTCATCCCCTTCTCCCGCCTTCAATCTTTCCCAGCATCAGGGTCTTTTCCAATGAGTCATTCTTTGCATCAGGTGGACAAAGTATTGGAGTTTCAACTTCAGTATCAATCCTTCCGATGAATAGTCAGGACTGATCTCCTTTAGGATTGACTGTTTTGATCTCCTTGCAATCCTAGGGACTCTCAAGAGTCTTCTCTAGCACCACAGTTCAAAAGCATCAATTCTTTGGCGTTCAGCTTTCTTTGTAGTCCAACTCTCACATCCATATGTGACTACTGGAAAAACCATAGCTTTGACTAGACCTTTGTTGGTAATTCCTGCTGTGTGTTTATTTAATAACAGGCTCAGTAAAATTACAAGTGAGAGGTACTGTTTTGGCACTTGAAAGAGATAGAAAAGTACTTATCAATTTATACAGCAATTAATACATTTACTGGACCTATCACCTTTTTGTAGAATATAGGAAAACACTTTTAATTAAAAGTAAGATTTATATAAATACCTTTGAGAAAACTCTATGATAAGTCAATAAAATTATTTATTTTGTGAAGTTTATGATCAGAGATGGAAGTTATGCCTTATGCCAACACACCTTTGATTGCCATGGCCAAAATAGCGTATATTCAGTAAGTATTTGCTTACTGGAACACAGTGTCCACTGAGACTGACAAGTATTACAGATTTATCCTTACATAAAACAAGATAATTACAGCTGTTTGTATTATCTTAGTGGACTTCTTTATAGGCAGAAGAAATAAACATTCTCATACCAGCTAAGAGTTGGCCCAGGTTATAAATCTGAGAGAAACTGATTTTCTTTGCAGTTTAATGGAAATAATACTAATTGTCCATTTTTTTAAGTCATAGCTATCCAGTAGAGATCTCTTTTGGCCATGGGGAAAACATTTAGCATTCTCCAAGCTCAATAAAATTTTAAGTATCAGTGGCATTTGATAGCTTGTTATTTGTCAAGAAAGACCAGGATACTCCAACCCCTTGTTTACCTGATTTATTTCTTGTAAACAGTTTAGACTCAAGAGTCATCTTTCCACGAGAGTTTTCTAAATTGTTTGATTAATAAAGATATGTTTGAGCCTAGTTAATGTCAGCTGACATTTCCTTCTTCCTGGGGCCACATTGGCATTTCATATGGATCTCTCAGCGCCAGGCCCACTGTATTATAACAGGTTGCTTTCACACCCATCTCCTCTATTAACCACCAGCTTCTCCAGGGAGGGGACTAGGGCCCAGCCCAGATTTCTCTCTCTCATGCCTAATATACTACCTGAGTATGATAGAGACTCTACCAAGAAGCTTGATCAATTGGATAAGGGGCTAGATGAATCATGAGTAAATTTTCTCTTCAATATATGGGCTTATTAAACACTTAAAATATGGCAGCATCCAAGTTTCAAACACCACCTGTATTGTAACATATAATCCCCCCTACATTTCCAAGAGGAGGGAACAATTATTAATTCTATGAAAGTA
The DNA here is from genome assembly GCF_014754425.2 of Oryx dammah. Taxonomy (NCBI): domain Eukaryota; kingdom Metazoa; phylum Chordata; class Mammalia; order Artiodactyla; family Bovidae; genus Oryx; species Oryx dammah. Next base: position 11,861,821 of record NW_024070189.1, read on the forward strand.
ATGAGGAAACCAAGGCTGGAAAGGTTAATATATTCAAAAGCCATGTAACTAGCAACTGATAAGGCTAAAATATAAATTCAGGCTTCTTGAGTTGCTTGCTGCATGAAACCTTGAAACAGGACAGAAGCAGAGGAGAAAGATTGGAACATTTCAGACAAATCTGAGCCTGTGAGATAGCAAAAGCTTCTATCCACAAAAATGTTCAGTTCCTTATATTTTAGCTATGAACTCATTATGAAACATTGCTCTCATGTGGATTTGGGAATTTCTAACCTTGGCCATGCTGTATTACATCATACCCCACAAACAAAGTTTTAAGTTCTTTCTCTGGGTCTTCAAAATTCACAAATTATCAATCTACCTCCACTTTTAAGTCCATAACACACAATGAGCCAGGGCAGTCCAGATAACAGAGCAGAGAGGCCAAGGGAAAATAAGAGAGGGAGGAAACATACAATAATCGAAATACTTTAACTCTGTTTCATGCTTTTTTGTTAAATGTTTATGTCAGAAATTTATTTGTAACCTGGCAAACCACAAGTAGCAGTTGATAAATACATGTCACTTAATAAAAAGAGATTAAATAAAAATTACAATTAAATCAAGCATCATGTATAAATCATGTTACTATTTCTACTTCATGATATACCATATTGAAAAAGAAAATTGAACAAAAGGAGAAAACATGAATTTGCCATTTTTGTTTGTTTTTATGGGGTCATAATATATTAGAAGTCTTGATTAACTAAAAATCTGACTTATACACACTGGGTTTTCAGACAATGAAAAAGTGGTAGACTAGAAGTCAGCTTAATATAGATTTAAGTGATGCTAAGAGTGTATGAATAGAGTCCAGAGATCAGTCATGTATAGCTCCAAGTTCCACACAATTAACAAAAGGAGTTACTGATCATCCAGAATAAAGGACATGAGTCAGTAGCACTTTAGCACTTACTTTTTTCAGAAATGGTGATGAGTTTTACTAAGCTTTTCAAACTCATTTATGTGGTGCTTTATTAAAAATACAAGCAAGAACACTGACGCCATATGTTTTTCTCAGGTACTGCTAACCACTGAATCTTCTTTCTCACTATGAACTACTGGGTTTATCTTATACAAGCTCAACATTCAGAAAACGAAGATCATGGCATCTGGTCCCATCACTTCATGGGAAATAGATGGGGAAACAGTGTCAGACTTTATTTTGGGGGGCTCCAAAATCACTGCAGATGGTGACTGCAGCCATGAAATTAAAAGACGCTTACTCCTTGGAAGAAAAGTTATGACCAACCTAGATAGTATATTCAAAAGCAGAGACATTACTTTGCCAACAAAGGTCCATCTAGTCAAGGCTATGGTTTTTCCAGTGGTCATGTATGGATGTCAGAGTTGGACTGTGAAGAAAGCTGAGCGCCGAAGAATTGATGCGTTTGAACTGTGGTGTTGGAGAAGACTCTTGAGAGTCCCTTGGGCTGCAAGGAGATCCAACCAGTCCATTCTGAAGGAGATCAGCCCTGGGATTTCTTTGGAAGGAATGATGCTAAAGCTGAAACTCCAGTGCTTTGGCCACCTCCTGGGAAGAGTTGACTCACTGGAAAAGAGTCTGATGCTGGGAGGGATTGGGGGCAGGAGGAGAAGGGGACGACCGAGGATGAGATGGCTGGATGGCATCACTGACTCGATGGATGTGAGTCTGAGTGAACTCCAGGAGTTGGTGATGGACAGGGAGGCCTGGCATGCTGCAATTCACGGGGTCGCAAAGAGTCAGACACAATTGAGTGACTGAACTAAACTGAACTGATAGAATAAAAAAAAAATTATACATGAAATAAAAAACATGGTTCCCCTTCTCCTTCGCATGATAAGCAAAACTGAAAAAGCTTCTTACGATCAACAACATGCATTTAGTATCTGTATATATCACAAATCCTGAGAGAAACCAGAAGAGACGAAAGGTATGGTGTCTAACCTTGAGCAACCGAGGACCACACTGAGGCTGAGTGAATGGCCGTGGACACCATGGGTGAGCAAGACTGAGCTGCAAGAGTTCAGTGGCCAGGGCATGCACACTGTCTAGGTGTGCCTCCTTGAAGCCACTCTGACCACGTTGTTACCTGTGCCTCTGCTTGGTGCTTGCAAGAGCTGTAAGAGTAAGCTTTAAGCATATATTCTTTCAGCATGGAACTTTTCCATGAATTTGGTCATGATCTGGTCTTATTAGTCAAGTATTCTAGGCAACTGGAAAGGAATGCTTTGACTCATTCAGATAATCAGAAAAATGTTTTCTTTCCGAAAACAAGTACGGCAAAGAATAGCCACCAAATCCCTTATGTTGTTTCTTTCTTTCTTTCTTTCTTTCTTTCTTTTTTTTTTGGAAGTTCCACAATACTAAATAGAACTTGACACAGAAAATAAAAAACACACTAACCTGACATTTTAAATTCAATATTTAGTAACAATTTTACAGTAGTGGGCATTGATGAAGACTCCCACTCAGGCTTTATTACTTTAATAAAACAATTTTAGTACACTTACTATTCTACAGTAGCACTTTATTATGAATTACCAATAGTAAACTACCCTTGTCAAAATAAATAAAGCAAGTACATCTCAGGATTTCACATTCCTAATTTTATAATGTTGTCTTTTAACATTCATTGCTACTCATTTGCACAATTTAGTTATCTCTTGGGAATACTTGAGTCTTTAGTGTGAATTACTATAGCATTAAGTATGAAATGACAGATGCTTCAAGAAATTTTAAAAGTAATGCACTCTTAGGCAAAGATTAATAGCAAGTAGTGTATCTCCTTCTACATTTACAGCTCCTACAATGAAAGCAGATGGGCCACAAATATGCTTTTTGCCAAGTGGTCATTTTCAGTAGCAGAACTGCTAACACAGCAATATTCTAGGTCCATTTTTCCAACACAATCCCAGAGAGAAACTCAACATCCTGTAGCAGAAAGAACCTTGAAGAGACATCAGATAAGATTCTATCCTGCCCTTGAATGACTCCATGAATCATATGGGTTCTTCACCTGTCCAGGAAGGGTGCCTTCCACACTGTGCGTACTTCTGAGTCAAGAATTTCTGGTGTTGTTTAGGGAGTTGATAAAGTAGTTTGTAATTTATATAGATCTTTCCTCTCTACATTATTTCATTTTCACCTCTTCATAGGAGAGAGTCTAACAGGTAGGGAAACTGCTGCACTTATAAGAAGTAAATTATAAGAGCATTCTGCTACAAAGTGCCAAAATCAGTACCATAACCTACATATTCTAAGTCCTTGTGGGTTTATTATTAGATTAGAAAGCTCTCTCAGTCCATGACCCCATAAAGTTTTCATATACCAAAAAGACTGGTCAGAGAGAGCAAGGCACATGAAAAATTTGCTAATGTGCACTTCCGTCTAAATTAATAAATCCCCACCCAAATGAAATAATCTATTTGCCCAACCTTTGAGGGAATATGGTTATCTTTTATGGGTAACAACTAGAATCACCTTGAGCTAGTGTTTTTTGAGCTCTTGCTAACTCTCAGAAGGAATCATTGATAACATCCCTTTGGAGAAACCATTATCCCCACATTTAACACACCATAGCTATAAGTTCTTAATGCATTCCATACCTGCTTTAGCTTAAATTACAGCAATTGGAATTATGTAACAACTAAGAAAAATGCCAAAGCTATAAGTATATGTCATCAAGTACATGGTAAACTATTGTTGTAAGCCTAGTTGGTATAAGAGAGGAAATACAAAATGGAACTTTAAATTAAACCTAATTATAAATATTAAATACAGAAATGATGACTATCCTCTTCTTGTTATTATTCTTATACCCCCACAGAAATCCCTACACTATTCCTTCTTTTGGAATTCTTTATTCTCAACCCATCCTCCAATCCACTTTTTTGCCTGAAGAGTTCCTGTTTACACTGCTTGGACCCCAGTTCTCAGTGTGGCTTTCCTAGACAATTTAAACACGTCCTATCTACTCCTCTTCTATGATACTCGATTTAACTGTATTTCTCTTTCAATATTTGTAGTTTGCATTACAGTTATTACTTGACACAGTTATTACTTTACACATTTGTCCTACACTTGAATTATAGAGTCCCTCACATAAAGGACCATATATATTTATTTTTTGGTGGGTAGGGCATACTGAGCACCTAGAATAGAGACTCAATAAAGATCTGGAATTACTGTATAAACAAGGTGAGAAGACATAAAAGTACTGAAATGTGATGACTAAAAGTCAGTACAACCACATCATAAAATTAAGTGTAATATTTCCTTATAGTCCATATATAACTTACTGCAGTAGCAAGTGTAAAAACAATTTAATAAAGGTCAAGAGGGAAAAGCATTTGTATCTTTTCATAGCACTGGAAAGAGAGGAGGGACAAGTTTAAGATTATATAGTCCATCAAATTACCTCTTATCTCTTCTGGACATGAGTCAAATGGGTTCACTAATTTGTACTAATGAACAAAAATCCTTAGGTAAATCATTGATTTCCTTTTGAAGAGAGGCCAAATTAATATTAGGATAGGTCAAAGTTAGATTCAGAATCTTCAGAAATGACTATTTAATTGAGTGGATTTAACTTACCTTCCCATGATAACTGATAGCAGAAGCATTCATTTAATTGGAAAGCTTCATGAAATAAAGCAGGACATACTGAAATCCTATTCCTCAGTTTTCCATGAATCATTTATCTCTAAAGAAAAATGAAGTTACCTTTGTATTTAGCAATTAGTTTTTAGTTAACTGTCACACAATCTCAATCTTTGACCAAAAAATTAGATAACTTTGACATTTTACTTCTAAAATTAACAAACAATGACAAATTTATATGATAGTTAAAATGTTCACTGTAAATATACAAACTCTTTACCATGAATAACTCTTAATAGTAACACGGAGTTCCCCAAGACAGAATTGCAAAACAGCATCCTTAGATTTGGGGGTTGTTGTCATAAATGTAGATGTTAAAAAATATATATATTTCATCAGTTTAGAAAATCAATGAGCTTTAGTAAAGAGATATAGAAGATAATGAAACATTGTTAAATAAGAAACACAAATTGATCTCAGATCTGCTTTCCTGGTGGCTCAGATGGTAAAGAATCTGCTTGCAAAGCAGGAAGCCTAGGTTCTATCCCTGGGTTGGGAAGATTGCCTGGAGAAGGGAATAGCTATCTACTCTAGTATTCTTGCTGGAAAATCCCATGGATGGAGGAGCCTGGTGCCCTACAGTCCATGGGGTCACAAGAGTCAGACACACTGAACAACTAACTTTTTTCATGCTTCTTAGATCCTTTATTTAAAAGAAAAAATAAAACATAAAAACAGGAGGATAAAAATCTGCATACTGATTACCAACGAAAGGAATCTTGCAAAAAGGGGGATCTGGATGATGGTAGAAATGAAACTGGCGACCCTGCTCCCAACCATCAGTCATGAGGTTTAAGATGAAAGGCAGCTCCCTTGCAACCAGAATAAATAGGAGGAGACTTCACATGCCATGAAACCCTCAGGGGCAGAGCAAGGGAGAGAAGCATCTTTATCCTCAGAAAGTAGTAAAAAAGAGATACCCTCAAAATTCAGGACCCAGGGCAGAACCCTAAGTGTAAAAAGGGGGTTCATGTTTCAGAGCATCATGGGTACTGGGAGCTGACCTGGGTCCTGGCAGTCACTGCAGCCACAGAACAGGAGGGGACAAGGGCGCGGCTCTGCTGGAAGTGAGCGCAAGAAGCCTCCAGAAGGTAGTAGCAAGAGCTGCACCAAGACAGACTTGTAGACTAATGCTCCTCCTCCCTTGCTGGCTTTGCGAACTTGTTCAAGTTCATGACTCACTAAACCTGTCCCTTTAATAGAAAACGAGAATATCAATACCAACATGTTATCAGGGTTTGCCAGGAAAACAGAAGCCACTTGATGTGTTCTAACTGTGAAGGGATTAATACAAGAAGTAGAGAATTACCCAGCCATTGAAAGAGCTGGGCAGTGAAGTCCAGGGAAGTCACAGCTGACCACCTCAGCCTGAAGCACTGCTAAGGTTTTGTTTTGTTTTCAAGAGCTCACATGAAGCTGCTGCAATCCCTACAAATACACAGAAGCTCCCATCAACTCTGCAATTGACTCTGGTCCCACTGACTCTGTCTGCAGTAATGAAGGGGGTGGTTCTCAGGAGCTGGCCAGGAAGCCAGTGTGCTCACTCATCTGCATAGCATTTGGCTAAACTGTTTTCAGACAATGATGACCTACTCCTTCCTTCTGCCTTTCTATCAAACGGAAATGCTTCTGCTTGGCATAGGCCAACTGCAACGTACAGGGAGAGGAATTCTAAAAAACGAAGGCCTTGGCTTTGGCTTTTCTGCACAGCAGAGAGGGCCTTGCAAACAGGTGGTGACAAGGCGATTACCCAGCCTAATTGGAAATAAGGGTTAAAATAAAATTATGCATGATGAGTGTACAGTGAATATTGGCATTACTAGTATTAATTTCATCATCACTATCATCTCCTCTACAGGGAAGAAACAATTGCTGGAAACACCAACTATGTAAGAGAGAATATGTCTCATTTGGTTCCAGGAAGAATTGTACAAGAGAAGCAGAGTTTGATGGACCTTGAAGGAATGAAAACAATCCAGGAGGTTTTTTCCATTGTTGCTGTTGTTGTTGTTTAGTCGCTCATTTGTGTCCAACTCTTTGCAACCCCATGGACTGTAGCCCACCAGGATCTTCTGTCCATGGAATTTCCCAGGCAAGAATATTAGAGAAGGTTACCATTTCCTCCTCCAGGGGACCTTCCCAACCCAGGGATTGAACTCGCATCTCCTGCAAGTCTCCTGCATTGCAGGGGGATTCTCTACCGCTGAGCCAAAATTTTATCAGTGAACTCATATAACTTAGGGAGAAGGCAATGGCAACCCACTCTAGTACTCTTGCCTGGAAAATCCCATGGACGGAGGAGCCTGGTAGGCTGCAGCCCATAGGGTCGTGAAGAGTCCGGCATGACTGAGAGACTTCACTTTCACTTTTCACTTTCATGCATTGGAGAAAGAAGCGGCAACCCACTCCAGTATTTTGCCTGGAGAATTCCGGGGATGGGGGAGCCTGGTGGGCTGCCATCTATGGGGTTGCACAGAGTCAGACTGAAGCGACTTAGCAGTAGCAGCAGCATATAACTTAAGCAAGCAGAAATTAAATGCTATATAATCTTAGGGGAAAACAAGGAAGAAGAAAAGGAAGAAAAGGAGGGAGGGGATAAGGAAGACAGATAGATGGAAGCAAAGAATGAGAGAACCTTGAATTTCAAGCCAAAAGCTTTTGCTCTTTACTCTAGGTTAACCGTAACTGATGTATTCTGTTTCTTAGCCTAATAACTGGAAAAACACCTACTGTATCTTGAATCAGCAGGAGACATGACAATGAGAAGGGCAGTTTTAGTTAGCAGGAGTTTAAAAAAATAGAATCAAGCACAAGAAACTGAATAATCTAAATGCTAAAAATTATCACTGACATTTCAGCAAATTCACACAGCACATGCCTTATGTGTGACAAATTATAATACAGAGAAAATTGAATGCACTGACACACCAATACAGCAAAGTATCATCAGCAAAACCAAACATGTATTGAGCCTCTCTAATACACACAGCTCTGCACTGACACGGTGGAGACAGTGACCCACAGGCAGAGGCGGGAGACCAGCCAATGATAGATGACAGCACAAATTAGCTCATGCCAAGTGTTCACTGACTGCCACAGTCAGCCAAGACAAGGAGGTCGCAGCTGAAATCAAGATGCAAGAGTAGCTCTGCACCAAAGTGAAATAAAGTAGGAAAGTGAGTTCAAACTTCTCTCTTTGAAAGAGAGTGAAGAACAAGGGAAACAAAATGAAAGTAGTTGGCAATGTTCCCAGAGTTCCAGGAACCATAAAGCTGTTCACCATACTCTGTGAGGTCGGTCACTTCGAGGGGGTCATCAATCAGTCTGGTCACACGGGGACACTCCCTCAGGCCAACTTAAAAGGAAAAAATAAAGACGTAAACAGTGCCACGGTATCAGTCCCAGGAATCTGGGAACAGGATGGTAAAAGTGGCATTTATGGTAGAAATTAATCCAAATGACCAAGGAGGGCAAATGTTTCCAACACGAACACTGTATGTCATAAAGGACCTTGTGACCATGCGTAAAAGAGTGCTGTACTTTGCCAGAAAGCTCACTGCGTTGACTTCAGCCTTTTTCTTAAGCCTTATCTGCCCAAAATATACACGTAGGTCGGCAGCATGCCAATATACTCAAGAATACGTGAAGACATTTTATGACTTCTATTCTCATGCCTTTTGATGAACATTAAAGGGTTTTTTACCTGGCACTTTCTCACATTGGATTGAGTTCTACTACATTGGATTGCACTGGATTGTAATGGATGCTTTAGAAAAAAAAAAAAAAAAACTAATTCGTGCCTTTAATGTCCTTGCTCCTCTCTTGGTTACGAACAATGCAATGGTTTTGTGGTGACTCCTCTAAGCAAATGAGGCCAGTTCCCCTTTGCCTTCAGAGTTTAAAATACCACATCCCAGTTATGAAGGTGTTCTACAACATGCCCTCAGTTCATCATTCCAACACATCTTTTAGTATAAATCTCAGATAGCACATTCCTTTCTCTGTAACTGACTGTGGCCCTTCCCTACCCAAAATATCTTTTCCGCTCTTTTATGGAACATTGTGACTTGTTCCCAGTGAAGACTGGCTTGTAACAAACTTCCCTCAAAACTTTAGAGAATAACAGTGACCACATTTGTTATTTCTTAGGTTTCCGAGTACTGGTGGGGAGGTTCTCACGGATTTTGTCTGTCCTCACTTAAATGTCTGCACTCTGCGGGAAAGTTCCAGAATGGCCCCACCCATGTGGCAGGGCATGCTGCTACCAACTGGTGCGCCCTTGTTTTCTTCAACACGTCCTTTCATCCTGCTCTGGCAAGACTGATTCGGGGATATCATGGTCTCAGAGCAGAATTCTAAGAGGGCAAAGAAGGAAGCTGCAAGGTCTCTCTTATGTCCTAGACTTTGGAGATCCCATATCATTTCATCTATATTTTTATTAGGGTCAGTGAGTCAAAGCCAGATGTGACTCAAGGTGTGGTAGAGGAGACTCTACTTCTTGGTGGAAGAAGCTACGAAGAGTTTGTGGCCATGTTAAACCTACCACCATTTATCATCTGGTCATAATTATTTATATCCTCCCATATGTAAAATACATTTCCCTTTCCTAAAGGATCCTAAGAGCCTTACCCCATAAGTAGCTGCTGCCACTGCCAAGTCACATCAATCGTGTCCGACTCTGTGTGACCCCAGAGATGGCAGCCCACCAGGCTCCCTCGTCCCTGGGATTCTCCAGGCAAGAACACTGGAGTGTGTTGCCATTTCCTTCTCCAAAGCATGAAAGTGAAAAGTAAAAGTGAAGTCATCTAGTCATGTCCAACTCTCCATGACCCCATGGACTATAGCCTACCAGACTCCTCCATCCATGGGATTTTCCAGGCAAGAGTACTGGAGTGGGGTGCCATTGCCTTCTCCACCATAAGTAGCACTGGATTCAAAATCCAACATCTGATTATCTGTATCTTGTCCAGAGATTTGTAAGCTAAAAACACTGATGTAACAAAACACACACACATACACACACACACACCCATCCATTCATATAACATACATTGGTAACATGTGGACAAAATAATCTCAATAGAAATAATGTGAATACATAAACTCAGTAGGAAGAATGGGAACACATAGAATTTACTGGCTCAGGCTGATTCTGACATGCAGCCCACCACTTACGGCCAGTTACCCTAACACTGAAGGTACAGGATAATCCTTCATCGTAACCCATATATGCTCCCAAAGAATGGTTCCCCAATCCATTGTTCTCCTAAACTCTTGGTTCTTTCTCTCCATTCATGGTTCTACTCTCAAAGACAATTTTGTCCATGTTTAAGTGGTTCTCATGACATACTCTCTGTCCAGAGGTCTCTTTTCTATGCACTTCTGTCCCTAAAGGGCAAGTCCAAGTTGGTACATTTTTCACCAATGCAATACCAAATATTCTTTAATCTAGAAATCACATGGCCTTCTATTCTTTTTCTAAAATTTGCTTTCTAAACCGACATTTCCTTCTTTAGTGCATCTCTAGTTCCCCATAGTAAATCATACACAGTTAGGAAAAGCACATGGGCACCATCAGTCTCTAGAGATCTTCTTAGTCAGACCCATATGTGTATTTATTTAGTGCAATACCAATCTTTTGAATTACAGTTCAGTTTAGTTCAGTCGTTCAGTCATATCTGACTCTTTGCGACCCCATGAACCATAGCACACCGGCACTCCCTGTCCATCACCAACTCTTAGAGTCCACTCAAACTCATGCCCATTGAGTCAGTGATTCCATCCAACCATCTCATCCTCTGTCATCCCCTTCTCCTCCTGCCCTCAATCTTTCCCAGCATCAGGGTCTTTTCCAATGAATCAACTCTTTGCATGAGGTGGCCAAAGTATTGGAGTTTCAGCTTCAACATAAGTCCTTCCAATGAACACCCAGGGCTGATCTCCTTTAGGATGGACTGGTTGGATCTCCTTGCAGTCCAAGGAACTCTCAAAAGTCTTCTCCAACACCACAGTTCAAAAGCATCAATTCTTTGGTGCTCAGCTTTCTTTATAGTCCAACTCTCACATCCATACATGACCACTGGAAAAACCATAGCCTTGACTAGACAGACCAGTAAGTGAATGTTTTAACTACTCTTCACCCAGATGCCAAAGCTTCCAACAGTGCCTTCTCTACTTTCCTAGTCTTTACCTAGAGTCAGTCTCCTTGCCTCTGTCTGTCACTCGGTCCCAAATATTAAACCCGTTTAGGGTTTTGTTACCGCAGAACATGTTTCCAGCTCATGCCTGGCAGTTTGTGTTTCCCACCAGCTGGGGCGCCTCGGTTCCTTGCCATGGGGCCCCTCATTCTTCAGTCAGTAATAACAGCTTTTTGACATGATGGTCTCGGGGCAGCATTACAACAGCACAAGGCAGAAGCTGCACAACATCACTTCCATCTCATTCTATTGCTCAGGGAAACTGATAGGTTCGGTTCCCCTTCAAAGATCCAAGAAACAGACCCCACCTTGATGCAGAGAACGTGAGGCCACATTTCTACCATGCACCTCTTATTAGCTACTCTTATTCTTACCAGTCCTCTAGGCTAGGAGCTCTATTACCAGGCTATCTCCAGTATTATTTGGCACAGTTTGTTATTTACCTTTACTTAATATTAATTCTACAAAATTTAAGAGTCACCATGGTATTACGTCTTAGTCATACGTCTTATGTCATATCTATGCAAATGTTTAAGACAACATGATTTTAAAATTGAGGAAATATCTATTGGTCATTAAGCACTCATGAAAATTACCAGCCTTTCTAATATGCTCAGTCTGCCTTCTGCTAACAGAAATGTGAACTATGTGTCCTTGGGGAAAATAGTTAAATTTCTTTTTTAGATTTTTTTTTTCCTTTTCTAATTTGGATTTTGTATAGCAAATGGAATTGCAGTATAAGAAAACTTATAAAACCACCTTCAGAAAGGATACAAATTGTAAAATAAGCCTTCTAAAAAGTGAGACAATGACTTAAAAACTCTCATTTGAGAATGGATATATTTTTGATTATCAGTTGAACATTTTTTTCAACCATATTGATCTTGAGGGAATTCCATGATGAGAATACTGCATAAAATATGCTTTGTTGCCCTGTTGATATAATTACTTATTTCAACTAAATGTTTACATTCTTATTTTGCTTCCACTTAAGCATACTTTAAAATAAAATTGAATCTGCCTCTGTTTTTCCCCAACAAAAGTAAAGTTTGATATATGAGGATGTGAGGTTAGATTTTTAATTAATAATTTTCTTATATGAACTATGTGACATTGAGGAAATTACCTGATCTCTTTGGATTTCTATCTTTAAGATAGAAAAGAGGAACTTCTTTTAGGTCTTATAGCTCAAAGACAACTTGTTCTCTACATGCCTCTTTGCTAATGCAATTCAAGGACTCATTCAATTTTTTTCACTACTCATCAGTTTCATTAACAAGAGCTTTAATACTTAGAAGGGAGGCTACAGTAGTAGATGATTAATGAGCCACAGCTTCAGCCCAAACATACATTCCCAAGTTGCTCAGCAAAATATAAACCAGCCAGGAAAGAAACACACATTGAAAAAGTGTGTGCTTGTTCAATTCACATATGGCGGCAACTTTAATTTTTAGTTAATAAAGTTAATACCTAGGAGATCTAACAAGAAAAAGAGTTAATGAACAGATGTCTACAAAATGAGGACGAATGGCAAATACAAGGAAAAAGTAAAATTAGAATAAAAGTTTAAATTTAATTTACATATAAATGTTTTTAAATTATTAAGTTCTCAGTTGTTCCTGTTTTCTTAAAGTATTTACACAAACTACTGTCCTCTGATCATAATGTCCCTTCTTCTCAGTTATTATTTTGACCTCTAATAAAGGTTAAGATACCATGGGACTTTTAGATTATGGAATTTATAACTATACTTTCCTCCTTACTGAAAGGAACAAAGACTTCTTAGACAAATAATTTCAGCTGGATCAGCTAATACATCGTCCACTGTGCTAAATCACTCAGTCTTGTCTGACTCTTTGCAACCCCATAGACTGTAGCCCGCCAGACTTCTCTGTCCATGGGATTCTCCAGGCAAGAATACTGGAGTGGGTTACCATTTCCTTCTCCAGAGGATCTTCCCAGCGTCTCTTATGTCTCTTGCATTGGCAAGTGGGTTCTTTACACTAGTACCACCTGGGAAGACCAGAGATGTCTGAGATATTCTATTCTGACAGAAAACAAAGACCACTGTGTTAAAAGATACAGGAGCCAACCAGAAGACAGGCTCTTACTGTCCAAAGATGGAGATGTTTTAGCAAAATATAATAATGATAATAATAGCAACTGTAATATACATAGCTATATCAAATAAATGAAGTTTTGTAAGCTCATAATGGTATTTTAAAACATATAGCTTATCATTGGAGGTAGTTAGAATACCTACTCACTGTTCTGAAAACTGGTGGAGGGAATAATTGAGCATTCATTTCATGAATTACATTTAGGGTAAGCAAAGAGTATAAGATAGGACAACAATAAATAAAACTACATAGTATGTAAAGATGTAAAAATAGAAATTTTCTTGAAATTTCTTAAGCAAAGTTTTCTTAAATTCTCTAAAGATGAAGACTATCCCTAACTTTCCCTAAGTGCTTATGTGTTTTTCCCCACGCTCCTCCCAACGAACAAGAGCTCTGAGCTCCTATGGTTCTCTGCTTCTCTGCTTCCTTTCTCTACATGAGCACACTCTCTAACCTTGATGTTTCTCAAGGAAGAGCATGGAGAGTTCCAATTTGTTGTAGCCTTATCACATGTGTATTCTTCTCCCTCTTTGTGAAAGCAATGAACTTATTCTCAAATATCATTTTGCAATTTTTCAACCCAAAACAAGTCTTTGTTTTAGCTTAATAAATCTTCACTAATTGTCAAAGCACTTCCATAGAAATGATCATTTTGTCATCAATAATGTTATTTTGAACAATATTACTCACTTGGAATGTTATCAGGAAGAGGGTGCTTCAGTATACAGTGTGGCTGTGGGGTAGAAAGAAACGTACTGGAGAGGGTAAAGGAGGAAATAAAAAAGAAATAGGAGTAGATTTGAGTGGGGTATAAAAATAACCTGATGGAGTGGAAGAAAAAAAGTTTGGAGAATTCAACGTAAAACAAGGGAAAAAATGAGGAAGAAACATACAGAGATAACCTGTTGAAAAAAGATTTAAAAACCTACATAAAAAGAGGAAATGAAGATCAAAGAGGAAGGAGTGGAAAAGAAAATGATAGATTCAATGGGTTCTGAAATATGTTCATCAAGTTGAATGCTTACACCTCATTGTGCTGTCCATTTGATCTGTGGCTATTAAAGTAAGTTATAACTCAATGTATTATCTGTCCTTTGAGACGCTAATTAGCTGTCCTACAATTAAACACTATTCAGGACTCCTCAGCTGTTCTTATCAAACCTTCAACTAGCTATAAACGTACAGTCAATGCAGCCTTTGGGGAAAGATAATTCAACGGCAAAATTGTAATTAAAAAAAAAAAACCTATGAGAGCAGTTTTTCTCAAAGTGTGACCCAAGTTTCTAAGCATCAAAATCACCTAGAATCTTTAGTAAATGTAGATTCTTGAGTGCTACCAGAATACACTAAATCAGAATTTCGAAGGTGGGACCCAGGAAATTGCAATTTACTAAGAATCTTGTCTTTTTTGATATGCAGTTTCTGCTAGGAATAAGAGTTAAGAGCCAGGGCAGGTTAACCATCTAAAGTGGTGCTTACTCTTATAGCTTACTGGATCAGTATCTTTCAGAAAGAGAAAAACAACAGTTCTCTGCTAGGCTTGATCATCTCAGGGTGAGTTCAAGAAAACACTGGTTGGTTGAGTCACTATCCCTTTTTAACTTCCACAACTGGTTGACTAAAGTAAAAGATGAGTGTCTTTAAGTTAAGCAGAAAATTAAACAATAAAATTTTAAAGTATCAAGCTGCCCATAATTCTGCAGGGTTTACTTCTTTCTCAAGTATTCATTCCTTATCTTACTTAATGTCTTTATTTCACCCAAACTCAGAGACTAAGAAGATTAAAATGGGAGCATGAGTTTATTCCAAAAGCCTTAGAGAAATTTTGCTTTAGGGTCACAAAGACCAGGGACTTAAGAAACTACAAGCCCATGGTGATAGGAACAGAATAGGGAGCTGTCAATACAGAGGCAACTTTAGGGAGACTGGGGAGGCCACCGTAAGACCAATGATCACTCAAGAAAGTAATGGGAAAATTCTGAAACAATGAGGGGCTGCGTGACTCACAAAGCAAAGCAAGTCACTTAGCATCAAAGTCAGATTGGCTTGTTTAACGATAAAATCCAGCTAACTTGCTTAGCAACAAAACCATGCAACAGAGAGAGGAGACATGACCCCAAACAATAAAACAATGGTGGCACCTTTTCAGTAAGATCAGAGAGTTAGTAACCTCCAAAACACGTTCTTTGGCCCCTAAGACATCTTCTTTGTACTCATGCCCCCAAACAATAGTAGAAAATAAGGCCTACAACCTGTTCAGTGGTGTCTTCAAGCTGAGTTCAGTTCAGTCGCTCAGTCGTGTCCAACTCTCTGTGATCCCATGAATTGCAGCACGCCAGGCCTCCCTGTCCATCACCAACTCCCGCAGTTCACTCAGACTCACATCCATCAAGTCTGTGATGCCATCCAGCCATCTCACACACTGTTGTTCCCTCTCCTCCTGCCCCCAATCCCTCCCAGCATCAGAGTCTTTTCCAATGAGTCAACTCTTCGCATGAGGTGGCCAAAGTACTGGAGCTTCAGCTTTAGCATCATTCCTTCTAAAGAACACCCAGGGCTGATCTCCTTTAAAATAGACTGGTTGGATCTCCTTGCAGTCCAGGGGACTCTCAAGAGTCTTCTCCAACACCACAGTTCAGAAGCATCAATTCTTTGATACTCAGCTTTCTTCACAGTCCAACTCTGACATCCATACATGATCACTGGAAAAACCATAGCCTTGACTAGACGGACCTTTGTTGGCAAAGTAATGTCTCTGCTTTTGAATATGCTATCTAGGTTGCTCATAACTTTTCTTCCAAGGAGTAAGCATCTTTTAATTTCATGGCTGCAGTCACCATCTGCAGTGATTTTGGAGCCCAAAAAGATAAAGTCTGACACTGTTTCCACTGTTTCCCCATCTATTTCCCATGAAGTGACAGGACTGGATGCCATGATCTTCGTTTTCTGAATGTTGAGCTTTAAACAAACTTTTTCACTCTCCACTTTCATTTTAATCAAGGGGCTTTTTAGCTCCTCTTCACTTTCTGCCATAAGGGTGGTATCATCTGCATATCTGAGGTTATTGATATTTCTCCTGGCAATCTTGATTCCAGCTTGTGCTTCCTCCAGTCCAGCATTTCTCATGACGTACTCTGCATAGAAGTTAAATAAGCAAGGTGACAATATACAGGCTTGACGTACTCCTTTTCCTATTTGGAACCAGTCTGTTGTTCCATGTCCAGTTCTAACTGTTGCTTCCTGACCTGCATACAGGTTTCTCAAGAGGCAGTTCAGTTGGTCTGGTATTCCCATCTCTTTCAGAATTTTCCACAGTTTATTGTGAACCACACAGTCAAAATAGGCTCTGTTGCACACCAAAAAAATGATCATTTATGGGAAGTTGACTTTTCAAAATGAAAGATCCTCATTGTACTGAGACCTGAAAATATTTTTCCCAAAGTGCTACAACTGTTCTGGCCTGACGGTATAGGGAGGGAAAAATAAACTTCCTGGCCCTATCTAGGGGAGGAACTGATGATGAAAACGTGACGTCTACTCAAGAACTCAAGAAAGACAAAGATCATCTCCCCATCTGCTCTCTTCCTCTGACTATAAAAATGTAAACCACTGAGTACCTGGGCAGTGCAATGCCTGCTTGCCTGCTTGTGAACCTTACAAGCATCCTATTCTAATAAATCACTTCTTATCTATCACTCTGCCTCTTGCTGAATTCCCTTCCACAATGAGACATAAAGGACTGTGGTGTCAGAGCTCTTTGGAGCCCTAGAAATGATTCCTAAAGCTTTCAATGACAGCCCACTTTCAAGGCAGATGTATAGCAGGATTCACCAGGGACTCACAACCGTTACACATGTGCCTTCCTCTCTAGAAACCTTCAACTGTGGAATCAAACACATTTTTGCTGACATAGGGGTGGGGTGGGCTGAAATTCATGTGGTTCACTTACTGCTTGTTCTTGGACAGATTCCTGGTGGGAACAATATGAGAGATCAAACAGCTATATATTTTAGGAAGCCTGGTTGAATAAGATCTCAATAACTGTTTGGAAGCCATAGTTGTCACTGCATCAGCTATCTTTGGACAAATGGCCCAGAAAACACCCAACTTACAAAGTCCAATTTTGTTGAAGCCCAGGGTGACTTCTGTTCTACACAAGCTGAAACATCTCAGAGGTTTCATGTAAGATCTCATCGATGCAATGTTGAAGGGATGTGACTGGATCAAGAAATTCTGAAAGAGACTGAATTTATCCAGTTCCTAACCAGATCAAGAACCCCATGAAATTATAAATGAGCAATGAGCAAAGTATCCCCTACAGGGTCATTGCAGGCTCATTTATTTGTTAACCCCAATAAAAAATAGGATTGTCAATATTTGTCCTACTACCTCTCATGTGGTTATAAGCATAAGATTTGTATAAAAGTGCTTTTAAAAAGCATGAAGTATAATATAGAATGGGATCATGCGATTGTATTCTAGAAAATTTGTTCCAAGATATTGTGCTCATACTAATATTCCATTGAGAAAATAATTTTTAAAATTAATTTGTAAATATGTTTAGGATCACTTACAAAAGTGATTCTGCACAAGAAGCTTGTTACTCTATTAGATAACTGCCTATTGCTTCCTCTTCCCCTTCACACATCTCACATGCATGCACGGTATCCTCAGCCTTCAATGATGTCCCACTGATTTCTGTAACTTACAGACTCTTGTTATACATATAAGGGGATTAAATACAGCAAAATGAGTCTTTTAAGTTGTGCATGTGGAAATACTTGCTACAATAATTACTGACATATATGGAAAACATGAATATCACTATGTTAGTGTGCTGACAATGTACGAAAAACTTAACTATTGCTCCTGTGTTCTACTTTCATTCCTTGACTTCCTTAGATACAGTGATTTTTTTTTTTTGCAATAAGTATGAGTTCAAGAAGTACCTAAAAAAACACTCTGAACAACATCTTTGACAGTTCATACAGGATTTTCTCACCTAGTCTTTCATATAGTAAACTGTGTTATAAACATGAGAGCATGATAACAGCCAGCAGGCATTTTTATTTATAATTTTGTTATTCCTTACAACCCCATGTAGTAGATAACCATTACTATTTCTGTATCATGTATGCTAAACTGAAGAACACAGAGGTTAAGTCACTGACCTAGGCCATGCAGTCAGTACATGCCAAGCCCAGGTTTGAACCAACTTATTTGAATCCACAGCTGAGTTAGTTCAAGTGTCCCCAGAAGCACACACCAAAATAGGATTAAAAGTGCAAAGATGTCATTTTGGGGAAATGCCGATAGGGAATGGGGGAGAAAGCCAGGAAAGGATGGGAGAGCTTCCAGACAACTACACAGGTCCCTCACTGCAGAAGAGGAAGAGGGGTCAGATGGAAACGACTCAGACACAGGATGGTCCAAGGAAGGTTTGCC
This sequence comes from Oryx dammah, assembly GCF_014754425.2. Classification (NCBI taxonomy): domain Eukaryota; kingdom Metazoa; phylum Chordata; class Mammalia; order Artiodactyla; family Bovidae; genus Oryx; species Oryx dammah. Next base: position 11,880,267 of record NW_024070189.1, read on the forward strand.
AAGGCTGTCAGAGTCCTCAGACCAAAGCTGCCATCTGAGGAGCCCCCATCTCCCCAGACCGGGTCCCCCTTGGTCTTCCTTATGTGTTCAGTCATGGATCAGGAGCAGCCACGGGAAGTGTGCCTCAGAGCAGCCCACAGCTCTGGGTTTCAGATCAGCATCCGTGGTCATGGTCAGCTATGCTCCCTGTAGCTGCAGAACTGCAGGGTGTGTGCTTAGGACCACCAGCACATAGAACAGGGCTCTATGTTGTCCCTTAGTCTAAAGCAGGGCAGGGAGAGGTAGGGGGAAAAAAAAAAAAAAAGAGAGAGCAGTCCTGTGGCTGTTTTAAAACTGAATGTAGCAAAGAGGTGTAGTATGGCAGTAAATCCTGGTAACACAGATTCTTTAAATCCTTACACATTTTTCCAAGTGAGAATTGGGATTCTATAAGACTTCTCTTTGTGAGCCTGTATAACTTATGAACAAAGGTAATATCCAGTTGCTGGATATATCTCAGATAGATCTGAAACATGAGCTCTCAGGGAGTTTGACACAGCTGAGAAATTCATTCTAGGACCTGCCCCCTAGGCACTCCGGGCCGTGCTTGGGAGCCCACAGTTACTGTGTCTGGTAAGCAGTCAGGTACCAGAGGGGAGGTGGGAGCGGGGAGCAGGGGGTGGGGGGGAGGAGAGGGGATAAGGAAGAGGGGAGGGGGAGGGGAGCCAGAGCCAGAAACTCCCAAGCAACTGGGAAAGGCAAAAAGGGTCTAAAAATCTCTAAAGGCAAATGGGTGTTGAAAAAAAACTACTGGGATCTTCACCCCATTAGATGGTAAATATCTGTAACAAATGGCCTTTGGGGGTTTTAAAAGTCAAGAGGAGCTTGTTCCTCTAATGGAGATTGTTCTTAAGTCTGCATTTCACAAGCTCTAAACACAGTAAGATGTATTCTTTGGATACATATCCAAGTATCATGTCTTTTAAATGAGTATATTGACGTTTCTCAGTCAACTCCTTTCACTATGTAACACTTGAACTGTGGGTTTTTATACATGTTTACCAGCTTCACTGGAGAAGGAAATGGCAACCCACTCCAATATTCTTGCCTGGGAAATCCCATGGACAGAGGAGCCTGGCAGGTTACAGTCCATGAGGTCACAAAGAGTCAGACATGACTTAGCAACTAAACAGCAAAAACAACCAGCTTAAGTGAGATAAGAAAATTCAGAGTTTACACAAGAAATGTCCATGCAGTTAGATATTTCAGAACCCTCATTTTCGTCTACCTGACTTACTATATTTACCAGTTATTCCTATTCCAGCTTCACTCCCACTACAATCTATCCTAAACACTGTTGCTGGATGAATCTTCTAGAAAAGCAACGTATCATGAAAACCAAAAGCACACGAGTTGGAATTTCAAGCTTTTTTTGATCACTTGTGTGACTAGGCACACCACAAAAATCTAACAATTTCCAAATATGAATGGTAAACACGATCGTTCTTCCAGTTTGCAATTTACTATCTTTCAGCTTGAAATTTACTTCACGTTGCCTGCTTTGTTGTTGTTTAATTGTCCAGTTGTGTCCCACCCTTTGCCTGCTACCACATCCTAACTGTTTCTCCTTTCCCTGTGGGAATGAAGCTGAACTTTATGGATGGAGGGCATGAGAGGAACACTGGACGTTCAAGTCATTTCTCTTCCTGGTTCTGCCCGGTTTCTTCTGCATGTTCCTGCAGCACTCAAGGCTTGGATGCCCATTTCCCACTTGTGGAAAGCCCATTTTTGGCTAGCAGCACTCTGCATCTCTCCATGAGCAGCTTCCTTGGGCTGGCACTCCAGCAGCTTTGCAGGGCCTGAGGTCATCTGCACGTCCCCAGGAATCACTTTCTTCCTGGCTTTACCTGGAGTTCTGAGGCTCAGTCTTTGCCCAGGCACAGCTTCAGTATTACTCATAAGGGAGTTCCCAGTGAGTCCTGCTTCCAACACCTCAGCCAACTTCGTCATCCACTGCACCATTGGGTGTGCACTTTCCAACAGCATTTGGACCTCAGTTGCCTGGGAAGAAATTACCCAAATATGTCTTTTCCAGCTAAGAGTAGCGGCTTCTTCCTGTAGTTGCTATTCTAAAAATTATTTCGTTTTCTTTTCCCCTTCCTGGCCAATCCCATGATATAGTCAGTAACTTTTTATATTTAACTTTCCCTGTTTAAATTACTAGGTGATTTCTGTCTTTAAGTGGAACTTCACTAATACAAGAGTATGTATAATCCATTGCCATAGGAGTGTTAATTGAAATGAAAGATGTAAATCACAAAGCTCAGAAACACGCTAATGGCGAAAAGTGCTCAGAAGACTGTAAATGTTAATGTTATTAATGAAACTTAATCCTGACAATAATTCCTAATCGGCCAAACTGGAGAAGCCACTATTCTGCAAATGTACCTGTGTTTCTTATCGCTATGTCTTGCTTATACTAATACCTTTGCTTAGATTGCCTTTGAACCAACCCTTCACGATTCAGAATCACTGGGAAAATAACAGAATTCTAGCCTCTTGGTTATTCAGCCCAAGCACAAAGGAACCTTGATTTCAAAACAAATGCTCTTGGTGAAAAAATTTATCTCAAGCCAACAAACATTGTTTTAGCATTTTCTCTATGCCAAGCATTATGCTCTTCACCACAGTTACCAAAGAGTAAGATAACTCTCTGCCTTCAAATCACTTACATCCCATTAGTATATATAGAATTGATGACCAAGAACTATAATGTAATTCTAATGGGGTTACAAATTTATTTACATTGCACTTAAACGTGCACGGAAAATGTATCTTCTTTTATCTATTACTGACCCTACTTTCTAAGCAGTAAGATAGACATAAATATTAAATGTTTGCCCAACAACATGCCCTTTCACTATACACAAAAATAAATTCAAAATGGCTTAAAGACTTAAACATAAGACATAACACCATAAAACTCCTAGAAGAGATCATAGGCAAAACACTCTGACATAAATCGTAGCAATGTTCTCTTGGGTCAGTCTCCCAAGGCAATAGAAATAAAAACAAAAATAAACAAATGGGACCTAATCAAACTTACAAGCTTTGGCACAGCAAAGGAAACCATAAACGAAATGAAAAGACAACCTGCAGACTAGGAGAAAATATTTACAAATGATGCAACCAACAAGGGCTTAATTTCCAAAATATACAAACTCATACAACTCAACAACAAAAAAGGCAAACAACCCAATTTAAAAAATTGGCAAAAGATCAAAATAAACAATTTTTCCAAAGAAGAAATACATGGCAAATAGACACATGAAAAGATGCTCAACATCACTAATTATTACAGAAATTCAAAATGAAACTACAATGAGTACCATCTCACACCAGTCAGAATCATCATCATTAAAAAGTCTACAAATAAATGCTAGAGAAGATGTGGAGAAAAGAAAATCCTCCTACACTGTTGGGTGGGAATACTAAGCTGGTATAGCCCCTGTGGAAAAGCAGTATAGAGGTTCCTCAGAAAACTAAAAATGGAATTACCGTATGATCCAGCAATTCCAGTCCTCAGCATATATCCAGTCAAAACTGTAACTCAAAAGGATACATGCACCCCTTAATAGGTGCTGCTGCTGCTGCTAGGTCACTTCAGTCGTGTCCGACTCTGTGTGATCCCAAAGACTGCAGCCCACCAGGCTCCCCCGTCCCTGGGATTCTCCAGGCAAGAACACTGGAGTGGGTTGCCATTTCCTTCTCCAGTGCATGAAAGTGAAAAGTGAAAGTCAAGTCGCTCAGTCTTATCCAACTCTTAGCAATCGCATGAACTGCAGCCCACCAGGCTCCCCCGTCCATGGGATTTTCCAGGCAAGAGTACTGGAGTGGGGTGCCACAGCACTATTCAAAATAGCTAAGACATGGAAACAACGTAAACCATACTATAAATGCTGCAGTTATAAACAACATAAATTACCTTCGACAGATACATGGGTAAAGAAGACGCTATACATATACATAATGGAATACTACTCAGCCACAAAAAAGAATGAAGTCGAGCCATTTGCAGCAACATGGATGCAACTAGCAGTTACCATACTAAGTGAAGTAAGTCAGAAAGACAAAGAACAATACCATATGATGCCACCTCTGTCTGCAATCTAAAATATGACACAAATGCGGGGAGCGGAGTGGGAGTGGGATGTTGGGGTTAGCAATAGAATGGATAATTCCTAGAAATGGGTAATTCCTTTTTTTAATATAAATTTATTTATTTTAATTGGAGGCTAATTACTTTACAATATTGTATTAGTTTTGCCATACATCAACATAATTGCTATTGTATAGCACAGAAAACTATATCCTTTATCCTATGATAAACCAAAATGGAAAAGAGTATTTTTAAAAAGAATTTGTGGATGTGTATATATACGTATATATATACAGAAAAATAATGTACATATATATATATATAAATACACACATTCTAGCTGTATGGCATAAATTAATACAACATTGTAAATGAACTCTACTTCAACTTTAAAAACTTTATAAACTCTCCAACATAATAAAATGTTTCTAACAATCTCTTTTAATAAGCAGCCTCTTGTCTAAATGACACGCCTCATTCTATATTCACTCCATTCTGAGAAGGCCTCTAGGTTTGTTAAAGATAGTTTATTTGGCGTCACAGCATCCACAGAAAGCAAACAGCCTCATGCTGCGCTGGCTGGGGTTTCTGAGGCATCCTTGTCTGAGTTCCTGTCCTCGGGCAATGGGATGGTTCCTGCCGCTCAGCTGCTGCCTGGAATAGCTTGGTTTTTGTCTCCATCAAGCTGATTGGGCCTTGGTGAGACCTGCTGTCTGACTGAGGCTCCTGCTGGCATTGTACACAGACTCTGATTTTGCTCCCCGCTGTTCATCACAAGGTCCTAGACTGGGTCTATGAGACAGTCTCTGTGGTGAGCACATCTTGGCTCTGATGCATGACATGTACACAAGGCTCAGGTACCTTCAACATCCCCTTGATAGGGGACAAGGAGGAAACACTGGCGCCTCATGACTAAAAAGAACCCAGGGTCACCCATGAATGTGGAGGAGGTCATTACTGACTACAGTAGTCTAGTCTCTCCAGAACTGCCGGGCCCCAGACCACAGCATGCTACCAGCTATCCTTAAAGAATCCCATACAGGAGGAGGAGAAAAGTGGCTTCTGCTTCAGTGGCCCCCTCTGACATCTGAAATACCTTCTGTTCTAGGATTTCCCTGGGGCTTACCCATCTCAACTGGATATCTGTCTTATATCTGCTCCCTTTTGTTCCCCTAATTCCCTCGAGCCAAAAGAAGCAGATTTTTACTTTACTTCCCCATCTTCCTTAACAGCGATTTCGCCAACTATATTTTTCCTTTCTTAGTTTGTTTTACACAGAAACGCCAATGACAGCACAGAAACTACTGCTGCTGCTGCTGCTACTGCTGCTAAGTTGCTTCAGTCGTGTCCGACTTTGTGCGACCCCATAGACGGCAGCCCACCAGGCTCCCCCGTCCCGGGGATTCTCCAGGCAAGAACACTGGAGTGGGTTGCCATTTCCTTCTCCAGTGTATGAAAGTGAAAAGTGAAAGTGAAGTCGCTCAGTCGTGTCCGACTCTTAGCACCCCATGGACTGCAGCCCACCAGGCTCCTCCGTCCACTGGCTTACCAATAATGGCATTTTAACCTATTACATCCCTTTCATTTTCCAAAATAGTTCAATTATGCAATTGCCCTTACAATATTCCCTGAAATCTATAAATAGTCTTGAGGCTCCTTGTTTTCTTTAGAGAGGTGAGGTGAAGGTGAAGTTGCTCAGCCGTGTCCGACTCTTTGCGACCCGGTGGACTGTAACCTACTAGACTTCTGCGTCCATGGGATTCTCCAAGCAAGAATGCTGGAGTGGATTGCCATTTCCTTCTCCAGGGGATCTTCCCGACCCAGGGATCGAACCCGGGTCTCCCACATTGGGGGCAGATGCTTTAACCTCTGAGCCACCAGGGAAGCCCCATAAGGGGATGTCATAAATTGCATCCAAATCCTCTTTTCCTTCCTGAGGGCCTACCTCATTAGTTCAATCATAGTCCAGCGTCTGACACTCAAGATACTGCTCTGACTCGTGTGTGTGTGTGTGTGTGTGTGTGTGTGAAAAATATTTAGCATGATTTTTGAGCCAGAAATTGATTTTGCAACCTGTGTTCCCCTCTTAAGATTCTGCTAGCAGCAGCATCTTCATTTCTCTGTTGGGACTACATGTACAGGCAGAAAATAATTTGGACACAGGATCTAAAAGCAATGTTTCCAATAGTTAAAAAGACTGTAGCCCCACTTCAGAGATATACAAACAAATAAAGTGGTACTTGACTCCAACACAAGCCTCACGATGAATCTCACCAAACTATAAAAGGGTACGTATGGTCTAAAAGGACTCAGAAAGATCAAAAGGAAGTATTGAATAAACTTGGGAGGAGGGGAGAGTGCCCTGAACTTAGAGATTGTGTCTTGGTTATCTCTGTATTCTGTGCAATACCTCATAGAGCTCCTCTCATATTGTAGCAACAGCATTTCTTGAACTGAATTTATGAAATTGATCTGTCATCCTCAGTTTCATATTGAATAGGTAGAAATTAAAATCATGCACGTTTCCTTGATAATATAAAAGCATGTGCCGTCTGTGCTGTACTTAGTGATGTCTGTCTCTTTGCGACCCCATGGACTCTGGCCTGCCAGACTCCTCTGTCCCCGGGGAGTCTCCAGACAAGAATACTGGAGCATGTTGCCATGACTTCCTCAGGGGATCTTCCCAACCCAGGGATCAAACCCAAGTCTCCCGCATTGCGGGTGGATTCTTTACCAGCTGAGCCACCAGGGAAGCCCAAGACTACTGGAGTGGGTAGCCTATTCCTTCTCCAGGGGATCTTTCCAACTCAGGACTCGAACTGAGGTCTCCTGCATTGCAGGTGGATTCTTTACCAGCTGAGCTACCACGGAAATTCAGATAAAAGCATCTTCCTCTGCAAAAAAAAAAAAACCTCATGAAATTTCAGGAAGAACCTAAAGTATTTTGGTTTAATCTGGGCTTATTTTATTTCTACTAAAACTGAATGCACTTATATCTAAAAGGCCTAAGTGGTTGCCACTATGTTCAGTTTGTACACCCAGTTCAGAAACATTTTCATGAACTATTGCTTTTGTTTGCCTTCTCTTGAGGGGTGTTTGGGCTATTTCTCTTGACTGGAAAAAGAGAAGAGAGAAGCCACTGTTGCATGTACGTTTCAAAACAGCCTTCCTCCCTGACTGATTCTGTAGTCAAAACAAGCATATCGCTGCAGGTGGGTGTGAGTCTGAAGTTCAGCTTAAGGGAGAGAAATCAATGATTCACTTTAAGGAAAAATAACTAGCTTTAGGCAAAACATTAAAATTCAGGACAATAAATGAAAGCAGTATATATCACGTTCTGAAATTGCTTTAGTGTCTCAGAGAGCTGAGAAATTCAACACTGTTTCAGCCTTGCCTCTATTTTTTTTTTTTAAGTGTTATGGATGCTTTTTATAAAGTCATCTAAGCTTTCATCTAAGTTTTGTCTGATGCAGTGTTGTAAACTTAGCACAAAAGTGAAATACCCTGAAAAGCAATTTAGTCAAAATTCTGTCACACTGATCAGACCATATCATCTACATGGGAACACAGGATTTAAGTATATCAGTTACACACCACAGAGACAGAGTGAGCTGATTAGAGAGACCCCAAAATGGTCTTTGGAATAACTGAACTTCCATATTCAGGTACAAGTTTGAAATACATGAAAAGAACTCAGTATCTACGTGCTTAACTTTGGCATAGACTGCTGTAGTGTCTGGGAATGAATGTAGATGCACACACTGCTTTTCACAGTATTAACAAATATGTTATAAGCAACACAAATTAGGTGTAAGAGAAGACCGTGGAGATTGGCGTTGGCTCTTCATTCGTACTATCTTGGGTATGGCAATGCTGTAACTGCCAAACAGCCAAAAATTAAGCAGCATTTCTTGAAGAGGTTGGGGACGAAGGAGCACTGGTGCATTGCTGGAGGGGCTGCAGAATGCTACAACCCTCCTGGAGGGGAATTAGCCAGTATCTAGAAAACCCAGAAATGCTCTAACCTTCATTGTAGCAATTTCTCTCCTAGAAAGCCATCCTAAAATAATATGGGAAAAATGATAAAGATCTATGCAACACTCTTTCAGTAAGACCATTTCAGTTTACAAAATAAAAGACTGGAAATAATCATGAACAGAACTTGAAAAAAGTATTCCATACACACACAATGAAATATACAGTTTTGCAAAAGTAGTAACTAATATGTGGAGCTATGGAGTGATCCCTGGTATATGTTCCTAAGTAAACAAGCAATGAGAGAAAGTATTATCATTTATCTAAAGCTAGTATTGCTATAATTCCACTTGTCTTTAAAATGAAAAGCTGATCGATATTTTTAAATCTATAAATTTAGAAAAATTTTTAAAAGAATCTCATTGATCACATATAGAACATGTTATAAAATTAACTCAGTATTTTTTAAAACAGGATAAAAGAAAAAGGTTAAGCATTAATCTGGATTTTGTATATGAACTGTGTATCTCAAAGGAACAAAATAGTTCATGAGGAAAATTTTCTCTTCCCAAAAGCATTATAGTCAATAAGTAAAGAAAGGTGAGCAGAATTAGAATATCATGATTTTGCAGTCCTTAGTGAAATAATAATTTATAGCTATGAAAAGAGAAAAATCACACCATAAGTCCTTATATATATAAGTATTCAATATAACTTATGAAGAAATCTTTACAAATATAGACTTCTACCTAATTAAGCCTCAAGCTTTGAGCAACCACTTTGTAGAACAGGGGACAGCATAATGCTTTGAACAACACAGGGAAGATGCACTCAGATTGTGGAAAATTCTACCAAACAATCCTGTTATTTCAAGAGCTGAATTGCAAAAATAAAATTTTTAAAAGGAGAAGGAAGGGAGCTTTAGGTTAAAGTAGAACAATTACATCAACCAATTATTGGCCTATTTTAATCATAATTCTAAGTGAGAAGAATGAGGCAGAAGAATTTGAAATCTGTATATTTAGCAACACTAAAGAAATATAATTTTTAAATGTGATGATAGTATGGTTGGCAATTTCATTAATAATTTTTGACTTTCATATATGAGTAATATGAGTATTTTCTTTGAAATAAAACAGAGGGTGAGAGAAAGTGGTAAGGAGGGTCAATAGATAAGATTAGATGAGAGTTGATAATTATTTAAACGAGCAATGGGCAAAACACAGCTTAATATACCAGCATGTTCTGATTTTGTATATGTTTGAAAATGTACTAAGAGAAAAATGAATGTTGGTATCATGAGCTCTGTAAAGTTATCAGTCCAGAACTTCCCTGAAAACCACGTATAAAAAGAGGTATTGTTTTCATAGAGGGTTTATCTAGCAGGTTACTAGCTGATGCTGGCTCCCTTTACAACTTAACCAGAGTCCACTAAATCCTTTGGCATCTAACCTAAAATGATATATTTCTGCTGGTTAAGTAAAATGTCTACATTACCTGCTACATTGATAGAAAAACAGAAGCATGGAAACTTAAGCACATTGGATACAATCACTTATGACAAGATTTAACATTAAATCTCAAGTCCAAGTATAATTTTATAATAAAAATGTTAAACACTGCAAGTTTACTTTAAAATTACTGAAACTTCAGAGTTTTGCTTTACTTCATGTAAAAATAAACAATTAATAAGCTATATTATTTTATAAAATACCTACTTGTATTTCTGAGATTTACCTGTATATGAGGCATGACATTTTTTAAGCTTTACTCTTATAGGAGAAAAGGTACTGAATGCATCTTTAATTACAACATACACTTTAAAGCAAATTCACTATACCAGCTCTGGAGAAGGATAACCCTGGAGCCTGTTTAGAGTGACTGGAACTGTCAGGAATAAACTTTTTATGGGCATGGGGTCAACAGCAAGGCAGGTTGTGGTTCACCTTGTGACATTTTCACAGTGACTCATCATAATTATAGATGTAAAAGGTGCTTGGTCAGTTAATTCCATACGTTATTGGCAGAAATGCCAGAAACATCTCCTTGTTTCTCCCTCAAATGACCTGAGGCAGCACAATATTCTGCATATCCCATCTATCACTTTAATAGACAGTCACAAATTTTGTTTTAAACGAATATCTTTCCAATTATGTGCAAGCCACACATGCACACATCGTACTCCATCCTCCAAGAATGAAAGAGTCACCCTTCTAAGATTTCTTTTTTAAATAATTGAAATAATAATAGCAGAAAACCTGATGGTGCTTATTCCATCTATACTGCCAAGACCACTTGGGAATGGAGCCATGTAGAAGTAACAGTATGTTGGTTTGCTACTTCTAGGAGAATCTGGATTTTTGAGCATTCTTTGTTTTCCACCACTTTGCACTCTTCACATAGGATTTTTCACTGCAACAAGCAGTTTCTGTTAAGTTTCCCAGTAGAGAAATGGGTTAGGCTATTTTTAGGAATATTTTGTCAGTCTATGGGAAAGAACAGGAGTAAGACATGTAGAAAGAACTGTGCTGGCCCCAAATGTTCTGAGCACAGCAGGTCAGGAGCCAAGTTAAAAGCTGGGTTATAACCAACTATACCCCAAGTTCAGTTCAGTAGTTCAGTCACGTCAGACTCTTTGAGACCCCATGGACTGCAGCATGCCAAGCCTCCCTGTCCATCAACAACTCCTGGAGCTTGCTCAAACTCATGTCCATTGAGTTGGTGATGCCATCCAACAATCTCATCCTCTGTCATCCCACTTTCAATCCTTCCCAGCATCAATCTTTCCCAGCATCAGGGTATTTTTTAGTTAGTCACTTCTTCACATCAAGTGTCCAAAGTATTGGAATTTCAGCTTCAGCATCAGTCTTTTCAATGAATAGTCAGGACTGATTTCACTTAGGACTGACCGGTTGGATCTCCATGCAGTCCAAGGGACCCTCAAGAGTCTTCTCCCACACCACGGTTCAAAAGCATCAATTCTTCAGCACTCAGCTTCCTTTATAGTCCAACTCTCACATCCATACATGACCACTGGAAAAATCATAGTTTTGACCAGACAGACATTTGTTAGCAAAGTAATGTCTCTGCTTTTTAATATGCTGTCTGGGTTGGTCATATCTTTTCTTCCAAGGAGCAAGTGTCTTAATTTCATGGCTGCGGTCATCATCTGCAGTGATTTTGGTGCCCAAGAAAATAAAATCTGTCACTGTTTCCATTGTTTATCCATCTATTTGCCATGAAATGATGGGACCAGATGCCATGATCTTCGTTTTTTGAGTGTTGAGCTTTAAGCCAACTTTTTCACTCTCATCTTTCACTTTCATCAGAGGCTCTTTTGTTCTTCTTTGCTTTCTGCCATAAGGGTGGTGTCATCTGCATACCTAAGGTTATTGATATTTCTCCCAGCAATCTTGATTTCAGCTTGTGCTTCATCCAGCCCAGCATTTCACATGATGTACTCTGCACTTAAGTTAAATAAGCAGGGTGACAATATACAGCCTTGACGTACTCCTTTCCCAATTTGGAACCAGTCTTTTGTTCCATGTCCAGTTCTAATTGCTGCTTCCTGACCTGCATACAGATTTCTCAGGTGGCAGGTAAGGTGGTCTGGTATTCCCATCTTTTGAAGAATTTTCCACAGTTTGTTGTAATCCACACAAAGGCTTTGGCATAGTCAATAAAGCAAAAGCAGATGTTTTTCTGGAACTCTCTTGCTTTTTTGATGATCCAACAGATGTGGCAATTTGATCTCTGGTTCCTCTGCCTTTCCTAAATCCAGCTTGAACATCTGGAAGTTCATGGTTCACGTATTGCTGAAGCCTGGGTTGGAGAATTTTGAGAATTTCTTTGCTAGCCTGTGAAATGAGTGCAATTGTGCAGTAGTTTGAGCATTCCTTGGCATTGCCTTTCTTTGGGATTGAAATGAAAACTGACGTTTTCCAGTCCTGTGGCCACTGCTGAATTTTCTAGATTTACAGGCATATTGAATGCAGCACTTTCACAGAATCATCTTTTATGATTTGAAATAGCTCAATTAGATTTCATCACCTCCACTAGCTTTGTTCCTAGTGATGCCTCAGATGTCTGGCTCTAGGTGAGTGATCGCTCACACCATCGTGGTTATCTGGGTTGTGAAGATATTTTTTGTGTAGTTCTTCTGTGTATTCTTGCCACCTCTTCTTCTCAAAAGAGAAATACTTAATTCTAGATGAACCTATTAAATTTATAAACACTGGGCTTACAGTATTTACACATACTATGTTATGTGCTTAATATACATATCTTTAATGTTCAATATACATTATATTTTTAATCTTCCTAATAAATTTATGGATTAGATCCTAATTTTATTCCCATGATTTGGGGAACATGCAACAAATTCACACTGATTTCAGAATTTAAAAGAGAGCTGACTCCCAAGCTGAGTATTAAATCATTTTTTTAGAATTTCATGAAGTTAGGCATTAATTCTGGAGAAGGAAATGGCAACCGACTCTGGTATTCTTGCCTAGAAAATCCTATGGACAGAGGAGCCTGGTGGGCTGCTGTCCATAGGGTCGCATAGAGTTGGACACGACTGAAGCGACTTAGCAGCATCAGCAGCAGGCATTAATTCATGATGTTCAAAAGTGCTAACGACACGACAAAAGTTTCTGTAAAGTCAAGAAAGATACTAAATTTAACACATAACTACAGAATCAACTATGAAATAACATATAAAAGGAGACATAAATTTGTTAAAATATTAATAGTTGTTGCTGTGGGTGGTGATTTTAAGCCTGCTTTTTTTTCTTAGTTTACATTTTCCTTGTTTAAAAAAAATGTTCTAGGTGTCATACCTTACTTTTATAATTAGGCAAAAAAATGTGCAGTAATTGGTTCAGTTCCTTCAAATTATATTTACTCAGACCAGTTTTAATTGATGTAATGTTACTTCTCAAAAACTTAAATTTGTTAAAGCTCACTACTTACTTTATCCAAAGTCTAGTCAATTTTTCTGTTAAGACTTTTGGTTAAACTATCACAAAAATTAATTCCCCAATCTATACCAAATCAAAGAATCTCTTATTCCCTTCTGGAAATTTCCTCTCCTCAAATTCAACATGTCTAAACCCTAAATTAACATTTTGAAAACCAGTGTCATCACCTGTCTTGTCGCTGTGAATGTGCCTTTTCCTAATGTTTTAGGCAAAACTCTTGGGACAACTTTAAAGGAATGACTTTATTCCTTACACTCTTATCAGTCTCTTTGTAATCCTTACAGAGGCTTCCTCTGAAATATTTGCCACAAGTATCCCTGAATTTCTAGTTTAAATGTCACCACTCTGATTCATGTCCTTGTCAAGTTGGCCTCAAGTATGGACTAAACATATTTCATACACAGTTCTCAAAATTATGTGAAAGCACTGCCTTCACTGTGCCATTCCTATGCTTTCCAACCATCAATACTCCCAAATACCTAGCAACCCTTTACCTAAGTTTTATGTCCCACCTTCTGCCTCATCTATTTTGAAACTTTTTGGTTTCAAATGCTACTACCTGGTTCCTTCATTTCAGCTGAACACTGGTTATTCACCTTCCACTCATCTTACACCTCTGTGGTAAGGTAAGTCTTGTCTGTTCCATAGAGCCTAATTCACCCTTCAGCTTCCCGAAGCCCTCACCAGCATGGAAATTTCTTAGACACTATAGACAATAACATTTCTTTCAGAGAACACTGAGCAACTGAAGAGGGTATTGCTCCATATCAAGACATAAGAAGAGGATTTTGTTACCCTTTTAACAAATGTTTGGAGGCTGAAAAATGGTTTCAGCAAGCTACAGAAAAGATCAGGGTCTACATGGTAAAAAAAGAAAGATATTGAAAAGCACTAAACTGGTATGAGTGGCCTTTTTGTAACAAGAATTAATGAAAATAATGGATACTTTGAGTTTATTTCTCTACATGTTTAGCTTGAAGAGACCATGGAAGATGAATGATGACAGGTACTCTACAAAAGAAACTCTTGTATCTCTAATCCCTGCTCATTTTGGTCACTACTTTGATATATACCTCAGCAAAAAGACACAATATATTATTTGTCTACAATATATCAGGGACAAATAATTCATACGGTGGCTTTTTGGAAAGCCAGTTCCATCAGAGATAAAGACAGAAAACTAAGAACAGTGATCTCTAGTCTCTGCTCTTCTCTGTGTCATGAGCTTAAGAAAGTCAGAGCAAATGTATTTTTATTTTCACTCATGAATAAAACAACAAAACTTAACCCTTGTTTTTCATCATCCATGGGAAAATGCTCACTTTTGTGTTTATAGGCAAGTTGTTGTCCTTTGCCTCATTGATTCCAGCAATGAATTTCAATTTAAATAGTTGGTGAGGGATGGTTAGAGCTCTGGGTGGGTGTCGGGGATGAGGAGGATGTGGAGGGTGAGTGTGTGTGTGTGTGCAAGTACGTGCATGCACACTCAGTCATGTCCAACTCTTTGTGACCCCATGAACTACAGTGTGCCAGGCTCCTCTGTCCATGGAATTGTCCAGGCGAGAACACTAGAGTGGGTTGCTATTTCCTTCTGCAGGAGATCTTGACCCAAGAATTGAACCCAAGTTTCTTGCATCTCCTACACTAGCAGGCGAAATCTTTACCACTGCGTCATCTGGGAAGCCCCGGTCAAGGCTCTAGGAATGCTTAATTTATCAGATACATTTAAGAAAGTAATGAATATTGAATTACTTTAGTGACTTTCATTTTTAAAATACACCACCATGCCTATTTTCCTGCTTTTTGCCTAATACCTGCTTTTATTTGTGGTTCTATTTTCTATTAGACAAATGAATGCAGGCAGAGTTAACATGAGTCAAGTATAAAGTATTATGAAATCTTAATATTAAAATTATCTACTTATTATCTCAGCAGGCTTCTACATGATTTACAAGGAAATATTTAGTCCTTAAGATATTTCAGACTACAAATTTCTAAAAGAATTAAAGAGAAGTTACCTTTCTTTGCCTCAGCTATTAAACCAAGTGTACATATTTCTCAATAAAGGAAGACTTTTTCAAAAGGAGATCTTATCAATAGTATTATAATTGTTCTTATTAAAGATACTGAAAAAAAAAGCATTTAGATACTATATAAAATCATATATATATGTGATATTCTAATTTGAACATATTCTTTTCTAATTTTTGAGCAATGATTTTAACAATAAATGAAATGCAAAATATGCTGTCATATCTCTAAATAGCCTTCAGAAAACTCCTCAATAAGTTTGTTCAATCTTATCTCATTACACAATGTATTTTAAGAACCTTTACTTTCGTGCCCGCCATGAATGCACCTTCCAAGAGATTCCAGCATCTGCAGGAATAGAGCGAGGACCATTAGGTGGGCCTGGGGTCTCATCACCACAGTAAATCCCTAGGAAACCCTAATCAGCAGAATGTTGGAAGCTCACAGCACAGATGAGCGAGCCACAGAAAGCAGAAGCATTTGGGAGCCAGAAAGGAAGCACTGAGGGCAAACAGGCAGGAGGAAAGCTTTGGCCGAGATACATGCATGCCCAATGGCCCCGCAAAGTACACACTGAGGTTATGAGACACACCTTCTGTTTGAGGCTCTGATTATTTGCCCTGGGGTCCTCTTCCTGTTTTCCTCATTTGCTTCATTTTCTGTCACTTTTCATGTTGAGATACTTGTGTTTTTCTTGAAAGGTGTTTGAAAAGTGTAAAGATTATATGTAGAAACCTTGCAGCTCTTCACAGGAAAAGCACCATAAAATCTAATACATAAATAATAAATCAGCTCAACAGATCTTGACTTTTTCTTGCCATGCAGTGACTTTAAACTCCTGATTCAGAATCTGTGACTGAATAAATAAACTAAAAGTGAAACTCAACTTGTCTACCTTACCCAAGGACGAAAGATAAAAAGCCTAGATTAAACAGAATTATCTATATCCTATCAAACAATATGGGACAAGAAGCAACATTCATATCTTCAAAGCTGATCTGGTAATAAAAAATAACACTCAGAAGAGGATTTTTTCAAGTTAAATATCTTGTTCATTAAATAGACATTAATAAATCCAAACCCCATATGTTCCTAATTAGATTCTGAAAATAAGTTAATGTACTTTTTTAAAGACAGCAAACACTGAATATTAGCCGAGAAATATTAAAATATAAGGAGCAATCGAGATCACCTTGCTATTTCATTTCTTAAAAGAAAAATCACTGTTTTCTGGCATTACAAGAAGAACATTAGTCAAGAAGCAGACCATTTTTATATCAAGAAATGGAAGATAGCCCTATGGAATTGTAAGTTCACTATCAACAGTCCTTGGAAATTTATCCTCATTGAGTACCTTTCTACTTTTAGCACTACAGTACAAATACTTATCATTTAGATTTATCTATCCCTAAAAATTCCACAACTTCGATTACTAAAACTTTTAAGTATCATCCGTGGGAAAACCTCTGAACCTCTGGCCGTCACAGTGTGAGGCAAGGGCAAGCAGCACAGCCGTGGCATTTGGACCCTAAATCCCATGGGTGGAGGAGCCTGGTGGGCTGCAGTCCATGGGGTCGCTAAGAGTCGGACACGAATGAAGCGACTTAGCAGCAGCAGCAGCAGCAGCAGCAGCAGCAGACACACAGAATTGAGAACTTCACCCCCATCTCGATCTACTGAGTCAAACATGAATTTTTACCAAAATCCCCATGTGATTTACATTCACACTATGATTTGAGAAGCACTCTGTTTGGCCACTGGCACATAATTAAGCCTCCTATGACTATTAATAATCTTTTGGTAATTTCTGTAAATTAATTTTTACAAATCTAATCCTATCTCCCAAATATACTCAAAAGAGTTACATGATGCCATCGAATGAATGGAAAGGAGTGCTTTTGCAAGTTAAATTTCATGTGAAAATATATAGAGAGAGAATGGAAACATATCTTAGGGAAACTATGAAATACATCAAGTTTCTTTTCTGTGATCTAACGCTACCCTCACAAATAAAAACAATTCCCTCATAAATGTCCATTTTCTTTCAACCACATTTTCTCCCTTTATTATTCTTGTACATTGTTATTTCCTTTCCTTTGAGAGAATTACTCTTGCCAAAATTTTGTCAAGCCTCTAAATGTTTTGGTTGCTTTTTTTTTTGCATACCCTTAATTTTTTAAACATGGTTTCCTTTCTCTTTGGGGTTTTTTTTTTTCTTACATATCTAAGTTGCACACATACAAAACTCATAACAAATGTCAAGTGCTTAAAAATAACAATGAAAACATAAGAAGAATTGAGAGACCAGAAATAAACCCATGTGTATACTGTCAACTAATATTTAACAAGGAGCTAAGAATACTCAACAAAGACACTCTTTTCAATAAGTTGTACTGGGGAAATTGGATACTCAAATGTAAAAAAAAAAAAAAGTGAAACTAGACTCATATATGACATTACTCAGTATACCTGTGGTGGATTCATGTTGATGTATGGCAAAACCAATACAATATTATAAAGTAATTAACCTCCAATTAAAGTAAATAAATTTATACTAAAAAAATTAACTTTAAATGAGTCATGAAGCTCTTTTTTGTACAGTTCTTCTGTGTATTCTTGCCAGCTCTTCTTAATATCTTCTGCTTCTGTTAGGTCCATACCATTTCTGTCCTTTATCGAGCCCATCTTAGCATGAAATGTTCCCTTAGTATCTCTAATTTTCTTGAAGAGATCTCTAGTCTTTCCCATTCTGTTGTTTTCCTCTCTTTCTTTGCATTGATCACCGATGAAGGCTTTCTTATCTCTCGCTATTCTTTGGAACTCTGCATTCAGATGCTTATATCTCTCCTTTTCTCCTTTGCTTTTCACTTCTCTTCTATTCACAGCTATTTGTAAGGCCTGCTCAGACAGCCATTTTGCTTTTTTGCATTTCTTTTCCATGGGGATGGTCTTGATCCCTGTCTCCTGTACAATGTCGTGAACCTCCATCCATAGTTCATCAGGCACTCTGTCTATCAGATCTAGTCTAACAAGTGTGAGGTGATACATCACTGTAGTCTTGATTTGTATTTCCCTAACCATTAGTCATTGGAGAAGGCAACGGCATCCCCCTCCAGTACTCTTGCCTGGAAAATCCCATGTACAGAGGAGCCTGGTGAGCTACAGTCCATGGGGTCGCTAAGAGTCAGACACGACTGAGCGACTTCACTTTCACTTTTCACCTTCATGCATTGGAGAAGGAAATGGCAACCCACTCCAGTGTTCTTGCCTGGAAAATCCCAGAGGCAGGGGAGCCTGGTGGGCTGCCGTCTATGGGGTCGCACAGAGTTGGACCCGACTGAAGCGACTTAGCAGCAACAGCAGCAGCAGCAACCATTAGTCATAAGGGATTTGAAAAAAAAACTAAATCAAATCCCTTATGACTAATGGTTAGGGAAATACAAATCAAGACTACAGTGATGTATCACCTCACACTTGTTAGAATGGTTACCATCAAAAAGACAAGAGGCACCACGTGTCGAAGGTGTAGAGAAAAAATAACCCTTGTGACTTGTAGGTAGGGTTGTAAATTGGTACAGTTCCTGGGGAAAACAGCATGGAGGAGCATAAAAACCTGAAAATATGATTCAACAATTTTATTTCTGGAAATATATTCGAAAGAAATGCAAACACTATGTTGAAGGAAAATCTGTAGCCTCATATTCAGAGCAACGTTATCTATAATAGCTAAAATATACTGTTGCTGTTGTTCAGTTGCTAAGTGGTGTCTCACTCTTTTGAGACCTCATGGACTATCGCCCACCAGACTCCTCTGTCCATGGAATTTCCCAAGCAAGAGTACTCAAATGGGTTGCCATTTCCTTCTCCAGGGGATCTTCCCAATCCATTGTTCAAACCCACCTCCCCTGGTCGGCAGGCAGCTTCTTTACCACTGAGCCACTGGGGAAGCCCAAGACATGGAGACCACCTAAATGTTCGCTGACGAATGGATAAAGAAGTTACCAAACTTCCAGAGGAATATTATTCAGCCATCGAAAGAAGGAAATCCCATCATTTGTGACAACAATGGACCTTGAGAGTATTATCTTAAATTAAATGTCAGACAGAAAAAGACAAAAGCTGTATGAGCGCACTTACATATGGAATCTACAAACCAAACCAACAACAACAAAAACAAAACACTCATACAAAAAAGAGATCACATTTGTGGTTATGAGAGATGGGAGGTACTAGGCAGGAGAATGGGATAAAGGAGATCAAACCACACAAACTTTCAGAAAAAAAAAAAAAGGAACATAAATATACACATCACCCACTGTTAGATAAAGAAGCTTTGTGTGCTCCTCTCCAGAAACTCATATTTTAAAATTTAGCATTTTGCTGCCTTTTAATTGTACAAAGATAACTGTATCACTAAACAGTATATCATTTAGTCTTGAATGATGTTATATAAGTATGTCATTCTACAATACTTGAGTTTTTTATTCAACATTATGTTCCCAACAGTCATTTTATTTTGACATAAAGTGTAGTAGATTGACTTTCATTGCCATATAATGATCCAGTTTTCTTTCAATGGGCTTTGTGTTATTCCAAGCCTTTAGCTAATATTAACAATGCAATCATACTTGTGTTGCCTCTCACACATGCTACACTTGTAGGACACATACCTCAGAGGAAAGTTGCAGGGTTGGGGAGAATTCATATGTTAACATTATTAGACAAATATTCTCTCGGTTGGTTATTCAGATTTCTGCCCCTCTAAGAACTACACTGGGATCACTCAGGTGAGGACAGAAAGATAGACATACATTAGCAAGCATTGAAAAGACCTGCTGAAAGGTGTGCTGATAACATATATTTAAAGACATCATTCCACTGTCCAGGAAAATACTCAGCATCTGCAAGAGAGGTTACACTGGAGATCTATAAAGTGGGACCTGTGATTTTCCAGAGTAGAAAAACATTCACAATCTCTTTGTAAGTCACATATTCAACTTTTAGGATGTGTGACATGAATCACTGTGATTTTATGGAGTGGTAGCTTTCATCACACATATATGTGTGTGTGTGTATGTGTGTGTGTGTGTGTATTTACACTATGTGTGCTCAGTTGCTTCAGTCTTATCAGACTCTTTGCAACTCTATAAACTTCAGCTCACCAGGATCCTCTGTTCATGGGGCAAGAACACTGGAGTGAGTCACCCTGCCCTCTTCTCCAGGGGACCTTCCCAACCAAGGGATCGAACTCTCATCTCTTACATCTCCTGCATTGGCAGGTGGGTTCCTTACCACTACTGCCAGCTGGGAAGCCTGATATTTACACAACAGACATACCTTACCAGTGATGAAAAGGGATCTTGACAGAGACAGGAAAGAGGGGTGTTCCTGGTGAGCATAGGTTAATGCTACAGCACTTTTTTAGATGGGGTATGAAGTATACAGTTGAAGTTGTTTAACACTTCACAAATATATTATAAAATGTGTATCTCAAAAGAAGTGTTGGAACGGCAGTTTCTACCCTGCAGGAGAAAATCTAGAAAACAGGTATATTCTATTAACATATTGCGGTATGAAATCAACGGAGAATGTCATTCTGTAGAAGGATGAGAGACCCTAAAGTCTTGATGTTGTTCTGATGTATGGGACTCAAATCTTTTCTGCATTATAGGCATCACAAAGCAAACAGCACCCACAGTGAGAAACTGCCAAAGTATGAAAAGGAGTGTAACTAAGCATGTGTTCTATCATCTCCCTTTTGCCTGTGAAAGTGGGTGGTTCCTGGATTAGTCCAGGAAAATGGGATTTAGGAGATCCAAGAATCCCTTCTACACGTGGTTGCAGAGTAAATACAGTGAGGAAGGAGCTTGGTGATACTGGCCTTTTGTAGATCTAGCATTTAGTGGCCAGGGAATGGAACAGAGATGCCAGCAGTGGTGGTTTAGTCGCTAAATCATGTCCACCTCTTATGACTCCGTGGACTGTAGCCTGCCAAGCTCCTCTGTCCATGGGTATCTCCAGACAAGAATACAGGAGTGGGCTGCCATTTCCTTCTCTGGGGGATCTTCCCAACCCAGGGATCAAACCTGGGTCTCCTCCATTGCAGGCAGATTCTTTACTAACTGAGCTATGAAGGAAGCCCAAAGATGCCAGTGTTAGTGGTTAATGGTTTGTGTATGAAATGGATTTAGCTGGATCACCTCAAATATTGCCTTTCTCGGTATTAATATTGCATGGTTTAACAGATACAACCTTCCTGATGAGAAAATAATTCCTATAAAGCTAATATACTGAACTTACACTTTGAATTTAAAGTTATCTTCGATATTTCAATACTAAGAAAAAATTTAGTAAGGTTTCACTTCAAAAATCAAACTCTAAATTGGTCATTTACATCATTGTTGGGATCTTTAGCGCTCTAACACCACCACCTTCTGAATGAATGTACTATCATTCCTTTATGTTCTTAAGACAGTATTACTCTTAAGGATATCTACTATTTTATCAAAGCGAATTCTCTACATTTTGCTTATTTCTGTCTGCCTCCACATAACACATGTTGGTGTGGAAAGGGAGGCTGTGTATGCATTTTAACTGTTATTTCTTATGATTTAGAAAATACCATTTAATTGAGTTAATAGTGATAGTTTCTATTTTCTTCATTGATGCATTAAAATAGACCAGATGAATAAATGACTTTGATTTAGAATGCTCTGTGATTCACGGTTTTTAGGATTTAATGTGTTTCAATAGACCACAGCTATTTTTCTTCTTTTGATGCCCATTTTCACAACTTTGGCCTGAGAGAATCCCATTAACATTCGCTTTTGTGACCCTTTGACATGATGTCATTAATACTTAAAAGCCTCCGTGCTTTTAAGCACGACATGATTCCCCAGCCTCATTTATACCTTCCTGCTCCTAACAACCTTATCTTCAAGGAAGCCTGGTTCACTTGAACAGAAAAAGACAATTAATGAGAATCTGGACACTAAGGTGAACCATTTCAGTGAACAAAGTCAGAAAGACATGTTCTTTTTCTTACAAAGACATGCATTTATATTGATGGTCCCAACAGCAGATAGTCTCCATTAAAATGTTTAATCCTAAACTGTATTTATATCTGCTTAAGTATAAAACTGAAAAATTATTATGTATATTCATTAAAGGTCATTACCTAGGTTTTATTTGTATATCCAAGAAAATCAATTATATGACATTATGGCAAACAGAAAATAACTGAAGTTCAAATTTTTTCTACACTGTTTTCTTTATTCTTAGACTGTAGCTCACAAATGATATTCGATCAGATTTCTTTGTTATGGAGCTGCTTTTAATCTCTCATCCTATGTGATTATGCAAGCATTATTTGATGGACATAATGGTCCGTTTTTTGTTTTTTTTTTTCAGTTCACTTTCGATTTTTAAAGTTTTGGCATTCTTCTAAGCTACTAGGATATGAAGGCTTCCAACTACTAGACTTTTCTTAGTAGGAGAAACATTTCTTGGAGAGAAAAGAGTCTTCTCTTTTTTGTCATGATTAAAACTGATCAACTTAGTCTCCAAAATGTTTTTGATGATTTTATTTCATTACCTGGTCCATGCATGACAACTTCCTAGATAGTTATAGCTGCAAGATTAATATGCATGATATCTACTTGCTTTTTATTTTTCTCTGCCTTTTTTCCTATGATATTAATTTTATAATCAATACTATCTTACCATGGCAAATACCTTTTCATGGCAAATAGATGGGGAAACAGTGGAAACAGTGGCTAACTTTACTTTGGGGGGGGGCTCTAAAATCACTGCACATGGTGATTGCAGCCATGAAATTAAAAGATGTTTACTCCTTGGAAGGAAAGTTATGACCAACCTAGACAGCATATTAAAAAACAGAGACATTACTTCGTCAACAAAGATCTGTCTAGTCAAGGCTATGGTTTTTCCAGTGGTCATGTATGGATGTGAGAGTTGAACTATAAAGAAATCTGAGCACAGAAGAACTGATGCTTTTGAACTGTGATGTTGGAGAAGACTCTTGAGAGGCCCTTGGACTGAGAGGAGATCCAACCAGTCCATTCTGAAGGAGATCAGCCCTGGGTGTTCACTGGAAGGCCTGATGCTGAAGCTGAAACTCCAAACCTTTGGCCATCTGATGCAAAGAGCTGATTCATTGGAAAAGACCCTGATGCTGGGAAAGACTGAGGGCAGGAGGAGAAGGGGACAACAGAGGACGATATGGTTGGAGGGCATCACCAACTCGATGGACATGGGTTTGGGTAAACTCCGGGAGTTGGTGATGGACAGGGAGGCCTGGCGTGCTGCAGTTCATGGGATCGCAAAGAGTCAGACACAACTGAGTGACTGAACTGAGCTATCTTACCAACATAATATAGCATGTTAACTAGTGCTAAATCAAAATTTACCACATATAAATCCAAATATTCTTTCAATAATAGTTGTAAAATTAAATTTCCTGAAGAGTAATAAAAATACATGAACAGTCTTAGATTTCCATTAGATTACCAGTAAGTACAGGCATTTGAGATTTGCATGAAATCTTTTGACTCATCAATGGAATTCAGACTTTATTTCACATTACCAATGTCTCTTTTTTCCTAGGTCTTTTTACTGTAGTCTTGTTGATGTAGAATATTGTGCTAGTTCCAGGTATGCAGGAAAGTGATTCAGGTATATGTATTTTTTTTTGTGGATTCATTTTCATTATAGGTTATTACAAAACATAAATATATTTCCCTGTGCTATAGAGCAGGTCCTTGTTGTCTATGTACAATTTGATTGATGTGTCAATTCTATATCCCTAATTTATCCCTCCCCCTTTCCTCTTTGGTACTCATAAGTTTGCTTTCTATGTCCCCTCCCTTTTTTTGTCTAAGTTGTTTTGAGTTGGAATTTGTCACCTGCATCCGAAAGAGTTCTGATTGACACAGTGGGAATGTTTCTTAATGACTAAGTAACCTAGAATAAAACTTCAATTTTTAAGAGGCTTTTGGATAAACACAGACATTTATTATATTTTATATGAATTCAAACTTTCAAATGAAACTTAGGAAACATAACAAAAAATATACCAAATAAACTATAACAACATTTTTTAAAGCAGCCATAAAAATGTGTTGGAAAATTATATTTTTAACATGCTCCAAAAACTTCAGGTAGAAAAATTTTAATTCATATAATTTAAAGATCATTTCTATGACTCCTGCTATAACTGATGTATAAAATATTCCAGTTTTTATGGTCATAGCACTCCACTTTTTTAAGGGAACAAATTATTTCACCTATAAAACCAGTATTGGCAGGCATTTTTGAAAACTTGTAATAAAACAATGAGGTCAAGTACTACCTCTTCTGGGCTGCTGAAATAAACATGGCTTAAAAAATAAAAATAAACATAATCCAGATATTAACCAACAAGTTAAAATAGAGCTCACTAGTCTTATATATGTTAAATGTAAGCATTTATTCAATGTCTCCTGATAGCCAAAGATTTTTATCTCTTCAATAAAGAGGCATGGTCTTCACTGAACTAGAACTAGGTTATAGAACTTGTTCTGGACTTGAATATAGTACCTGCAGACTCTAAGCTGTGACTTGAAAACTAAGCCCTTAGTGATAATAACTTGAGGATCAACTGCTAGTCTAGGCATTTTGATAAACACTTGCAGTCAACTTCAGGGAAATCAGGAAGCTTGTGGGACCCTGATACAAGAGTCAAATATGTCCAGGATCAGCAAAAAGAGCTGCTGATGTTTAATTTTGCATTTATTGTGCAATTATATACATTTTTTAAAATAGTTATATTTCCCACAATGTAAAGACAGAAGAAATAAGTTCTATACCTCCTCTAAGGCAGGGGACCTCAACGTCCTTGATCTAATGCCTGATGTTCTGAGGTGAAGCTGATATAATAAAAATAGATAAAGTACACAATAACTGTAACATACTTGAATCATTCCAAACCAACTCTCCCCCACCACCCAGTCTATAGAAAAATTATCTTCCATGAAACCCATCCCTGGTGCCAAGAAGGTTGGAGATCACTGCCCTAAGGTGTGATAATTTGGTCTTTTTGCTCTTGGGAGCTATTTGTGGGAATTTGAGAGAATTCTCCAAGACATCCTTGAGGTCCTTAAATAGGTCTGGCACCTCTCTTATGAAAGGTCATGATTTTCTTTATTATTTTTACTTTATTGCTAAATCTCATCATACCACAAATTTCTTGAATACACGTAAACTTGATGGAGTATTCCAAGCTTTTCCACTAGCTATTTCAGTACAAGCTAATGACAGCATCCAAAAAAGAAAAAAAAAAAAAGTAGTTTTGGTGGTCATATTTTGACATCTGTTAGAAGGAAACTCAAACAAAGATTTAAGTGCAAATAGTTTCTTTGTAAGGTAATTCCAGAAATAAGCAGCCAGAGAGAATGGGGAAATGAGACAAGAAGAAAATCAGCCAAATATATGACTACAGTGGGTCATTAGAATTCAGTACTACTAGAGAACCCTAGGAGACAGTGAAGAAACATTCCTCTGAAATGGCAAACAGGGGAGCAAGGAAACTGCAGTATTTGTCTCTCAATGTCCTGTTAGCAATTGGTTGATGACAGCATGACTGCCATATTTTTAAAAAGGCACGGTAGACTGAGACACAGATCCCACATGGGAGGTCTAACAAGGCTGACAGATATAAAAAGTTCAGAAATAAGCAAACACAGTCACTGTATATAGCAGAGGGATCAATCAGTTCAGCTCAGCTCAGTCATGTCTGACTCTTGTGACCCCATGAATCACAGCACGCCAGTCCTCCTTGTCTATCATCAACTGACGGAGCCTACTCAGTGATGCCATCCAACTATCTCATCCTCTGTCATCCCTTTTCCTCCTGCCTTCAATTTTTTCCAGCATCAGGTTCTTTTCCAGTGAGTCAGTTCCTCGCATCAGGTAGCCAAAGTATTGGAGTTTCAGCTTCAACATCAGTCCTTCCAATGAATATTCAGCACTGATCTCCTTTAGAATGGACTGGTTGGATCTCCCTGCAGTCCAAGGGACTCCCAAGAGTCTCTCCAACACCACAGTTCAAAAGCATCAATTTTTCAGCACTCAGCTTTCTTTATAGTCCAACTCTCACATCCATACATGAATATTGGGGAAAAAATAGCTTTGAATAGATGGATCTTTGTTGGTAAAGAAACATCTCTGCTTTTTAATATGCTGTCTAGGTTGGTCATAGCATTCCTTCCAAGGAACAGGCGTCTTTTAATTTCACGGCTGCAGTCACCATCTGAAGTGATTTTGGAGCCCGAAAAAATACAGCCTGTCACTGTTTCCACTGTTTCCCCATCTATTTACCATAAAGTGATGGGACCGGATGCCGAGATCTTAGTTTTCTGAATGTTGAGCTTTAAGACAATTTTTTCACTCTCCTCTTTCAACGTTCATCAAGAGGCTCTTTAGTTCTTCAGTTTCTGCAACAAGGGTGGTGTCATCTGCATAACTGAGGTTATTGATATTTCTCCTGGCAATGTTGATTCCAGCTTGAGCTTCATCTAGCACTGTGTTTTGCATGATGAACTCTGCATGAAAGTTAAATAAGTAGAGTGACAATATACAGACTTGACATACTCATTTCCTGATTTCGAACCAGTCTGTTGTTCCACGTCCAGTTCTAACTGTTGCTTCTTGACCTGAATATAGATTTTTCAGGAGGCAGGTCAGGTGGTCTGGTATTCCCATCTCTTATAGAATTTTCCACAGTTTGTTGTGATCCACACGATCAAAGGCTTTGGTATAGTTAATAAAGCAGAAGTAGATATTTTTCTGGAACTCTCTTGCTTTTTTGATGACTCAAAAGATGTTGTCAATTTGATCTCTCATTCCTCTGCCTGTTCTAAATCCAGCTTGAACATCTGGAAGTTCATGGTTCATGTATTGTTGAAGCCTGGCTTATAGCATTTTGAGCATTACTTTGCTAGTGTGTGAGATCAGTGCAATTGTGCAGTAGTTTGAACTTTGCCTTTCTTTGGGATTGGAATGAAAACTGACCTTTTCCAGTCCTGTGGCCAGTTTTCAAAATTTGCTGGCATATTGAATGCAGCAGTTTCACAGCATCATCTTTTAGAATTTGAAATCGCTCAACTGGAATTCCATCACTTACACTAGCTTTGCATTCCAGGATGTCTGGCTCTAGGTGAGTGATCACACCATTGTGGTTATCTCGGTCATAAAGATCTTTTTTGTACAGTTCCTCTGTGTATTCTTGCCACCTTTGCTTAATATCTCCTGCTTCTGTTAGGTCCATACCATTTCTGTCCTTTATTGTGCTCAGCCTTCCATGAAATATTCCCTTGATAGCTTTAATTTTCATGAAGAGATCTCTAGTCTTTCCCATGCTATTGTTTTCCTCTGTTTCTTTGCATTGATAGCTGAGGAAGGCTTTCTTATCTCTCCTTGCTGTTCTTTGGAACTCTGCATTCAAATGGTATATCATTCCTTTTCTCCTTTGCCTTTCACTTCTCTTCTTTTTCTATCTGTTTTTAAGGCTTCTTCAGACAACCATTTTGCCTTTTTGCATTTTTTTTCCTCGGAGAGAGTCTTGATCACTGCCTCCTGTACAGTGGCGCAAACCACCTGCCATAGTTCTTCAGGCACGCTGTCTATCAGATCTAATCCCTTGAATCTAGTTGTCACTTCCACTGTATAATTGTAAGGGATTTGATTTATTTTTTATTTATTTATTTATTTATTTTTTACTTTATTTTACTTTACAATACTGTATTGGTTTTGCCATACATTGACATGAATCCACCATGTGTGTATACAAGCTCCCAATCCTGAATCCCCCTCCCACCTCCCACCCCATATCATCTCTCTGGATCATCCCCATGCACCAGCCCCCAGGCATCCTGTATCCTGTATCGAACATAGACTGGCACTTCGTTTCTTACATGATAGTATACATGTTTCAAAGCCATTCTCCCAAATCATCCCACCCTCTCCCTCTCCCTCCGAGTCCAAAAGTCCATTCTATACATTTGTGTCTCTTTTGCTGTCTTGCATAAGGGGTCATCTTTACCCTCTTATACCTGAATGGCCTAGTGGTTTTCCCCACTTTCTTTAAGTTACATTTGAGTTTAGCAATATGGAGTTCCTGATCTGAGCCACAGTCAGCTCCCGGTCCTGTTTTTGATGACTATATAGAGCTTCTCAATCTTTGGCTGCAAAGGATATAATCAATCTGATTTTGGTATTGACCATCTGGTGATGTCCATGTGTAGAGTCTTCTCTTGTGTTGTTGGAAGAAGGTGTTTGCTATGACCAGTGCATTCTCTTGGCAAAGCTCTGTTAGCTTTTGACCTGCTTCATTCTGTACTCCAAGGCCAAAAATGCCTGTTATTCCAGGTATCTCTAGACTTCCTGTTTTTGCATTCCAGTCCCCTATAATGAAAAGGACATCTTTCTTGGGTGTTAGTTTTAGAAGGCCTTATAGGTCTTCATAGAACTGTTCAACTTCAGCTTCTTCAGCATTACTTGTTGGGACGTAAACTTGGATTACTGTTATATTGAATGGTTTGCTTTGGAAATGAACAGAGATCATTCTGTCATTTTTGAGATTGCATCAAAGTACTGCATTTTGGACTCTTTAATTAACTATGATGGCTACTCCATTTCTTCTAAGGGATTCTTGCCCACAGTAGTATATATAATGGTCATCTGAGTTAAATACACCCTTACCAGTCAATTTTAGTTCACTGATTCCTAAAATGTTGATGTTCACTTCTTGGCATATCCTGTTTGACCACTTCCAATTTGCCTTGATTCATGGACCTGACATTCCAGGTTCCTATGCAATATTGCTCTTTACAGCATCAGACTTTACTTCCATCACCAGTCACATCCACAACTGGGTGTTGTTTTTGCTTTGGCTCCATCTCTTCATTCTTTCTGGAGTTATTTCTCCACTGATCTCCAGTAGCATATTGGGCACCTACCGACCTGGGAAGTTCCTCTTTCAGTGTCCTATCTCTTTGCCTTTTCATGCTGTTCATGGGGTTCTCAAGGCAAGAATACTGAAGTGGTTTGCCACTTCCTTTTCCAGTGGACCACATTTGGTCAGAACTCTCTGACATGACCCATCCGTCTTAGGTGGCCCTGCATGTCATGGCTCATAGTTTCACTGAGCTAGACAAGGCTGTGGTCCATGTGATCAGTTTGGTTAGTTTTCTGTTTTTGTGGCTTTCATTCTGCCGCCCTCTGATGGAGAAGGATAAGAGGCTTATGGAAGCTTCCTGATGGAAGAAACTGACTGAGGGGAAAATAGGGTCTTGTTCTGATGGGCAGGGCCATTTTTAGTAAATCTTTAATCCAATTTCCTGTTGATGAGAGATCAATAACTTCATCTAAAATCTGGACAAGGTATAAGCGTATAAGATCTACCTTTATATGGCCATTCTTAGAGCTACACAACTGTAGATAATTAGTCTAACAATGTCACGCTAGACCATCTGGAAGTTTAGCTATACCCTCCATCCCAGCTTTATGAACACAAGAATGCAACAATTCTGCACACAGTCTGGTCTAGATACACACTCGGGACTGCCTCAGTTGAGCTGAGTTCACTTTACCAATCTTGGAGTCATGTAAGCACAACAGTAGCCTGATCACAGAGCACATAAGCAAGAGAATTACTGAAGTGACTTAGCAGCAGCAGCAAGCTCTATTAGGCTTCCCTGGTGGTTCAGACTGAAATGCAGGAGACCTGGGTTCGATCCCTGGGTGGGGAAGGTCCCCTGGAGAAGGCAATGGCAACCCACTCCAGTGTTCTTGCCTGGAGAATCCCAGGAATGGGGGAGCCGGGTGAGCTGCCATCTATGGAGTCGCACAGAGTCGGACACGACTGAAGCGACATAGCAGCGGCAGCAGCAGCAGCAGTTCTGTTAAGAGCAGAGTACTAGAGAATGTTCACTGATCAATGGAAAAGGAAGAGGAGAACGGTGACGGAGTGGGGGCCAGTAGAAAGGTTGTAGAATTAGTGGATTAGAAGTAACAGTGAGGTTGAAGGATCAGTGGATGTTGAGGGGCGGGAAAGACTGAGCTACTAGAATGTTAGGAGGTGATGGTCAGAGAGAAGGATACAAACAGCTGAGGCTGTGGAAAGATTATAGATACTGGTGGGAGTGAAAGGCTGAGATGTAGGAATGAGGACAAAATTAGTAGAGAACTTCTCAAGGGATTCCTATTTATTGTTTTTGCATTATCAGAAATTGCCAATACATACCATTAAACTATCCATACTCCTGTCCTCATTCTTCCAAATAATTAAATTAAATCAGGGTTTATATTATTATGAAAGTGAAAGTGTTAGTCACAGTGTGAAAAGTGTGGGGAAAAAAAAAAAAACAAAACACCCCTGTGGCCCACAGCCCTCCCAGGACAACACATCCTGGCCTAGGTATTCTCCTGAATTGAGACCTCTGGAACTAGAACGAGAGCCAGTTAACCGCAGGTCTCTCAGATGCTGCCATCAGGCTCTTACATACGCTGTGGACCTCTTAATTTTCTGCCGATTTTCATCCTTACTGAGAGAAACAAAGATAACTGGGAAATAGGTTTGGATTAAAGTTGCCAAAAATGCTAAAAACTTTAACTTACTACAGTGTCCAGTTCATAAAACCTTTCTCCTTATATGTTCCATTGACTCTTATAGCACACACATTCATCAAATTTATGACATAATCTCAGACTCAGCATCTCTCAAAGGACCCAATATCTTTCTGTCACCAAGCTTATTCTCCCTCTTTTAGCATTAATTTTATTGCTGGACTTTTCTATTTGCCTAACTCAAAACCTAACATTTCTTTCTCCCTCATATGCCACATCCAATCAATCTTCAAGTGTTCTAAGTTTGCCTTATCAATCTTGAGAATCTATCCCTCAATGGCTATATCCTCAGCTTCTGATTTATTTCTAGCCTTCATGGTTCCTCAGCTAAGCTACTTAGGGAGCTTCCTAATTGGATTTATTGCTATAATCCCATGCCACCTAAATCCATTCTTCACAATGCAGCTATCAGAATGACTTTGTAAATCCAGATCTTATCATTTTATTTGCCCATTCAAGCTCTTTTCATAACTATCAAATACAAGCATTTTGTTTAAATAGGATAGATGCTAATGCCTATATCTTTTTATTCCTTTTGATCTTTCACAGCAGCATGTCTAGTCATAAGGTCTTAAACTTTATCTACGAGAAATACCAAAGTCCTCCCAAACTTTCCCTGAAGCTTCAGCCCCATTTGCACATAACATTCTCACTTCCAAGGAAAATCTGTTCTTTGTCTTTCCAACAAATGCCGCCTTCCACCTCAGTCATACTGACAGAAACTGTAGTTATACAAGTTGTGAGTGAAGATTTTTAAATTTTACTGAAGAATAGTTGATTTACAATGTGTTAATTTCTGCAGTACAGCAAAGTGACTCAGTTTATATGCATATATATATAATTTTGTATTCTTTTCCATATGGTTTATCACAAGATATTGGGGAAGGACCTATCGTTTACCCACCCTATGTATAAGAGTTCGCATCTGCTAACTGCAGACTCCAGGTCCTGCTCTCCCTTACCTCATCTTCACAGCCACAAGTCTGTTTTCTCTGCCCATGAGTTTGTTCCTGTTAAGTAGGTAAGTACATCTGTGTCACATTTTAGATTTCACATATAAGTGATATCATACAGTATTTGTCTTTCTGACTTTCTTCACTTAGCATGAAAATCTCTAGGCCCATCCATGCTGCTACAAATGACATTGTTTCATGCTTTTTTATGGATGTATTCCATTGTGTAGTATATCACAACTCTTACTTCATTCATCTGCCAATGGACTTTCATGTTCTTTGCCTGTCTTGGCTATTGTGGAGGGCCGGCTATGAAAACAGAGGTGCATATACCTTTTCAAATTAGAGTTTTGTTTGGGTGAGTGAAGATATTTTGACATCAAAGAGGTTTGGCTGCTCCAGAGGATGACGTCTGTCTACTCCAGTCATGGTTCTCTCATTACCCTTAACCAATGATCTAAGTCGTCTCCTTCTCCTTAGCATAAGGTTCAGCATACACATATGGTACAGTTCTGGCTGAGACAGGATAAGTGTTCCATGGAAAGGTGACTTTATCAATATAAAAAGAAAGAATCTCAAAAGGAGAAAGCCCTTTATCCTCTATTTTTATACTCTTCTTTTTTTTCAGAATCTTCTTATCATTACAAGGTGACAAGCAAACACACTCAGAAGGGTGGAGAAGGAAGAAGAAATTGGGATCAAATTCCCAGGAGACTTTCATTTTTATTTCATAAGGTAACATTATTTTAGCATTATAAAGCTCTCATATATCACAGGCTGCAAAATCTGAAGAGAAGATTATCACTAGGCAAAATATAATCAAATAGAAGTCCAGTTTAAAAAGATCACTTTGGTTCATGCCATAAAACTTTTTCTCTTAGTATTCCATCAGGAAGCTTGATCTAAAATTCACTATTAATAGTACTGGATAATAGGAACTAATAGCATTGAAAATACAATGGAACCTTGAACAACACAGGAGTTAGAGATGCTGACTGACCATGCAATCAAAAAACCCCAAAATCTAGGAATAATTTATAGTCAACCTCCTATACCTCTGTTTCTGCACCCATGAATTCAACCAATGATAGGATTGAATAGTGCAAGCATGCATGCTCAACTGTTTTAGTGTCTGACCATTTGTGACCCTACAGACTGTAGCTCTTCAGGCTCCTCTGTCCATGGGATTCTCTAGGCATGAATACTGGAGTGGGTTGCTGTGCCCTCCTCAGGACTGTGTACTATAGTACTATAGTACTGTAAACAGTACTATACCTACTTATTGAAACATGTAAGTGGACCCATGCAATTCAAACCCACATTGTTCAAGAGTCTACTATGCAGTATGTTTAACAATGAACATTGTCTCAAAAGAAAATATTTATTAAAGATCTCAATTACTGTAAGGAAATATTATTCATATATTAAATGAATAATTCAAAATCATTTTTATATGACAAATATATTATAATTTAAAATCCATTTTATTGTCATCTTTTGCCTCATGTTGAATAAAATACTGTTTTTTTATATCGACTATACTTGTATTCATTAATTTTTTAAACTATCTATTTATTTTAATTAGAGGCTAACTACTTACAATATTATATTGGTTTTGCCATACATCAATATGAATCCACCATGGGTGTACATGTGTTCCCCATCCTGAACCCCCCTCCCATCTCCTTCCCTATACCATCCCTCTGGGTCATCCCAGTGCACCAGCCCCGAGCATCCTGTATCATGCATCGAACCTGGACTGGTGATTCATTTCACATATGATATTATACATGTTTCAATGCCATTCTCCCAAATCATCCCACCCTCGCCCTCTCCCACAGAGTCCAAAAGACTGTTCTATACATCTGTGTTTCTTTTGCTGTCTTGCATACAAGGTTATCATTACTACCTTTCTGAATATGGGTTAGTATACTATATTGGTGCTTTTCTTTCTGGCTTACTTCACTCTGTATAATAGGCTCCAGTTTCATCTACCTCATTAGAACTGATTCAAATGTATTCTTTTTAATGGCTGAGGAATACTCCATAGTGTATATGTACCACATCTGCTGATGGACATCTAGGTTGCTTCCATGTCCTGGCTATTATAAACAGTGCTGCGATGAACATTGCGGTACACGTGTCTCTTTCAATTCTGGTTTCCTCTGTGTGTATGCCCAGCAGTGGGATTGCTGGGTCATATGGCAGTTCTATTTGTAGTTTTTTAAGGAATCTCTACACTGTTCTCCATAGTGCCTGTACTAGTTTGCATTCCCACCAACAGTGTAAGAGGGTTCCCTTTGCTCCACACCCTCTCCTGCATTTATTGCTTGTAGACTTTTGGATCGCAACCATTCTGACTGGCATGAAATGGTACCTCATTGTGGTTTTTATTTGCATTTCTCTGGTACTGAGCGATGCTGAGCATCTTTGCACGTGTTGTCAGCCATCTGTACACTCTGTTTTAGTTTGCTTTCCCCCCATTTCACATGTCTTTGCTGTAAACTTACAACAGAGCCAAAGACTAAATACTGAAATACATAATCTAATGAAAATAAGAAATCATTGCAAAGACTAGTCCAGGGTCTATATAAATAATACAGTCATGTCTAGAAAAATAATTCCTACCCTAATCTCTCGAAACAGTTATGTAGCTCAGTCAGTAAAGAATCTGCCTGCAGTGCAGGAGATCAGGTTTGATTCCTGGGTTGGGAAGATCCCCTGGAGAAGGAAATGGCAACCCCCTCCACTATTCTTGCCTGGAGAATCCCATGGACAGAGGAGACTGGTGGGCTATAGTCCATGGGGTTACAAGAGTTGGACACAGCTTATCGACTAAACCATCACCACCACCAAGAGCAGAGGAATAGGTTTTTATTTGGTAGACACTAATAGAAGAAATAATTCTGAATGTGATCAGGCATTATTTTGCCATCAGTTTTTACTTTAGCTCCAACACACAAAAGGAAATCCTTCCACTTATCTAAATGTATATCCCTATTTTAACAGCCTACATTTCAAAAAGACAATCATTTTTTTTAATTTTATTAGAGTATGAGCCTATATCTGTGTAGCAAAATTAATTTAGAAAATTCCAAACACAAGAGAGAATCACTTACATACTTACCTGTGATCACCCACCTCACCTTGAGCAAATTCACCCTTCCAAGTGCTATAAACTATGCAAGGGAAACAAGATTGAGGTGACTATCCAGAATACTTAGTGGGGAGAAAGCCAAATTACTTTCAAGTTCTAGAAAATTAATTCATAAACACTGTCCTTTGTGTTCAAATTCCAGAATGAAAGATATGTCTAATTTTATTTGTTCAGTCTGTCAGTAATTAAAGTTCCAAGCAACATGCTAGTCATCACAGAAATCAAGACTAAGATAAAAGCATTGTCCTCAAATATTGTAGAGCAAGTAGAAGAGAGAGAAATGAATAAAGAGGTACAAAACTGACTATTACATTTGTAACTGTGGTATGAAAAGATAAAGAAATAGGTGAAAAAAATAAAAATAGAGGAAGGCTGCAGAGAAAAGGTGATATTTAAGCTGATCCTTGAAGGATGAGCAACAGAGCACAGAAAAGAGGTGAAGAAAGGGATTTTGAAGCCAAAGACTTTGTCACAAGCAGCTTAGCAAAGGTAGGACTCAGTGTAAATACGAGAGAAACACAAAAGACACAGTTGGCCAGATTATGGAATGCTTTTAATTTCAAGGCAAAGAGGCATGTAGGAAATAGGGCATCACTGTAGTGTTTAAACAAGTCAGAGATATATCTGGGTTTTTGGCAGAGTCCCTTGGTAGGTCTGTGAAAGATGAGTTTTAAAGGGACAAGACTGGAGACAGGGGCGTGAGTTATGATACAGCACATGGATCAATCAATCAATCTATGTAGTATCTTAAGAAGATTGACAAGGTAAAGAGAATGGACTGGGTTTGAAGAAGCTAGAGAAGTAAATTAGACTGAACTTAGAGACACTTGGGATTTGAGTCTTCAAGGTAAGATAAGAAAACCATTTGGCTTATTGAGGGTGTTTCAATTTACTGAAGGATAAGAGAAGGAAAACCAAAGTAGATTACTTTTGTGGTTCTTACTTATGTTGTTTATTTTTGTTTGTTCAGAGAATGAGAATGGAGGGAAAAGAGCAAGTGTCCTGATGTCCAACAAGCTGTGTACTATGGGGATGGTTTTCAATATATTTAACAAACAGCTTAATGGGAGCACCAGGTGAGGCCAGCTGGGAGGAGGCGCCGGTGCCTAGAGCCGCCCTGTTGTGTCAAGTCTTCAGATTCTCAAGTTCAGGAGACGCAAAGCAGGACATTGTGGGGAAGGAGTGTGGCAGTAGGGTGCAGGCAGTGACTGTTAACTAGTATGGAAGTATTTCAAGATTTTAGCTACTAGTATGTTAAGAGGGTCCATACAACCTAGGTATCATCGCTCAGTGAAGTTAGGAAACAGCACAATTCAAAAATCTGTAGTTCTTTCCACACTTTAAGATACAGAGGCACCATGTCTCTTTGGTGGAGAATGTTCTTTTGAATGGGAGCACTTTAATGGTATTTTATTTTTGCAGGATAAGTCTCAGGCTCGGCCTAGGCCAGAAGGTACAGGTGGAGGAAGAGCGGGAAAATGCTTTCAATAATAAACCAAAAGAATTTCTCATACATTGGAGAGAAGACATTTGCCCTAAAGAGGTATTTTGATAGAGGAGATTTTTTTAGCCTTTCCTAAGGGTCAACTAAGCAAGAACTTTAACAGGATGAGTGGGTCCCAGAAAGATGGTGTCTGACGAGACCTGAGTAGCGGAACAGCCAGCAGGATGGTGCCAGGGAAAAGCAGGATAAATGTCAAGTGTAGGGGGAAGGGATCTGATGAACACAGGTATGAAATGCAAAAGCAGTGATTTGGTAGCCAAGTTAACAAAGCATAAGTCCCAAACAGGAAATAATAATAAGTATCAATTTAAGGTTCTTTTGAGGATATTTATTAGTCAGTATAGTCAAAGCTATGATTTTTCCAGGAGTCATGCATGGATGTGAGAGCTGGACCACAGAGAAGGCGGAGCAACACAGAACTGAAGCTTTCAAACTGTGGTGCTAGAAAAGGCTCTTGAGAGTCTCTTGGAATGCAAGGAGATCAAACCAGTCAGCCCTAAAGGAAATTAACTCTCAGTATTCATTGGAAGGACTGATGCTGAAGCTCCAATACTTTGGCCACCTGATGCAAAGAGCTGACTCATTGGAAAAGACCCTGATGCTGGGAAAGATTGAAGGCAAAAGGAGAAGGGTGCAGCAGAGGATGAGATGGTTAAATAACATCACCAATTCAATGGACATGAATTTGAGCAACCCTGGGAGATAGGGAAGGACAAGGAAGAGTCAGACAGTGACATAGCAACTGAACGGCAACAACAGAATAGCTTGGAGGTATGAGCTTCCTAAAGTCAGACAGGATAAAAATGCAGTCTATAGGTAAATTGATATTAAATAGGAGGTAAAGGAGATCAGGCTTCCCTTGTAGCTCAGTCAGTAAAGAATCTGCCTGCAACACAGGAGACCTGGGTTTGATTCCTGGGTGGGGAAGATGGATATTAACTAGGAGGTAAAGGAAAACATGGTATCTTAGGTAAAATACAGTTACAATATTTAAGTTCTTCCTTAAGTACTTTGTGTAAAAGATAATTCCACTATTCCAGATGGTTTGATGATTACAAGTTTGTAGAATTAGGAGAACCAAGGACAAAATTCTGCAGGACAGTAACATTTGTAGAACAAATGAAGAGGTGACTTTCAGGAAAACTACGAAAGCAGTCTGAAATGTAGAAGATGGATTTTTGAAGACACTAAGAATTTTAAAGTGTATATAGTTGGAATAAATTAATTAAGATAGAACTGAAAAGTATCAGTTTGGTATTTGGTAGTAAAAAAGCAATTAGGAAGCAACAATGGAGGCCTCTCAGTAAAGTTGGGGTAACACAGCCTATTTATAATGAGTTGAGAAAAGAAGAGGTGGAAGGGAAAATGAAATAGCAAGTACAGGCCAAACTCTTGTTAAAGGACTGTATAGACAAGAAATGATGTAAGGGAAGAGCTAAAGAAATTACTGGGTTGAGGAAGATATTTTTCTTGAGATCAAGCTAAACATATTTATGTGGTAACGGAAGCTACAAACAAGGACAGGAAATAAAGAAAGAGAGGTAGGGAGAAATAGATAGTGATAGAGGTCTCAGAAGAACTAGAGAGTGATAGCGATCCAAACACAAGGAGGTAGCACTAAGAAGAAAGTTCTCTTCTTCCTGGAATCCTTGTCTCTTTAACTCCTGTTTCAGAGCGGGAAAATTCAGAGCTCTGAAACAAGTGAGAGGATAATTGACAGGTTGCATTAGGATGGTGTTGTTCAGTTGCTAAGTCATGTCTGACTCTTTGTAACACCATGGACTGTAGCCCCGTGCCGCCCCTCTCCCTTCCCTCCTCCCTCTTCCCCTCTCCCCTCTCCCCCCTCCCTCCCCCCCTCTATACTGGAGTGAGTTGCTATTCTCTTCTCCAGGGGATCCTCCCAAACCAGGGATCAAACTCATGTCTCTTTCATTGCAGGTGGATTCTTTACCACTGAGTAGCCAGGGAAGCCCCTACAAGAGCACAGCTCTCAATAATTTGTTGTATAATAATAACTGAAGTCCCCTTACACAATTTTAAAAAATAGTTTTTATATTTAAGGCAATACTTGGAAGAGTCTGGATGTGGAAAAGTCATTCCTTGAGGATGCTGTTTGAATAGTGATCCTGTTTTAAGAATTAATATGTAAATCATTCCACACAATACCATCAGCAGCAGAATAATTATGGAAGCTCATTTCATTTGAAAATTCTAAGTCTCTCATAAAGAAAACTGGTTTTAAGAGAAGTGTTTCCATCTCTTTGACTTCTATATGGAGGGAGTATTTGGGGGAGGGAGGTATTTGGTTTTGTTTATGAATTTAGCGATTATGTGGGTCTCAAAAAAAATAAGGCCAATGATTGAAGTATGTACAAGTGGGTTTATAAATGCTTGATTCATATCACTGACAAGCAGCTTATGAAAGTAGTTAAGAAAGTGGATTCTGAAACTGGACTGCCCAGGACTGAATCCCTTTTCTTGAGCAAATTACTTAATCTGAGTGCCTTCCTCTGAAACAGAGCCAGGAATAACAGCACTAATAATCGTATTACTCATGTCATAAAATAATTAAGAGGTTTGTGTGTGTGTGTAAATGCATTTGGAGTGGCTAAAGATGCATTTGAAGTGGCTAAAACATTTATTTCTCCCAGGATGTAATGAGTTTCCTCACAAATAAGAATCAGCTAGAAGATAAACTGATCAAACCACATATTTGCTACAATTTATTAAAACTCTAGGATTTTGAGATTTTTATAATCTTCATGTTAAAGACAGAAAAAATGCTGCACTATTTATTTGACCCAAGGAAAGCACTAAGTAAATTCAAAGCCTCTAGACCACATACTTGACCAGGATCAGATTAACCTGGAAAATCAGCTTAGAGTGTGTGTGTCGTGTGTGTGTGTGTGTGTGTGTGTGTGTGTTGTTGCAAATACTACTTAAAGAAATTTGAACAGCAGGGGCCTGTTATAAAGTCAGTCACTGACAGTTTGCAGTGCATCTCACTGAACTCCTCGGAGGGAAACAGCCACTGGAAATATGAAAATCCAGTTACAAATCTCCACAGAGCCCTGTGAGACCTATAGATGGATGGACACAGAGTAGAGATGCATATTCCAAATAGGTGACATTTTGATAATACATTCTTTTGAAAGAGACATCAGAAAAGGAGACCTTTACTAGTTCTGTCTTAGAATGTCAGTGGGGTGCTTCAGGGATTCACTGAAGTTCTCATCTTGTTGAACTTCCACCCTTCGCTGATCAAAAACTTTAGTTCTAAAACAAAACTAAATAAATAAAAGTTGCCTTTCTCTCATAAATTCCTCAAGGAGAAACAGATATGCAGTCATAAATTATAGATTCTCTGCCTTTTAAAAAATGGCACTTTGTACAATGTCTGCAATCTGATTATTTTTTAATCTTTTCTCCACACAGTATTTCAGAATTATCATACTACAATGACATTAGGAATTCATATTCAGAAAACTAATGGAGATCCAAGGTTGATGGAGAAGAGCTGAACACCTTGGGAATGAACTCACTATTTTAATACATGTCACAGCTATAATCTAATGATAGCTGTTAAATGTAAGTTGATCTCAAAGTTCCTGATTGCTGATAATGAAAATGGCTCACTGAAATGTAACATGGTTTCACAAATAATTCCATTGGTTTGAATGAGGAACAGTGAACCACAATTTCCATCTTAAGAAGGGGCACTGACACCTAAAAATATATAAATATGCTTTAATACCATGAAAAAAAAAGGTGGGCTACTTGGCATCTTTTCATGTTTATGGAACAAATCCCAAACCCCATAGGACACATGAGACTCTGAATAAATAATGTCATTATATCTACCCAATACATGCCTATATCTGGAAAACAAAGAATAATGTGGCTTTCAAATAAAAATTTTCTATAACCCTTCCTTCATCACTCTTCTCACTAAAACAGATAAAGCATGCCTTCTCTATCAAAAGACAAACAGCAGAGAAAATATTGGCAAACCATGTATCAGATAAGGGTCTAGTATCTAGAATATGAAACAATTCTTAAAATCTAACAGAAAGAAACAAAAACTAAGAAAAGAGTTCAACAGACATTTCTCCAAAAAACATGTGTTAATACTAATGACCAATAAAGCTGAAGACAACTGAAGATGTCTGTCCCTTGTGACTAGTTGCAACCTTCTACTGAGATCTATGTTTGATTTGCATATTCTCTTCACCTAAACCACCTGCATACTAACCGCCCCACCCCTTACCCCTTCAGAGAAGTTTTCAAAGCCCTCTGAGAGGCTGTCTCCTGGGCTCTAGTCTAAGACACTGAATAAATTTGACTCATGGCTTTTATTCTTGTGTGGGTTTTCTTTTTTTTAGTTGACGATTCAGTTCAGTTCAGTCGCTCAGTCGTGTCCAACTCTGCAACCTCATGAATCGCAGCACACCAGGCCTCCCTGTCCATCACCAACTCCCGGAGTTCACTCAGACTCACGTCCATCGAGTCCGTGATGCCATCCAGCCATCTCATCCTCTGTCGTCAATCCTGCCCCCAATCCCTCCCAGCATCAGAGTCTTTTCCAGTGAGTCAACTCTTCTCATGAGGTGTCCAAAGTACTGGAGTTTCAGCTTTAGCATCATTCCCTCAAAAGAAATCCTAGGGCTGATCTCCTTCAGAATGGACTGGTTGGATCTCCTTGCGTCCAAGGGACTCTCAAGAGTCTTCTCCAACACCACAGTTCAAAAGCATCAATTCTTCGGCGCTCAGCCTTCTTCACAGTCCAACTCTCACATCCATAATAGTGCTTAAAGTATAGAAAGAAAAAAGGTACAATACTTGGCTAACTGAATTCACAATCATAGGAATCAAACTTATATATGCGAATATAATTAGAATAATGCTTACTATGTGCATACATGCAACCTTGATCAAATATTGGAAGTATGTCTCAGGAAATGACTATTATACCTTTAATTGGTTGGAGGAAACTTTCTTCAACCTGGGACAGTAGCTGTTTAAATGATGGAAGGCAGAGAGTTTGACAAGCTTTACAAGCAGTGGTCCTGGAGGAAAGCAAGAAATTTGACTGAGATAATTAAAAGCAAACAACAAAAGGATCAGAAGAATCACAGATTTGTATAAAGAGATTTAAAGTAGAATCTTGGTCCAAATTTGGAGGACATTTGGAAAGTCACTATATGATGCAAAGGAAGCAGGTGGCAAGGTTAAAGCAGAAGTCAAATTGATTTAACAGCAGTTCTAAGAAATTGCTGGAGTCAGGCAGGACTGAAGTCTGCAAGTGAAAAGATATAAAACCAGGCCAGGTGGACGAGGCTGGCTCTGAGGCTTGGCAGCTTGTATGCTTGGTTAAGAGTATGATTGATAAAAGCCCACGTGATGCTAAAAGACTGATTGGAAACTGTTTAGAGCAGAAAAAAGTGAACACTTCAAGACCGCTCTCTAGTCCTCTTTTGTGTCCATCTTTTATATAGATTGATGAGAAGAGAAAAGAAAGTCAATTTAGATGATTAAAGAAACACTCTCCTTCCAGCCAGCCATGCATACTGAGTCTGCTGTTTTCAAACACACTGGTGATAGGAATTACCTGGTGGCAATAAGAAATTTCTTTCATTAAACAGAAGGTTTTTCAAAGACCATTCAGTCAAGCAAATGGCTACCTCATTAACCAAACTGGGAAGGAGTCCAAATATTTACAGAATAACTCTATTCAACACCTACGGCCCATCCCACACTTATTTCATGGGCTTTCCACCTTTTCAGCTGAATTAAAGCAGCCCACCATTTTCCCAGGTAGCGTTTCAATGCTTTTCTTTTTTTCTTATTCCAGACAAAGCATGACAGACACTGATAAAGGAAACTATGTATTAATTTTCCATCACCAAAAATAAAAAAAGAAGACATGTTCAGATGCTCCATGCTCCCACTGAGGCTTGGGGTATAAATTCCAAGCCACTCATTTAAACGAGTTCACTTCATCTTTTGTTCAGCTATGCATGAAAACTTAACCAGTCAGATTGCAGAAAACATATAATTACCATGTCTATTCTAACTCTAAAACTCCCTTTAAGTCCCTTTTGAAAGTAAAATTATCTCAAAAAGCAATATTCTGTTTATTTAGTCTCAGATCCTCTCACTTTAAAAAAGTATTACCTGTAATTTGATTGGGGAAAAAAAAAAAGGTTGTTTAATATTTTTGCAGTAGTTTAGTGTACTAAAATAAAACCAGGCTTAAGGAGAAGGTATTTGCCTAAGATCTCCCTGACCTCTACTTAAAACCCACTTTCTACAGTATTTTCTATACACACCCACCCTTAGGTTCTTAGTGACCTCCAATTTCCCCTTTACTCTCAGGATGCTAATAATCAGAAGCCATGACCTCATGCTTCAGAAGGTTCTTATCCAGCCTACCATTAAAATGTACCTGCCTTTGGCTTTAATTTTTCAGAACTTCTCTCTTAAAAGGCACTTTAGTCCTCAGATTTATTTATTAATTATGATTGGCTGTTTATCTTAGCACCCCTCTAAGAAAATGTATTTAAATCCAAACAGGAACCTTCTGTTCATAAATCTTCATTCAGAGAAATAATCCTGATAGTAGGAATGCCAAGCACTACGTAGCAGGCTACTCTGGAGATATGCTGAACAAAACATAAGCAATGGCCTTTTTCAACTTTGCATCAGACTGATTGCCTCAGTGCAGAAAATAAATGCACATGGATAGAAAATCTTCAAAGAGCAAAGCCGAAAAGCTAAGTCACAGGAGTCGTTCATCATAGCATTAGGTAATTCTTGACCCTTAGGATGATTGATGTGTTTAATTTAAACTGGCCTGGGTACACTCAATGTGTCCCTGAAGTGGTAATAGGGTGAGTGGGACAGATGGAGGAGATTTTAATGGAAAGCAGTTTTCTTTCAAACTTCCTGTGTTTTTTTTTTAAATGACAATTTCTAAAGTGTCTTAATAACTGCCATATAATTCGATTCTACCCTATTCTCTGGGTTTCTTCTAAAATGATACTGTGGTATAACATTGTCTTAAGTCCCATTGCATAAGTGGAAACTTACATTACCATATGTAAAATAAATAGCCCACAGGAATTTACTGTATGGCTCAGAAAACTCAAACAGGGGCTCTGTATCAACCTAGAGGAGTGGGATGGGGTGGGAGATGGAAGGGAGGTTCAAAAGAAGGGGATGTATGCATACCTATGGCTGATTCATATTGAGGTTTGACAGAAAACAGCAAAATTCTGTAAAGCAATTATCCTTCAATAAAAAATTAATTAAAAAAATAAAATAATAGTGAAGTATAACTTTGTGTTAAGTCTCATTGCATAAGCCATTTATTTTTAAATAAGTAATAAAGCCTTTCGTAGAGAACTCCTTCAGTTTCTTTTGACGGTAGAATGTGGAGTCAGGTGAAATCCCACTCAATATGTTAAAACATGTTAGCAGACATAATGGAATTCATATTAGTGGGCTCTGATTTAGTCTTTCTGTTTAAGGGAAAATACAGAGGAATTAAATACATGTGACAGAAACAAAACCTATTGTATTGTATGA
This sequence comes from Oryx dammah, assembly GCF_014754425.2. Lineage (NCBI taxonomy): Eukaryota > Metazoa > Chordata > Mammalia > Artiodactyla > Bovidae > Oryx > Oryx dammah. The sequence goes on from NW_024070189.1 coordinate 11,924,278, forward strand.
CTTTCTGGTCTTCATTGCTAATAAAAAAGCTTTTCTATTTGTAATTTAGTTTTCCCTAAATTGGATAATAGAATATGATTAAGTTAGAGTTGTTAAACTCTGGTATTAAAATTTGGTACATGTGTGAAATGTCTAAGTAGTTTTGGTGAAGGAAATGCTTTGACATGATCTGATTTCCCTGATTAATTTTTAATGTATTGAATATTTACACTTATGTGGGCCCAATACTGTGCCAGGTTCTATGGATAAGACTGTGAGCCCCTTTGAACTGTGCCATTTAGATAAGCAAAATACTTAATATCAAAAAGTTTCATGAATAAAAATATAATCAAATTACATATGTAGTACCATGAAATTAAAAGATGCTTACTCCTTGGAAGAAAAGTTATGACCAACCTAGATAATATATTCAAAAGCAGAGACATTACTTTGCCGACTAAGGTCCGTCGAGTCAAGGCTATGGTTTTTCCAATGGTCATGTATGGATGTGAGATTTGGTCTGTGAAAAAGGCTGAGTGCTGAAGAACTGATGCTTTTGAACTGTGGTGTTGGAGAAAACTCTTGAGAGTCCCTTGGACTGCAAGGAGATCCAACCAGTCCATTCTAAAGGAGATCAGCCCTGGGATTCTTTGGAAGGAATGATGCTAAAGCTGAAACTCCAGTACTTTGGCCACCTCATGCAAAGAGTTGACTCACTGGAAAAGACTCTGATGCTGGGAGGGATTGGGGGCAGGAGGAGAAGGGGCCAACAGAGGATGAGATGGCTGGATGGCATCACTGTGTCAATGGATGTGAGTCTGAGTGAACTCTGGGAGTTGGTGATGGACAGGGAGGCCTGGCATGCTGCGATTCATGGGGTCACAAAAGAGTCGGACACGACTGAGCGACTGAACTGAACCATGAATAAAAATTAAATGTGCTTTGAGAGCATGTTGCAAGAGACCCTAATGTAGTCTGGAAGATCAGAAAAGATCTCCCTGAGGAGGTTATTACCTGATCAAGTTCTGAAAGATGCTTGGGAGCTACATGGTGGGCACTATAGGAAGAGACTCAAATGGGAAGTGTGGCCATGAAAGATGATGACAGTGATGGGAGAAAACTGTGAAACATGAAGATGAAAACATAGGCAGAAAGCAAATAACAAAGGACATATTACAACAGGCTAGCAATTTTGTATTCCAGCCTAAAGACACTAGAAAATAATGAAAGTGTTTTAATTAGGACATAGCATGAGCATAGCTAGCATGTGGCAAAGCTACTGTTTTTCCAGTAGTCATGTATGGATGTGAGAGTTGGACTATAAAGAAACCTGAGTGCCAAAGAATTGATGCTTTTGAACTGTGGTGTTGGAGAAGACTCTTGAGAGTCCCTTAGACTGCAAGGAGATCCAACCAGTCCATCCTAAAGGAGATCAGTCCTTGGTGTTCATTAGAAGGACTGATGGTGAAGCTAAAGCTCCAGTAGTTTGGCCACCTGATGTAAAGAACTGACTCCTTGGAAAAGACCCTGACGCTGGGAAAGATTGAAGGCGGGAGGAGAAGGGGATGACAGAGGATGAGATGGTTGGAGGGCATCACCGACTCAAAGGACATGAGATTGAGCAAGCTCTGGAAGCTGGTGATGGACAGGGAGGCCTGACGTCCTGCTCTCCACGGGGTTGCAAAGAGTCAGACACAACTGAGCGACTGAACTAAACTGAGCACGAGCACCTATCCATGTTAACACCATTCTGGTGCTAACAAGGAGAATGGATGGAAATTGAACCAAAGTAGAAAAATCACATTTTAAGTTATCATATCAATCCAGAAGAATGGATTGTAGCTTCAACTTTAATGGAAATTGTAAACTGGAGAGACCTAGACAAACTTAAGAAATAGTCAAGAGGTGATGTAGACAGAATTTAGTAAAGGATGGATTAAAATTTTTAGGAGAAACAGGCCTCTGTCTTTTGCAACTAGATAGATGTGCTGCCATTTGCTGAAATAAAAGAACAGTGAGAGCAGAATCCAGTCTCGTAACATAATAAGCTCAATTTTATCATATTGATCAAACTTTAAGTTCCCTTGAGACATCAAAGAGGAGATGTATTTAAATACACGAATCTGAAACTCAGGAGATAAATGTGAGCTATAGATATAAACCAGGATCACTGGCACATAGATGGCAAACAACATGATGAACATGAAGAGAAAAAGATTCTAGGATGGAATACTGAGAAATTAAACATCTAGTTCAGTTCGGTGCGACCCCACGAACTGCAGCATGCCAGGCCTCCCTGTCCATCAACAAATCCTGGAGTTTACTCAAACCCATGTCCATTGAGTTGGTGATGCCATCCAACCATCTCATCCTCTGTCTTTCCCTTCTCCTCCCACCTTCAATCTTTCCCAGCATCAGGGTCTTTCCAAATGAGTCAGCTCTTCACATAAGGTGGACAAAGTATTGAAGTTTCAGCTTTAGCACCAGTCTGTCCAATGAACATTCAGAACTGATTTACTTTAGGATGGACTGGTTGGATCTCCTTGCAGTCCAAGGGACTCTCAAGAGTCTTCTCCAACACCACAGTTCAAAAGTATCAATTCTTTGGTACTCAGCTTTCTTCATAGTCTAACTCTCACATCGATACATGACTACTGGAAAAACCATAGCTTTAAATAGACAGACCTTTGTTGGCAAAGTAATGTCTCTGCTTTTGAATATGCTATCTAGGTTGGTCATAACTTTCCTTCCAAGGAGTGTCTTTTAATTTCATGGTGGCAATCACCATCTGCAGTGATTTTGGAGACCAAAAATAAATAAATAAAATCTCTCACTGTTTCCACTGTTTCCCCATCTATTTGCCATGAAGTGATGGGACGAGATGCCATGATCTTCATTTTCTGAGTGTTGAGCTTTAAGCCAACTTTTTCACTTTCCTCTTTCACTTTCATCAGGAGGCTCTTTGGTTCTTCTTTGCTTTCTGCCATAAGGGTGGTGCCATCTGCATATCTGAGGTTATTGATATTTCTCCCAGCAATCTTGATTCCAGCTTGTGCTTCATCCAGCCCAGCATTTTTCATGATGTACTCTGCATATAAGTTAAATAAACAGGGTGACAATATACAGCCTTGATGTACTTCTTTCCCTATTTGGCACTAGTCTGTTGTTCCATTTCCAGTTCTAACTGTTGCTTTCTGACCTGCATACAGATCTCTCAAGAGGCAGGTCAGGTGGTCTGGTATTCCCATCTCTTTCAGAATTTCCCAGTTTGCTGTGAAGATTCCATATAATATTGCTGTGCCTCCTAAAGAACTTTCAGAACTTTTACAGTTTCTGTAAAACTAGAAGATGGGTAAATTTAAGGCAATAATATTTGCATTATTAATACAATGAAAAATTAAGGATAACTGGTCTTTATTCAACTCAATGAGCATGCTTATATAAGAAGAAAGATCCAAAACTAGTGGAAATTAAGTTTACTCTCTTGCCATGAATTTGAAAGTTATACTTATTGAAGCCATAAGTATTGAAAATTCTCTATTTAATGGTTTTTTTGTGTCTTAGAGATAAATATTATAGCAGATTCAAACAAACATAGCAAAGATGTTGCTTGAGCTTAAGGAGACCATCAAAATCAGGGAATTCCATGCATGTTCTGTGGCAGTTGAAAATATATTTGTTCACATCTTTCTTATCCTTTGCTTAATCTTCTATGATCTTAGCATTAATTGTTCCTCAAAATTTCTGGCAGGAGTAAACTCATTTGAATTCATGCAAAGTCATTAAGCAAGCTACATTTTCTCTTGGGAATAACCATTTTTGAGTCCATGGATCTCAATCTTCAAAACAGACCAGAGGCTTTCTAATATACGAGACAATAGTGGAACCATTAAACTATAACTATTTCTGTAGAAATTACTTTATCAGCATCTTGGGAATTTTGTCTCTTTACTGATTTCTATGTTTCTGCACTTTTTCCAGCTTTCTGAGATATAATTGACAACATTTTATTGGTTTTAGGTGTAGAACATGATAATTTGATACCTGTATATATTGAGATATGGTTACAACCAAAATTAGTTAACATTCACTACCTCACCCAGTTATTAATACAATTTTTGTAATAACTTTTAGTATGTATCTTCTCAGCAATTGTTAACTATAGTCGCCATGTGTAGTGAGAATTCCTAATAATGTATTTTCACAGCCTTGGAAATTTCACAGAAATAACACCAGGAAAAACAGCATACATTAAGCAAGTATGTTAATGATTATCTTTCAAGTTTTTCTTAAAAACAATCACCCTGTTACAAAGCCCAAGGCCAGACCCAGAAGGGAATATGACTGAGATCATGAAAGCATGGACCTTGGAACACCAGGTGGGCGCCAGGCATGAACGTTGCCTATGCACTTGCTTAATTGTTCCAGAGACTAGCCCAGAAGGGAAGGGCCTGGGGTAAACACAAGAGAATCTGGACCATGTCAGTGTCGTCCATGACATTCAGGAGTATGTGATCAACACAGCATGTCTTGAGAAAGATAAGATCAGAGGAAGTCTTGTAGTCTTTGAAAGTCTTGAAAGTAGTCTTGAAAGTCTTCCTAGCAATTAGGAATTAAAGCTGGACTCAGAGTGGACTCTGCACCTCAGTCCAATAGAGGCTGCAGGTGCCCCAACCAGATTTTGTGTCTGTCATCATTTTCATCACTCCCTCCCAGACCATTAGGGCAACAATCATGCTTTATATTACATCCCCCAACCCCAGAACTTACATATCCTATAACTAAGCTTTGAACTTCTGACCTTTTGCATTTAATCTCTTGATTTACCTCATTATTTTGGAAGAACACCTCAAGTGTTTTTCTGAAGAAAGAATATATAGTGTGTGTGTGTATATATATATATGTATTTTTAATTATCACATGTCTGAAAACATGTTTGTTCTATCCTTGCACTTGACTTACAGGTTACTAAAGCATTCAGTCACATGAAAATCACTTTTTTTCTCATAACCATGAAGGCACTGCCCCATTGTCTTTGAGTTTCCCATATTGCTGTTAATATAAATACTGATTTCTCTTTTCTTTCCTCTGTGATTTTTTTTTTTACCCATATGGAACATCTAAGAAACTTTTCATAACCAATATTTTGAAATTTTCCTATTACTGAGTCTTGGTGTAATTGTTTCTTTGTCCATCATGCTGAACACTCATTTGGTTCCTGCAATATGGAACAATATGACCTTAAGTCTGGTTAATAGTTTTTTATCTTTGTTATCTTTTTTATCTTTTACCCCCTCTCGACTTTGTTTCCTTGAAATTCTTGAAAATTTTGCAGATATTGGAATTTCCGAACTAATTCTCCATCTTTTTTTCCCCACTATTTCATTCTCTTTTTATTCTATTTTCTGGGAGATTTCAATAACTTTATATTCCAAACTTTACAGTGATTTTATATGTTATCTATTCTTTTACTTTTCAAGGTAAACGAATCTTTTACTTTCAATTCAGTTCAGTCACTCAGTCGTGTCCAACTCTTTGTGATCCGATGAACCACAGCATGCCAGGCCTGCCCTCCACTGTGCTGATGTTCAGGAGTCAGAGTCCCTCTGATCCAGCCTCTCTAGTGATTAATCTTCATTTCTTCTTTGGGGGTGGATAAGAGGAGGTATCTGACTATGATGGTTGTGGAGAAAATTGGTCAGTCTTCTCATTCAGACTTTCTGCTGACTCTTCTGTCTATAAGACACCCTTTACAGTTGCTCTCATTAATACTTGGTTCTCCCAGTTTATGACCCTATTGGGTATTCTGATATACAAACTATCTTTGGCCATCTTAATTTTGTCAGTTTGGTTGCCATTTTTATCTTCTTTCCAGTGTCCACACATTATTGATATTGCTCCTCACCAGATCCACCTTCTCTATTTTTTTTTTAATGAACAGCAGTTAATTTGATCCAGACTTTGTTATAAGTTCTTTGCAAGTAATGAATTTTACTGTACCTACAACAATCCTATGGGATAGGCATTTTACAGATGAAGAAACAGTTATGAAAAGGTTAACTAAATTGCACAATTTACAATGTTGGTAAATGCAAACCCTGAATTAGAATCTCAGTCAATTGGCTCTGGGATCCAGGTTCTTTACCCCTTCTCTAACAGACTATTAGTGGGCATGATTTAGCCATGCTGAAAGTGCTAATAGAAACACTTTCCCCACATTTATATACACCAAAAAAAGAGAAGACTCCTTTTTATAAGTTACTTTAACCTTAAGAGTTTTTACCCATTTATCCCTTTGTTTTTCACGCCTATCATGTGTAATCAGAAATCTTAATAGTTCTTAAGAATATTTTAAAGGTAGGCTACATTCATATTTAAAATCTGGTGGTACTGTGTTTAATTAGCAATCAACACATCAAATAACATCAAAACTAGTGAGAAATGCTTGATTTCAAACTAATTCATCTGTTTCTGATCTAGAAATTTCTTTGATCTTAAACTCAACATTAACGCAAAGTACTAGCAGCCTATTAAATGAGGTAGCACATCACCAACATACATACAAGGCAAGGGATATTAAGCTATAAATAAATTCTGTACTGACCAGATCTATATTTATAGGTGCTAAAATAATAAGAGGTGACAAGAATAGGATAAAGCTACTGAAAACGGGTCAAAAGTAGAAATTTGGAATGTTCTAGTCTCAAGGGGAATGTAGTGGTGGTTGAGGGAGTGGACCTGATGGAGGAAAAGTCCACTGAAGCCTGGAGAAAGGCAGAGTATTGCTGGGCAGCTTCTCCCTTCCCCCATCAGTACTTCGGGACAACCTAGGAAATGGGAGAAAATATTTGCAAAAGATGTGACAGACAAGGGCTTAATCTCCAAAATATACAAACAACTCATACAACTCAACAACAACAAAAACACAATTGAAAAACTGGCAGGAGACCTTAATAGAAGTCAGAAGGTACCTAAAAAGCTGCTCATCATCAATAACTATTAGAGAGAAGCAAATGAACACTACAGTGAAGTTCCACTACACACAAACCAGAATGGCCATCATTAAAATTCTACCAATAACAAATGCTGTACAGAGTGTGGAAGAAAGAGAAGCCTCTGAAACTGTTGGTGGGAATATAAATTGGTACAGCCACTGTGGAAAACAGTATGGAGCTTCCTCATAAAACTATAAACAGAACTATGATATAATCCAGCAATCCCCTTCCTGGGCATACACCCAAGACAAAACTAATTCAAAAGATACATGCGCCCCTATGTTCATAGCAGCACTATTCACAATAGCCAAAATGCAGAAATGTCCATCAGCAGATGAATGGATAAAAGAAGATGTGTTATGTGTACACACACACATATATATATGTATGTATAATGGAATATTACTCAGCCATAAAAAAAGAACAAAATGATGTCATTTGCAGCAACATGGATGCAACTAGGGATTATACTACTAAGTGTATTAAGTCAGAAAATAAATACAATATGATATCACTTATATGTGGAATGTTGGAGAAGGCAATGGCACCCCACTCCCCTGCTCTTGCCTGGAAAATCCCATGGATGGAGGAGCCTGGAAGGCTGTAGTCCATGGGGTCGCTGAGGGTCAGACACGACTGAGCGACTTCACTTTCCCTTTTCACTTTCATGCATTGGAGAAGGGAATGGCAACCCACTCCAGTGTTCTTGCCTGGAGAATCCCAGGGACAGGGGAGCCTGGTGGGCTGCCATCTATGAGGTCGCACAGAGTCGGACACGACTGAAGCAACTTAGCAGCAGCAACATATGTGGAATGTAAAATATGGCACAAATAGACACAGACTCGCAGACTTATGTTTGCCAAGGGGGAGAGGGAGAAGCATAGGCTGCAAATTTAGGGTTAGAAGATGCAAACTATTACATTCAGAATAGATAAACAACAAGGTCCACTGTTGGTCCAGTGAACGAACAAGGTTCACTGTGTATAGCACAGGGAACTATAGCCTACCCCTGGGATAAATCATAATGGAAAGGATGATTTAAAAATAATAGATATATGTGTGTGTATAATTGAGTCACTATGTTGTACAGCAAAAATTAAATCCTTGTAAATAAATCAATATTCAGTTTTAAAAACTAGAGGAAAAAAGAACTTAGGGGTTCTGCCTTTCCACACGGAGGCTGGGTAGTTCCTCCTCTTAGAGCCCTCCTGAGACAGGGACTCTGATGGGAACACAGCTTCCTCCCCAGGATCTTCTGAAAAAGGAGCACAGAGGATGTTGCTGTTTTCATAACATATTTGATATTTATATGAGTATCAGACCAGAATATATTTGAAAAACACACAAAATGGCTTTGAAGAAAAAGTCTTGCTGATAATTTTAGCATAAATTATGTAATCCATTGACTTATTCCACATCAAATCTAAAGATACTTGTATTGTGTCATCACATAAACAGATGCAACTTGAAACATTCCAAAAACAGTCATTTGGAATTTTGTCTGGACCTGCATTAAGTAATTGAGAGAATGGAAAGGTTCACAATCTTTACACTTCTAATTCAGGAACTTGAAAACTAAAAGATATGAATTGGCATGACTGGGTTTCTGTTCTTTCTGAAAAATCATTTCTTCAATCAAAGCCTAACAGATCAAGGGAATGGCTTGGAACAATCTGGGAGGAAATAAATTTGGACAGATTGTGAAGAAATAATAGAAATCGTTGTATTAAAGGGAGATGATCCTTTTCTATCCAGCAAATAGAGAATCAAAATCATTTAGATCAGTAAACAGCCATAAACCTCAATTTCTTAAGACTACTTTCAGATTTCTGCCTGAAAAAAAGATTGAGTATCATTTCTAAGGAGCAGATTTCAGATATTTTGATATAAGCTAAAAGAAAGTGATGTTAATAAAAATTGGCATTTATAAAAATGTAGAAGCTTTCTTCATGAGAAACTTTTCAGTGATGCACATAGCTTAGATTACTATGATACTTTTTGAAGATAATACAAAATTCCACTGGAAACTGAACAATATTTTACAATATTTGCATCAATGTTTTAGAATTATAATATTACAGGTAGAATTTAAATTAAGTACATAATATTCCCCAATCCATCTCACTTTTCTTTTACCATGCCTCTCCCTCCTGTCCTCCCAAGAATTAACCATTAATATAATTCAGTATTTATTGCTTCTATGCTTATATATATATTTTTGGGTTGTCAAATAATCCTTTATTTTTCTTTTTCCTTTGCTGTTGTAAAGTTGCAGTTCCTTTCCTAGCTGGGCACTCTACCACACCACTGTTGATATCATCTATGATGTTGTGAGGGTTGCAGCCATCAACATTGCAGCCCACAGACTGGGCAGTCCTCAGGATTTCTTTAATGGTTCTAGAGAGTTCTCTAGCTAGAGATCGATGCTGCATCTGCCAGGCAATGTTGACAGTCTCATCAAAAGTGATATTTTCACTGTGTTTAATGTTTTTCTGCCTCTTTCTGACTCTTGGTGGTTTCTTGAGGGCTTTCATAATCAGGGTAGAAGCAGAAGGTACCACCTCAATCTGAGCCTGTCTGTTCTGAGTGGTCAGTTTCATTGTCATTCTCAGACCCATCCAATCACCAGCTGCCGTGGCAGTGTCATAACCAACAGTTTTTGGAGATAGACCCAGGGGGCCGACCTTGGGGGCCAGAGAAGACGTGGCACCAACTTCCCCACTGGTGCACCTCAGGTACACTTATCTGATCTCGCTGGGATAGAATTTAGGCGGCATGGTGGATTATCAGATGAACCTGGATTCGGGACGACCAAAGAAAGCTGCACCTTTGCCTCCTCCCAGCCAAAAGCCAATAGAAGCCTTCTATACATATACATTGCCTACAAAGGTCCATCTAGTCAAGGCTACGGTTTTTCCTGTGGTCATGTATGGATGTGAGAGTTGGACTGTGAAGAAAGCTGAGCGCCAAAGAAATGATGCTTTTGAACTGTGGTGTTGGAGAAGACTCTTGAGGGTCCCTTGGACTGCAAGGAGATCCAACCAATCCATTCTAAAGGAGATCAGTCCTGGATGTTCTTATGAAGGACTGATGCTGAAGCTGAAACTCCAGTACTTTGGCCACCTCATGTGAAGAGTTGACTCATTGGAAAAGACTCTGATGCTGGGAGGGATTGGGGGCAGGAGAAGGGGACAACAGAAGATGAGATGGCTGGATGGTATCACCGACTCAATGGACATGAGTTTGCATGAACTTCGGGGGTTGGTGGTGGACAGCTAGGCCTGGAATGCTGCAGTTCATGGGGTCACAAAGAGTCGGACATGACTGAGCAACTGAACTGATAAACATTGTAATGAAAATATTTAAATATTCATTTTTGTATACCTGGATGTGCAATTCTCTAGGATAGGGTTTCTCAACCTTGACATCAGGGGCAGGATAATTCTTTGTTGCTGAAGTCAGAAGTGAGGAACTGCCCTGTGCATTGTAGGATATTTACTAGCATCCCTGGTCTTCACCCACCGCAAGTCAATGGTAGTCCCTATTTTATGATCAACAAAAATGTCTCCACATGTCAAATGTCCTCTGGGAGATAAAATCATCCCTGGATTAAAACAAATACAAAAAACAGTGCTCTAAAGTGTACACATTTAAGTGTAACTGCTGTTTTACAGACTGCACTTAGCTTCACAAAATATTGCTGAATTGCCCTACAAAATAGTTTTACCAATTTGCTTTGCAGTCAGTAGATGATCCACTCCTAGATTTATTATGAACTATTTCTAACATAAAAATGATAGTATAATGCAGATAGAAGAGGTGAAGTTGCTCAGTTATGTCCAACTCTGGTATCTCATGGACTGTAGCCCGCCAGGCTTCTCTGTCCATGGGATTTTCCAGACAAGAGCACTGCAGTGAGTTGCCTTTTCCTTCTCCAGAGGATTTTCCTGACCCAGAGATCGAACGAGGGTCTCCCACATTGTAGGCAGACTCTTTACCATCTGAGTCACCAGGGAATTCCCCCATCTGCAGATAGAAGATGTCAATAGCAATTAATATATGTATTCTGAACTTGGTTCAATGAACAGAACGTCAAAATACTTTAGAGACCAATGTGTCCCTATTCTGAAGGCACCCTTCTTTTCCTCGCTTCTCTTTCGGCAAAGGTAACCATTATCTTGATTTGCTTATTCACCATTCCTTTTATTTTCATACCACATAGAAGCACATACCTAAATTTTATGTTTTGGATGTTTTCATATATTTTTCAGTTTTAATGTATGAAATCTACAACTTGGTTGTTTTGTTTTTGTTCAACCTCATGATTATTGTTCATTATTATAATTTTAATTCTAGACGTGCTCATGCCGATAATTGTAATCCATTCACAGGTAAAACATACAATCACAAATCTTTTGTTTTATGGTTTCCAGAATACTAATAAAATAAAAATTCAGCCTGATTTATCATTTAAATATAAACCTAAAATTTATAAACCAAGGCTCAAAATAAGAGTAAAATAGACCTAGGAGAACCAAATGGTCTTAAGTAATCCCTTGGTCAAATCCTGACATTTTACAAGTAAGTCATTGAAACTCAAATTAAAAGACCAGCTATGGTTTATAAACCATATCAATTTAATTGCATAATCCAAGACTAGAATTTCCCAACTCCCAATCATGGTTCTTTCCAATAATCAAACTGGCTCTGCTGTAATCACCTCAGGGTAAAAACTGTGTCTTTTACATCTTTTCCTCCCTTTCTCTTTGACCCAGTGTAGAAGATCATGTCTTATACATAGCAGAGTGAAAATCAAATATTTCAGCATATTTGGAGTTATGCTTCATTAAAGCATGACTAATTTTAGCTGGCAAAACATCTTAATTGTAGCTGATTATTTATTCAAAGAAAATCAAAGGGCAATTTCATTGAAGTCAAGAATGCACTTGGACTCAACTTCTGTGGAAATGTCCGACAGCAGTGCCTTTATGGACAGCAGGTACAAGAGTCCCAGGAGATAAATGGTTCTCTCAGAAGAGAAGTTATAAAGATATGCCACCTTTAAAAGATAAGATATGAAGGAGGAAAGGAAATTGATATTTTTATGATCTCTCAGAAGTAAATGAAAGTAACTTGGAATGATAGTATAATATGGCATTAAGCCTTGCACTTCACTCACTTCATCCCCACCAACTGAGGAACAGCTACAAAACTGTTAATTATATGCATAACTGATATGGAATGTTATTAAACCTGGCATTTTGAAAGTGTACTTCTCATTCCTCTGAAAAGTGCATGCAAATGAAAAGAGATGTGAGACTTCTCATTGAGCTAAATAAAGTTAGACAAGAGTTAGATGACTCATTTAACACATTTAGGAAAATGACATGATAGAATACATTTCTAATCTGTGTGACATAAAAGGAAATAGAACTATATTTGGTCATGTTCAGTGGTTTCCTCCTGCATGGCAGAAGAAAGTCATCTAATTAATTTGGAGTCTCAAATTAACTTCTCAATCAAACCATGACCAGGAACAGACAGCCCGGTGCCCCCTCAGTTCTGCTCCACCTGCTACCACTCAAAGGATCTCCAAGGAAAAAGGATGAGCCTTGCTGACAGGATGGCAAGCACTTCAAGACTTGTTATGTGGAGATAAACCATAATGAAGCATAATGCTGTCTCAACATCTTTGGATTGCTCTGCTAGGAATCATTACAAATTCCACAGTTGTTCTTTTTTTATAGGTGTTTTTATTTTTACTGAAGGATAATTGCTTTACAGAATTTTGTCGTTTTCTGTCAAACCTCAACATGAATGAGCTGTAGGTATACATATATTCCCTCCCTTTTGAACCTCCTTCCCATCTCCCTCCCAATCCCACCCCTCTAGGTTGATACAGAGCCCCTGTGTGAGTTTCCTGAGATGGTGAGATGTATGGAAAAAGTAACACAGCTCTTCTTTTCCTATTAAAAATATATAGTTTTGCATCATTAGATGTACTTATTTTCTTCTATGTGCCAGGCACTGTGCTAGACATCAGGGATAAATTGTAAACAAAGCTCATATACTCCTGACATTAAACAGACTTTAAATGAATGTAGCACAGCTTCAGCTGCTTATGGTGGGGAACCAAGCCATATGCCTTTGGAAGGGAATCAATCTAGAAAAAGTAAGATGTAACCAAACTGATGTATTGGTTATTTTCTTAAGAACATGTCTTATTCTCCCGCAGAATCAAGAAGAATAAATGAGTTAGATACCTGTTTTCAGAGTACAAAGTAATTTGATTCAATTTTAATGAAAGGACAGGGACTTTGTTTTATCATTGTATCCCCAACGTGTAGTGAAGCACTTCAGTTCAGTTCAGTCCCTCAGTTGTGTCCAACTCTTTGCGACCCCATGAATCACAGCATGCCAGGCCTCCCTGTCCATCACCAACTCCCGGAGTTCACCTAACCCATGTCCATCGAGTCAGTGATGCCATCCAGCCATCTCATCCTCTGTTGTCCCCTTCTCCTCCTGCCCTCAATCCATCTCAGCATCAGGGTCTTTTCCAATGAGTCAAGTCTTCGCATCAGGTGGCCAAAGTATTGGAGCTTCAGCATCAGTCTTTCCAATGAAAACCCAGTACTGATCTCCTTTAGGATGGACTGGTTGCAGTCAAAGGGACTCACAAGAGTCTTCTCCAACACCACAGTTCAAAAGCATCAATTCTTTGGTGCTCAGCTTTCTTCACAGTCCAACTCTCACATCCATACATGACCACTGGCACTTAGTACAGAGTAAACATTTAAAGACTGTTAAAAGGAGCACAGAATGATGGAGTAAGGACCTCCAAAAATCAGCAGTCTATAAAAGCAGTGATAAAAATGTCAGGAAAAACAGTCACAATTGACTTTTTCAGAAATATGGAAACTAACCGACATCTCCAGGAGTGCTTTTTCTAGAAAACTGTCTGACTCTCAGTCAGCACACGTTGTATAGAGTTGTAAATGTCACTGCTCCTTTCCCTCTCTCCTCAGCCCCACAGAGCCTCAAAAAGCAGCAGCAGCCTTGGAATCACAGTGGGTGTGATAAACAGCATTCTAGAAACAAATGAAGGGGACAGAAGGAGCTGAGAGTTCTTGCCCTAAAAACGTTATCCACAGAGAATTAAGCTTTGGGCCTGGCTGAAAACGTTTTGGAAGAGCTCCATTCAGAAGGCTTGTCTTCATTTGACCTGACTCAAGGCTTCCTCAGCAAGGAAAGTCCAGCCTCAAAGCATTTTTGGAAAACAATCGATAAATATTATTTCATCCCACAGCTAATGAGGCAGCGGTGGGGCAAACAAGAGGTGGCTGCCCAACTCCTCCCCACCCCTTCCCTCCTCCAAAAAATAAACCAGAAGGCCACATAAATATGCAGGCAGTGCACGTACACAAAAAAACAACAGAAAAGGCTGCACTCTCTGACACTGGCTGACACTGGGGACCTGTGTCAGCTGAAACAGCAAGCAAAGGCAGAGGTGACTAGTGCACCTGCTTCAAGGTTTCTGGATCTTCCATGGCTTTGGCAGAAGGGGCTGGTTCAGACTTCACTGGCAATGGTGCAGAGCAGCTTTCTTTTGACTGTGGCAAGAAAGGCTAGTTGAGGTTTGCTGTCTATTCAGCCCCCTGTCTACAGCAGTTGTAGAAAATTGTGTAACTTCATCTTGACCATCCACACCATCCTGGAGCACTCAATTAGGACGCCATGGTAGATGAGGAGGCCACCTCTGACATCTGCCACTGCAGCCTGGACGCTGAGCTTCCTACATACACAAGCTTCAACCAGCTCATTGGCCAGACTGTGTGCTCCTTCACTGCCTCCCTTCACTTTGACAGCATTCTCAATGTGGACATTAAAAAGTTCCAGACCAATCTGGTACCCGATTTCCACATCTAGGTGACCAATTCATCCAGTGTCTCAGCTGAGAAGCTGCCACAAGCAGCTATCAGTGCCATTAGAGCGCATATCAGCACACCCTCAAGGCCTTTCAGCAAAGAAGGAAACAGTTAGCAATTCAATCCATTTAAGTAAACCTCTGCCTAGTCATTAGGAAACACAGGTTAACTTAGCAGAGACAGTGATGTCCACACACTTAACAAAGAACAGAAACTTTAGGAAATTAGTCCAAGCAATTCACTAAGCAAGGAGCAAAATAATGAATGGCTGCAATGAGAAAACTCTGGAGTTCTGTCATTTTAAAAGTCCAGTTTCCAACAAATTATAAGACACATACAAAAACAAGAAAATATGGCTCATACATAGAAAAAATGCAATCAATATAAAGTTTTCCTGAGGAAGCCTAGATGTGAACTAAACAGGCAAAAACTTTAAATCAGCCATCATAAATAGATTCAAAATTAAACATATTTTACATATAGCCAAAACTAAAGGAAGATATATGAACAATTAAAGAAAAGTGTGAAAAATAGTATGTAGTCGTATCAATTAAGAGATAGGAAGTATATAAAAGAACAAAATAAAATTCCAGTGATGAAAAATACAACTAATGTAAGACAGATTTAGTAAAGAAGCTTGAATTGTAAAAAAAAGAAAGAATGAACTTAATACGTCAGTTGAGATTATCCAGGCCAAAAGAAAATAAATGAAGAAAAATTACCAGAGCCTAAAACACCAGCGGTAAACTGTTAAGCATACTCAGTTCGGTTCAGTCGCTCAGTCGTGTCCAACTCTGCGACCCCATGAACCGCAGCACGGCAGGCCTCCCTGTCCATCACCAAACTAACACATGCATAATGGGAACTCCAGAATGAGGGGGAGGAAGAAAGGGACAGAAATGATTATTTAAGAAGTAATGACCAAAATTTCCCAAATATGGTTCAGATTAACCTACACACTTAAAAGCTCGATGCACTCCAGTGAGGATAATTTTAGAGAGATCCAAAACTACACACATGGTAGTTAAACTATTAAAAGACAGGCAAAAAAGAAAAAAGAGAATCTTGAAACATCAAGAGATATGACTCCACACATACAAGGGGTTCTCAATAATAGCATCTGTTCAAAGACACAAAATAGGTTGAAACTGAAAGGCTAGAAGAAAGATACTCTCTGCAAACAGTAGCAAAAATAGACCTGAAGACAAAAAGTTTTCTTGCAATAAAAAGAATATTTTATAATGAAATAAGTTTCATCAGGAACAATTATAAAAATTTACTTTTATATTTTTATAAAATATAGCAGCTCCTTTTGATAACAGAACCCCAAAATACATGAAGCAAAATCTGACAGTTTGAAGGGAGAAACAGAAGGTTAATATTGGAGGCTTCAAAATTCTACCTACAATACTAAGAAGAATTAGAAGATCAATACGGAAATGGAACACTTGATCAACATTAAGAACCAATTAGATCTAGCAGACATCTAGAGAACACGCCACCTAACAAAATAGAAAAAAAAAAAACAAAACCAGAATATACCTTCTTCTCCAGTGCACATGGAATGTCCTCCAAATTAGGTCATAAAACAAAAACAAATTTAAAAGACATAAATCATAGAGAGTATTATATTCTCCAAACCACAACATAATTAAACTCAATAGAAGAAATGTGAGAAATTTCATGAATGTATGGGCTTCCCTGGTGGCTCATATGGTAAAGAGTCTGCCCGCAATACGGGACATCTGGGTTTGATCCCTGGGTTCGGAAGATCCCCTGGAGAAGGAAATGGCAACCCACTCCAGCTTTCTTGACTGGGAAATCCCATGGTGGAAATTAAGTAATGCATTTCAAAAAAAGAATGAGTCAAAGAATAATCAGAAAAGAAATTAGAAAACATTTTGAGATTAATTAAAATGAATATATCAAAATCTATTGGATACAGATAAATCTTACTTACTATTTACTTATTTATTTATTAAAACCTATTCGATATAGCTGTAAATGCTTTATTAAAAAAGATCTCAAATCCCTGATCTTTCATTTTAGAAAACTTAAAAACACACACACACAAAAGAAAAACCAAACCAAAGTAGAAAGAAGGAAATAATTGAGATTAGAACAGAAATAATTAAGATTAAAAAAAAAAAAAAAACAAGAAAATCAAGGGAGATAATCAATGAAACCAGAAGTAAACCACTCCATTTGATATCAAAACTTACTACAAAGTATAGTCATCAAGACAGTATAATGTTGGCTTATAAATATATACACAGACCAATGGGATAGAATTGAGACACCAGAACACTTATATTTATGATTAACCGACTCTCAAAAAGATGGTCAAATCAGTTTTAAAAAGGATAGAATGGACTTTTTTATAAAAAATGGTGTTGGGACAAGGGAATATTCACATATACAAGAGTGCAGGCAGACTTCTATTCAGACCATATATAGATTAACTAAGAATGGCTCATAGATTTAAATATATTATAAAAGTTCAAACTATAAAAATCTTAAAAGAAAACAGGAGTAAATCTTTGTGAATGTGGGTAATCTTCAGATACACTTATTGTCATCTTGCTAAGTTTTCAGTTATCTACCCAAGATATTAGTAATTAGTAATATAATTAGTTAATTATATTAACTAGTAATATAACTAAATTATATTAGTTATATTAGTAAGCTAATTAGTAATATAACTAAAGTAACACAATTAATTAAAAACTCAAAAGCTTAAGGGAGAAAGAAATGGCAACCCACTTCAGTGTTCTTGCCTGGAGAATCCCAGGGACAGGGAGCCTGGTGGGCTGCCGTTTATGGCCTCGCACAGAGTCAGGCATGACTAAAGTGACTTAGCAGCAGCAGCAGCAGCGGCAAAAGCTTAAGATCTTTCAATTACACCACATTGCCTTCAACTAGATTTAAAAAAAGACATCTATTTTTACTGGAGTCAAGCACAGTTAATATTAAAGCATCACTATTTAAATACAAATAACTGAATAGTGTTTAATATTTTGAGGAAAAATAAATTTTGCCATTGTTTATTGTTATCTTCTGAAAGAGATGGGAATACCAGACCGCCTGATCTGCCTCTTGAGAAACCTGTATGCAGGTCAGGAAACAACAGTTAGAACTGGACGTGGAACAACAGACTGGTTCCAAATAGGAAAAGGAGTACGTCAAGGCTGTATATTGTCACCCTGTTTATTTAACTTATATGCAGAGTACATCATGAGAAACGCTGGGCTGAAGGAAGCACAAGCTGGAATCAAGATTGCTGGGGGAAATATGAATAACCTCACATATGCAGATGATACCACCCTTATGGCAGAAAGTGAAGAAAAACTGAAGAGCCTCTTGATGAAAGTGAAAGAGGAAAGTGAAAAAGTTGGCTTAAAGCTCAACATTCAGAAAACTAAGATCATGGCATCTGGTCCCATCACTTCATGGCAAATAGATGGGGAAACAGTGGCTGAATTTATTTTTCTGGGCTCCAAAATCACTGCATATGGTGACTGCAACCATGAAATTAAAAGACGCTTACTCCTTGGAAGTAAAGTTATGACCAACCTAGACAGCATATTAAAAAGCAGAGACATTACTTTGTCAACAAAGGTCCTTCTAGTCAAGGCTACGGTTTTTCCAGTGGTTGTGTATGGATGTGAGAGTTGGACTATAAAGAAAACTGAGCACCAAAGAACTGATGCTTTTGAACTGTGGTGTTGGAGAAGACTCTTGAGAGTCCCTTGGACTGCAAGGAGATTCAACTAGTCCATCCTAAAGGAGCTCAGTCCTGGATGTTCATTGGAAGGATTGATGTTGAAGCTGAAACTCCAATAATTTGGCCACCTCATGCAAAGAGCTGACTCATTGGAAAAGATCCTGATGCTGGGAGGGATTGGGAGCAGAAGGAGAAGGGGATGACAGAGGATGAGATGGCTGGATGGAATTACCAACTCAATGGATATGGGTTTGGGTGGACTCTGGGAGTTGTTGATGGACAGGGAGGCCTGGCATGCTACGGTTCATGGGGTCACAAAGAGTTGGACACAACTGAGCAACTGAACTGAACTGAAATGGTGAGCATGTGGAGAGTATGCCTTGAGTCTTAGAATATTTTTCAACTGTTAGTGCCTAGTATGTAGTGGCAATAGAATAACCTTTCGTTAAAAGAAAACAGAATCCCATTTTCAGTGAATTTAGTAAGGAAACTGCAGCATTTTTGAAAGCTATTACCCAGCATATGGCTGTTTCAGATTGCGTGCATTCAAGGTGGAAGAGAACACAAGGACAGTCTGTTTTGCATGAAGCCACATAAGAGGACACTATTTACTAAATCATAAGGATATATAAGTGTCCATATTAAATTGAATGATGATTGATAGGGTTGAGAGGCAAAGTCTTCACTAATAAAATATTTTTTAGGTATTTTAGCCTTCAGTTATTACTGCAGTGTCCGTGAACACATAAGTTTCAAAAATTAAAATATAAAAATATTTTTCTTAGCCATAAAGCAGAATGAAATTTTGATATATGCTATAATATGGATGAACCTTGAGAACATTATTCTTAGTGAAATAAGCCAAATGCTGAAGGGCAAATATCATATGATTCCATTTATATGAATTACCTAGAATATGTAATTCATAAATACAGTAAGCAGAACAGAAAGCAAGAAGGGAGAGTTATCGTCTGTTAAGTACAGAGTTTTGTTAGGGACAATGAAAATGGTTTGGATGTAAACAGTGCTGGTGGTTACATAACACTCTGAATGTATTTAATGGCACTGAACTGTATACTTGCAAATAGCAAAAATGATAACTATTATATTACATATATTTTACAATAATAAAAGGAAGAATATGACAAAATGAAACAATTTTGATGAACAAAATGTAGTCAAAAATAAGATAATGCCCTCATCTCAAGATACCTACAGTTATATCTTTGACATAAAAATTTTTTTCTGCAACTTTAGAGGTTTAATAAGAAAATGTATGCTGTTATAAATTTTTATTAAATAATAAATGTATTTCCAAGTCACTGAAAAAAATAAGATTAATAATGATATGCCCCGATTAGCTGGTATCCAGCAGACCTGCAATTAGAAAAAGTTAAAGGAAGTTCTTCACATGGAAGGAAAACAATACATGGTAAAACTTGGATCCACACAAAGGAATGAAAAGTGTCAGTAAAGGTAATATGTGGGTAAATATGAAGGATTTGTCCTCTCATTTTTTCTCGTTAAACTCAAGAACTCACTTTAAATATATGAAACCAAAAATATACAAAATGATGTTACTCCATCAAAAAAGTAACATTTTTTATTATGCATTAGACATATATTATGAAAAAGTTATTTTTAAATTTAAAAGTTTACCAAATATAAATGTAAAAATACTCAACAACATACTAGCAAGTCAAATCTAACAATACAATAAAATTATCATTTTATAATTTTCTATTTTTATTTTATTTTTGTTTTATTTTATTTTATTTTTATTCTAGAGATGCAAGGATTCTTTTACATTAAAAAATCATTCAGTGTGATTCAGCACATTAACTGAAGAATAAAAATCATATGATCATTTCAATAGATGCAGAAAAAACTTTTGACAAAATTCAAAACCCATTTATGACAAAAGTTCTCCAGAAAGTGGGAATAGAAGGAAATTACTTTGACGTGTGTGTGTGTGTGTGTGTGTGTGCATGCGTGCATGCACACACACACACACATGTTAGTTACTCAGTCGTGTCTGACTCTTGCAGCCCCATGGACTGTAGCTCACTGTGACTGCAGCTCACTTTAACTGTACCATGAGCCTCTGTCCATGGTATTCTCTAGGCAAGAATACTGTCGTGGGTTGCAATACCTTTCTCCAGGGGATCTTCCCAACCCAGGGATTGAACCCAGGTCTCCTGCATTGCAGGCAAATTCTTTACTGTCGGAGCCACCAGGGAAGCCCCTACTTCGACATAATAAAGGCCAAGTACGACAAATCACAGCTAACATCATTCTCAAAAGTGAAAAGCGGAAAGCATTTCATCTAAGATCAGAAACAAGGCACGGATGTCCATTGTCACCACTTTTATTCAGTTTTGGAATCCCTAGCCATGAAAATCAAAAAAAAGAAAAGGAAACCAAATTGGAAGAGAAGTAAAATTGTGATTGTTTGCAGATCACTTGATACTATTCATAGAAAGTCCTAAAGATGCTACTAGAAAACTACTAGAGCTCAGTGAATTCAGTAAAGTTGCTGGACACAAAATTAATATAGAGCAATCCCTTGCATTTCTATACACTAATAACAAAACATCAGAAAGAGAAATTAAGGAAACAATACCATTTACCATTGTATCAAAAAAAATAAAATATCTAGAAATAAACCTACCTAAGGAGACAAAAGACCTCTACTCTGAAAACATTAAGACACTGATGAAAGACATTAGAGATGACACAAACAGGTGGGAAGATATGCTGAGTTCTTGGATTGGAAAAGTCAACATTGTCAAAATGACTATACTACCGTATTCAATCTACAGATTCCATGAAATCCCTATCAAATTACCAATGGCACTTTTCACAGAACTAGAACAAAAAATTCTAAAATTTATACGGAAACACAAAGACCCAAACAGCTAAAGCAATCCTGAGATAGAAAAATGAAGCTGAAGGAGTCAGCCTCCCTGATTTCAGACTATACTACAAACCTACAGTCACCAGAACAGAATGGTCCTGGCACAAAACCAGAAATAGATATCAACAGAGTAAGAATAGAAAGCCCAGAAATAAACCCACATACCTATGGTCAATTAATCTAGGACATAAAAGGCAAGCATATTCATTGGAGAAAAGGCAGTATCTTCAGTAAATGGTGCTGGGAAAACTGAACAGCTACATGTAAAAGAATGAATTTGGAACATTCTATACATTAACAAAAAATAAACTTGAAATGGATCAAGGATGTAAACACAAGGTTAGACACTATAAAACTCCTAGAGGAAAATATAGGCAGAACTCTCTTCAACATAAATCACAGAAAGATCTTCTTTTTAAAAAAAATAATAACAGCTAACATTTGTTGAATGTTTTAGTTGTACTTATGGTATCTCAGAGACAGACTTCTTACAATAACTTTGTTAAGAGGATGTTAGTATCAGAAAGATCTTTGTAGATCCACTTCATAGAGTCATGAAAATAAAACAAAACCAAATGGAACTGGATTAAACTTTAAAGCTTTTCACAGCTAAAGAAATCATAAGCAAAATGAAAAGACAACCCACAGAATGGGGAGAAAATATTTGCAAATGAAGTGAACGACAAGAGATTAATCTCCAAAATATACAAACAGCTTGGGCAGCTCTATGCTAAAAAAAAAAAAAAAAAAAAAAAAGCCAATCAAAAACTGGGCAGAAAATCTAAACAGACATTTCTCCAAAGAAGACATACAGATAGCCAAAAAGTACATGAAAAGATGTTCAACATCACTACTTATCAGAGAAATGCAAATCAAAACTACATTGAGGTATCATCTCACACCATTCACACCATTATCAAAAAAATCTGCAAGCAATAAATGCTGGAGAAGGTGTGGAGAAAAGGAACCCTCCTACACTGTTGGTGGGAATGTAAATTGGTACAACCACTATGGAGAACAATATGGAGGTTACTCAAACTAAAAATAGAACTATTGCGTGATCCATCAATCCTACTCTCGGGTATATATCTGGAGAACTATCAATTAGAAGAGAGACATGCACCCGGATGTTCGTTGCAGTGCTGTTTACAGTAGCCAAGACGTGAAAGCAACCTGTGTCCACCAACAAAGGGACAGACAAAGAAGAGGCGGTACCTGTATACAGTGGCAGCCTAAAGAAGAATGAAGTAATGCCGCGTGCAGCAACATGGACGGACCTATCAAACTAAGTGAAGTGAGCCAGACAGATAAAGATACATATCACACGATGGCAGTCATGTGAAATCTAATTTTACAAAAAAAAGATGATCTTATTTTACAAAACAGAAACAGACTTACAGATATTAAAAACAAAATTATAGTTGCCAAGGGGAAATGTGAGGAGGAGGGATAAATCAGGAGCTTGGGAATAAAGACAACATGCACTCCTGTATCCAAGATACAGTATATAAGACAACCAAAAGGACCTACTGTATACCATGATATCTGTACGAAAAAAGAATCTCAAAAAGAATGAGTGTATATATATATATATGAGTCACTTTGCTGTATAGCAGAAACTAACACAACATTATAAATCAGCTATACTCCAATAAAACTTAAATATATTAAAAATAAACAAGTCATATTTGCAATATCACAAATACAAATACCTTACCAAGTTGCTTTTCTTAGGAAAGATCACCCTTAATTTTCAATGTGACCTACATGACCCGACCACCACACTACTAATTTGGAGCATGAAGTATAAAGACAATTCAGTTAATCATTTGAGGCCCTACTTTTCTAATGATTAGACAGTTCAAGAGCTGTGGTATCTTCTTGCATCTTAAGTTGCCCTTCACAATTTGTCCTAAAACCATTGAGTCAAAACTTCAACTGGCAAAATTTGAAAAAAAAAGAGTCAAAGTCTTTGATTTTACTCATTTGTAAAATCTAAAATTCTGTAACCAACCTTCAAATTCTGATTCAGAAGGAAAGAAGGATGAAAGTCTAATAAACCAAATAATAACATGAAAAAAAAAACTTTACCGAAATATTTCTCTTTTTGAAACAAGATGGACTTTAAGAGGAAATTAAAGTGTCCAGAACACATCCAGTTAAAAACAAATGCATGGAAACCTTCTGTACATACACAGTGTGTCAATACTGAAAAAATCTTAAGACTTTTAAAATAAAATTTCCATTTCTTAAAAAAAGATAAGCTCAACTGTCCTTCAGAGACACACAAGATGGCACATGTGTGTATACACACACACATATACACATTTATACAGCTTGAATTATAAGAGCAGATGTGAGATTTAGGGTAAAAAAGGGGAAAGGAATTTTGAGTCATCAGAGTCCAGAAAGATCTCCGCCTGACAAAGAATGAACCTATTTAAATTGTAGGTAATTTTCTCTTTCCTCTTGGTAAAGACCAGATGGCTATGTGAGGTAGTGTGTATTAAACCAACACACATGGGAGAAGTTGCCAAACACATCCAACCGGAACTAAAAGGGATATTTTTTGCACAACAGAATTCAACATCCCTCTTCAGTGTTTCAGCCAAAACATCCCTGTTAATTTACTTCCATAATGGAGACTGGCAATCTGCCCTGATAGTTATTTAGAATAGTACCCATAAATTTCCATGCTTTCAGTGCTACTTGACACTTTATACTTTGATTCCAATGTTGATTCAAGCTATCAATCATGTATTATTTAATTGAAAAATAAAGACATTTTAACTTTATTCCTTTGTTTTACACAGTCTTTCTTTGAAAAAAAAAAATTGTGGCTAATATTAAGCCACAAAGAAAACGTGATTAGCATTACCCAAAGTAAACAAAACCCTTTTGCTAATGCCTGATCGTGTGGGAAATATTTGCAGCCACTGCACAATAAGTTTTTCAAAATATGAGTTGATAGATGAATCTCTCAAGCTCCTATTTATTTCCATTATTCTACTTTTTCCCCCCACTAAAACCTAAAATCCCTACCTAAAATTCCTTGTCCCAAGGAACATATTGCTATCTGTCTTTTACTTCAAAGACTGGGACCCGGTAATACTCTAGAGTCCTTTGGCAAGTGATCAGGCAATCAAGGGCTGTGACCTTGGTCACCAATATTGAGAAGGAATCATACATCTATTTAAAAAAAAAAAAAAAGGAAAGCTTTTTTTTTTAGAAAATCCATTGCTCTCTATAAATATTTGAAGTTTGAAGGCTCAATTCATTACAATTTCACTCTTTCAACTATTTCACTCAAAAATAGGAAATACTATGGATATTCCACTAGGTTTCCCTCAGTACCAGAATCAAAGGGTGTGTGAATCTTCAATAGTTTTCTCTCATTCAAGCTAGTCAGGAAACAAAATGCTGTCCTCAATAACTTTGAAAGTTACTTTCCTGACGAAACCAAGCGCTATTAGAACTGGAAGCGGTAATTTTTCTAGAGAATATATAATTCAGGATGAGTTCAACATCTCTATTTGTAATGATCTAACTCATGGGATCTCTCAGATTCAGTGAAGCGGATGAATGACTCAAAGGACAATCAAGAAATAAGCCAAACTCCTTATCAGCCTGGGGAACAGCAGGTGAAAAAATAGAATGCAAGGACATGCCGAACAACATGTCTCATACAAGACAGCTGCTTGGTACTATGTCGCAGTCATTAGATACACTAGCATTCTATTCTCTGTTTTATCTTTCAAGGATAATGATTCAACATAATGCTTGAATCTGTTTCTTACTTTATCAAGATTATATATCTTGACTTTCTGCAAATTCATTTTAAGAAACAAACTCCCCTATATTTCCCTTCCAGGTTTTCCTCTTTTATAGGCTTCATAAAATTCTGTTACCTAGAGCATCTCTGTCATTGGAAAAAAACACCATCTTATAATATCTTCTTGACGTTCATTAAAACACCTGTACTTTCATTAGTTTTACTTCATTTTAAAAAGTTCACAGTGATTTTAGTTATGGTTACAGAATTTTTTTTTCTCCGCATAGCAGTTTAGTATAATTTAACACAGAGAGAACTAAAAACCTAAGTTAAAACCATCCTGTAGTTTTGTTTTATACTTTTACCACAATGTCCTTGTAAAGACTGGGATTTTTTTTTTTTCCTTTTTAAAACTTTTTTTGGTGAAGACTTTACCAAAACACTAAAATTATGTATCTCTTGATCATACCAAACATTATCTAAAATCTTCCTTCCTGAAGATAACCTTCATTCATCCCTCTAATTTGGGTTTAGACCTGATCAGGCTATTATGAGTTTATTCCCTACCATATTTCTCAATATTTTCAATAGCATTTAGGAAATAAGATATTGTCTTAGGAAATACATGCCAGGTTCTGAAATATGCGTATCTTTTTAATCCAGCTTCACAACTTCTGCCTTTTGCCATGAGAATACCCTTGCTAGCAAACAGTCTTTTTAAGCAAGTCTCAAAATGGCTCAAAATTACTAAGATGGCTCAAATTTGGTTCCCTTTTACCTGTGCTATTTTTACACAGAACACTTATACATTACTATATGTCTGCTCATTTGTGTGTATATTAGGAATCAAAATCTCACTTCTGGCATCAGCACCTTGTTAGTATCTACTCAACAGACTTCCTAATGAGGACCAGTACACTACAGTGTTAACCTATTAGGGGTGTGTAATTTGCATATACATGGAATCTTAGCCAAAAGGAGGTGGATGGTAGAGACAGCATGTGTACTAATAATATCTCTGGGTCTCTGGCTAGAAGCCCTGGACCTTGCTCTTTTTAGAGCTCTCATACTGGATTCAATCCACAGTGATGGCCTAAGCACCTGTCACAGAGAGAAAGCATTAGTACCTGTACAGCGACTAATGGACCATTACAAACATCTTTTAAAGGTTAAAGCATTATGGTGTTCTTTCCATATTTCCTCTCTTTCAATTTTTTTGGAGAGAGGAGCAGATAAGGGGTTTATTTTTAGTTGAATGATTGATCTATGTGTAATTGCTGAAAGATGGGGAGCTTTATTTCTTGGTATTTTATGCCTTGAATAGGGGTTTTTTAATAATTGAAGTATAGTTAATTTATAAGGTTGTGACAAGCAAAGTGGTCAAATATACATTATTTATAAAGATGTATGTATTCTCCTAGATTCTTTTCCATTATAGGTTATTATAAGATATCGAGTATAGTTCCCTGTGCTATACAGTATGTCCTTGTTGATTATCTATATTGTACATCTATTTTGTCTCAATCCCAAACTCCTAACTTCTCCCTTTTCTGCACTTTCCTCTTTGGTAATCTATGTCTGTATAAACAACTTCACTGGTGTCTTTTTGTAAAGATTCCACCTATAAGTGATGTCATATGATATTTTTCTCTGGCTTATTTTTTTAGTGTCATTATTTTAGGCCCATCCATGCTGCTGCAAATGGCATTGTTTCATTGAATAAAGTTTTGATTTCCTCCTTCTTGGCCTGGAGCTATCTTCCCAAGTGTGCTTCCTTGGTCTGAGACCAGAGAGCCTCAGCCTGGTCAGCCAGGAGCTTTGGACTTTTATTGGCCTCAGCTTCTGGACATGTTCAAGAGAACACACTGGGTCAAATACATTTCCATTCACCTTTAAGTACAGACTGACACAGGTGGTAGTAAATTGTCCTAGATTCACAAAATCTTATGTGAAGCAGAGTTGCCATTCTCCTCGTCTAGGGTACCTTCTCAGGCACCCCAGCACTGGCAAGACCCTTTCTCAACTTGTGACCATATGCCTGGTCTCCAGGCAGGCAAGGTGTTCTAGATCAAGCTAGCAGATGCTCAGCCCACCCATAGTCAGCATCCAGATCTGCTGATGGGAGTTGGCCTTGGAGACTGCATTGGTCTTATCGGGATCCAATCAAAATTTTTGCCAGAACGCAAGACAGTGGAGGCAAATGTCTTCTGAAGAGTGAGTATACTCATGGCTGCAGCAGCAGCAGCAAAAAGAAAACTTCTTTCCCATGTTCTAAAAGATTACAGACAGGGGTGGTACATGTATAAATATGAAGATTTACTTCAGACAAACATCTGAAGTTTGTCCACTTTTTTATTACTTATTTATTATTCCTCTGTCCACAGGATATTCCAGGCAAGAATACTGGAGTTGTTTGCCATTTCCTTCTCCGGTGTATCTTCCCAATCCAGGGATTGAACTCGGGTCTCCTGCACTGCAGGCAGATTCTTTACCAACTGAGATACCAGGGAAGCTCTACTTTTTTATTACTATGGCAACCCACTTCGGTACTCTTGCCTAGAAAATCCCATGGGTGGAGAAGCCTGCTACAGGCTATAGTCCATGGGGTCGAAAAGAGTCGGACACGACTGAGCGACTTCACTTTCATTTTCATAATAATAAACAATGTTTTTAATATTATGTTGAAGCATTTTATACTAGTATGACAAATTTAAAATTTTTATCTCTGGAACTACGTTATTAAGGTCAAAGCTTTCACATTATTAGACTTAATGTACCATGATCCACATATAGATCTCTTGTAAAAAGAAAGTGTAGTTGCTCAGCTGTGTCTGACTCTTTGTGACCCAATGGACTGTAGCCTACCAGGCTCCTCCATCCATGGGATTTTCCAGGCAAGAACACAGGAGTGGGTTGCCATTTCCTTCTCCAGGGTATCTTCCCAACCCAGGAACTGAACCTGGGTCTCCCACACTGCAGGCAGACTCCTTACCATCTGAGCCACAAGGGAAGCCCAGAACCCTTGTAATGATTAATTTTAAATGTCAACTTGACTGGGCCACGATGACCATATATTTTCTTAAACATCATTCTAGGTATTTCCGTAAAGATTTCTTTTGGGTGAGATTAACATTTAAATATGAAGACTTGGAGAAAAACAGATTATCCTCTGGTGTGGGTGGGCCTCACCTAATCAACTGACACACTCACTAGCATAGCCTCCTCTTGAACAAAATGGAATACTGCCAACAAGGTTTCTTTGAACTTGAGACTCTTCCTAAGTCTACAGTCTGTTCATGAATCCTAACCAATGTTAAGTTCGTAGATCAGATGTTATGTTCATGGATCTTAAATAATTGCATAACGCTAACTCCTTAAAATCAGTCTATCCCCGCTCCCCTCTCAATATATATATATATATAAGATATAAAATATGCTATACATATAATAATACAAATATAATTTAAATAACTATATGTATACACTTATGTAGTATATATTACATATAATATATATTATAGCAACTAATTAGAATATAATTACATATTATATAAATCACATCCTATTGTGTCTGTGTATATGTATATATATGCACACACACACACACACACACACACATATATATATACATCCTGTTTCTTCTGTTCCTCGGGAGGACCCTGAGGACCCCTCCTTAGCTCTGAGGACTACCAAGCTAAAGAAGAAAAGCTATTATGGTGAACACCATAATGTGCTGTCCAGACCTCAGTTTTCAAATCAACAATTTCATGAAGCCAGAAGAAAGCCCCCCGCTGCCAGCTGTCTTTAGGGATTAACTCATCTGAGAAAAAAACGATCTTGCCCAGATTCTCACCTCTTTCAGAAAGAGCCCGCCCAATGCTGGGTCAGTGCAGGGGTATACAGGTCAGCCCCTTCATGTCAACTCAGAACAACTTTGATGATCTCTCCAGCTTCCGAGATGAAGCCTTCGTCAGGTTTGAAATGCCCAGTCCTGCCTCCTTCCCTTTTTCTCCCATGGGCGTTACTCCCCAGAACAATCCCTGCTAAGTGACCAACGTGCTAATCTGCATCTTAGATTCCTCTTCTGAAAGGCTTCCCTGTGGCTTAGCTGGTAAAGAATTCGCCTGCCATGGGGGAGACCTGGGTTGGGAAGATCCCCTGGAGAAGGGAAAGGCTACCCACTCTAGTATTCTGGCCTGGAGAATTCCATGGACTATAGTCCATGGGGCTGAAAAGAGTTGGACACTACTAAGCGACTTTCACTTTCTGAAAAAATGAGGCATGCAATAGTATTTTTTTTCTGCCCTGGTATCACTTTGCATTACCTTCCTCCCAGCTCATATCAGTGCAGAGTATATCAGCAGTCTGACCCATACATCAATATTCAACCCAGAAACAAGATAGCGATCTCTTCTTGGAACACTCCTTATTTCTACAGGTGATTTTCCTGATGCTCTCCTAACTTCGCTTGGCAGGGTAGTGCAAAACCTCCCCTTTCTCCTTGCCATCCCATCTGCTGCATCTGCAGTTCTCTGCATCTGGAGCTGTCATCCTCAATCATGCCTCCAGAATCACAGGTATACCGTTCAAGTTCTCCACAGGGACTTCTCACTTTGCTACACTGCAAAGATGGCACCAAGAGAACACACAGATTAAAGCTCAGCAATCTAACAGAAGAACAAGATTCTGCTGGCTATATCTGTGCCCCTAAGAACATTTCTATTGAAGCCCTCCCTCACTCAACTTGATAGGACAGGTCACCCTTCCAACCCCCCTTCTCTCATAGCACTTCTCTCCATAAGGACTCACTGAAAGATTTAAACATAAAATGATTGAGATTATTTGTTAATTTTAGCTATCTGTTGCATCTTTATTTTATGTTCACAAATATTCTTTGTATGACTATTATTCCCATGCCTGACAAGTTTGGGGCTTGTCTTCATATGATCTGGCTCAGGACTTACTCAGTGACAAAAATCCAGTCTTAAGGCATTTGTAGAAAACAAAAATAGAGTGTCCTCAAATTTGTGCCCCCTTTGGCATACAAAATTAGTCAATATAAAGTTCCATCACATTTGATGATGCTAATGAGAACTGTGAGTAGTCACTGCTTCTGGGGTTGTTTTTACTCAAGGGCCCGACTGTATTTTTGACCCAACACTGTAAGATGGCTAGCTGGTGTCACGGGTGCATTTCTTTCCTTGGACCAGAGTTCTCTATTCAAAGCTAAATGGGTGCTGGCATTATTCAGAACATAGAGCAATCGTTTAAGCTAACCAGCCATCCTATTAAAACATAGATCTTCTGCATCTTCACTGAGTCCTCAGAAGGATGTGATTGCATGAATTCTTGTGAGAGGGTTTTGCGTGGACACCGCAGCCATGAACTGACTTATAAATTTGTACTACGTGTACTTCATGAAGTCAGAGTCCTCTTTCTACCCTCAGTTCAGTTCAGTCGCTCAGTCATGTCCAACTCTCTGCGAC
Source organism: Oryx dammah (assembly GCF_014754425.2). Lineage (NCBI taxonomy): Eukaryota > Metazoa > Chordata > Mammalia > Artiodactyla > Bovidae > Oryx > Oryx dammah. The sequence goes on from NW_024070189.1 coordinate 11,955,076, forward strand.
CCCATGAATCGCAGCACACCAGGCCTCCCTGTCCATCACCAACTCCCGGAGTTCACTCAGACTCATGTCCATCGGGTCCGTGATGCCATCCAGCCATCTCATCCTCTGTCGTCCCCTTCTCCTCCTGCCCCCAATCCCTCCCAGCATCAGAGTCTTTTCCAATGAGTCAACTCTTTGCAAGAGGTGGCCAAAGTACTGGAATTTCAGCTTTAGCATCATTCCTTCCAAAGAAATCCCAGGGCTGATCTCCTTCAGAATGGACTGGTTGGATCTCCTTGCAGTCCAAGGGACTCTCAAGAGTCTTCTCCAATACCACAGTTCAAAAGCATCAATTCTTCGGCACTCAGCTTTCTTCACAGTCCAACTCTCACATCCATACATGACCATTGGAAAAATGATAGCCTTGACTAGATAGACCTTAGTCGGCAAAGTAATGTCTCTACCCTGGCACCAGGCAAAAGAACATCCATTATATATAGTATGTATGCTTTAATACTTAAAGTAATAGCCTACCTTCTTCTGCCTTCAGACTAGAGATGGTGTCTCCTTCAATAGCTTGGTCTAATTAAATAAATTTTATCTCTCTGCTTTAAAAATATCTTCAGATTAAATCTTTGATCATGTTGTGTTTTTTTCTTTTTGAAGTTCATTTCAATGACACTATTCTTTAATCTTAAAATCCTTTGCTAAAAATGCTCCACCTTACTGATTAGAGTCTACAGTCTCTTTCAAGCCATCAGTAAAATGTGTCCCAGGAGGAAGAAGTCAAACAGAAAAGATCATTCAAGCATTTCTCAATTAGTTAAGGAACTTCTCATGCATCTCATTTATGGTTCCAGGTGAGCAGAACACCTCAGAAATGTTTTCTTCAGGTCAAAGGGCACACTTCACATGATAGTTAGCCAGATTTTTGTATAATTACATCATATGGGGATTTAGGCCTTCTATTACTTTAGTTGCATATGATATGAATAGAATTTGCTAAATCATGACCTACTGAGAAACAAAAATAATTGAGAAAGTGACCTTGGCACTTTAGGAAAGGAAGCAGAGAGGCTTTTGACAGCAGAAAATAATACAATTATTAGTAGGCTAAAGTTCAGGGGAAAGAAGCTATAGTCATGTGAAGGGAAAAAAAATGGCAGCTGACTGTGTCTGACATTTTTTACATTGTTCAGTAAAGACTTAAAATGTTTCACATACTAGTACCCCATATTAAATGATACATGAAAAATTAAAGAAGAATTATGGTGGATAAACAAGTGCCTTGAATTAGATATTTGGCAGCTTTATTTTCCATGATTATCAACAATTAAACTTATAGAAAGCATATAGAGCCCTCAGGTGAATAGTGATATCAGTCATGGCTGTGGAATTGAATAGAAGAGAAACATTTTAAAAGGTTAGGTTTAATGTAAATATTAATTGCATAATAATTTTCATACATCTATGTATGACTGGAGTTAGGCAAATCAAATTGAAAATTTCTGTTCTATTATTTACTAGCTGGATAATCTTGGCCAAAGCATCAATTTTTGCTGGTTTACTAATGTACAAAATGGGGTAGATATTGTTGGACCTTTAAAAGGATTAAATGAGAAAATATATGTAAAGCAGTTTGACATCCAGCATATACTAAATACTAATACATTTGAAAATATTTAACTAATAATTTTTTAGAATATGAATGGTAAGAATAAGATTGAAGTTTTGGAACTCAAATTCAGTTTCCAAGAGTGTTTTACCTCCAATAACCCTATATGAAAGTCTAAAAGTATACAGTGAAACTCATGGCAAGAAAACAGCAGACTTTTTCATCTTTCCTGCATTTGCCTTCATCTTCCCTTCCCCAACTTCTATGATAACTTCTGTTAGCTTTTTTGAAAATTCCTCTCTAAATTTTCATAATCACATGTCCTAAAAATTTCCCTATAACTTTTGTGAGAATAGGATATAATATCATGTTCAGTTCAGTCACTCAGTCGTGTCTTTGCAACACAATGGACTGCAGCACACCAGGCTTCCCTGTCGATCACCAACTCCCAGAGCTTACTCAAACTCATGCCCATTGAGTCAGTGATGCCACCCAACCATCTCATCCTCTGTCGTCCCCTTCTCTTCCTGCCTTTAATCTTTCCCAGCATCAGGGTCTTTTCCAAGGAGTCAGTTCTTAGCATCAGGTGGCTAGATTATTGAATCTTCAGCTTCAGCATCAGTCCTTCCAATGAACATTCAGGACTGATTTCCTTTAGGATTGACTGATTGGATCTCCTTGCAGTTCAAGGGACTCTCAAGAGTCTTCTCCAACACCACAGTTCAAAAGCATCAGTTCTTCAGTGCTCAGCTTTCTTCATTGTCCAACTCTCACATCCATACATGACTACTGGAAAAACCATAGCTTTGACTAGATGGACCTTTGTCAGCAAAGTAATGTCTCTGCTTTTTAATGTGCTGTCTGCTGCTGCTGCTGCTGCTAAGTTGCTTTAGTCATGTCCAACTCTGTGCGACCCCAGAGATGGCAGCCCACCAGGCTCCCCCATCCCTGGGATTCTGCAGGCAAGAACATTAGAGTGGGTTGCCATTTCCTTCTCCAATGCATGAAAGTGAAAAGTGAAAGTGAACTCACTCAGTTGTGTCCGATTCTTAGCAACCCCATGGACTGCAGCCTACCAGGCTCCTCCACCCATGGGATTTTCCAGGCAAGAGTACTGGAGTGGGTTGCCATTGCCTTCTCCAAATGTGCTGTTTAGGTTGGTCCTAACTTTTCTTCCAAGGAGCAAGCATCTTTTAATTTCATGGCTGCAGTCATCATCTGCAGTGATTTTGGAGCCCCAAAAAATAAAGTCTGTCACTGTTTCCTTTTCCCCATCTATTTGCCATGAAGTGATGGGACCGGATGCCATGATCTTCGTTTTCTGAATGTTGAGCTTTAAGCCAACTTTTTCACTCTCCTCTTTCACTTTCATCAAGAGGCTTTTTAGCCTCTCTTCACTTTCTGCCATAAGGGTGGTGTCATCTGGATATCTGAGGTTATTGATGTTTCTCCCAGAAATCTTCAACCCAGCTTGTGCTTCATCCAGGCTGGCTTTTAACATGATGTACTCTGCATATAAGTTAAATAAGCAGGGTGACAATATACAGCCTTGACATATCTAGAACCAGTCTGTTGTTCCATGTCTGGTTCTAACTGTTGCTTCTTAATCTACATACAGATTTCTCAGGAGACAGGTAAGGTGGTCTGGTATATCAAAATTCCTTAGGATGTTGGGCAACTCAGTTTTGTTCTAATCGCCCATTTAGAAATTCACGTGTCCCTGTAGACACACGGTATTTGAGAGATGGTCCAGCAGACTGTGGACACTAACACCAGTCTCCAGAGCATCAGTTGTTCCACATACAAGCCACACATGCACAGAACCAAGGGCCAGAAGCAGTCCTGACAGATCATTTCATTTCTAATTATTAAATGTTTGTTCATTCTTAGCTTTTATCTGCTTAGTCCCACAGAATACTATGGTCATTTGAAACAAAGGTCCTGATTAAAAACTGCATTCAGCAAATTTGATCAAACCATGAGAGACATCAGATTTCTAGGATTTGTTTCCATTTTTTCCCATTTTTCTTTTATTTAAAAGTCACACAGCTTAAAGATTTAAACACAAGACATAACACCATAAAACTTCTAGAAGAGATCATAGGCAAAACACTCTCTGAAATAAACTGTACCATTGTTCTCTTAGGTCAGTCTCCCAAGGCAATAGAAATAAAAACAAAAATAAACAAATGAGACTCAATCAGTCTCAATTACAAGATTTTGCACAGCAAAGGAAACCATAAACAGAAGGACAACATATGGAATGGGAGAAAATATTTGCAAACAATTCAACCAATAAAAGCTTAATTTCCAAAATATACAAACAGCTCATACATCTCAAATAAATAAATAAAAACAAATAAACAATTGAAAAATGAACAGAATACCTAAACAGACATGTCTCCAAAGAAGAATTACAGATGGTCAATAGGCACATAAAAAGATGTTCAAATCACTAATTATTAGAGAAATGCAAATCAAAACTACAAAAAGGTATCACCTCACACCAGTCACAATGGCCATCATTAAAAAGGTCTACAAATAAATAACAATGCTGGAGAAGATGAGAAAATGGTGAGAATGTGAGTTGGTATAGCCACTGTAGAAAACAGCATGAAGGTCCCTCAGGAAACTTAAAAATTTAATTATCATATGACCCAGGAATTCCACAGCTGGGCATATATTCAAACAAAACTCTAATCCAAAAGATAAATGCACCCCTATGTTCATAGCAGCACTGTTCACAAAAGCCAAGACATGGAAACATAAACATCCACTGACGGATGAATGGCTAAAGAAGATATGGTACATATATACAATGAAATATCACTCCGTCATTAAAAAAAAAGAGAACAAAATAATGCCATCTGCAGAAACATGGATGTAACTAGAGATTATCATATAAGTGAAGTAAGTCAAAGAGAGAAAGACAAATACCATATGATATCACTAATACATAGAATTTGAAATATGGCAAAATGAACCTATTTACAAAACAGAAATAGACTCATAGACATAGAGAACTGAGATGAAATGGGAGGTGAGGGTTAGTAGATTCAAGCTACTATATACAAATGGATAAACAAAAAGGTCCTACTATATAGCATAGAGAACTATATTCAGTATCCTATGAGAAGCCATAATAGAAATGAATATAAAACAAAGAATGTATATATATATGTGCACACACACATATGTATGTATGACTGAATCAATTTCTGTAACTTTACTTCTGCAACAGAGCAAAGTAACACAACATTGTAAATCAAATCTATTCCAATAAAAAAATAAAATTAGAAAAAATATCTCACAGATCCATAAAGAAAAACATGATTTTTTCCTACTATGTAGGAGCTTGTGAAGAAAATTTAAGCTTTTTAAATCATTAAACAAAAGAACGACCAAATATATATGATAAAAAATATTTGTAAATTATTCAGGAACTAGGAAATGACCAAAAAATGGTTAATGTGAATATACAAGAGATCAAAGTAGTAGTATCAACCTATATTTTAAATATAGGAATATCTTATTTATTGAAGCATTACTTACCTTTTATATCATTTTACTCATAACACTTCTGATGAGATGGAACATGAGCTGTTGTTATGAAGCTATTATACCCAGTAGAACCGGAATTGTTAACCAACACCAAAGCACAGACAAGAATCTATTCAAAGTTCCCATTTGAATCTAAAAACAGATTTTTCAGGTACTAAATGAAACTTTACCTAAAGGGCCATTTCTTGACAGACAAATTAAGTGACTTCAAGATCAAACATACTCAATTTATATCAAAAGTCAATGCTTAGGGGGCAGAGTAAGCGTAATGCAGCGTACTGAGCACAAGTCATCTGCAATTTTGCCGAGGTTAACTAGCAGAATGTTAAGCTTTTTGATTTCTAGCATGAAATATCATTTTAGCAAATCCTATATCTACACTAAACATTATTTTAGCTGACTAAAATCCATTTGGAATTCTATTTCCTACACAGAGTAGTCTTCCTTTCCATGAGTATAGAAGAAATGCTTTAAACTAAAGGCGTTTGACAACTACAGAATAACTTGCCTTTTCAACATACTCTAATCCAATACATCTACAATTCTAGAGTCCATTTAACAACACTTTGACTGCATTCTACCATCTCTGCTTAAGAAATTGTTTTTCATTTAAACATAACAAACCACATGTAAATTCTGGAAGTTCAGTTTGGAATTGGGAAAATAACTCAGATTCTAATAATTTTGCAATCATAATTTATTTTTGTAAAAATTGTTGTTATAGAAGTAAGGAGGTTAAAGCATTTCTGCATGAAACATTTAGTTATAGCAGTCTTTCCTGAATATTATCACTTACAATAGTTTAACACAGATCATTTAATTGTTCTGCATCTGAATTTTATCATTTTCATGGTTAGGATATTAAATCCAAGTAACATTTTGATGCGACATTAAAAAAATGCGATATGTATATGAAAGTACAAACTATATAAACTATAATGTTTAGCCAATTTAAAGTTTTTATATTTCATCAATGTAAATCAAACAGGTAATTGAAGGCCCATGAGGAGTTAAAATTGTTGGACTCTAGGACATTTTACCAACTTAGAGTGAGAATACTGTAATGTCCATTTTATATGTTATTTTAGCAGTAAATATAAAAGAATGTATGTTGCAAACAGATGGATCTCTATAATAGGTATAATCAAAATCGGTTCCATTTATTGATCCAATAGCAGAATTTACATATGGTGTACTCACCATTGATCTGACCTTCATACCAAAGAATCTCTTTGTAGAAAATACTAAAGACAAACATAGTAACTAGCACTTGACTTTTAGATAATTGTGTATTGTATCTTTTGAAGATTTTTACTTCTAGATATTTTAGTCACCTGACTATTAAAATTAAGATATGCTTCTGTAAATCCTATCTCTATTAGAGATTATTTCTGCTAGTGTTCTACAAGAACTACAAATATTTTCTTTGAAGAGTTTTAATCATTCCCATTTTTTTCTAAAATACTGAAAATTCAGAAATTTTATCTATGCTTTAGAAAATATTTGAATAGGTTTAGTGTGAAAGATATGATATCAATTCTGATTTTTCACAAATATTACCTGCCTTACAACCCAAATAAAGCTGATAATTTGATTTTCATGATTTCTGGCTCAGTTTTTTAAAGTACTTCTATACACTACAATAAAATACTTTTTAAAAGAGATAAAATAATTGCAGAGGGGGTAAAGTCACTGTTTTCAGATGAAGTGATTTTATACATGACAAATCTAAAAGAACTATCTAAGAAACTGGGAGAGTTCTGGAAAAGGACTACTCAGCTGTCAGAAAATACATTAATAACAAACTTCATACACCAAAGCACACTAACTACCTCCTAATAAAGTTCAGAAATATGTGAAAACCTTAAAATTTTAAAAATATTGTAATAAGTGGGAAGTTTTTTTAACTAGAAAGACTCAGTGCTGTTTATCATGTTTGTATTTCTAGAAAATTATCTCACAGATTACAAGCCCAGTGAAAATATCATTTTTTGTCAAAACACAATAAGAAATTTGATACTCAATCTGATAGAAATCAACCTCCGTGGTGGCTCAGATGGTAAAAGCGTCTGCCTCCAATGCAAAAGACCCGAGTTCTATCCCTGAGTCAGGAAGATCCCCTGGAGGAGGAAATGGCAACCCACTCCAGTACTCTTGCCTGAAAATTCCATGGATGGAGGAGCTTGGTAAGCTATAATCCATGAGGTTGCAAAGAGTTGGACATGACTGAGCAACTTCACTTTACTTCTTTCTGATAGAAATCAGCAAATTTAGTCAACATAGGCTTAAAGAAAGTACACCATTTAAAAAGAAACAGACTTAAGCAGAAAAAAAAATGCATCCTTGAGTTCAAGTAAGTAGAATATGACATGACGTGGAACTGATCAATGAGCCAAAGGAGAAGGCTCAAATAGATTCAGGGCATATAGAAATTTAGTATACGATAAAGGTAGCAATTAAACAGTGAAAAATAGATACTTTAAAAATTAGTATCTAGAGCTCCAAAGGAAAATAAAACTATAGCTCCACTTCATTTCTTATTTTAAAATATTTTAAAGATAAACATAAAAGTGTGATGTTTCTAGCGTAATGTGAAAGTACTAAAGTGAAAAATACATCATTGTAAAAGATAATTCTGGGTTCAAGTTACCTTCTAAGATGGTACAAATCTCAGTCACAGAAGAAAGCTCTGATACATTTATTTCAGCAAAATGTCATCTTATACGGATTTAAGTCTTGGAAACAGATCATTCATTCATTCATTGAATAAGTATGCAAGAAGCATACACTGTGTTTCAAGCACTTTTCTAGCATAAGAGCTACAGCAGCGAACAAATTTGACAAAACCTTCTGCCCCAGGTAGCTTCTCAATGAGTAGAAATAGATAAATAAGTGAACATAAGATGACAGGTGGTAATAAGTGCTATGAAAGAAAATAAAGCACAAAAAATAGGTAGTAATAAATATTTGTTGATAAATGAAGAAGTCTGGGAGTAGACAGTATTATCAAGGGTATGAAGAAAAATGTACTTCCATATGCTATTACTGAGAGTATTTATTGGTACAACATTATGGATAGGAATTTACCCAAATGTAAAATGTGCAAACACTTTGACTCAGTAATTATACTCAGAGGTATTTACCCTACAAACATATTTGTGCATAACTCATACATACAAACACAAGATTATTTTTAAGCATTATTTGTATAAGGGGTGTGGGGTAGAACTGTAAACAACTTTAATGTTTCTTGAAGGCAACTGGTTAAATAAAACAAGAACATTCATAAAAAGGGTGACTATATACATCTGTTAAAGATAAAGTAGATTTGCTATGATAATCTGGAAAAGTCCACCAGATATAAAGCAAATAACAGAACAGTTTGTACATCTTATCCCACTGGTATAAAACAAGGTGGATCCATATGGTTGTGTATACGCCTGAAAACATTCTGGAAGGATGCACAAAATTACTTCGAGGGAGTAGGATGGATGTTTTGAGAATGAGACAGACTCATTTTTGTTTGTGCTACTTAAAATTTTTACTATGTTCACTGTTATTTTCATAGAAATAATTTAAAAATTTAAGCACTGAGGAAACATTGTTCATTTTGTTCAAAAAGCTGAAATGCCCTCATGATAATATCGCATTAGATTAGTAATCAAAATAAATATTGAATTTATCCTACGAGGATGGCCAGAACAAATAAATTATGCCAACAAATCCTCTACGGATTCTAAATTATATTGGCTGGATGACTATAGCAATCACATTAAAAGCCTAATTAGCAAATTGCCATCTCAAACTGTGATTAAAAAAAAAAAAAAAAAGATGATGACAAACTACAACACAAACTGTCTTAGTCTATTTGGGCTGTTGAAACAAACCGCCGTCAACTGCCAGGCTTATAAACAACAGGAATTTATTTCTCACAGGTCTGGTAGGAAGGTCAAGGGAGCTCTCTGGGGCTGTATCTTAACAAGGGCACTGATCCCATTCACCAGGGCTCTACCTCATGACCTAATCATCTCCCAAAGATTCCACCTCCAATGACCATCTCATCTGACATATGAATATTCCTACTTGATTGAAAAAGTAAAATGACCGCATTAGGGGAATATACCACAGCACCTTCGAAATCATTAAAACTCAGAGAGATACACACAGTAGACACACGTATGTCAGAAAACTTGTCACACAATGCAAACTGTATCTCATAAAAACTGCTGAACTCTCTTTTGCTAATTCTAACTTGCATGATTTTTAAAAAATTATTTCATACCGGGATAAATAAATCCTAGAATGTTGTGTATGACTTGGTGCAGTTGACAATTTTCAGGTGCTACTCATTGCCCGGAACCATCCCCTTTTCTCAGGTTTGTGTTTCTTTTACTTATTTATATATGAGTATCTTTGCAGTTTATAGATACTTAAAATTTCTCAATAGTAGTCTTTAAAAAATTCTCACTTAAAATCATGTACAGATACCGTGGTACCGTCAGGTATACAGATGGGGAATGCCCACCATCTTCAGCATGGTGCATGTTGGGGCCACAGGACCTAGAAGAGCACAGAGGCTGGCCTTGGGAAGGGCAGTTCCAGGGACTGCCTGAAGGCTAGGTACTGGGGAAAGACCTGGTAGAATGGTAGAGGGTGGCCGTCTCTAGCAAGGTTTAGGCAGATTGAAGAGGCTGGGGTGGATGGCAATATAATCTGACTGGAGGAGAATGAAGTGACAGGTAGAGACAGATCCTAGCAATCTGTGTTTTTATAGCAGGTCTCCAGCCTGTTACTAGAAGTTCAGCAGACAGTCACACACCCTTCCAAAGGAGGGGATTTTCAGCAGTCAGGAGGGCTTGAGGACACCAGAAAAGTTCAGTGTAATACAAAAAGAGAAAGTCAGCATTGACTGAAAAGTGAAGTATTTGCCAGATAGTCAAAAAGACTTCCAGATGAGGCTTAAGGCTTTGTCCTACACCTCTGTCTTCTCATTTCAACAAGACCAGCAGAGAAAGATAGCCAGATCTGGCTGGCAACAAGGTATGATCCAAGTCCTATCACACCATGGGTGGAGTCTGGATCAGAATTAGGCCCACTCATCGATACTGTCAAGGTGACTCAGCTGGTAAAGAACCCGCCTGCATTGTGGGAGACCTAAGTTCAATCCCTGGGTTGGGAAGATCCCCTGGAGAAGGGAAAGGTTACCCACTCCAGTAGTCTGGCCTGGAGAATTCCATGGACTGCATAGTCCATGGGGTCACAAAGAGTTGGACACAGCTGAGCAACTTTCACTTTCACTGATACTGTCTTGGGAAGTTGGAGAAGAAATTGGGAAAGGCAAGGGTATCAGAGTTGAAGGTATTATTATGTGTTACCAAGGACTTCCCCGGTGGCTCAGATGGTAAAGCGTCTGCCTGCAATGAGGGAGACCTGGGTTTGATCCCTGGGTTGGGAGGATCCCTGGAGAAGGAAATGGCAACCCACTCCAGTATCCTTGCCTGGAGAATCCCATGGATGGAGGAGCCTGGTAGACTACAGTCCACAGGGATCACAAAGAGTCAGACACAACTGAGCTACTTCACTTTCATCAAGGACTCATGCTTAAACACTAAAACCTAAGCCCGTGGTCTAGCATTCTGGGCCTGGCCACACGTAGCTTCAGTTCATCTTTTCAAAATTATCTTCTATGAGTCAGTTTTTCTCACCTTACAGTCTAACTAGATAAATATTGTAACACACCTTCTTTACATCCTAGTATCTCCTATGCTTTATCCCTGATATTTCTCCATGTCTGAAATGTCTTTCCACTCCTCCCCATATTCCTATCCACATGTTCAAAAGAAATCTAGCTCTGCTCAGAATTATCTACTCTTCTCCTTAGAACCTGAACTGAGAGACACTTTAGGAAATAGCCTTTTCTATGCAGTAAGACACATCATTCCCTGTCCGGTGTAAGTTTTAAGAAATCAATTTACATTTCTCGTCAGCTTTTCAAGTATGTACCATTTTGAGGAAAGAGCCATGATGATTATTTGTGTATGCCCCATGCTGCTTCAGATACATCTTCACCAAAATACAACTTTTTAACAAATGTCTATTAAGTCAATATTTTTCAACCTTACCCTGTTAAAAAACTAGTCATGTTAACCCAGTCTGATACAGATAACACAGATAATTCATTTCTTACCATCATAATTATGGAATGCCCTATTGCTTTAATAGTGTGGAACACAAATACCAGAAGGAAAACTGCATTAACTCCCTTTTCTTAAAAAGACAAATTAATCCTACTGAACGCTTAATTGGAATCTTAACCAAAGTATTAACTACACAAGATTTTAATTCAGCCCTGTTTCAGCCATTGTTTGTGGTTCTAGCATTAATGTTTCCATTGGCAAATACTAAAAGTGACTGGCCATTAAGTAATTAAATGATGGATATAAAAGGGCAGTTGAGTTAGAAGCCATAGCTGAGCAGATCAATATTCTCAAAAAGCACCAGGACAAGCACACTCATCTGGAGTCATTGTACAGTAAACAAATCCTCATGTTTTAGGAATTCCATTGAAAACAAAGAATATTCTTTCAAGGTGCAGACAGTTATTACTGATCCAGAGTGATTAGTTGCAGAGACATTGTAAAAGGCAGTAAATTCTACATTTTTTACTGCCTTTTTAAAAAATATCTACTTGCCATGTTTCGTGCATTTTGATTTTCCTTCAAGTGTGTATTTCTCTCTGTGGAGAACAGATTCTCCTGAGCCTTTAAAAATGATTTAACTCTTAATACTGAAAGCTCAGCAGTCTAGAGCAGTTTTGCAACACAAACCATAGCATATGGGTCAAGACTGAAAGTGCTGCAGTGAGGATTCAGAATTCTGGAGAGAGATTATTTGGCATGGGGGAATGCTCTATAGTGGGGATCACTGTGAATGATGAGTTAGTAACATGCCTTTTCACTTGTCCATTTCACTCAGGTATGTTTTGAAGTAAGGGATGTTTTGGCAAGCTAAACAGTAAGAACTCTATAATTTTTTAGTGGGTAATAAATCAAAGTTATATTGTTAATATCCAGATTTAGAAGTTAGGACAGTAATGGCAATTGCCTTTGTTGCCTTGGAACCCAATTTAAATGACAATTTATAAGGTCATTTGGGGCATATAAATTCCAAGAGGTTATATGTATTGACTAAATAACATCAGTCTGACCCGTATACTGCTTTGGTCTTGTGAGGATTGAAATCATCTGAACATCTTCAATGGCACCCCACTACAGTACTCTTGCCTGGAAAGTCCCATGGACAGAGGAGCCTGGTGGGCTGCAGTCCATAGGGTCACACAGAGTCAGACACGACTGAAGCAACTTCACTTTCATGCATTGGAGGAGGAAATGGCAACCCACCCCAGTGTTCTTGCCTGGAGAATCCCAGGGACGGGGGAGCCTGGTGGGCTGCTGTCTATGGGGTCGCACAGAGTCAGGCATGACGGAAGTGACCTAGCAGCAGCAGCAAAACATCTTCAAAACATAGCAGACCAATCCCCTGTCTCAGATAACCTCCAGGAAATCCCTGGTAAACACAACATGAAAAAAAAAAACAGGCTGTAGATACTTTATGTATGAGTTATCCAGCAGCATCATGGGTTAAGAGAGTTTTATTTAAGAATGAATGTATTCATTAGTTCAGGGTAGAAAGGGGTCCTTTTCACAACTCATTTCAGCAAATTTGTAAATCTTTTCTGGAAATAATAAGGAAATTTTCAAAGAGGAAATTGTTATTACATCATGGGACACCATCACTGCATTTACCAGTAGGCAGGGTTGATTGCTACCCAAAGAATATTCTGTCACTGGTAAATCAAAAATGTTCCAGTTCAGGAGCTAAACTGTTCTATAGAAGCGATAACAACTGAGGGAAGATTATATGTCTCTGATCCCTTGATTATTTATTTCAAAATTATTTACACTGCCCATATCCATCTGCTTTCTCTATACTGCATAAAGAATTATAACAATCTCTGCTATTAAGGATACCAAGAGGAGAAAATTCCTAGTGCAATACAAGTATTGTAGAAGGTACAGGAAAAGATGGTTTGGGATAAAGAATAGAAACACATTTTTCAAAGTAATGTTCAAGTAGGGAAGCACAGAAATGGGGCAGGAGCTATAAAAGGATGTGAAATCAAGAGAGTTTTGAAGACAGAGAAATTACATAATGACGTGAAATCCAACTGAGAAAGAAAATTTGATGATGCAGAAAACAGAGGGGAGAATTTTTGGAGCAATATCCTTGACTGTGCAAAACCCTTTAGGCTCTGGAACACAAGTAGGGAGGCTGTCCTTAGGTTAGGTGTGGAAGGACACCTTGTCCACAGTGACAGGAAGATAGAAAATAGGACATAAAGGCAGGTAGATAAAGTGGTGGCAACCTATGGAAGTCTTGAAGGTCGTCAGACTAAACAGAGAGCGGAAAAAGAAAAGTTTCAAAATTTGAGGAGAGAAGGAAGGGTGTGGGAGACAGCCTCTAAGGTAACTGCCAAAGACCTCTGCTTCCTATTATTCCTGTGTTTGTGTAATCCCATTTTAAATTAACTAGGTGTGCTCAACCTAGTTAACGTTAATGAAGAATGCATGCTTCCCAGGTAGCACTAGTGGTAAATAACCCACCTGCCAATGCAGGAGACGTGGGTTCGATCATGGGTCATAAAGATGCCCTGGAGAAAGACATAGCAACTCACTCCAGGATTCTTGCCTGGAAAACTCCATAGACAGAGGAACCAGGTGGACTACAGTCCACGGGGCCGCAAAGAGTTAGACATGACTGAGGGAATACACGTGGCAAAAGTGAAAGGGTGGCACTTTTGAAATTACGTTCTATAAAGACTATGATATTAATCACTCTCTCTCAGCCCTCACTCTGGGAGAAACCAGCAGCCATGTTTTGAGCTGCCTTTGAAGGGTCCACAGAACAAGTTACCACTATGTCTCATCAATAGCCAGCGGAGACTGGGGCCTTCTGACAATCATACGAGTGGGCTTAGAAACAGACCCTTCCCTATGAAAACCTCAGGAGACTGGAGCCCTGGCCAACAACTTGTCTGCAGCTTTGTGAGGGCCCTCTAGCCAGAGGCAGCCAGTCTAAAGGGATCCCAGATTTCTGACCATCACAATCTACAGTATCATTGATGTTCATTTCTTTACACAGTATGAGGCCTGGCATGCTACAGTCCATGGGGTCACAAAGAGTTGGACATGACTGGGTGCCTGAACAGCAGGATGAGAATATTTAGAGCTTGCATGGGTAATGACAAGACATATTTTTTGACCATGGAAGGTAGTTGCTGGAATATGGTGAAAGACAAGATCATTAAAGGAGAGCACACCCAGGGACTGAGAGACCAGGATGAAAGTGAATGTGAAAGTCGCTCAGTTGTGTCTGATCCCATGGACTATACAGTCTGTGGAATTCTCCAGGCCAGAATACTGGAGTGGATAGCCTTTCCCTTCTCCAGGGGATCTTCCCAACCCAGGGATAGAAACCAGGTCTCCCACATTGCAGGCAGACTCTTTACCAGCTAAGCCACAAGGAAAGCCCAGGATAAAATAGGGTAATATTAAAATCAATTAGACATAACAGAAATAGAATTAGATATATTAATACAAAGAGTGAATTATGAGTCACAGTCTTTAAGAAACTGGAGCGTGCCCCAGGTGTTGGCAGATAACTGTATAAATAATGGGTTGGAGGTAATTTAATCTGATGACCTAAAAATAAAAACTGCATTTTCCAGGAATCTGGATATTTGTCACCCCAAAAATGTGATGAAAAGGGTTAATGAATATATTAATAATTTTTCAAAAATATTATCACTGGATCATTTGGAACAAAAATATTGAGGAGTTTCAACTGTCCCGTTCCCTCCAGCTAGACTTCAGTCTCCTCCCTTAGAAGACCTACCACACTGCTGGGCAGTCATTGTGCTGTTTGCCCTCTCAATAGACTCTAAATATTAATATTGCAAAGGCCATGTATGATGCACCCAGTTGCATTCTCAGCTCTAGCCACTGCTTGTGAAATACTCATATTTGGTGCTTCATAAATGCTGTTGAATAAGGGAAAAGAAAGCTGGCCTTTGTAAATCATTTTAAAGGCATATGTCATGAGATCTGTGTCAGGCACTATTCTAAGACCTGGAATCTAATAATTCATTTAATTGTCACAATCCCACTTTGAGATTAGTATCACTAGTGTTCCCATTAATCTACATTACATAAGTTGAAAAGATACATGCACCCCAATGTTCATAACAGCTTTATTTACAATAGCCAATACATAGAAGCCACCTAAAAGTCCATCAATAGCTGAAAGGATAAAGAAGATGTGGCAGATATATACAATGGACTATACTCAGCCATAAGAATGAGATAATGCCATTTGCAGTAACATGGCTGGACCTAGAGATTATCATACTAAGGGAAGTGAGCCAGAGAAGACAAATGTCATATAACCTTGCTTATATGTGGAGTCTAAAGAAGAAATGATACAAATGAACTTATATACAAAACAGAAGTAGACTCACAGACATAGAAAACAAATCTGTGATTACCAAAGAGAATAACAGGGAGGGGGAAGATAAATTAGGAGTTTGGGATTAAAATATACATACTACTCTATATAAAACAAATAACTAACAAGGACCTACTGTGTAGCACAGGGAAGTATGCTCAATACCCTGTAGTAACCTATAAGGGAAAACAATGTTAAAAAAGAATATTATGTTTATATATATGTGAATCACTTTTTGTATACTGGAAACTAACACAATATTATAAATTAACTATATTTCAATGAAAATTTCATAAGTAAATAAATAATGAGTTAGAAACGCCTGTTCACCTCACAGAAATCAACTAGGAGAACCAGGATCAAATCCAAGCAGATTGTACTCATTTTACACGACCACATATTAAGGTAAAAACACAAGACAGTGAAAACGACATCCTGGACATAATCCAACACACACCATTTTGAGCCCATTAGACAACAAAGCTGTTATTAATAGTAAGACAATGGAAAAGAGATAGCAGAAACACATCATTGATTTCAGGGTTTCAGCTACCAGTGATAAGGTTTTACACAGCGATGCACAAAGAGGTGAAAGAGTGAATAAAAACAGCAACAATTCCAGCATCGTTAATCACTGAGGAGTGAGTCAGCAATTGGAAGCAACCTCTGACAGTATTTCTAGAAGTGCTCATTTAAACTAGATAGGGAGCAGAAGTGAGTTGGAGATGCCTAATGATGTTTGACTATCCTTGAACAGAGTTCTGAGAGAGAAAGAAGTGGAGATCAAATAAAAGCTGTCTGCACTCATTATCAAATAAAAAGGGTTTCACCCAGAAATATTACTCTCATTGTATTATTTCAGCAAAATAATTTAAGCTTTTTAATAGTACTTTAAAATGCAACATTTTGTTCATCCTTTAACACTACTAGATATGTCTTTGAACTCACCTGAAAGAGGCAATATAAATTCAAGTCCATTTTATATTCTGTAAATATCACGTAATTGTCTTCCTCCCATTCTAGCATTATCATCCAAGATTTCATGGAGGCTCCAAGTTGTTTAATGATATGAAAATAGGGTGGTTTTGATTATTCAAAGTTATTTTGGGATTCCAAGAGGAATATAAGAGACAAAGGTTATTCAGCAAAGAGACACAGATGTAAAGAGCAGACTTTTGGACTCTGTGGGAGAAGGCAAGGGTAGGACAATATGAGAGAATAGCATTGAAACATGTATATTACCATTTGTAAAATAAATAATCAGTGTAAATTCGACTCATGAAGCAGACACCCAAAGCTGGTGCTCTGGGACAGCCCAGAGGGATGGTGTGAGGAGGGTTCAGGACGGGGGGACACATGTACACCCATGGCCGATTCATGTCGCTGTATGGCAAAACCCACAATATTGTAAAGTAATTAGCCTCCAACTAAAATAAATTAATTAATTAAAAAAGGTTATTAGTGATGTGGTGTCATTAAGAAGTCTGATGAAATTGCATTATACCTTACTAGTCTATAAGATCTCTATTTAAGAGGTTGGAGGAAAATTGTATAAGATAATTGTTTGAAGCCATTTAGCATTGCTGGAGGTATATAAACATACACAAGGAAGAAGGTGAAAAATGTAGACTTATCTTCAGGATCCCAAGTGCTTTTTATGAGAAACATCCAATTATGCCATTATAAATTTGCTTTACTACAGCCCTAAAATAATAGATTTGCATTTAAATTTGTAGGTAAAGAACTAAACTACCAACAGTAAATTATAGAATTAAAGGAGTATGCTTTTGGAATATTATTAGAATTCTAGATTATTCTAATAATATTAGAATATTGATGCAATGCCTAACTTGAAGAGCGCATCAATAATAGAGCAAATATTAAAAAGTGGTGATGTAAGAGGAATTTTTACAATACATTCTTAAAATAAGAAATAGCTATATTATTATGTGTGGCAGTTGAAAAAAATTTTAATAATGATGCTAATAAAGATGGTATACTTCAATTCAGGTGCACACTATTAAGCCTCGACATTGATAACATTTTCAGTTTGGAATGTGTGCTTGAAAGGTTATGTTTACCCAATTGGTAACCTGGAATACTTTGGTATATTCCACAGTAGTCTTAGCATAACATACAAGCATTTCCCCTTGCTACTTTTGTCTGAAAGTACAAAAGATAAGTGATATAATAATGTGGATGATAGAAGCAAGGTTTCTTTTACAGATATGTATGTGTGTGTACATGTGTGTATATATATGTGTATTATACACATATTGATATATACATGTGGATATATACACATACTTGTTATGAAACCTCAAATATGTGTGCATGGCTATAAATAAATGATTCAATTAGAAACAGAAGTATTTAGGTAAATAGATGAAAACATTGGAGGACACATAAGGAAGTAAGAATAGGTTTGAAGATATGTTACCAACAGAAAAAGATGAGCAGTTGTACAATTGTTATCTTCTGAAATGGTCTGAAAATGAGAGAATTACAGTACTATAGTGATAATGAAATTTTGGAATCATCTTGTCTTCACATCTTGCATCTGGAATCATCTTGCATTCACAACTGCAAACAGATCCAAGTGAATTTTTTTCCTTGTACAACAGCTTGCACCCTACCCGAAACCTACCTAAGCGGGATTCCCACGGTGGGATTGGCAACGTTGAGATATTCAGTATTGATTAAAGTTCTGATTAAATCAGCAACTTCCTGATTTAATACCTAGGAACAGAATTCACTTTCTTAAGTATTGCCAAAAAGTTTATTTAATAAAAAGAAAAAAAAATAAAAACTACATTTATCGTTGCTTGAAAGGTTATTGTAATTTAAATGTACTAACTTACTGGTTCAACATAATGCTGCATATTAATTATATTCATATTCAATTGATAAAACTCGTAAGCAACTCAGAAAATGTCAAAGTAGTAGACAATATCTATTGTTTTAAAAATGTATTGAAGGGAATATAAGTAATAGATTGGAAGGAAAGTTGTAAATATCACTCTGCCTATAGCAGGACCTAAAAGAAGGCTCCTTTTTGCCTTATCTATGTTATCTACCTATTGTATCTATCATTACAATTCCAGGCTGGATGCAGACCTCATCCTACAGCTTTACAAACTTTTTAAAAAATTATGTACCTCTATTTTTTCCAAAATTAAATTCTGACATCTCTGGCAAGGTGACATTTATTCTCTTGCTCCGTTTTCATTTGTTTTATTGCTATTACACCAACGCACAGTAGTTAAGGATAATGGCTCTGAGGTTTGGCAAATCAGACATCATCCGCCAATTCATTAACTCCTATAAACACCTTGCCCTTTGACTGTATTCTTTCAAATGGGAAAGTAGCCACACTCTTGCTCCTCACTCCTCCACAAACAGATTGAATGCACACCCACTCAAGGATTATTCATACACCCAGATTTCACTATCTGTTTTCAAAATCAGTCATCAGCAGGAGACATGTTGTGAATGACACCTATTCTACCATGTACGGCTTTTAGAAGACAGGTAGCCCCATTTTGAAGCCAGAACTATACACCTTAACAAGTGCCTTCTGGCCCACTCCTTGACCCCAAACTTTGATGCAGACTCTAAAATACAAGTAAGGTGAAAGAGAAGAGTCATGGTATCCTTTTATCCCTCGGTGAATACAAACTGGCCTATAAACAGTGTTCGTGAAGTACATTATTTTGATCACATCATTTTTCTGTACTTTATAATAGTGGAGAAATAATGGAAGTTTGTGAGAAAAGGTGGGCTTCCCAGGTGGCTCAGTGGTTCAAGAATCTACCTACAATGCAGAAGAAGCGGGACATGCGGGTTTGATCCCTGGGTCAGAAGTATGTCCTGGAGGAGGGCCTGGCAACAGTATTCTGAGGGCCTCCAGTGTTCTGGCCTGAAGAATCCCATGGACAGAGCCTGGCGGGGAGAGTCAGACATGACCAAAGCGACTGAGCACACGCACATACGTGAGAAAAGATTCAGACATTTGGATTACCAAAGCTGACCATGTCTGTTTGTCAGGTTGGTGGGCTGGAAACACATTCTCCAGAATTAGCTATAGCCCTCATGCCGCCTGACTACAAAGTAGAAATTAGTTGGTGACCTGATGTTTGTAGCATTATACTTTCCTACTATGTAGCTGGACTGCATTAAGACTAAGCTCAATAGTATTTCTTCAAGCCTATTCAAAACTCATTGTACTCTTTTCCTTTAATATGAAAAGAGCACTTAGTAGGGTCACAAGCTCTTTTTCATTAGATACTAAGAACAAAATCATACACTGTACAAATACCAATTGTGTTCAACTTAAATGTGAAATATTTAACAAAGAGACATGTGACAGTTACATAAATATATGCTGCCTTATATATATGCTCTCTTATTGCAGAAGGCAATGGCACCCTACTACAGTACTCCTGCCTGGAAAATCCCATGGACGGAGGAGCCCGGTGGGCTGCAGTCCATGGGGTCACGAAGAGTCAGACACAACTGAGAGACTTCCCTTTCATTTTTCACTTTCATGCATTGGAGAAGGAAATGGCAACCCACTCCAGTGTTCTTGTCTGGAGAATCCCAGGGATGGGGGAGCCTGGTGGGCTGCCGTCTATGGGGTCACACAGAGTCGGACACAACTGAAGAGACTTAGCAGCAGTAGCAGCAGCATGCTATCTTATTAACTGGAACATTCTGCTTATTCTCTGAACAAAACATTTGTCATTATTGGCAGCTATGTTTACAATCTTCTTGACAATAGTATAACCTGTGACTATTTACAGAATGAAACTTTGATCAACACCTTGGTTCTAAAGCAGGAAAGCAATATTTTGTACTTGTATAAGATGACAAATTACTGGGTTTATCATAAAACTTACTGTGCTTTTTATTATGCAAAATTTTAATGAGTCATAAGACTTTTTAAAAAACAATATTTTGTACAGTGTTCTCACGACTTAGGACAAGTAGAGCAAGCTAATAAAACCTAATATCCAAAAAATGTATTATTTGATTAAATGATACTTTCCTTTTTGGCTATTTGTATAGAAATAAGACTCTGATGCTGGGAGGGATTGGGAGCAGGAGGGATTGGGAGCAGGAGGAGAAGGGGACAACAGAGGATGAAATGGCTGGATGGCATCACTGACTCGATGGACGCAAGTCTGAGTGAACTACGGGAGTTGGTGATGGACAGGGAGGCCTGGCGTGCTGTGATTCATGGGGTCGCAAAGAGTCGGACACGACTGAGCGACTGAACTGAACTGAACTGAACTGAACACCAATAAATTCATACTGCATTTGAATCCCCAAAAAGAAAGACTCACATCTTTACATTCGAAGGACTCTGTTCATTATTTTCACTGTAAATTCTGAGTTGTAGTGTTTTTTTTCCTGAGTTGTAGTATTTACAATATTTTTGTCATCAGTTCTTTTGTGATTCAATGATTCCTTCTGAGCTATTTTGAAACTTTTGTGCAACATCACAACTATGGTGTTTGTACAATAGTACAAGAAAACAATAAAGCTACAGTAATTAAAACAGTACAAAACAGGCAAAAACATCAGCATAAAGACCAGAGGAACAGAAAAGAGTGCCCAGAAAACAATCCATCCATATTAGGTAAATTCGTCTTTGACAATGATGCCAAGAATACACAATGAGAGAAGGACAGTCTTTTCAACAACTGATGCTGGGAACACTGGATATCTATACTCAAATATGAATTAGACCCTCTTCTTGTATCAGGCACAAAAAATCAACTCAAAATGGATTAAAGATTAATACATAAGACCTGAGGGGAATTAGATTCCTTATCAACTGAAGGTTTTTATCTGTTAAATCCAAATGACTCAGCACCCACCTACAAAGCTTGATTTATTTCTAGCCTTAAACCACAGATTTATTCATGATTCAGAGTTTACTAAGAAATAAGGACACAATGTCTTCTTGTCTAACTAATGCTTACTTTCAGGACAATTTTATCAAAATATTATTTCACTCACAAACAGAGATAGAAGCAGAAGAAAGAATTATCAATGTCTGCAGCATTAGTAAAGTGATAGTAGGAGCTATTGCTTAATATCTCAAACAATTAAAGTAATAACTGTAACAACTAAAGAAGCAGAGAAGAGCAAAAACTTTACTGTCTCCATTTCCTATGAAGCCCTTCAACAACTTGAGCAGTTAGGCTGTGTATTCTGTGGTTTAGGAATTTTAAATAATATTAATTGACCTAGAAATGTGTTTAAATGGTAGTGTCTCCTCAGGCAAAAGGCACACTGTGTAACTGCTACATGTGAAATGAGTATAAAGTAAAATGTGACGACCTTTGAAAATAAAACACTAAAGGAAAATGCATTCTAATAACAAGTAATTTATTCTTAAACCCAAGTGATTCCATTTAAAGCAGTTTATGGCCTAGAGAATTCAATCCATTTATGGTAAAAAAAAATAAAATAAAAATAAAGCTCTGCGAGTTTTACGTGAGTTAAGAATTTTAAAATACAGAAGATAGCAATGCCAAAGCACAGGTCAGCAAGGAATCATGAATAATCCTTGGTTTTGAACACAAGACTACATAATAGCAGGGCAAAGACTCATTTTTGTGCCCTGTATGTATTTGAATTTTGGTATCTCCTCCCCTCTCAACCCCAACTCAGGGCCGAGAAATATGACGGGCAGCGTCAGTGGAGATGAATCATTCATCACGAAGCGCCCTCTCCCCGGACGTCTGTGTGGGCCGCTGCCCACATCACCTTTTCTGAGCACTTCTGAAGGGGATGTGTCCTGCGAGCCTGCTTGGTATTCAGAACAGAGCAGCCTTTGAAGAACTTCATGTACTCCCTGAAGGCCATTTTTCATCTGCAATCCAGAGGACCTCAACTTTCTGACAGACTCTTCTTTTATCTTTTCAGTCTTCTCTGAACTGCAGTAATTACCACAAGCGCACAGGGCCTTAGAAAAGTCCTGTTTCGCTTCTTTCCCCTTTATTTATTTACTTCCATTTCAACTTTCTCCCTGACTAGGCATTTCTTTTTCATTCAGCTGACACACTCTTTCTTACATTGTTTCTCTCTTTCCCCCTCCCTCTTCTCACTCTCTCCTCCAAGTTTCCCCACCTCCCCCTATCTTTCTCCCTCTTCTTTTTTGCCAGCAGAGTTTTTACACTTTGATTAACAGCCCTTACATACATAAAAATCACCTTGCTGATAGCAGAGGGGACAAGACTACTGCAGAAGTCAAGATGAGCAAAGAGCCTTCTGTTTTCTTTTCCAGGTAAAAGAGCCAACAGGAGACCAACTTCCTACAAACACCCACCAGTTTTTTGCCTTACAAAAGACAAAATGAAGCACATTATTTGGTCAGCTTTTGGTGGATATATGGGTGTCTCTGAGAATACCGAGGTTAAGCTCCCAAGCTCTCATCGGCCACAGTACTGAACAATCTTGTTGGGAGTTGCTTTTTTTTTTCCTCCGAAGCTTCAACCAAGATTGCAATTTATTTTGTAAATAAAATGACCTTGCTTCAGGCACTGAGGAAGAGAATTAATCTGTCCTGAGCACTGGTGTGCACTGTAGCCATAAGAACAGGGGAGAAGCCAGGAGCCACGGTCACAAAGTGGAAATGGAGCTGCATCTCCAGTCTTACAGGGAAGGAGGTCTTCCCTGTTAAAGATAAGCATGTCAAATAGGCTCATTAGTGATGACAACACATGCAGGGTCCCTGACCAGGGCTGCACATGTGTACAACCCATGTCTCTTAACTAGAATTTAATATATTTTCTAGTTTTGTCACCTGGAGAAGGAAATGGTAACCCACTCCAGTATGCTTGCCTGGAAAATCCCATGGATGGAAGAGCCTGGTGGGCTACAGTTCATGGGGTTGCAAAGAGCCAGACACAACTGAGTGACTGAGGGCAAAATTTGGTCACAGTTTGTTCCTCTTAAATAATATCCAGCAACATCATTTTCATAATATAAACTAGGAAAAGAATACAAAGGGTATACTCTGACTGGGCAGAAGGACACAAGTCACAAATGGAAGGCATCTTACTGTTAATAAGAAAATGCCAACCTCCCATGGTTGGGTAACAGCTGCTACTTAGATTGTTTGCAGTCTTTATACAGGTATAAGAAAAATGAGTCTTCGCCATTCCAGGAAATTTTGCATTTCTTTCCAAGCTATGATGGTGACCCGTAGGCCCAACAAGATAAAGAAAGAAAGAAAGTGAAGTCACTCAGTCATGTCTCTTTGCGACCCCATGGACTGTAACCAGGCTCCTCAATCCATGGAATTTTCCAGGCAAGAGGACCAAAGTGAGTTGCCATGTCCTTCTCCAGGGCATCTTCCCGACCCAGGGATCGAATCCAGGTCTCCTTGATTGCAGACAGATGCTTTACTTTCTGAGCCACCAGGGAAGCCCAAACAAGATAACAAAGATGTAATTATCTAAGTTATCTCACACACATATTTACTGAATATATTGATGACACTGGCTGCATTCAAGTCAGCAGGAGAAACACGCAGCCAAGTAAATCTTAGACTCTCAAGTGTGTAAGTTCAAGTTTCTCCCTTTTATGCATATTCCTCCACTCAAAACTTCTCAAATTCCATCCCAGATCTCCCCCACAGCCTCATGGAAGCAAATTACCAATCAGGTGATTGAAGACCTACATTTTAACTACATTTCCTTCATTTGAAAATGGTTTTATGACTTATATTATTGTTACCATAGATAGGGTTTCTTCTGATAAGACAACTGTAGTGAGTCAAGCTTTAAGACTAACTTTTTTTCATTATCTTATTTCAGGATTCACCACTGCCTTCACTCCTCACTCAACAGAATGGAAATCATACTTCTTTTCTGATTTGCTTTGCCTAGTTTTCTCCTTGTCTTTTCATACTCCATGTTTCTCTCCATAAATTCTCACTCTAGCTCCTTACATCCTGACTGACCTGCAGAGCTTGAGTTGCGTAGTTTTCCTTCATTTTTATAAGCAAGTTCTTTGATGAGTTTTCTTCTCACTATATAACAGGTAGTTCTTTCTAACCAATATTTTACAGTTAAAATTTGTCAATATATTTCACAATCAAAACATCATATAGTTATAGTATTATTGCCTTGACAAAACTAAAATATTTTTAGTATATTTTAGGATATTGAAAGATGTCCTAAAGGAAAGCCTTGCAAAGGAAGACAGTGGACTAAGACAAACAGACTGAGGAAAAGATTTATTTGTTGAAGCCCTTTGTCCTAGTTTCTCTCAAAGTATGGCCAATGCCATAGTCCCCATCTCAGGAGCCAGCTGACAGGCCTTTTGCACTGGAAATCAGCCCAACTCCCACCCTTCTATCCCAGGAACAATTTCTGACCAGCTAAGTTTCCCATCACAATCTATAATTCACCTTTAAGAACCGAAATGCTTCATCAATAAAGAGAATAGTGTTATGCTTACGAATAATTGCCTTTTGTATAAAACTGACTTTCATATACTAAGCAGAATAATAAGGAGACTGAAGATTACAGTGGTTAAGATCAGAGACTTCACTGTAGGAAGACTTTGAATTTATAGGATTGAGGTTTGTGACATTGTACAGGAAACAGGGAGCAAGATCATCCCCAAGAAAAAGAAATGCAAAACAGCAAAATGACTGTCTGGGGAGGCCTTACAAATAGCTGTGAAAAGAAGAGAAGCCAAAAGCAAAGGAGAAAAGGACAGATATACCCATTTGAATGCAGAGCTCCAAGGAATAGCAAGGAGAGATAAGAAAGCCTTTCTCAGTGATCAGCGCAAAGAAAAAGACAAAAACAATAGAATAGGAAAGACTAGAGATCTCTTCAAGAAAATTAGAGATACTAAGGGAACATTTCATGAAAATATGAGCACAATAAAGGACAGAAATGGTATGGACCTAACAGAAACAGAAGATATTAAGAAGAGGTGGGAAGAATACACATAAGAACTGTACAAAAAAGATCTTTACAACCCAGATAACCATGATGGTGTAATCACTCACCTAGAGCCAGATATCCTGGAATGCAAAGTCAAGTGGGCCTTAGGAAGCATCACTACGAACAAAGCTAGTGAAGGTGATAGAATCCCAGTTGAGCTATTTCAAATCCTAAAAGATGATGCTGTGAAAGTGCTGCACTCAATATGCCAGCAAATTTGGAAAACTCAGCAGTGGCCACAGGACTGGAAAAGGTCAGTTTTCATTCCAATCCCTAAGAAAGGCAATGACAAAGAATGTTTGGAAAGAATGTTTGAAAGAATGTTCAAACTACCACACAATTGCACTCATATCACATGCTAGCAAAGTAATGTTCAAAATTCTCCAAGCCAGGCTTCAGCAATACATGAACTGTGCACTTCCAGATGTTCAAGCTGGTTTTAGAAAAGGCAGAGGAACCACAGGTCAAATTACCAACATCTCTTGTATCATTACAAAAGCAAGAGAATTCCAGAAAAACATCTGTTTCTGCTTTATTGACTACGCCAAAGCCTTTGACTGTGTGGATCACAATAAACTGTGGAAAAATCTGAAAGAGATGGGAATACCAGACCACCTGACCTGCCTCTGGAGAAATTTGTATGCAGGTCAGGAAGCAACAGTTAGAACTGGACATGGAACAACAGACTGGTTCCAAATAGGAAAAGGAGTACATCAAGGCTGTATATTGTCACCCTGCTTATTTAACTTATATGCAGAGTACATCATGAGAAATGCTGGGCTGGAGGAAGCACAAGCTGGAATGAAGATTGCTGGGAGAAATATCAATAACCTCAGATATGCAGACGACACCACCCTTATGGCAGAAAGTGAAGAACTAAAAAGCCTCTTGATGAAAGTGAAAGAGGAGAGTGAAAAAGTTGGCTTAAAGCTCAATATTAAGAAAACTAAGATAATGGTATCTGGTCCCATCACTTCATGGCATATAGATGGAGAAACAGTGGAAACAGTGTCAGACTTTATTTTTTGGGGCTCCAAAATCACTGCAGATGGTGATTGCAGCCATGAAATTAAAAGATGCTTGCTTCTTGGAAGAAAAAACTTATGACCAACCTAGACAGCATGTTAAACAACAGACACATTACTTTGCCAAAAAGGTCCATCTACTCAAGGCTATGGTTTTTCCTGTAGTCATGTGTGGATGTGAGAGTTGGACTATAAAGAAAGCTGAGCACTGAAGAACTGATGCTTTTGAACTGTGGTGTTGGAGAAGACTCTTGAGAGTCCCTTGGACAGTGAAGAGAACAAACCAGTCAATCCTGAAAGAAATCAGTCCTGGATATTGATTGGAAGGACTGATGTTGAAGCTGAAACTCCTATGCTTTGGCCACCTGATGCGAAGAACTGACTCACTGGAAAATACCCTGATGCTGGGTAAGATTGAAGGCGGGAGGAGAAGGGGACGACAGAGGGTGAGATAATTTGATGACATCACTGACTCAATGGACATGAGTTTGAGTAAACTCCTGGAATTGATGATGGACAGGGAGGCCTGGCATGCTGCAGTCCAAAGAGTCACAAAGAGTCGGACATGACTGAGTGACTGAACTGAATTGAACTGATAGTTCTAACATGTACTCAGCAGAAAACCTTAGGCACACTCCTTAATCTGAGTATCTGTATTGTCATCTGTAAAGTGAGGATGATAATCTACCTCCCATACAGGACTGTTTTGAAGGTAAATAAAATAAACTTTTATTTTAGGTACATTAACTTACATCACCTACTTAAAGCTCAAATAATTCTATTTTTTTAAAGACGGATATGTAAAAACAATTTGAAAAAAAAAAACAAAAAACAGTAGCGTAGTAACTAGTTGAGAGTCAAAGAAAAGTTACCTAATAAACCAGAACTCATATCAGCCTTTGTTATGACATCAGCTTGGAATCATGCTAATTTCTGGGACTCCAGAAGCAGGTTCATGTGGCATGTTGACTCTCAGGGGCCGCAGGCACTATAGGACATGTGCCTTGAGGTCCTGAACAGGACACAGTAAGTGAACTGAGCAGAAGCACCCGAGGTCGGGAGCAGGGCTCTCCCCAGGCAGCTCAGCGGGTAAGGACTCCATCTACAAAGCAGGAGATTCAGGAGCTGTGGGCTCGATCCCTGGAATGGGAAGATCCCCTGGAGGAGGAAATGGCAACCCACTCCAGTATTCTTGCCTGGAGAATCCCATGGACAGGAGTCTGGCGGGCTACCATCCACGGGGTCGTGAGAGTCGGACACGGCTTAGCAACTAAACCACCAAAGATGAGTGATTGATAAAATGATCATTTTGAGACAAATGAGAGTGAACTACTTACCTGCCTTCTCTGTGAATCACCATAAGTACCCTTTCACAGGGCCCAAAATAAATTACAGATTTTTCTCCTCAAAAACATTTATTTACATGAGTATTAGTACAAGTCATTGCACCTGACTCTTTGAAAATGTTAGGAATCATCCTCAAGAGCTAGAGAAAATATTACTACCAAGAAGATAGATAGATTCATGAGGTTGATTCTGAATGCAAAGATATTATCAAGTACAGTATGATAAGCAGCAAACAAAATTGGAACTGGCTGTCCAATGATAATGCCAATCGGTTTCCATAGTAACATTATTTTAACTTTTGATTTTGATAACTTTCTAACTCATACATTCTCATGGCATATAAGTACTTCCCAACAAAATCTTCTGTTTATATTGTTTATAGTTTGTACCACATTAACTTTGGCTTTCTTACTATCTTTTGTACTGATACTAGAGACTGTTTATATCTTAAGTTTTATAAAATACCAGACTTATCTTTTATATTTAATTAATATTCAAAAATATCACAACTTGTTGTGATTGAAACAGATTTCATGCTTCAGAAGGGCAAAATAGATTAAATCCAGTTTTTGAAAAATGAAATAGAAGATCTTCAACAATTTGAAATGTAAAATATTTATACAGCTGTTTCAACAGTTATAAAACAAATTATATTCAGTAAAAATATAAAAGTATCCACTGTTTTTGCCTGATAAACAGGATTTTTTTATTAATCCTTTTCAGATGAAATGAGTAATGTTGTATGCAGAAGTGCTCCATAAATATTGTGATTAAAATTTTTATTCTTAAATATGTGATAATAATAAAATGTAACAATGTAACAGCAACCTAAATCTTCTTTGTGTGCATCTCACCAAGCTCATCGACTAGCTACCAATGGAAGACACCAGAAAAAAGAAAAACTGTTAAAAACCGACAGGGTAAAACAAGCTCCACAACTCCACATCTTCTGCAGTTACTAACCTTATTAAAAAAGGAAGTAAAAGGAGAAGCTTTATTCTTTGTCCTGATCTGTCATGAATAAACCAACCAATTGAGTCTAGCATAATTTTAGTGCATTCTTCTTAAAAAATAAAGTTCTATTTAAAAATTTTTTTTTTACCTTATATTGAAGGAGAAGTTTAATACATAAGAATGGTTTCCAGGGTGAATTCTGGTAACTTATACAAAAATTTTTTTTTAAGTTAATTTTGAGCCAGTATAAATTCACTATCTCAACACTAGCTAATACCCATGTCCACAGTAAAATATCTTCTTTCTACTGAAACTCAGGAAATAAAAGCCAATTAAAGGTATGATTTCCAACAAGTTTTGAAGACTACCAGAGCTGGTCTTATGATAAATAAATGAAGTCACAGGGAAGGGAGAAATAAAGAAACAACACAGTATCAGAGCCTTTAACTTGGACAGTTAGACTTACATTCATCCTTCCAGGTTGATGAGTTAACGAGAATGATGACTTCTGCTTCTTTAGCCCTGCTGAGATGTGGCGAATAGGGATCATAGTGTATAAAAATCATCAGGATTAGATTTCCCTTAACGTGCATACATTCAAAGGGGGAAACATCTTAAGATGAATTTTCCATAATGAGGCTGAGAAACTAAAGTAATATTAAGTCACTGAGAACATTTATAATTAGAAGAGCCATTTTTAATTTTTTTGATTTTGTTTTTGTTTTTCAGTACCAGATTTGGGTAATATATTCAATATTTGACCAAGCAGAAAAATTATAAATGTTCTCATGACTTAATCATGCAACTATGAGAGGGTCAATTGGTGTAATTTTTCTAGTGAGAATATTTGGTGAAAAACCACTCTAGAAATGGGTCTAGAAGGAACTTACCTCAACCTAATAAAGGCCATGTATGACAAACCCACAGCAAACATTATTCTCAATGGTGAAAAACTGAAAACATTTCCTCTGAGATCAGAAACAAGACAAGGGTGCCCACTCTTGCCATCCCCCCTCCACTCTCAATACTTACACAGAGGCAGACACATAGAAAAGGCTCAGTGCTTCCGAACACATAGAGGGATTTTTTAAAAGAACTGTGATGCAGCGTGAAGTAAGTCAGAAAGAGGAAAACAAATATTGTATACTAATGCATATATATGAAGATGCTAACTACAGAGTTCAGCAACATTTGTAGTAGCATATAAATATTACCCATTTTGTGTGTTGTAATTAAACAAAAGTACAATATGATATCAGTAAGAGTTTTAGTGCTTCGTGATGCTTATCCTTCCTTCCAGATCCAAAAATACTCTGCTGCTCATCATATAATATTTCCCAGTTCTCCCTCGTCTCTAACTCTTAATTCCTTAACTCTGTCTTAGCATATCTACTGTCATTCCCTTGATTTTCTCAGTTGCTTCTTATCTAATTCCCCTTCTGTATTTTCCTAAGAGATGGTATTCAAAGGTTGGCTTAAGAAATTATTCCTAATGACAACTGTGACCCCAGTGACACACTGGGAGCAACAGTTTGGGAGCAAATCACTTAGATTTTCTGTGCCCCTTGTTTCCATTTTCTAAAACTTGTCATAATGACACTGACCTCCCAGCCTTCCCCAACCAGATTGTGAAGCTCATTATTGTTCATACGACATAGACATATTAGTTTGACTGGTCACCTAGCTATTCCCCATCTACAGCTTTGCTTTCTGTCAGAGAATTTCCCTGTACCCAGAAAGAGTTTCCCTCTACCCCTAAGAAACAAAGTTCTTATTCCCTGACAATTTTCAATATGTTACCTTACTTTAGGAAAGAGCTTTACCCAAAACAAACAAAGAAAATAAGAAAGAATCTTATATCCAAGAAGATTAGGGGTGATTATTAGAGAAAACAGTCTTGTGAAAGCATAGATTTTTAGGCTCAGAAATCAATTAAGTCAGCTCTATAGAACAAAGGCTGTTTGAGGATATGTTGCTGCTATTATAATTTGGAGAAAGGGGGGGTGAATATTATACTCAGTGTTGGATGTGAGACTTGATGGATTGGAAGAATTTAAACAATACAAGGAAAAAAATAAAAATAAAAAAAATAAACAATACAAGGTAACTTGCTTGGGGTTTAAGATTTGCAATTGGAGGTCTAGCCTTATTGGATTCATCATAAACAAGGTCAGTTTCTTCCCTGATATTTAGGCTGGTAGAGAGCTCTCTCTGCTTTATCTCCAAGGAGCTTTTTCACTGCTATATTCCCACTTAAAAAAATTCCTGGGAAATAACTGTTGATTCACTTGGTAATTTTTGTTCGGCTTAACAGCATGGCCTGTAGCACTAGATGGCCATCATAATCTGTATTCATTTCAGGGAAAAAGTGTAAGATTTAGAGATGTCACACGTAGCAGTGAAATTCTTTACCTTGTTGTACAAATATTAGAAATTTTCTGAAAACAATTACAAACTGAAATAAAATTGGGAAATTAGGTTTAGCACAGCGCTAGGATGATTGTCTTATTTAAAGGTGACAGAAGCAGTTTCCAAATGCATACACTAGGGTTCATTTTTCCCTTGTATCAGATACTTTAGGGTGTTCAATATCTATTCATGAGAAAATCTCTTACCTAATTCATCAGGACGGAAACTGAATATCTCAAGGGCAATAAAACTGCGTAAGTCAAACTCTATCATAGTAAACATTTTATCCTTGGGGTATAAATAAAGCTATCAGTTTAAAAACTCTCATTTCGAGAACAAAGCAAAGTAAGAAAATAACAAACTCCTAACAAAATTACTACAATTCAACACAAAAATTTCTATATACATTGCTATGGCCCCAAGGTAATTAGCCCAATATAACATAAAACCTGAGATTGGCTTTGGTGAGAAATTTAGCTCAAATAAATATATGACATGATTATCATATATAGTTAACACTTTGAGCTCAAATATCTCACCACTCTAAAATAAAAGTATATAAATTTCTGTTCTGTGGCTTAAAAGTATTTGCATTATACATTTGCTCATTTCATCCATATTACTTAGACTCCTCTACTACTATCAACACATTACCTTTCAATATGATTTATTTCAACCATCTTCATGGCAGAGACAAATTATTTAGCCACTGCGTGCTAAACAAACCTGTTTCATTTTGTTACAGAAAATGCTTCTCAGCTTCTGAGTGTTTTCCTTCCAGTTAAAAATGTCTAAGTCTAATAAAATTTAAAGGTAATCTTACATTTCTTCAAGATCTAGTCTCAATAGATAAGAAAATATTTATCTAGGTAGAATCTTTAGACAATTTAAAGAATAATGGAAAGCTTTCAACTACCTCGTCATTTTAGATGCTCCAAGCAAACAATTTTAGCAAAATGAGCAATTCATAAATGATTTATTCCACTGGGTCATTGTATACAAACATAGCTCCAAGAACGACATCATGTTGATTTGAGGGGATATAACTCTACGTTTGGGGACTTGGCTAAATTTTGTCTGAGGTACAAAATACCCAAGAATTTTAACAAGGAAGAAAGAGGAGAATTAGTTAAAAGATTTCCAGGTAAAACATACATACATACTGCCAGAACACATTAAATTGTTGCATAAAACATTTTAAGTCCTTCTTTGAAATTATAGCAGTCAGCCTTACTTCTGCAGGGACGCAAGCAGCTTAAGTGATGACGACAGTACCCTGAGGAAGCAGATAAGACACAGCAGCCCTGGAGACCCACGGGCTGAAGATGTGGAGTTTGAGATGGAGGAGTCTGAGTGCCTAAATCAGAGCTTTGAATAGAGCCACCCTCTCATCAACACATCTCTTCTGCACTTTACCTGAATAAAGAGTAAACACTCACATTTGATCCATTCCTCATTTGGGGATTTTTCTGCTATAGCAACTAACATAACCTTCATTTAATCTGCTAAAGAAAAAGCTATCTTCCCCAACTCTGGGCATGAAAGAAACATTGATTGCTTTAAATTTCAAGTTTGAAAGAGTTTCATCTTTAATGTGACTGTAGAGGTTTAGAAAGCTTTTCAATGTTGACATCTTTGAGTTGCTTTCTATCTAGCCATATGCTTCTTGGTGCAGCACCTTAAGAATTAAAGGAGGGGAGAGTGCTTTTGACTTGTACTTGTATATCTCTTTCCAAGGTTTCAAAGATTTGAATTTTTTCTCACCCTGGCACTTCAAAAATCTGATTAATGCAAAATTACTCTATGGTTTAGTCAGGACTGAATTGTGGCACTCAATTCACTGTCTATCAGACAAAACTATTATAAAGCACTAAGGTCTAAGTAGCTCAGGTGGTAAATAATCTGCCTGCATTGCAGGAGACTCTGGTTTGATTCCTGGGTCAGGAATTTCCCTGGAAAGGGATAGGCTCCCCACTCCAGTATTCTTGGGCTTCCCTGGTGGCTCAGATGGTAAAGAATCTGCCTGTAATGTGGGAGACCTGGGTTTGATCCTTGGGTTGGGAAGATCCCCTGAAGGAGGGCATGGCAAACAACTACAGTGTCCTTGCCTGGAGAATCCCATGGACAAAGGAGCCTGGTGGGCTACGGTCCATGGGGTCTCAAAGTCGGACATGACTGAATGATTAACCACACAGGGTCTAAGTTGAAAACTGTGTTGCCAACCTTGCAACTGTCCCACCACTTAAAACACAGTATCTCATAAAGTGGATTTCTATAGTGTATTAGCAATGAAGATGAGAAATAAGTTGTTAATACTAGTCTCAGTGATGCAAGAAAATAGGAAAAAATAAAAATGAATAACAGAAAAATGATATTATATGGATCCCATTAAATCATAATTGGTTAATGTGGTAGACCTACTGCTATGCCAACCATAACAAACCCTTCGTGTGTCAAACACTTTAATATATTACTTACAATTCTATGGCTTAGGTGCTATTATTATTTACATCTTTCAGATAAAGATAAAGGCTTAGAGAAGCTAAGTTATTGTGTGTTAGCCACTCAGTTAACACGCTCTGTGTGTTAGCCTGGAATTCTCCAGGCAAGAATACATTCCCTTCTCTGGGGGATCTTCCCAACCCAGGGATTGACCCAGGTCTCCTGCATTGTAGGCAGATTTTTACCATCTGAGCTACAAGAGAAGCCTGATTAAGCTGTTAATACTTGCTCAAAGTTTGACAATTAACCTGTGAAACCTGAAGCCAACACTAAGCCAATTTGCTAATACATTCAATGACCCTTAAATGACTTTCTTTTAAATCTTCACTGAATTTGTTACAATGTTGCTTCTGTCATTTCTGTCCTGATTTTTTGGCCAGGAGGCATGTGGGATCTTAGCCCCTCAACCAGGGATAGAACCCACACACCCTGCATCGGAAGGCAAAGCCTTATCCTCTGGACTGCCAAGGAAGTTCTGCAGTGCTTTATAGATGCTGTTGTTGGTGTTGCTTTAGTCGGCAAGTTAAGTCCAACTCTTTCGTGAGCCCATGGACTGAAGTCTGCCAGGCTCATCTATCCATGGAATCTCCCAGGCAGGAACATTGGAGTGAGTTTCCATTTCCTTCTCCCAGGGGAGTCTTCCTGACCCAGGGATTGAACCCTTGTCTCCCGCATTGGCAGGCAATTCTTTAGTTCTGAGCCACCAAGGAGTAGCCATATAATATTACAAAGTATTAGTCAATGTGTTTTTTTCTTTTTTTTCTGTAATACTGTTATTCTATAATTCTACCCCATTTTGGCCACTTGACATAAGATTACCATTATGACAAGTATTAGCAGAACCAGATCACATAACCTAAATTCTTGATGTTAAAAATAAGTTAATAAATGAGTTTCAGGTACATTTACCTGTTACCAGTCGCTCAGTCGTGTCTGACTCTTTGTGACCCCATGGACTGGGGATCTAAAACTATACCGAAGCTCTACTTGTGCGTTTCTCAGTTGTCTTACAGAAAACTCCTTACCTTCTACAGCAGGGTGGATAATCAACCAGAGATTGGATGAGTTGCATAGGCAGGTGGGACTATATCAGGCTCAGTCAGCACCCACGGGTCCAGACTCAGCTTGGGAAGCAGCAGTGCCTTCTCCTTTGCCCAGAATCGGGCAAAATATTCGAGAAGCAAAAAAATTGGAAGAATATCATCAGCATGAGGAGGACTCCACCCTAAAGCATCGCACAAACTGTGGCCCCAGGGAAAAATACAAAAACTGGAGCAGAAGCAGAAAGAGAAGCCTCAACCTAGGGACAGGCTACTTCCCTGAACCCAAAGCTATGACTACCTCTAATCCCTCAGCTTTTCAGGCCAGTCCCTGGAAGAAGGCAAGGAAAAACCCTGTTTACTGCATTTTAAATGGATCTAATTTGGAGAATCCAGAATTGAGTGACAGGACATTTTTGCCATCAGGCAGCATGACAACTTGACTTCAAGATTAGGTTGAGACAAAAAAATGTCGTTCCAATGTTTGCATATGAAACTACATGATTTTATATACCTCTGTATAAGTAATATATTGTTGCCTTTTTCTGCAATGATAACTCTTAGCAAATGTACTCTCTTAGCAAATTTCAAGGGTACAATAGAGTACTGTCAACTAAAATGACCATGCTATGCATTAGATTCCCAAAAATGTTTACATACAGTAAATCATCACATTCAGTTCAGTTCAATCACTCAGGCATGTCCAACTCTTTGTGACCTCATGGACTGCAGCACCTCAGACCTCCCCGTCCATCACCAACTCCCAGAGCTTACTCAAACTCTTATCCATAGAGTCGGTGATACCATCCAACCATTTCATCCTCTGT
Source organism: Oryx dammah (assembly GCF_014754425.2). Lineage (NCBI taxonomy): Eukaryota > Metazoa > Chordata > Mammalia > Artiodactyla > Bovidae > Oryx > Oryx dammah. The sequence goes on from NW_024070189.1 coordinate 11,990,872, forward strand.
CGTCCCCTTCTCCTCCTGCCTTCAATTTTTCCCAGCATCAGGGTCTTTTCAAATGAGTCAGTTCTTCGCATCAGGCGGCCAAAGTTTTGGAGTTTCAGCTTCAGTATCAGTACTTCCAGTGAATATTCAGGACTGATTTTCTTTAGGATGGACCTGTTGGATCTCCTTGCAGTCCAAGGGACTCTCAAGAGTCTTCTCCAACACCACAGTTCAAAAGCATCAATTCTTTGGGGCTCAGCTTTCCCTATAGTCCAACTCTCACATCCACACATGAATACTGGAAAAATCATAGCTTTGACCAGATGGACCTTTGTCTCTGCTTTTTAATATGCTGTCTAGGTTGGTCATAGCTGTCCTTCCAAGAAACAAGTGTCTTTTAGTTTCATGGCTGCAGTCACCATCTGCAGTGATTTGGGAGCCCCCCAAAAATAAAGTCTCTGATTGTTTCCATTGTTTCCCCATCTATTTGCCATGAAGTGATGGGGCTGGATGCCATGATCTTAGTTTTCTGAATGTTGAGCCTTAAGCCAACTTTTTCACTCTCCTCTTTTACTTTTATCAAGAGGCTCTTTAGTTCTTCGCTTTCTGCCTTAAGGGTGCTTTCATCTGCATATCTGAGGTTATTGATATTTCTTGAAGCGGTCTTGATTCCACCTTGTGCTTCTTCCAGCCTGGCATTTTGATTGATGTCCTCTGCATGTAAGTTAAGTAAGCAGGGTGACCATTGCTTCTTGACCTACATACAGATTTTCAGGAGGCAGGTCAGGTGGTCTGCTATTCTCATCTCTTGAAGAAATTTCCACAGTTTGTGGTGATCCACACAGTCACAGGCTTTGGCGTAGTCAATAAAGCAGAAATAGATGTTTTTCTGGAACTCTCTTGCTTTTTCGATGATCCAGAGGATGTTGGCAATTTGATCTTTGGTTCCCCTGCCTTTTGCAAATCCAGCAAGAACATCTGGAAGTTCATCATTTACGTACTGTTGAAGCCTGGCTTGGAGAATTTTGAGCATTACTTTGTTAGCATGTGAGATGAGTACAATTGTGTGGTAGTTTGAACATTCTTTGTCATTGCCTTTCTTTGGGATTGGAATGAAAAGTGAACTTTTCCAGTCCTTTGGCCACTGCTAAGTTTTCCAAATTTGTTCACATATTGAGTGCAGCACTTTCACAGCATCATCTTTTAGGATTTGAAACAGCTCAACTGGAATTCCATCAGCTCCACTAGCTTTGTTTGTAATGATGATTCCTAAGGCCCATTTGACTTCACATTCCAGGATGTCTGGCTCTAGGTGAGTGATCACACCATCGTGATTATCTGTGTCATGAAGGTCTTTTTTGTACAGTTCTTCTGTGTATTCTTCCCACCTCTTAATATCTTCTCATTCTGTTACACAATCATCACATTGTGCACTTTAAAAAAGGAAAATCACAGTATATAATCTAAATATGTGCAATTTTTATTTGTCAGTCATACTTCAAGAAATTTACTGATAAGAAAAATATGCTGTTCATACTTGTGTGTTTCTAGGATACCTTTTGCTTCTTTTTGCATGCTTCCTCCATAAGTTCATGCTTACTGAACCATGAAGAATCATTTTATAAAACTTTTAAACATAACATACAAAGGAAAAGTACAATGCTTAGCATTTGGTAAGTGCTTAAAAATCATTTGTTGAATTTAAAATGATAGTAGAGGACCCCATATTATCATCTACATTTTTCTTACAAAGTCTCACTAAGAAAGAGAGTAGAAAATAGACACTAGATCTAGTAAGTAAAATGCCTTTTTTCTGTATGATTAGTTGTCCAGTGGATGCTGTATCTGAGGCTTCAGCACTTACATATGCAAAGGATTCTCTGGGTGGTATCAAAATTACTACCACATGGCTATCCTCAAAATTAAAGAAAATGGTATTCAAATACAGTACATCTGCATGCATTTTAGTGCCCCTGAATCTCTCTGAAAATGAAAGATATTGATAGTTAACTGTTTTCTCAGAAGGAAGAAGGGTGACTCATCTCTCAAAAAGTCATATTCAATTTTCACTTCCTTCTGAAATTTGGGATAATAATAAGAACAAACATTTCTAGCTTTCCTAGAGCTTTATTTAATTGATGCTATTGTTAAAATCAGTTGTCAAATATGCATAAATGCATTGCAATCTTCTTAGCACTGTAAACAGCAAGAAAGTGTACAAATGACGTTACTCTGTAATTGCTTTTCTATCTATCATTAGATTTCTTTGCTAAATTCTGTGGGCAATTTTTTGGGTTTAATAATGAGCAGAGATTATGAGCCTTTACAGTTATTGCATATCCACCTCTGTATAACCAGTCTCTTATCAGGAGAAAATCAAGATTATGCAAAATGGTCAGGAAGATACCAGGTCTAAGGAGCAAATACACATTACTTCACCCAGCATTGTGAGTGACAGAGTGCTGTCTCTCAGGAAGGTCCTAAGCATCTACTTAGAGCAATATTGTGTGAATAATAAATGCTGATCGTAGGAGGAAATGACTTTGCTTTGAAAGTCTGCTAATTTGACTCTGCTAATGAAATTAAGAAGTTGAAACTAAGCTACTTTATAAACTTGAAGAACTGTCTTTTAATAAGTAGATTAACTACATTAATGCTTTTAGCAGCTTTAATCTCCCATACTTAAACCAAGTCTGTTTTAACAAATGAAAACAAGATTCAGGCTGAGGTCAACTTTAATCTGCAGGAAAACTTTCAAAAAATATTAAAAGATGTTTACCCATCTCATCACTTTGTATGAATGGGAAGTGAATACTTTCTTATGAAATCCCTAGTGAGTATAAGGCTTATTATCTTGGTTTTGAAACTTTTTAAAAACCTAATATATTGGTAATGAAGCAAATCGCTAATGACTCAAGCATCAACTTGAGGGATGAGCTTCTATATAATCCACTGATGCACAGGAATAAAAAAGTTATATATTTATCTCTGAAGATAACCACTGATAAATCTGTGCATAAAGTTTAATTATACTGAATTATTACATTATAGCTTAAGAATATACAAATATTTTACGCTTTAAAACAACAGATAAAAGAAAATCCATTGTTAATGAAAACAGTCATCTTAGATTCAGGAGAGACATGTGATCAAACTTCAGTATGATGATAATTCACATACCACAGGAAACAAAAATCTACTTCCTCGACCTATTAAAAATATAAGTCTAAAATAACTTGTAGGAATTCACCCTTAAAATATTGGCAGCATCTTCTTATAAGTCATTGCTCAAGTAAGAGTGTTAAGCATAATTGTTTCTTTCAACATTATAGGTGTTTTATCAAATTTAAAACAAAAAAGTGCCATGTATATATGATTAATAGTATTAAGCCTAGACAGAGAGCAAGATAATTCACAGACAAATTATTAGAACTCATAAGGGATTCAAAACCTAGGTCCCAGCTGACTGCTGGCTAGCAGTCGCCCTCAGTTTCTTGCCACATTGGGATTAACCAGAACAACAGTGTTAGAAAGTCAGAGTGCAAGCAAAGACATGACAAATATCCAGGCCTTTCTTTTTGAAAATGAAAATCAACACTTATTCGTCATTTCTAAAACTACTATTCATTAACATAATAAAATAATCTTTAGAAACAACACTCAGTGTCATTTGTCTCTAATCGTGCCACAGCCTTTTATAACCTAATCTCGGAAGTCACTGGTGATCACTTTTGTCATAATTTATTTCTTAGAAGCAACTGCTAGGTCCATCCCTACTCAAGAGGAAGGAGGTTACCCAGGGGCACAAAGAGTAGGAGGTGGAAACCACTGAGAGTCACTTTAGAAGCAGCCAACTATAGCTGTAGAGAGGAAGAGGCAATACTTTGACTTTCTTGATGCTTCCTAGAATCAAGAGTCAGCTTATGGCTAGACGTGAGGTTCTCTTTGTTTTGTCAAGCTTTACCATGTAGTTATGTTTACCCAGGAAATGCCTGGTTTACACCTGCTATAGCAGTATTTCATCTCTTCACTGCCTCCTTACATTCTAAAAGGGTCCCAGTTTAGACAACAAATTAAATCGTCACCCAAGATCTTAGACTCTAACTGGGTTCCTCACCCCAGTTCATTCTATCAGAGTTTTGAAGTACAGATGGCTCCATAACAGACAAGAGATACATTTCAAAAGCCAGCAGAATGTTCATAAAAAGCACAGAATTCACATAAGTAATTAATGTTCCCTGAGTGCAAATAGACGGTCATCATACAAGGAGCAGAGTGGCTTCTGGCTCTCTTAATTGATCAAACAATTAAAAACTATTACATTGAGAAACTATAGGAGGTTTGAATTTCCATTTTCAGAGAAAATATTCTGAATTTTCCCATAAGATCTGTATCTCAGTCATTTATCTCACACAATAAGGAACATCTACACAAGTCATCAGTATCATCAATTCACTTATGGTAGCACTGAAGAAAATCAGAAATTAAAGACCTGCTCTCTGGCCTGAGTATGTTTATGGTATCTTTGGTGAGACAGAATGTAGAAGTTAACCAACAAAACCATGAATTAAATGATCCACAGCAAATCACTGTTAGAGAGAGAAAAGACATCCAAAGATTGAAAATATCATAAGTAACTGAACTACTCAGGGATGAAAGTTTTACAGAAGCAATGTTTTTTTTGTGTCTAACAGAATAGTTCACAGTTGAGTAAGAACAGAGAGGAAGGAGGCTTCAAACAAGGTGAAGGGCATATGGAGAGCACTGAGGCGAGAAACTTTAAAAACACCAAGGATTCCATGGGGAAATAAAGTAATTCCAATCCTCTAGTGGGTAGGTGTGATCAGGCTGGAAAGGCAAAGGAGACCTATAATAGGAAGGGTTTCAAGTATGGTACAAGAAAGTTACCGGATCAGAGTGGCAATGTTTAAGGTTAATCTGACTAAACTATGTAGGATAAATTATGAGCGAGAACACAAGAGAGAGAGAGGAGTCAACCGGTTTAGGTATTTTAAAAAGAGAGTTAACGATGAGATTAGAAAAGAGAGGCAAATGCAGTTCACTTGCATGAGTCCTAGCAGAATATGGAAACTAATTGGTCTTGAGGATTAAAGATGAAAGGATTAAAGGCAGCTTCCGAATCAGGCATGGGTGACAATCAAATCGAACAGTGGCCTGGTAGGTAATATAAGTAATCAAACTGAGGCTTATGTAAGTAAGTAAATATGTTACTCCTTATTTTCATGGGACACTCTGCCTTCCCAGTTTAGTTCTATAACTTTGACATAGACGTAAGTCTGCAGAAAAGTGTGTTCTATCAGAAGAAAACATTTAATCTAGTATAAGGATGCTTTTGAACTGTGGTGTTGGAGAAGACTCTTGAGAGTCCCTTGGACTGCAAGGAGATCCAACCAGTCCATCCTAAGGGAAATCAGTCCTGAATAGTCATTGGAAGGACTGATGTTGAAGCTGAACCCCCAATGCTTTGGCTACCTGATGTGAAGAACTGATTCCTTGGAAAAGACCCTGATGCTGGGAAAGATTGAAGGCGGGAGGAGAAGGGGATGACAGAGGATGAGATGGTTGGCTGGATGGCATCACTGACTCAATGGACATGAGTTTGAGTAAACACTGGGAGTTGGTGATGGACAGGGAGGCCTAACATGCTGCAGTCCATGGGGTCGCAAAGAGTTGGACACAACTGAGGGACTGAACTCAAACAAAAAAAAAAATTTTCCACCCCAATTCAGAGGCAAAAAGATGAGTGGGAAGACCCAGCTGATAACATCGAGGACACGCCCCACCTTAAGGACTTGTTATTTCACTCAGCTCTTACCCTGAAGGAATTCATGCCAAATACAGACCAGTTGGTCTTTCAAGAGAAGGCAGAAATGTGTCTGCTATCATACAACAGTATGTAAATGTATGCCCTAAGGCTCTAAAACAGTCCTACCAAAACATTATATATTCATCTAGGCGTGATCTATGGGCTGAGAGTTGAGTTTAAAGATGCTAATATTTAGTGCTGTTTATCTTTTACTTACCTCACTAAATGAACCCTAAAACACCTTCCCAGAATAAAATGTACATATTTTATATACTCATACATATCTTGTCTACACATGTGGAAAGCTGGCCACTTGTTTCATTTTTCTTTCTCAGACTAAGTGAATCATTAAGCTGACAGCAGATGATATAACTTAGATCACAAAAGCCAGGACTCCCCAAAATGTGGATTTGACTCTTTTAGTTTTTATATAAGAGAAACAAAATGTACTATTTAGGTAGATATTTAATATTCTGTATTGTCTTTATGTTTACTTATGTCAGTTTACTTAAGAGTCTCCCCCAGAAGCAGCAGCAATGATTCAATAACTACCAAACCTCTTATGTAAATAAGGGGCTCTCTCCTAACAATCCATTCTATGTAATTCAAACATGCAATAACCTAATATGTAATTACCTATCAATAGATTTTTTAATAGTATGAAAGTTTCTACACCCAGAAATGTTAGATATTGTTTCTATATAAAATAATTATAAAATTATCATTCACCACTTTGCCACCATTTTACTGTCAGTTCAGTTCCGTTCAGTCGCTCAGTCGTGTCCAACTCTTTGCGACCCCATGAGTCGCAGCACACCAGGCCTCCCTATCCATCACCAACTCCCGGAGTTCACTCAGATTCACATCCATCCTCAGATGCCATCCAGCCATCTCATCCTCTGTCAGCCCCTTCTCCTCCTGCCCCTAATCCCTCCCAGCATCAGAGTCTTTTCCAATGAGTCAACTCTTCACATGAGGTGGCCAAAGTACTGGAGTTTCAGCTTTAGCATCATTCCTTCCAAAGAAATCCCAGGGCTGATCTCCTTCAGAATGGACGGGTTGGATCTCCTTGCAGTCCAAGGGACTCTCAAGAGTCTTCTCCAACAACACAGTTCAAAAGCATCAATTCTTCAGTGCTCAGCCTTCTTCACAGTCCAACTTGCACATCCATACATGACCACAGGAAAAACCATAGCCTTGACCAGACGGACCTTTGCTGGCAAAGTAACGTCTCTGCTTTTTAATATGCTATCTAGGTTGGTCATAACTTTTCTTCCAAGGAGTAAGCATCTTTTAATTTCATAGTTGCAGTCACCATCTGCAGTGAATTTAGAGCCCAAAAAAATAAAGTCTGACACTGTTTCCACTGTTTTCCCATCTATTTCCCATGAAGTGATGGGACCAGATGCCATGATCTTTGTTTTCTGAATGCTGAGCTTTAAGCCAACTTTTTCACTCTCCACTTTCACTTTCATCAAGAGGCTTTTTAGTTCCTCTTCACTTTCCGCCATAAGGGTGGTGTCATCTGCATATCTGAGGTTATTGATATTTCTCCTGACAATCTTGATTCCAGCTTGTGTTTCTTCCAGTCCAGTGTTTCTCATGATGTACTCTGCATATAAGTTAAATAAGCAGGGTGACAATATACAGCCTTGATGTATGCCTTTTCCTATTTGGAACCAGTCTGTTGTTCCATGTCCAGTTCTAACTGTTGCTTCCTGACCTGCATACAGATTTCTCAAGAGACAGGTCAGGTGGTCTGGTATTCCCATAAATATCCAGAATTTCACACTTTAAAATATTTGTGTGCTTTTGATTTTTATTTAGATGGAGTATACTAATTGAGGCTGAACTTTCTTTAACATTTGGTATTATTAATAATGTCCATCTATGCCTCAGTTACATCAACTTATGAAACTCAGTTTTTTATTATTATTTACTTTATTTAACATATACATAAGTTGAAAAACACAACAGAAGCTAAGTAACTATAGAAATGACTTGTTGGATGTATGAGGTATAAATAGAAAGCAAATTATTGGGAATAAGCAATCAATAGCTTGGGTTTTCTTTATAGCTTGGTCTAATTTTCTGAGCAACTTCCCTTTCACTTTTCACTTTCATGCATTGGAGAAGGAAATGGCAACCCACTCCAGTGTTCTTGCCTGGAGAATCCCAGGGATGGGGGAGCCTGGTGGGCTGCCATCTGTGGGGTCACACAGAGTCGGACACGACTGAAGTGACTTAGCAATTTTCTGAAAAATTTGCTGCAGTATAAGTGACTTTACAATATCAATAATCATTTATAAAAATACATTTTTAAGTTATATATCATTTATATGCTTAGCTAATTCTCTAAACTAGAACTGATATTCAAATTCTGTATATTAGACTATTTGTAATTTTATTCTGCCAACTATTTTTTATTCTAGTCAAGTCACAATATGAGACTAAAAGTGAAAAACAATCCTGTCTCTGGCCCTGGAATTCCAATATTATTTGTATAGAGAAATTAAGCCAACAATTTTGGTTGTATTATGAAACTCTCTTTTATAATGAGAACAGTCTTAAGGAATTTTAACAGCTAAAATGTCACAACTTATTTGTTACATTGAAATATTATATACTATTACATAAATATTATTACATAAAATAGTATGCTCTTTATTAAAGTCTTAAGTTTTAATTTTTTAATGTTTCTTATTTTATGGATAGGGATTAATATCCAGTAGCTATTTGTGAGCATTGCCAGGAGTTTTTATAAGTAATTTCATCTTTTCAAGTATTTTTCCTTAAATAGAAGGCAAAATAGTTTCACTGGGATCACGCTAATTTTGGATTTGTGATAACATTAGACAAGGACTACCCAGTGTGTACAATATATATTTGCAAAACAAATTAACACTGCAAACCACATGTGATCTAATTAGTAAAATAGTCTGAATAAACATTCAACAGCATAAACCCTCTGTCATTCCTGAATACGTGATGGATCCATGTATCTCCAAGCCTTTTGGTGCTGCGGTTGCTGAAGACAACAGTGAACACAGTGGACCTCGTTACATTATCCCACTTTCTAGGGTAAGAGTGTTTATCCCAGTAGCAGAGGCAGCGATGAGCATCTTCCAGCTCTTTGAGAATGGTGACGTCGGGAAGAGCTAGTATGTTTCTTAAGGTATGCTCTCCTTTTTGAAAGAAAACTGAAAATAATTTCTGAGTACCTAGTTTGTGCTACTATTTTATATGCATTATTGAAATCCGACTTTACAACAATCCTACAAGTACTCATTACTATTCCTAATTGATACATGAGCAAACTAAAGCTCACACAGTTTGCGTTAGTCTTGGGTTCTTTAGCTATGAATTACTAGAGTCAAGTTCCCATGTTCCAAACATATTTTTATTTATAGACTTAGTTACAGCTTTAGATTCACCTCAAGATTATTTTCTAGAAAAATTTCCATTGTAGATTTGTGACATTTTCCTTTGTTGAATATTTATTCCTTTATTTTTTCAGATAGCACTTTATTGAATGAATCTGAAATAAATTTCAGTACTGGGCTCTAGAAAGAAAAAAAAATAATGCACATTTACTGCCCTTGCAGTAACTAATCCTTGGAATCAAGATTGCTGGGAGAAATATCAATAACCTCAGATATGCAGATGACACCACCTTTATGGCAGAAAGTGAAGAAGAACTAAAGAGCCTCTGATGAAAATGAAAGAAGAGAGTGAAAAAGTTGGCTTAAAGCTCAACATACAGAAAATGAAGATCATGGCATCCAGTCCCATCACTTCATGGCAAATAGATGGGGAAACAGTGGCTGACTTTATATTTTTGGGCTCCAAAATCACTGCAGATGGTGACTGCAACCATGAAATTAAAAGACACTTACTCCTTGGAAGGAAAGTTATGACCAACCTAGACGGCATATTAAAAAGCAGAGATATTACTTTGCCAACAAAGGTCTGTCTAGTCAAGGCTATGGTTTTCCCAGTAGTCATGTATGGAAGAGAGTTGGACTACAAGGAAACCTGAGTGCCAAAGAATTGATGCTTTGAACTGTGATGCTGGAGAAGACTCCTGAGAGTCCCTTGGACAGCAAGGAGATCCAAGCAGTCCATCCTAAAGGAGATCAGTCCTGGGTGTTCATTGGAAGGACTGATGTTGAAGCTGAAACTCCAATATTTGGCCATCTGATGTGAAGAGCTGACTCATTTGAAAAGACCCTGATGCTGGGAAAGATTGAGGGCTGGAGGAGAAGGGGATGACAGAGGATGAGATGGTTAGATGGCATCACCGACTCAATGGACATGAGTTTGTGTAAACTCCAGAAGTTGGTGATGGATAGGGAGGCCTGGCATCCTGCAGTCCATGGTGTCACAAAGAGTCAGACATGACTGAGCATCTGAACTGAACTGCCCTTGCAAAGCTTGGAGTCTAGTACAAAGAGAGGATGGTGCACATGCATGCTTGTGGGTTTGTGCATAAAAGTTTCAGCGCTTACACAGAATTACTCAGAAACAAATGGTCTGATCACAAAAGAGAGAAACATCAATTATTACTGTGCAGTGAGACTCCAGAGGGGAAGTGTTGTGTTGAGTCTCCAGTAATGACTTAGTAGATAAAATGAAAAGAGAGGCAAGTGCACAGACATTAGAGTATTTTAGAACATGGGGCCTTAGGGAATTGCAATCACTTGGCACATTTGGTATTAAGGGTAGTTTTAAAAGGTGAACAGGGGCCAGGTCATGAGAGCTTGTTTATACTATGATCAATAATTAGGCCTCTGCAGTGGTCTCTGAAGTTTCAGAGAAAGGAGCAATACAATGTGACTTGTGTTTAGATGGATCCTTCTGTGACAATGTAGAGAAGGGTACGTGGATTCCTGAGGGCACAGAACGAGTTAGATGAGTATTTCAACAACCCAGGAACAAATGAAGGGTCAGAAATAAGGCAGGATCATTAGAGCTAAAGAGGAGAGGTCAGATACAAGAAGTTAATGAGGTAGCATTGCCAGTTCCCAACCACCAAGCATATTTTTGGATTGACAGAAGAGGCAGACTGAAGATGACTCCAGCTTCTAGTTTAGGCTGGACTATTTCAGCAGGAACTAGAGATCAAATTGCCAGCCTTCTTTGGATCATAGAGAAAGCAAGGGAATTCCAGAAAAATATCTACTTCTGCTGCATTGACTACACTAAACCCTTTGACTGTGTGGATCAAAACAAACTGTGGAAAATTCTTAAAGACATGGGAATACCAGACCTGTCTCCTGAGAAACCTGCATGTGGGTCAAGAAGCAAAAGTTAGATCCAGACATGGAAAAAAATGGATCAGTTCAAAAGTGGGAAAGGACTATGACAAGACTGTATATTGTCACCCTGCTAATTTAACTTATAAGCAGAGTACATCCTGTAAAATGCCAGGCTGGATGAAGCACAAGCTGGAATCAAGATAGCCAGGAAAAATATCAATAATCTCAGATAGGCATATGACACCTCACTTATGGCACAAAGCAAAGAGGAAATCAAGAGCCCCTTGATGAAAGTGAAAGAGGAGAGTAAAAACGTTGGCTTAAAGCTCAACATTTAAAAATGAAGATCATGTCATCTGGTCCCACCACTTCATGGCAAACAGAAGGGGAAAAACTGGAAACAGTGACTGCAACCATGAAATTAAAAGATGCCTGCTCCTTGGAAGGAAAGTTATGACAAACCTAGACAGCCTATCAAAAAGCAGAGACATCACTTTGTCAACAAAGGTCCATATAGTTAAAGCTATCGTTTTTCCAGGATTCCTGTACGGATGTGAGAGTTGGACTATAAAGAAGGCTGAACGCGAAAGAATTGATACTTCTGAATTATAGTACTGGAGAAGGCTCTTGAGAATTCCTTGGACAACAAATCAAGGGACAACAGTCCATCCTAAAGGAAATCAGTCCTGAATATTCATTGGAAGGACTGATGCTGAAGCTGAATCTCCAATACTTTGGCCGCCTGATGCGAAGACCTGACTCATTGGAAAAGGCCCTGATGCTGGGAAAGAGAAGGGATGGCAGAGGATGAGATGGTAAGATAGCATGAACAACTCAATGGACATAAGCTGAGCAAACTCCAAGAGATTGTGAAGGACAGGGGAGCCTGGCATGCTGCAGTCCATGGGGCCACAGAGAGTTGGACATGACTCAGCAACTGAACAACAACAATTTCAGCAGTAGTTAATTTGTATGGGGAACACAGGAGAAAGGTCAGGTTTAAAGGCCAAGTTACAACTTTGACATGTTGATTTCAAGAGACCTATTTTTATACACAACTGGTGATATCTAGCAGGCTGGTGGGAATATGAATCTGAAGCCCAGAAGAAAGGTTTAACACCAAATCCTTGCCCAGACTATGCTGACCTGATGTTTCTGAAATGTGGTTATAATTTTTTTTCATCTTAGGTTCTCTGGCTGCTTGTTTAAAATTAGTTTCTAAATTTTCCAGAAATTTGATAAGCTCACCTTCTGCCCAGTAACGACAAGTTTGGGCTAGTCGATTTGAAGATATTGTGCCCAGTAAACCAAACCTAAAATACAATTAGAGTTAATCTGAACTCTGTCATTAATTTTCAGTGTCACCTTAGGCCACTTATTTAACCTTTCTATGTGTTAATGTTCCCAGTTGTGAAATGCAAATACTGTGATACAAGCTAATACACCAAGCTAAGGGAAAGAAAACTAATATAAACTTTACTAAAGTGCTTAGTAAATAGAAAATCTTATATAAATGCTAATCCAAATATATTTCCCATTTTATCACTGTGCTGTTAATAGCTTAGAAAGGGAAGGGGTGACAGGCACAAAGTACTACTCCACAACTGGCTGCAAAGCAAGAGAAAAAATGGGATAAAATGCACACAGAACAGCCTCTAATACAGCATCTATTTACTGGCAATTCTGACCAGTGGCTAAAAATTCTTATGAATTTCTATGAGCTACCATGATTGAATTGTGGAGTCATCATCCCCAAACCCATGGAAAACTACACCCTCTCTGTGACACTCTGGTTTCTGGTGAACATGGGAAGCAGACTCATTATTCAACATTTTCAATAATTTACCTAAGCTGTTCACTGAGCTGAGATGCCAAGCTAAGTTTTGCTTTAAGAATGGATTGCTTAGAGGGCTTCCCTGGGGGTTCAATGGTTAAGCAAATGACTGCCACCGCAGGAGACACAGGTTCAGTCCCTGGTCTGGGAAAATCCCACAGGCTGTGGAGCAACTAAGCCTATGTGCTACAACTACTGAGCTTGCACTCGAGAGCCCTTGAGTCACCTCTGCTGAAGCCTGTGTGCCTAGAGACCTCTCTACAAGAAAAGCCGCTGTAGTGAGCAGGCCGAATACCACAGTGAAGAGTAGCCCCAGCTCACAGAAACTAGAGAGAAAGCCTGTGTGCAGCAGCAAAGACCCACCACAGCCAAAAAATAAAATCATTCTAAAAAATAAAAAAGAATGGACCCTTAGAGAGGTAGAAATTGGAACACTCACTCCTGGGAAGACAGGGATGAGTCTGTCTGGGAAATATCTATGCACAGAGCCCTGAATAATTCTGGCCTCAAGGCCAAAGCCCAGTGCACTGCTCTGAAAGGTGACTTGCCTACATGTTCTTGACACATTCTTCCCCATCCTCCATTTCTCTCCTTTTCTGTTCCTTGCTGCCCACTCCCTGACGTTCCATGGTACTGATGAGGGATGTGGGTGCCAGAGACCCACACCTCAGCAGAAACCACTTCTGGGAGGCTCCCAGGAAAACAAGCTGCTTCCAGGTAGAGTTCCCATGGCACCATGGCATTTTTAGGAGACTACCCTGTCTTTCAACTTCAGGATCCTCTGAAGCCTGCATCTCCAGTCTTTAACCTGTACCCCAGAAGTCAGTGTTTCTAAACCATTTATTTATTTTTTATTGAAGGATAATTGCTTTCCAGAATTTTGCTGTTTTCTGTCAAACCTCAACATGAATCAGCCATCAGTTCAGTTCAGTTCAGTCACTCAGTTGTGTCCGACACTGCAACCCCATGAATCGCAGCACGCCAGGCCTCCCTGTCCATCATCAACTCACAGAGTTCACTCAGACTTGCGTCCATTGAGTCGGTGATGCCATTCAGCCATCTCATCCTCAGTTGTCCCCTTCTCCTCCTGCCCCCAATCCCTCTCAGCATCAGAGTCTTTTCCAATGAGTCAACTCTTCACATGAGGTGGCCAAATTACTGGAGTTTCAGCTTTAGCATCATTCCTTCCAAAGAAATCCCAGGGCTGATCTCCTTCAGAATGGACTGGTTGAAACTCCTTGCAGTCCAAGGGACTCTCAAGACTCTTCTCCAACACCACAGTTCAAAAGCATCAATTCTTCAGTGCTCAGCCTTCTTCACAGTCCAACTCTCACATCCATACATGACCACAGGAAAAACCGTAGCCTTGACTAGATGGACCTTAGTCGGCAAAGTAATGTCTCTGTTTTTGAATATACTATCTAGGTTGCTCATAACTTTTCTTCCAAGGAGTAAGCGTCTTTTAATTCCATGGCTGCAATCACCATCTGCAGTGATTTTGGAGCCCCCAAAAATAAAGTCCGACACTGTTTCCACTGTTTCCCCATCTATTTCCTATGGAGTGATGGGACCGGATGCCATGATCTTCGTTTTCTGAATGTTGAGCTTTAAGCCAACTTTTTCACTCTCCTCTTTTACTTTCATCAAGAGGCTTTTTAGTTCTTCACTTTCTGCCATAAGGGTGGTATCATCTGCATATCTGAGGTTATTGATGTTTCTGCCCACAATCTTGATTCCAGCTTGTGTTTCTTCCAGTCCAGTGTTTCTCATGATGTACTCTGCATATAAGTTAAATAAGCAGGGTGACAATATACAGCCTTGATGTACTCCTTTTCCTATTTGGAACCAGTCTGTTGTTCCATGTCCAGTTCTAACTGTTGCTTCCTGGCCTGCATACAGATTTCTCAAGAGGCAGGTTAGGTGGTCTGGTATTTCCATCTCTTTCAGAATTTTCCACAGTTTATTGTGATCCACACAGTCAAAAGCTTTGGCATAGTCAATAAAGCAGAAATAGATGTTTTTCTGGAACTCTCTTGCTTTTTTCATGATCTAGCTGATGTTGGCAATTTGATCTCTGGTTCCTCTGCCTTTTCTTTTTTTTTTTTTTTTTCTGGAGCTAATTAAACTTTATTAAACAATATTTGGGAAAAAAAACAAGTAATTAAAAAAAAGTTAAATGTCCAAATCACCCATATACAACAGAAACCTGAAAATGCTAATAGACTGTTCCACCCTAGCCCTCCATTACATGGAACACTGACTGTTGTCTTCAGATGAAGACTGAAGAAACTGCTTTGGACTTCACTCAGGGCAGAAGAGGTTGCTGGACATGACACTGGAATTTTCACTGGCCATGGCAGTAGTATCATCCCAGGACAGTTCTGGCCTGGGCTCTCTCATCTCTCAAAGCTTCCTCATACCAAAATAAGAAGGAAGTGGGGTCAGTCCCACTGATCTTGGCAAAAAACTCCAGGACTTTCATCTTGCTGGTTTCAGCATAGGCCCTTGGACCCCATAGGAATTCATAGCGTGGAGGATCACTGTGAGGCACCTGCCGATACTGTAGATATTGTTCCTCCACCAAATCTTTGGTGATGAGTTTCCTGGGCTCCCCATAGATAAAATCCTCCTGCCCAGCATACACCCCCATCATATTCAATGCTTTCCAAATTTTCTCCTCAGGGGCACAGTTGCCCTCCATGAAGATCATACCCAGGATAAGTATCAGGAAGCCAGTCTTGGGCATTCCCCCATCATTACTCAGCATCCCATCGTAGGTGAGGTTGAGTGTTTTGACAAGCTCATAGGAGTGTCCCATGGGGTCCACTTCTTTCACTTCAATGCCAAAGACGACCTCCATGCACTCACAGACTTTGCTGAAGATCTCAGGGAAGTTGTCCTTGTGTTCTCTGATGACACTCCTCAGCATTTCTGCTTTTGTGGTGGGTTCCTTTGTTACATATTTGATACACAGAAACTGCACCAGTTCAGCCACCTTGTTGTTTAGCTCATCATTGAGTGAGGACTCAGGATCTGGTGGAGTCTGGGAGGTGCTGGGTTCCTCCTCCTCTTGGCTTCTGGAATTCTCATCAGATTGACTCAGTGGACTGGCTGAGGTGGCAGTGGGTGAGAAGCAGGCTCCCTGAGAATTCTGGACAGCACTCTGTGCCCCAGTGGCAGGTACCTCCTCTGTGGTTCCAGGGATCAACGGGGTGAGGGAAGAGGAGATGGTGGACTTGGGGCAGGAAGTGGCCTCTTCCTTCTGAGCCGTGGAGGCCTGCACACATTCTAGGCCCTGTGCCTCTCTGGGGGCCTGAAGGTCTTCCTCAAGCTTGCAGCACTCACTCTTCTGACCCAGAGACATGATGGCTGGTATTGGAGGTAGCCAGCAGGACAGTGGGACACTGGGGGAGCAAGAGTGGCCTCAGCTAAGAAAATCCTCACACCCAGGATGGCTCTGCCAAAGGAAGCTTACAGGTCTCCTTTTTAGAGGAGCTCCCAGGTGTCATGGGCTTCTGTTCTGGTCAGCCTGAGGTCTCCTGGGCTAGAGCAAGGAGCAGGGCAGGTTTCCGTGGGCCACCCCTTTTCTGTGGTGAGGACCCCTCAGTTCTGCTCAGTGTCATCACACCTACCCCTGGGACCTCATGAGGCAGATGGAAAAGGCAGGTGTCTGCAGTTTCTTCAGGATCCTCCCTCTGACAACTGGCAGAGTCTGGGCCTTGTTCCTTTGCTGACCTGAGTATAATCACTGCAGTTGAAGCCTCGTCTTCAGATTCCCAAGTTTGAAGTCAGCAACTACATCCAAGGACCCTGCATAGGGCCTCTGAGAGCTGAAAGTGGGCTCAGAAAAAGTGGAGACCCATTCTCTTCTGTTTGGCAGGCAATTCGGTCATCCCACGGGATCAGTTTGACTCTTGGAATTGCCGGCACCCCCTCCCGGTGAGGGCCGCCTCCCTTAATCACGGGTCACCTTGGAGTTCGCAAGAGTCAGAAAAGAGGAGGGCAGTGCCGATCCGACAAATCTACTGGGTCTCTCAGGATTGACATCATGGATGGAACAGGGTACTGCAGGGCCCACACGGTTCTGGGGGGTGGTGGTTGGACTCCTCAGTCCTCACTCATAAATGTGCTCAACCTCTGCCTTTTCTAAAACCAGCTTGAACATCTAGAAGTTCACAGTTCACGTATTGCTGAAGCCTGGCTTGGAGAATTTTGAGCATTACTTTACTAGCATGTGAGATGAGTGCAATTGTGCGGTAGTTTGAGCATTCTTTGGCATTGCCTTTCTTTGGGATTGGAATGAAAACTGACCTTTTCCAGTCCTGTGGCCACTGCTGAGATTTCCAAATTTGCTGGCATGTTGAGTGCAGCACTTTCACAGCATCATCTTTCAGGATTTGAAATAGGTCTACTGAAATTCCATCACTTCCACTAGCTTTGTTCGTAGTGATGCTTTCTAAGGCCCACTTGACTTCACATTCCAGGAGGTCTGGCTCTAGATGAGTGATCAGACCATCATGATTTTCTGGGTCATGAAGATCCTTTTTGTACAGTTCTTCTGTGTATTCTTGCCATCTCTTCTTAATATCGTCTGCTTCTGTTAGGTCCATACCATTTCTGTCCTTTATCGAGCCCATCTTTGCATGAAATGTTCCCTTGGTATCTCTCATTTTCTTGAAGAGATCTCTAGTCTTTCCCATTCTGTTGTTTTCCTCTATTTCTTTGCACTGATCACTGAAGAAGGCTTTCTTATCTCTTCTTGCTATTCTTTGAAACTCTGCATTCAGGTGCTTATATCTTTCCTTTTCTCCTTTGCTTTTGGCTTCTCTTCTTTTCACAGCTATTTGGAAGGCTTCCTCAGACAGCCATTTTGCTTTTTTGCATTTCTTTTCCATGGGGATGGTCTTGATCCGTGTCTCCTGTATCCTCTCCCTCTTAAACCTCGCTCCCCTCTCCCTCCCCATTCCACACCTCTAGGTTGATACAGATACCCTGTTGGAGTTTTCTGAGCCATTTATTTATTTTTAAAACATGTATATTACAAATCTTTGTTTCAGGCACCATGCTGGGTACAGAATGATGATGAGGGTTAGACGTTTTTAAAGGTGTTTACAATAGAATGCTAGCCACAGTCATCATAATGATGTTTGTTGAGGAGTTTTCCATGCCAGGAACTCTATATACTAGTTATACGTTCTTTTATACTCATATAAATTCAGCTTCATGGCAAATAGATGGAGAAACAGTGGAAACAGTGGCAGGCTTTATTGTGGGGGGCTCCAAAATCACTGCAGATAGTGACTGCAGCTGTGAAATAAAAAGACACTCCTTGGAAGAAAAGTTATGACCAAACTAGATAGCATATTCAAAAGCAGAGACATTACTTTGTCAACAAAGGTTCATCTAGTCAAGGCTATGGTTTGTCCAGTGGTCATGTGTGGATGTGAGAGTTGGACTATAAAGAAAGCTGAGCACCAAAGAATTGATGCTTTTGAACTGTGGTGTTGGAGAAGACTCTTGAGAGTCCCTTGGACTGCAAGGGTTTCCAACCAGTCCATCCTAAAGGAAATCAGTCCTGAATATTCATTGGAAGGACTGATGTTGAAGCTGAAACTCCAATACTTTGGCCACTTGATGTGAACAGTTGACTCATTGGAAAAGACCCTGAGGATGAGAAAGATTGAAGGCAGGAGAAGGGGACAACAGAGGATGAGACGGTTGGATGGCATCACCGACTCAATGGACATGAGTTTGGGTAAACTCCGGGAGCTGGTGACGGACAGGGAGGCCTGGCGTGCTGCAGTCCTTGGGGTCGCAAAGAGTCAACCACAACTGAGCAACTGAGCTGAACTTCAGTGGGGTATACATTACTTTCCTAGGGCTGCTATAACAAATGGCCACAAAGGTGATGGCTTACAAGAGCAGTGTGTTGTCGCACAGCTTCTGGGGACCAGAAAGTCTGAAATCCAGGTACTAACAGGTTTGATTACTGGGGAGGCTCTGAGAAACAATCAGCTCTGTGCCCCTTTCCTTGTTTCTGGTGGTTGACCTGCAATCCTTGGCATTCCTGGGCTTACAGGTGCATCAGTCCTATCTATGCCTCCGTCTTAGCCCTCTGTCCTTTTTTTTTTTTTGGTCAGATAGGAGAAACTCGTTGGATTTAGGGCTAATCTAAATACCCTAATGTAGTATAATTTCATCTCAATTCTTCACCTCAATTCTGCAAAGACTAATTTTAAATAAGGTTGAATTCTGAGGATCTGGGTAGGTAAGAATTTAGGTGATAGGGTGGGGTTCAAGGCTATTCAATTCACAATAAGGTGTACAAGATCATTACAGCAGAGAAAATTGAGGCTCAGGTAACTTCTCTATTATCAGTTGTTGCTGCACAACAAACTCCCTCAAAACTCAGTGACTTAAAAGGAAAACAGATTATTATTCATCAGTTCAGTTCAGTGGCTCAGTCGTGTCCAACTCTTTGTGACTCCATGGATTGCAGCATGCCAGGCCTCCCTGTCCATCACCAACTCCCGAGTCCACCCAAACCCATGTCCATTGTGTCAGTGATGACATCCAGCCACCTCATCCTCTGTCGTCCCCTTCTCCTCCTGCCCCCAATCCCTCCCAGCATCAGGGTCTTTTCCAATGAGTCAGCTCTTCGCATCAGGTGGCTAAAGTATTGGAGTTTCAGCTTCAACATCAGTCCTTCCAATGAACACCCAGGACTGATTTCCTTAGAAGGGACTGGTTGGATCTCCTTGTAGTCCGAGGGACCCTCAAGAGTCTCCTCCAACACCATAGTTCAAAAGCATCAATTCTTCGATGCTCAGCTTTCTTTATAGTCCAACTCTCACATCCATACAAGACCACTGGAAAATCCATAGCCTTGACTAGATGGACCTTTGTTGACAAAGTAATGTCTCTGCTTTTTAATATGCTGTCTAGGTTGGTCATAACTTTCCTTCCAAGGAGTAAGTGTCTTTTAATTTCGTGGCAGGAATCACCATCTGCAGTGATTTCAGAGCCCCCCCAAAAATAAAGCCTGCCGCTGTTTCCACTGTTTCCCCTTCTATTTGCCATGAAGTGATGGGACCGGATGCCATGATCTTAGTTTTCTGAATGTTGAGCTTTAAGCCAACTCTTTCATGCTGCTCTTTCACTTTCATCAAGAGGCTCTTTAGTTCTTTCTCACTTTCTGCCATAAGGGAGGATGTCATCTGCATATCTGAGGTTATTGATATTTCGACCAGCAAATTATTATTCATACATTGTGATCATCTGAGTAGTTCTTTTAAGACTAGCTTGGTTGGGCTTGGACACTGTAGTCTATAACCTCACTTATATGTCTGGAGCTAACAGGATGACTTGGCCAACAGTCTCTCTCTATTCAGCAAAGTAACCTGGGCTTATTATTCACACAGTCCCAGAAGCAGCAAAAGAAAAATCCCTGTGTAAGTGCTTCTTAAGACTCTGCTGGTCTTTTATTTGACAATTTCCCATTGGCCAAAGCAAGTCATAGTGCTAAATCCAGAATCAAGGTCAAAAGAGATTACCCAGTGGTATTATACAAGGAAGGGAATTATTCCAGGAGCTTTATTGATTTTTTTTTCTTTTTGGCAAATAATCAATGAGAGTGGCTAAGCAACTAATGAATATTAAGTTAGGGTTTGATCAAGGTTCCTGTACCCCTTAAAGCTATTTTTCTCCACTCAATTCACAGTATAGTCTCCCAAAGAAAGAGCTTATTAGAAATAAACATGAAAAAGAATATATATATATGTATATGTATAACTGACTCACTTTGCTGTACAGCTTAAATTAACAGCATTGTATATCAGCTACACTTCAATAAAATATATTTTTAAAAATAAAAAGTTTATTGAATTTTCACTTTTGAATAAATCTCACATACTATATAATTGAATGGAGAGAATTTAGATTCTATAGCTATTTCTCTTATGTATTCCTTATGGCCCCACAAATCCAGTCATCTTCCACAAGAAAATATAACTTGTCATGGTATCCATCACACATGATTATATTTTAGTCTTTTTTTTTTAATAGGAAAGGATGCTAGGGAAGAAATGGTATTGGCAGGAGATTCCTTGGTTGATTACTACAGTTTGGGTCCTTTTGGTAAGAAGACTATACCCTCTGGCATTACAGATATTTTTATGATTTAGTGAAGCAACTATACAAGGCACTTCTTTGAATCTCAGTTTCCCAAACAGAAGAATTATAAAACTGGGCTGAGCCACGATTTACCTTTACATTTATGGGAAACATATGACTAAAACATCCCAGGTTTGATAAGAGATATGGATAGGAATTTTAAAAAGCAAAGCATAGAACTGGGTCACAGAGCAAAATTGCCATTTTTCACTAGATGCCAAAAAAAAAAAAAATTCTTTACAAGGCTAGCTTTCTCTCAAAATTCCATGCACAATTCTGACATTGAGTAATAAATACAATGAGCATTTATTGGACATTTACTGCTTGCCAGGGACTGAAATAAAGATACCACATGTACAATTTCTTTTAATTCTATATTAGGAAGTAAGCCATTTTATAGATGAGGAAATTGAGGCAAGAAAGTTTAAGGTACCCATAACTGCTTATCTTATTCCACACTGAACCCCTACTGATAACAAAATTTTCATTCTTTCTCTGTAAATTATCTTTTTCTAACCTAATCTCTAGCTCAGTGAAGTAGAAAAAAGGACAATGTGTTGAATCCTATATGCTAGCCCAGGTGCTCCAACTCTGTGAAGTAGATGACATTTTTATATATAAAATAAAATTGGAAAAAATCTTTCTTGCTTCATTTACCATGATTCCATATAGACCTAATTCATGCTTAATTTTTTAGTTCAAAAAAGGGAAAAAAAGCTGGTCACTTACTTCAACTTATACCTTAATGCCTTACCTATCAAAAGGCTGAAAATGACTTTTTAAAAATCTCTACTCCTACCCACCAATCCCTTTTCAGAGGAAGGCAAAAGGGATAGCAGTATCTTTGATTCTCAATTTTTGGAAAGGACAATTTTTCATAGAGTTTGCATAATAAAGAAGGCAATTTTTGTAAACATTATTTTGCACGTGCCCTTTATAGCCATGCCTGCTCACAAGTAATACTACTTTTGCTCCAGATCTATCAACATGCAAAATAAGCACAACACTTTATTTGTTAGGTTGACCATTTTTAATACATTTTTAATGAGATTTTTATCGAGCTTTTGTATCTAAGTCTTTGCCAGTGCGATTCTATTCTGCAGAACACCAGATGGCTAAAACACAGAAATGACACCTGCAGAAGGAATTAAATAAAGAAGGAATATTCGCTAGGCTTTGCCTTCTCGTGGCTGCCAGCTGTATGCATAGTTACATGCAAAACAAGTATAATCTACCATGCTGGTTTCCTTAAAGAGACCATGGGAAGTTGTTAGCACCGTGCCCAGAGACTCAAATATGAACTCAGAAAGAATGTAAGTGAAAAACCATATTTGGTCTTCACTGGCAGCATTGGCAGTGCTGGCGAATTAGACTAGGACTCCGCCATCTGTGGGTTTGTTTGAAGTACAAGTGCCACCATTGACCTGTAATGATTTAACATCCCTCTTGGGAGTACAGAGATTGCAGACACATATGGGGTGAGTTTGTACAGAGAAAAAAAAAAGGAACAAAGAAAATATGGAGCTTGCTACTTGAGCACTTTTAAGGTCAAGTGCTCTGACTCTCGATGGCCTGATTAAATGAACAGATTCCAGAGGATAATAAATGTTTCCTTGCCTCATGGGTCTACGTTGTAGATCACCAGGTTTCTTGCAGGTCTCTCACTGATATGGTTGATTGTGGTTATTACATATACTTCCCATTAAAATCCACTGTCATATTTCTTGAAGAGCTGTACATATTGGTTTGCTATCATTTGTCATCATGGAAACTTCCTAATAAAACCAACTATCATCCGAATTGCCTTGCCTAACTTCAAACATCTCACAGGACCAAGGATCAAGCCATATGCTCATTTTTATATCAGATCTTAAAGGAGAATACTCCAACTAAACTACTTAAAATTTAACTGAAATGTAATTAAATGCATTTGGTTGTAGAAACCTCTTTAAAAAAAAAAAAAAAGGCTACGGTAACGGCTGTAAAACTCCCTAAATATACTAAACACCATGGAGCTGTACACTTTGAGTGTGCTAAATCTAAGGTAAGAAAATTCTACGTAAATGAAGCTGTGAAGAAAATTAGTCCATCAAAGTTTGACTAGTGCAGCATTGGTTCTTCTTTTAGAGATCTCTAACCTCTCTCTTTCTCTTGCAGGTTTTTTCTATCCCCCAAGGACCCCTAACAACGCACTTCAGTAGCCCAGACTCCAAGCAAGTTCTTTCATAGGCATGTCTCCCTTCCAAACACACTTCAGTAAAGGCTCTTCTTAAGAACCCAGCTGAATTTCTGCTTGTTTCACAAACACATTTGCACATCATTTTTCTCATATCCTGCCCACATATTTCATATATATGAGAAGGGTCTCCTATAGGCACAATAAAAACAATTTCAGGCTACATTGCTATTGAGCAATAGAAGAACTGAGGACCCTCATTTTACAGGAAAGGCCTTGCCTTCAAGTATTAACCCAGACATATGGCCAGTTTATGTTTCCCCTCCTTTCTTTTTCTACAGTTGCTTTGCTAGCACTTTACATGTGTGCTTTCTCTCAGCTGAACTCATTCAGTTCTTATCTCTAAACAAAAGCAGGAAGAAATCAAAGACTGGCTGACATTCAAGCACATCACCAAGTTTTCACTCTGATTTCTTAAGTGGATTCCTGATAAGCAAGTTTCTCTATTGCAAGTTTTACCATGAAACAATAAAGTCTAACACAGATGCCTAGGTCATCAGTCCTCTGGGCTAAACATTACATAACAAGTTTTGAAATTTCGTAGGGCTCCATTTATCTTATTAGTCCTTAGAGGTTCTTCATCCGTTAAGACTTTTGGCTGGTGAAGCTCACAACCAATTCTCCTTCAGAGGCACTCAAAGCTCATATTATAAGCAGAAAGAAATGGTCTCTCTTGGGTAGGAGGTGATGCTCTTAAGTTCGTTTCCTTAAGTATAAAGAGTTTTATAAGTACTGTACTTAAAAACAATCAGACAAAAAAATGCTAATTTATGCCTATTGTAGAGATATGAGAAAATGCAAATTAGACAAAAAATAAAAAAATTAAAACACTGAAACTCTTACCATACATAAAAAAATAGCTATTACCTTTTTAAGTGTTGTGTGTGTGTGTGTGTGTGTGTGTTTATTATATTGCAGTGGTCGCCAATCTTTTTGGCACGAGGGACTTGTTTCAACACAGACAATTTTTCCATGGACCGTGGAGGTGGTGGTGCAAGCGAGATTGTGAGTCATGTGGAGCAATAGGAGTGGCAGATGAAGCTTCAGTCTCTTACCCATCACTCAACCCCTGCTGTGCAGCCTGGCTCCTAACAGGCTGGTACTGGAAAAAGGCCTGGCATTGGGGAACCCCTGATGCAAAGCATTTCTCAATGTTTATACTTCATATTACACCTTACTTTCATTCAGCAAACATGTTTTTAATAATAATTGTGCTTTAGGTTCCATGCTGGGCACTTTGAATAAATAAGAATGATATGGCTTGGCCTTGAGAGCCTTTTCTAGTGGAAGGCAAAGTAAAACAACATCAAAGCAAACCAACAAAATAAAATAAAAACACAGAACACACAATGGATTACAGAAAATGTCATAAAGAAAATATCAAAGGGCTGAGATACAGAATTACATCTGGGGCACTACTCTTTGTAGTTTAGCAATCCTAAAAGAGCAGCATTTAAGCCAAGATTCAAGGATGGGAAGAAACGTCTCTTTGAAAGACGGATACATGGAGCATCCTCAGGCAGAAGGGCTAACAAGTTCCAGGTCCCTGTGATGAACAGTACGTTGTGTCAACTTAGTGAGGCTATTCAATCAAACACTAATGGAGGTGACGATTTGAAGGTTTTTTGACTAAGATTTATCATCAGTTGACTTTAAGCAAATGGCAGTCTTGGGGGATCTGATTCAATCATTTGAAAGGCTTTCAGAGCAGAACTAAAGTCTTCTGGAAAAGAACAAATTCTACCTCTGGATTACAGCTTCAGCTTCCCTGCTCCTCATACCTGCTTCACAGATTTCAGACTTGCCTAGACAGCCCCCAAATCACATAAGCCAATTCCATACAATAAATCTCCTAATGTACATTTCTCCTGCTTGTTTCTCTGGTTAAATGAAGACTGATAAGAGTCCTTAAGAGAGAAAAATAACAATTGCAATCAGCAAGTTACCGCCTAAACATACATGTACAAGGTGCATATCTACTTGCTGTTACTATTTCCACTCTATTGATAAGGAAACCGAGACACAGGCAGGTGATGCCCAAGGCCACAGAGTTAGCCATTACTTGATCTATGGCTCAAATTTAGGCCTTCTGGGTATGAATACTGAGCTGAAAATGTACTTCGGGAGTCCAGAGATCAAGAAGGAAAGTGGCACAAGATGACATAAAGCATAGCCAGAGACCAGGTGAAGCAAGACCTAGTGTGGAAAAGGACAGATTATCATTAGATGAGCCAATAAAAGTACTGACTTTTATTTTTATGTCATCAGAGAAGGACATTACCTGCTTTAGGCTTTAAGAAAATTGCCCTAGTTGCTGAGGGAGGGAAAGGAGGAGAAAAAAAGAATAAGAGTTATGCCATTCAGGAGAAAGATCATGCCTGCTACGCCCCAAAAAATAGGCTGACTTGGGTTTATCTTTCAGATAGAGTTATCAGAACTTAGATATAAAGAGAACCCCAAAGAGGATCCCTACATATTTGGCTTGAAGGACAGGGTAAGGGTGGGGCGGGGGGGAGTTCTACTTGATATGGGAGACAGGTTCAGATTTTGCTGCATTAAATTTGAGATGTCCCTGGGGTATCCAAATTGGGTATCCAGATGGGTACTCACATCTGGAGCTCAGAGTTTTGGGTTGGAGATACCAATTAAGAATTGGCAGTTTATGACCATACAGTCATTATTTCAATTTGTGTAAATGAATAAGGTCTTTAAAAGCAAGTGTAGGGACTTCCCTAGTGGTCCAGTAGCTAAGACTCTGCAGTCCCAAAGCAGAGGGCCCAGATTTGATCCCTGGTCAGAGAACTGGATCCCACATGCCACAACTAGGACTTAATGCAGTCAAATAAATAAATAAATATTTTTTAAAAAGCAAGTGCCGAAAGAGGAGAAAGAGGCAAACGTCTCAATTATGAGATGCTCCAAAGTTCAGAGATCAAGCAGAGACTCCAAAAAAATGTACTAACAAGATGCTAGTGATAGAAGGAAAACCACAAGATTGCAACACTGTGTGAGCAGAATGAGGAAAACCTCAAGAAGTAAGGCATGCCAGTCCTTTCAAATGTTGTTGAAGAGTAAACTACAATGAACATAGTAAACTCCCCATGTGAGATGTAGAACATGGCAGCCAAGAGAACACTGATGACATTGACAAGAATGGGGTGGATCAGTCATTAATTTAATTAATAGTAAAGGTTAATAGCAGACCCAAATTGTAATGAGAAAAAGTATGGATAGGAAATTAAAATATGAGCACAGGACATCAGTCACACTTTTGTGAAATGACAATAAAGAAAACAGATTTTTACATAATTGGAGCTACAATAACATAATATATTAGAGTGGGCTGCTGCTGCTGCTGCTAAGTCACTTCAGTCATGTCCGACTCTGTGCGACCCCATAGACGCAGCCCACCAGAATCCCCTGTCCCTGGGATTCTCCAGGCAAGAACACGGGAGTGGGGTGCCATTGCCTTCTCCGATTAGAGAAGGAGTGGTTGCTTATTCAGGAGCAAGATGATATGAGCAAAGGAACAATGATTCTTGAGAAAAACCAAACAAATGTGGAGAGGTTAACCTTTGGGAAAAAAGAAAGGACACATTCCTCACTATAATAAGAAAGAATAGGAAGAATGGGTTGAAAGGTAGGTTGTCAAGGATAAAATGGGGGATTTCACATCTGATGACTTTTTTTTTCCTTTAAGAATAAAGCCTAATTATCATCTAATAGTGAGGAAGGACTATGACACATTTGAGAGAATGTGGAAGATGTTGACTCTTAACCTGTGAAAAAGCAAGGCTACCAGAGAAATATGTTTGATCCAGAATTTCTAGTAAGTGGCAGAGAACTACAGAAACAGACAAGTCAAGTCTTCAAATCTCCCCTAAATCACCACTCAAGAATAGACAGAGCAACTTAGGATAGCAAAACAAAAACAAAACACACAAAAACACACCAATAAAACTAGTGGAAAGATATTCCCTTAAACCACAAAAACTGAGGTGAATGAACACAAACCAAACGACTGATCACAGTACTACCACATGGTGAGAGCCCCTGTGAGCAAAGGAGAAGAGCCAAGTCAGGAGGCTCGTGGGGCGGGTTTCTGATAGAGCTAGGATTTTCTAAGTGGTACTTAGAGAAGGGTTAAATACACAAGACAGACCGGGAGACAAAGGGCGCAGTGGGGGCGGGGGGCATATTATTGGAGCGCGCCAATGCACGCATTTTCATGTCTTAATTTATGTCCATACTTATCATCTTGAACGGTTCCACAGAATCCAATTATAGATATATGGCGGATTCTTCAATCACCTACTGGTGGACAATCTGTTCTTGCGGGGGGGGGGGGGGGGGAATTCATAAACACTGTAAAAATAACTGCATAAAACCATACTTGTGCAATCTACTTTACACACTCATTTGATTATTTCCTGAGACTTTGTAAAGAGAAATGACTAGCTTAATGTATGCAGTTATCTATGACTTTTGCTGTTTATTCCTAAGCTGCTTCCAAAAATGAATATCCCCACTAATGATTTGAAAACAGCAAATGTTAAGTGCTAATAATTTAGATTTATTCATTCTTTTTATTGCCTGTCATTATTTAATTTGTTTTTTTTCATTTAAGTCACTTAATACAGAAAACTGAATTCATCTTTAAGATTTTCAGAGAAATTAATTGACATATTGATTTGAATTTTTATCTCCTCTGCAATTGTGATTTTTTTTCAAGTTTACATTGTTAATGCTAGACAGGTATATACCTTTTATTTTAATTGGCCTTGCTAGATAGTGATGTATCTGTTTTAGGTTTTTCCCCTCAAAAACTACTACTTTTTATTTATAGATTCTTGG
This sequence comes from Oryx dammah, assembly GCF_014754425.2. Taxonomy (NCBI): domain Eukaryota; kingdom Metazoa; phylum Chordata; class Mammalia; order Artiodactyla; family Bovidae; genus Oryx; species Oryx dammah. The sequence continues at coordinate 12,019,032 of NW_024070189.1, forward strand.
GTTCTACTTTTTACTTCATTAATTTCTAGTTTTCTGTTTTAATCCCCTCTTCCTACTTTATTATGTTCATTAATGTTAATAGTTTTAAACAATGATTGTAAATAGCATTTAATTGTAGTTTCAGGTTTTCTCACAAGTTAAAGAAACATTGCTTTTTTATTCCTTTACAGTTCTTCAGTTCAGTTCAGTTCAGTCTCTCAGTCGTGTCCGACTCCACAACCCCATGAATCACAGCACACCAGGCCTCTCTGTCCATCACCAGCTCCCAGAATGTACTCAAACTCATATCCATTGAGTCAGTGATGCCATCCAACCATCTCATCCTCTGTCATCCCCTTCTCCTCCTGCCTTAAATCTTTCCCAGCATCAGGGTCTTTTCTAATGAGTCAGTTCTTCGCATGAGGTGGCCAAAGTATTAGAGTTTCAGGTTCAGCATCAGTCCTTCCAATGAACACCCAGGCCTAATTTCCTTTAGGATGGACTGGATGGATCTCCTTGCAGTCCAAGGGACTCTCAAGAGTCTTCTCCAACACCACAGTTCAAAAGCATCAATTCTTCGGTGCTCAGCTTTCTTTATAGTCCGACTCTTACATCCATACATGACCACTGGAAAAACCATAACCTTAACAAGACAGACCTTTGTTGGCAAAGTAATGTCTCTGCTTTTTAATATGCTTTACAGTTCTGGTTTTATATAATTTCAAAGATTTTCAATTTAGGGCTATTTTTAGGTTTTTCCATGTTGTCAAAAAATGATCTCTTTTTATATATATTCCATGCTGCTGCTGTTGCTAAGTCACTTCAGTCGTGTCCGACTCTGTGCGACCCCATAGACGGCAGCCCACCAGGCTCCCCCATCTCTGGGATTCTCCAGGCAAGAACATGGGAGTTCGTTGCCATTTCCTTCTCCAATGCATGAAAGTGAAAAGTGAAAGTGAAGTTGCTCAGTCATGTCCGACTCCTAGCGACCCCATGGACTGCAGTCCACCAGGCTCCTCTGTCCAGGGGATTTGCCAGCAAGAGTACTGGAGTGGGATGCCATTGCCTTCTCCATAGACATTATATAAACTAACATTATATGAAATATTTTGGTATTTATTTTAAATTATTCAACTCCTTTATTTCCTTATTTTATTTCCAACATTTAATGAAGAAAGAGGGAAACAATGAGAAAGCAAAAGTAGGAAAAATTAAATTTGAGGAAAGAGAATGAAGGATATCTGGGATTCTCTGTATTACACTTCCAAATTTTGTGCCAATCTGAAATTAGGACAAAATGAAAAAAATTTTTTTAAGAAAAACATGATAAGCTGGCTGATGAATCAGGAAATCATTCTATTGCATACATGCTTGATACACTTTAGAATCAAAAAGTGACTTCAGAAACTGCCTTTTTCCCTGACAACACATAATAAAAGTTTTCTCTAAGAGAAAGTAAGTAAAGTAAAGTGTTAGTCACTCAGTCATGCCCGACTTTTTGTGGCCTCATGGACTGCAGCCCACCAGGCTTCTCTGTTCATGGGATTTTCCAGGCAAGGATACTGGAGTGGGTTACCATTTCCTTCTCCAGGGGATCTTCCCGACCCAGGGATCAATCCTGGGTCTCCTGCATTGCAAGCAGATTCTTTACCAACTGAACTACAAGGGAAGCCCATCAGAGAAAAGGAGAGTCTAATAATTTAAAGGAAAAACTGCTTGGCATATTACTGAAATTGGGGGGAATTAAATAAACAGCAACGAATTTTCAGAAAAATACAATAGAAATTTTAGAAAAGAAATGAGCATAATCTTGACGAAGCAATAACCAAGATTCAAGAACAAAAAGTTACCTGTGAAAATGCTCCTTTGTCAGTGTTCATTATTTTGAAGATTCATTCACACCCAGCCCATAACCAGACTCCTGACAATCATGAATCTCAATGAAGTTCAATGGTTGTATGGCAAAAAAAGGCTATTTTTTCTTACAGGGTAATTTAAGGGAAAAAAAATTATTTCTTCAATCCAAACTTTTTCAGAGCCTCAACAAGTCCAACCTATGCAGAAAACATCCTCAGAAAGGAAACTGTTTTGTTAGGAATTTTTTAAATAGCAGTTGGCTTTATGTATTTATGTAACAATTGTACATAAATGTGTATGATCCCCTTCCTTATCTTTACACATCAATTTGATACTCATAATGTGAACTGAGTTTTCAGAAATATCATTTTATCTTGATTTGTAGTGTTCAATGTTTTCCATATGTTATTTAATGTTATACTCCAATGTTAATGTTATAATCCAATGCTTTCAGTGTTATTATTCACACCTTGCCCAATTTCAAGGTGCTACTCTTGACGTTCAGCTACCAAAGAGTTAGAAAGAGATGCTGACAATCCAGTGCAAGCCAGTTCCAGGGCACCTCACCGCTTTCTTTCTGTGAGTTGTGTTTAAGTGCCTGTCACCAAAACTTGGGGGAAAGCGTGCAACTATCCATGTTGATGCCTGCTGAGATAGATTCATCCTCTATTATTAATCCATCAAGGACCCTGTTCTGTTTACCTGTTCCCTAACTCAAGGACTTTGCATCTGTCTCTTGGCTGGCAGTAGTCCACCTGGACCCATGAGAAATGTGCCTTTACTCCATACAGGGAACTCTAGGCACCTCTAGCAGACCTACTCACCTACACACATCCTGCAGCCATTTGTCTTGTAGCCCCTTGGCACACTGTGCTGCCAGGCACATCGCAAGGTGATGTGAGGATTAACCATGACCTCAGATTCCCTGTGGGACATGAAGCATGCGGAACCTTGCACCTGATTCATTAAACCTACCTGAGGCTTCTGTCACCTCTTCACCCAAGGAGTGTTCTTTCAGCACACAAGCAAGGATGCCTAGAAAGAAGATTCTCCCCTCAGGGACACTCAGACATCTAACAATGATTTTCCTACCAATTATTGTCTCACCAGACCAGGATCTATACTCTTAATGGGAGTTATAGAACTATTTTACAGGTCATGCTTTCTTCCACAAGTTTTGCTTACACCCAAACCTGGGCTTTTACTATTGCCAGGCTCTGGCACAATAAACTCTTTTCCTGTCTCCTTAGCACCCTTTTTCATGGGGAAAGATATATCCCACTGAATAATGGGATAAAGGACAAAAAAAATGCAAAGAAATTTAAGGGAAATCTTTAGTTAACATAAAAATACTATCCTACTATTTATAAGTTATTTGCAAAGGGATATTCGCCTTAGTCTGTCAAGAGCATTATTTATATGCATATGCTTTCTCCAGCAATTCAATTCCTAAACTTTTATCATGAAAGATAATTATAATGAAAACTTAGTAATGTAAATAATAGTATAGATAGACCAATGAAATATTATATAACTATTAACTGAGGTTTATTGAAGGGTATATTACCACAAAAAGTTTCCTAATTCATGGTTTTGTGAAAAAAATAAAACATCTCTCTGAATAAAACAACTGTCACCATGTATATGTGTGTGTGTGTATATATATATGTTTCTATAGAATTTGTCATCCAAGTGATAATACGGTCATTGATTTTTATTTCCTGCTTATTGCTTAACAACTTTCTAATTTTTTTCTTAGCAATGACATTAGCTAACTGGTAAAAGATCCTGTTATCAAATATCATTTGAATAGCATTTCAGTCAATAAAATGTTTTTCAAGAATAAAGTATCATATTTTTTGGTTATGAGGAAGAGATTGTCTAATATTCATTTCATTTTCATTACATTGTATTTGTTCTATGGCCTTGAGATTAACAAAAAGTTTCACACACATTTCTTAATCCTCAAAACTATCCCTGCATCACGTAGTGAGGTAAAAGTGAAAGTCATTCAGTCATGTCCAACTCTTTGCGACCCCATGGACTATACAGTCCTTGGAATTCTCCAGGCTAGAATACTGGAGTGGGTAGCCTTTCCCTTCTCCAGGGGATCTTCCCAACCCAGGGATTGAACCAGGTCTCCTGCCCTGCAGGCGGATTCTTCACCAGCTGAGCCACAAGGGAAGCCCTGCATGACGTAAAGGGCTTTTATCCTTGTTTTACCCTTGTTTCCATGCAGAAAAATTGGGCCTGTGTGATGTGTCATGATTTTTCCTCTGCACCTCAGCATGTAGGTTATGAAGAAAACTATCTGCCTCCAAATTCAGCACTCTTCCTAACATCACTGTGTTTCACAGGAAAGTTGTTCACACAATATTTGAGCACAGACAGTAGAAAATAAATCTTATTATTCAAGGATGCTAGAAAAATTGCACAAAGACATTTTAATTAAAGGAATTACAACTACATCTTTAAATAGATATTCAAGCTCATTAGTTTAAATAATAGTTTATAATTGAAATATATATAAATACTTCTAAAAATAAGAAAAGACAAAGAAGACTATTAAGAAAGTTGTATGTATTCTCTTTATTATCAAATTTACTTTATAAAATATGTACCCTCAAGTTTGTGACAGATATATCTTCTCCATGATAAAATTGAAGCTTAAAAATAACCTATCCCAGGTTGTACAAATAGCAAATGGAAGAATCACATCTGTGGGTCAAAAACCAAAGTCAACACTCTTCACCAGTGCCTCACATCTACAGGGACAAGTGGTCATCTACAGAGCTCTGCAAGGGACATGGATTGAACAGCTACCCCAAACACCAGACAGAACATTTAAAGGAGATGGGGCTATCAGTGACGTTTCTCAGTGCCTCAGATTTCTCTCAACAGGTATACCAACCTTGGAGGAAACTTGCTGAGTAGGATGCAAAACTGTGACCTCACTATCCTATTTATGTTTTATAATAGTCTTTATGATAAACAAAAACCCTTCTGATTATGACTAAGTGCAATATGAAAAAAAAGGAAATGGAACAGTTACATAGATTGACTAAGTGTGCTGCTTTTGATTGAATTATATGGCAGTTTTATGTAGAGCTGCTTTCAGGCACCTCAATTATGTGAGGAATTGTGGGCTGTCTTCCCCTTTGCCTCACTGCACATCGTTAAGTGGCTGCATAACCTCTGTGCTATACTATTACCCTAAAGACAGTCACTATTATATCCCTTATATGCATGAGTGTATGAGAAGCCTGAGTTCTAACTGTTCTAAAGATATTATCTATACGTCTGACATAGAAAAAGAGTTCTTATCCAAAATTTATAACTACTTTGTTTTCTAAAAGACCTCATTTAATTCTAAGTCACATGAAAGACCAATAAATATGAGTTAAGGAGACTTAACAGAAAAGAAAGCAGCAAGATTTTTATTTTATTTTTTACATTATAAATACTTTTTATTTTTATTTATTTATTTATTTAATTTTATTTTTACTTTATTTTACTTTACAATACTGTATTGGTTTTGCCATACATTGACATGAATCCGCCACGGGTGTATACGAGCTCTCAATCCTGAATCCCCCTCCCACCTCCCACCCCATATCATCAAATTTATTATAAAAGCACAATTGATATAGCACGGATTTCATTCATGCATTCAACTCAGTAGAATATATAGAATTCCCTACTTTATGCCAGGCCTTGTGTGCAAGAGGACAAATAACCCCCTGCCTTCATGAGCCTTTTGTTCTACTGATATTCTTATCAGTAGCACCATAATCGATGACCTCTCTACTGGAAAGGAACTTTCCCATCCTAGTACATATAAAAGGATTTTAAAGATGGCTGTTTGGACTGCTGGTGTGACTAACTAGAGTAGTTTGGCAGAAAATCACCTCCAAGATCAGTTCTGTGTCTTCTCTCATCCTCTTCACATAAGTCTGTTTATTAACACAGCTTCAAAATGTGCCACATCTGCAGCTCTCACTTGAAAGGAAACACATGAAAGCCTGGGGAAATCCAGCCGAGGAAGACGGATCAAATCAAGGCCATGCACACTGCAGAGCACAAGATCAAGCCAGCAGGTCCAGCTCATTGCACACATTTTCACGTCTCCAGAGACTGTTGATCAGAGTCCTGCTTCGATGATGTCTGTGCTTCTGGGGAATACCACGATTAAATCATTTTTCACTTCTCCTATTTCCTTCTCTATCAGCCTGCATATCTATTCTAAAGCTACAGGACCGCATTTGTCAAAGAGATAAGCAACACAGTCGTTCAGAGGGAGAATGAGATTTCTTTTCAGAATAAAAAGTGAATTGAAGAAAATTATTGTCTTTTTTCAAAAAAAAAAACAATGGATGAAGAGCACCTATGATCGGATCATTATTGGATCATATATACACATCCCCATGATGGGGAGGAAGAAATTTAAGCTAGTTTTCTGCTGATCTAGCAAAAATTTTTTATTTCAGTACATTAGCTTATCTTTTGACATATGAACAGCCTAAGTGTGCTCCTACATGCTTAATTTTGAATTCTTCTGAACTTCTCAAACAGACATATTTTCTTCACAACGTAGCTACTAGCAGCAAAAGAAGACGCCTGCACATCAAAGCAAAGCACAGGTCATACACCTCGTGAGTCATGAAAAGTTTGCTTCATTTGTTTCAAAGACTCATTTACAGAAATGTTACAGCCACTTAGATGCTACTTAAGAAACTTGTAATGAACGTTAAGCCAGCAGTTAGACTCGACAGTTGACCACTAATGCACCATGCCTCTAAAACTACCCTTTTTTTTTAATTTTTTTTTTTTTTTTTACTTTACAATACTGTATTGGTTGGGAACATTTTCTTAATTTCACAAAGATGTGAGGAAGAATGTGGCTTTCAGAAGTCACAGTTTTACTTCCTGGCCCATGAGAAGTAATACACACAATGAAAACATTCTCTCTTCCAACTCTCTTCCTGAAGAGTACCTTTGTACAGTCTTAAGACTGTCTAAAATCTTTGCTCCTGCTAAATAAGTCCAGTCAGATCTGCTCAGAATAGAGTTATAGACTGCTTTTATTTCTCAGTGATAAATAATTTGATGAGCCCTCTAACATATTATGATAAGCAACAAATTGTCCAAGATTTTAAAATTTCATTCCAACACTTTAAATACTAACTTGAAAAAAAGCTTTTCGTTCATCATTCTTTCCCCTAAAAATTTCTAGTCTCTGTTTAATTTGGCTTCCGTAGTGGCTCAGCAGTAAAGAATCCTCCTGCAAAGCAGGAGACATAAGAGACATGGGTTCAACTCCTGGGTCAGGAAGATCCCCTGGAGGAGGACATGGTAACCTATTCCAGTATTCTTGCCTGGAGAATCCCAAGGACAGAGAAGCCTGGTGAGCTACAGTCCAGAGGGTGTGGCAAAGAGTCTGACATGACTGAAGCGACTTAGCACACGTTGCTTTTTCCTCCCAGTATCTTTTACTGTAGTAAAGTTTCTACACTTCTTTGAGGAAAAACAAACAAAAAACATTATTTGGAATGCATTAGGATTAATTTAAACACCAAAAGGATATCATTTGGGAAGGAGACATGGCTTAATTTCATATTTTCCTATACCTCAGCAGTGTTCACACAGCAGCTTGCAATTATCTGCAATCATAGGGGCTATAGAATGCATGGACCTGGAAATCCATGTGTAAATCCCAAACCTCTTTGTATCCAAAGCATTCAATCTTCTCATAATCTAAACTTCCACTGGAGGACTTGGTAATTAGCTCAACTTTCTAAAGTTTCACCTCATCTCACTTCTGGCAGAAAATGGACAAAAATTAGTAGTGGTCAGGGTGTAAGCCAGAACTCAGAGTCGTAGCAAAGTGAACCGAGGCACGGAATTCAGCAATTAAGTAAACGTGCCAGGAATTCTGAGCGCTGTAAGACCAAAAGGAATAGGACAAGAGAAGGATAGGATGCGGCTCCATCCATGGCTAAAAGTTCACAGGAAGTGTCTTATCTCAGGCCCTGATAACCTGTGATGTCAGTCAAGGGCTGCAGTCTCAGATCCTCAGTACATGGGATAAAGTGCATCTGTGGTTAAGAAACAGAGCAAGAAACAGGGAAAGGGATCGGGGAAGCTTCCGCAGTCCCGAAACCTGAAGATAAGTATTAGCTCAGCAAGGTCTGCCTGAATCCGGCCTTGGGGAAAATGACAAAAAACAGGAGGGCCACACCCTCAGAATCTTAAAAAAAACAAACAAACAAAAAAAAAACACCAATGAATCTTCACTGCCTTTTAAGCAGGAGCAGGTTGGGTGAAACTAAGATCCAGTCCTATCACTTCACAGCAAATAGATGGGGAAACAATGGAAGCAGTGACAGACTTTATTTTTGGGGCTCCAAAATCACTGCAGATGGTGACTGTAGCCATGAAATTAAAAGACACTTGCTCCTTGGAAGAAAAGTTATGACCAACCTAGACAGCATATTAAAAATCAGAGACATCACTTTGGCAACAAAGGTCTGTCTGGTCAAAGTTATGGTTTTTGCAGTAGTCATGTATGGTTTCGAGTGAAAAGTGAAGTTGCTCAGTCATATCTGACTCTTTGCAATCCCATGGACTGTAGCCTACCAGGCTTCTCCATCCATGGGATTTTCCAGGCAAGAATACTGGAATGGATTGCCATTTCCTTCTCCAGGGGATCTTCCCCACCCAGGGATTGAACCCAGGTCTCCTGCATTGTGGGCAGATGCTTTACCCTCTGAGCCACTAGAGAAGCTAATGGTATTAAGAGTTGGACTATAAAGAAAGCTCAACACCAAAGAACTGATGCTTTTGAACTATGGTGTTGGAGAAGACTCTTGAGAGTCCCTTAGACAGCAAGGAGATCCAACCAGTCAATTATAAAGGAAACCAGTCCTGAATATCCATTGGAAGGACTGATGCTGAAACTGAAACTCCAATAGTTTGGCCACCTGATGCAAAGAACTGACTCATTAGAAAAGACCCTGATGCTGGGAAAGATTGAAGGCGGGAAAAGAAGGGGATGATAGAGAATGAGATGGTTGGATGGCATCACTGACACAATGGACTCTGGAGTTGGTGACGGACAGGGAAGCCTGGCATGCTGCAATCCATGGGGTTGCAAAGAGGCGGACATGACTGAGCCACTGAACTGAACTGACTGAGGTTGGGTCTGTTCCATCTTCCCTTCCATCTGGGCCCCTGCTACTTTCAGAGAAGTTTCCCTTTGAGTCCCAAAGATACAGAGAGGGGGAATGTTCTAGGTCTGGACTCTTGGCACTCCAGATTCATTCATGTCCAAGCCGCAGGTGCATCCTCACATGGGGATCATTTCCATAGTCTGAGTTCCAGGACTGTGTCTTCTGTGATCTATTCCAGACACAGTGACAAATAAACAGTAATTACGATTACAATCTGTATCCTAAAAGTAATTGAGGTCCTTACCATCTTTAAAACACTTAAAAAAAATCCCATATGCTAAATGAAAAACATGTGTCAGTAATCAAAGATTGAGGGTAATGAAATCAGCAGGTCTAATCTGAAACTATGACAAATGAACCATAAACTATGTTTGAGCTCCCTGAGAGTGAAAGCAAAGGGGAAAATACATTACGAGGAGATTCCCATATGTTAACTAAGTACTTTTGTAACAGGCCAATTTTTCCTCCTATTGAGGCATGATTTAACCATGAGCTGAATAAATAAAAAGACTGACTCAAAGTTATGTTGAATACAAAAAAGAAGAAGTAGGTAAACAAAATTAATTATGTAACTAAAAGCAGAGGAATCAAGTCTAAGAAGTAAACTGGGTGGTGAGGCATAGGCTATCAGCCCACTCTGTGGTTATTTGTTAATTTTTGAGAACTCACCAGGGGAACCTCCACTAAAGAAGACATCACCCAGGCTGCTTCAGGTAGAAGTAGAGACAGGAGCCAGATAGAAAGCTCAGGACACTTCTGATAATCACAGCAAAGTTTTAAAAGGGGCAGGAAAGATAAAATCCTACATTTAAAACATTAGCAAATGCCATGTATCCAGTAGCATTTCAAGGATCACAGAAAGTAAATTCCATATCACAAGGGTTTTATTTATTTTGAGGCAGTTTAAAGATATTCACATAGTGATAAATATTACCTTTGCTCTCAGGAGGTAAAAAAAATCAGCACACAGACTGTGCTCAGAATATTAGAAGATCTGAGTAGCTCTGAATGCAGATATATTTGGATCTATTCATTAACTTTGAATTTTAATACCCAACCAGAAGAGTTGGATGGCTTCCAAGAGTTGCAATGAGAAGCATGACAACGAAAATGCAGTATGCTTTACAGGGAGGAGTATTTCTTCCTTCAGATACATTCTTAAATCAGCAGTTTTTCACTGTAACAAGTATTTCTGTATCAAGGGGAATATTTTTTACTTTCATTTTTTCAACAAGATTAATATTGGCCCAGAAATACTAATAACTTCATTCATATGGTATATGATCAGTTAATTTATATTTTAAGAGTAATTGTCCAACTCAAAATAATTATATATATCTTCATTGAAATCATCTGATAAAAAGTTAAAACACATATAAGTGCATACACATATAAACATATATATAGTACACACACACACACACAAACATACACACACACATATAACAGGCTTCCTTGATGGCTCAGATGATAAAGAATCTGCCTGCAATGCAAGAGACCTGGGTTCAATCCCTGGATCAGGAATATCTCCTAGAGAAGGAAATGGCTACCCACTCCAGTATTCTTGCCTGGAGAATTCCATGGACAGAAAAGTCAGGGTGGCAAAGAGTCAGACATGACTGAGTGTTGGGAGCCAGCACGAGGAGTCCTGCCCATGGCAAAGGTCATGAGGTTAAGGGGTCCAACAGGCAAAGGTGAGTCTGGCCTTAAGGGAGCCTCACTGGATTTTCTTGAGCATCTACCCCCAAAACCAGAGTCTGCCTGCCATACTGCATTATGTTTTTCGCTTACACTTCTGACATTAACAAGGGCTGTCCCCCACCACCTTCCTCTAAAAGGAATTAACTTAGAGCTCCAGTCAATAAGTCTGTGGGTGTAAAAAGAATGTCTCGGCTTAAACTCCTCTGATAGCTTTTTAACTTACGTGACCGGTCTGTCCGGATTTTTACAACTGTGCACGTGAATTGTTTACAGCCTCCTAACTGCGAGAGGCACTGAAAGCTTACGAAATTCTAGGAAAAATCATTAGAATAAAACAGATTAAAGGGTTTTATTGTTGAACCAATACTTGTTGCCAAATTTTCATGTCTTTTATTTGTTGACATAGTTGATATATAGAAAAAACAAGTAGCAACATAGATCTTTGAGTTAAGTACCTTCTTTGTTATAACCCACTGCACCTTTATTCTACAGGGATGTAACTTTATTTAGTACTTTGAAGGTGATGCAGATCAAAGAAAAACACTACAGGGAAAATGAGATTAACATTCATTAAGGAAGAGAGCCATAAAATGTTAACAGGCCTTTGGGCCAGAAGATAATGTAAATCACCTGAGACCCTTTGTATACGGAAAGATTTACAGAAAGAAACCCTGGTCTTGAAAAGGGTCAGGGCTGCTGACCCTGCATAACTTTGTATTATCCATTGATCTCTATGTACAACCAAAAGTATAAAAAGCTTTTCTGGAAAATAAAGGACGGACCAGTTCCTGGAAAGACTGGTTTCCCCCGTGTGGTCTTTTTCCATTCTCTCCTTTTCAGGCTGATCCCTTGGAATGCGGAGACTCTCTGTGTCTACTTATTTGTCTGGGCTTCTAAGACCCATGCGAGAGGGAGCCCAAGGCGGGGCACCCTCCGCTATTCAAGCGGACGCCTGTGGCCTAATGTAGACGTTGTAAGGTTTTTGTCTTGAAACTTTATTAGTTTTTCGTGTAAACCAAGGAATATTAGCCTCTTTTTTCCTCTATTTTTTCACTACATTATTTTTCTCTAATCTTTCTTTAAATTTTTAATTAATCTCTCTTTAATCGCCGACTCTGTCCCCGCTTTGAATTACCCTGGATCCTCCGAGGCTGGACCCCCGGCGACTGAGCGACTAATGCTTTCACTTTTCATATCTAGTCTCTCCTACTTAACCTGCCTAAAACTGAGTATCTGATGGGCCTTCCAAATCAGCTCCCATCAGCTTTCCATACCATTGTCAAAGGCAGGGACGTTCTTCCAGTTGTTCTAACCCAAATCTTAGAGTTGTCATCTCCTCTCCTCTTTCTCTCACACCCCATATTCAATCTATCAGCAAATCTTCCAGCTGCACCTTCAAAACATGCACAGATCCCTATCAGTTCTCATTGTGTGTGTGTTAGTCACTCAGTCATGGCCAACTCTCTGCAACCCCATGGACTGCAGCCCACCAGGCTTCTCTGTCCATGAGATTTTCCAGACAAGGATACAGGAGTGAGTTGCCATTCCCTTCTCCAGGGGGTCTTCCCAACCCAGGGATTGAACCTGGGTCTCCTGCGCTGCAGGCAGATTCTTTACCAACTGTGCCACAAGCGAAGCCCCATTGTAAGTTGCTTCTCAGTAACTCCCTTATTATCACCAGGGTCCAGGCCAGTGTCATCTCTAAATTCTTATTTTCCAATTGTTCCCTATAGTCCACTTTTAACTTGGCAACCAGGCAGATTCTGATAAAATGTAAGTCAGATTCTATCACTCCTGTGCTCAAAGCGGCTTCCCACGCCACTCAGCATGCCGACCAGCCTTCACAGTGATCTGTCTGGCCCATTACCTCCCTGCCCAAACTCCCACTGCTCTCCCCTCACAACTCCATTCCATCCCCTCTGGCCTCTTTGACATCCTTCCCCCTTGGTAACAGCGTATTTCTTATCCTCCCATTTCCAGTGTTCAAGCATGCCATTGGCACCTTTTTCACCTCAAGGTATTTGCACTTGTTTTTTCTATCTGGAGTATACCAGCCGCAGACACTCATAAACACAGTCCCTGTCCGGCTTCAGGCCTTCACTCACATGCCACATACTCAGTGAACGCTTCCCCATCCAGTCTTCTTAAATGGATTCTCCCAGCCATCTCTAAGCCCTTGCCTGATTTTCTTTTTCCCCTCTAAATTTATTGACTAATAAAAGATTACATTGCATGCTGACTTTTTTCTTGATTTTCCCATAGTAGAATATAAGCTCCATGAAGGCAGAATTTTTTTTTGGTTGATTGTCTACTTTCTATTCAGTGATTAGAAAATCGTCTATCGGCTAATAACTAATTTTTGGATGAATGAGTTGTTTTATCCACCTTTGAGTGTACTCAAGGCTGTGCAAGCAGCACCATATAGTGGAAATTAGCGTGATATCTGGATCCAGAGGATATGATTTTAAATCTTTAAACACGATTATAGCCTTGGACAAATTATCTCTATTCTGAGCTTCAACTTTCTAACCTGTAAAATAGAAATTTAAAAACATCTTTTCTCAACCAGATACTGTAAGAATTAAATTGAGATACTGTGTCATCAATAACCTGACCACATGTACCTGAAGTGAAAGTGTTAGTTGCTCAGTAGTGTCTGATTCTTTGAGACCCAATGAACTGTAGCCTGCCAGGCTTTTCTGTCCATGGAATTCTCCAGGCAACAGTGCTAGAGAGGGTAGCCACTCCCTTCTCCAGGGGATATTCCTGAATCAGAGGTCAAAACTGGGTCTCCCACACTGCAGGTTGATTCTTTACCAACTGAACCACCAGGGAAGCCCTGTACTTGTATAAATTTACAGAAGTCATATACCATTCTGTTAGCCCAACTTCCACACATCCTTATTTTTGTCTATGTTCCTGCCTTTCCACTTCACAAATGTGTTACCTGTCTGATCCATGGAGGCATTTGAGCTTGATCCCTGAGAAATGTTCAATACAGGTTAGTTTCCTATGGTGAACAAAGAGGTGAAGGTTCCTTGGAAACCAAGGTAAGTTTTGCAAAGGATCAATTTGTTTTCATATATAGAGAAAGCTTTGAAGCATTCATCAGGACTTAATAAGTTCTATGAAAAAGGAAAAGAAAGGAAAAGACAGGACTGAAGAAGTAGCAGCTACCTCAACATAGTCCATCTGCAGACAAGAGAAATCGAGAACAACAAGAAAGAGTCTACTGTTGCAGAATGAAGGCTGCAGGATGTGGACAGGAGCATGTGAGTCAGCTCTGAAACCTGTCACCAAAAAGCATTAGTGGTCACAAAGGAAATGCAAACAATAACACATAATAACAGCAGGGGGAAAAGAAAAACCCCACGTTGAACAACGAAGATAGTCAATTTGGGGGCTGAAATAATTTGAAAGTTTACCTTTTGTGGGCTTAAAATGAGTTTGAAAGAGGGAGTTACACTATCTTTTATCCCCAAACTATCTGTAGGCATAAAATATCTGGCTTTATTTTCTTGACAGGTTTTATTGGTGTATCCAACCAAGTGAAAATCTCTAGCCATCGGGGAACGCTGCTGTGAATACTTTCTATTTGCAGGTTTGTTTTTGTAGCCAGTGGGAGGTTATTTTTTCCCCCTTCTAATCCCCTAAGATGCATTTTATTCTCCTGGCAACCCTTCTTTTCATTTCTCACAAAAGGACATTGAAATTACTGTACATTTATGGTTTTTAAAAAAAAATCACTATATTGCTCATCTTTTTATGTATGAAACTTCAAGCAGAACAAATCTCAAAACTAACAGTGTCCAGTTTTCACTTTAAATAGACCATAAAGGTCAGCTTGTTGTAAGCTAAAAGTGATTATTTCGTTAAGATGACTAAACATGGAATTAGCTGTCATGCGACTTCAAAGAAGCAAATGAGAGTGTTCATAAATGTGGCACTGCCGTCAGATGACAGCCTGGCTCCTAAACTAAACAGGTAGTTATACTACATTAGAGCAGCCACACTGACTAACTCCCCAGCTGATACCATACGGAGGAAGGAACCAGAGGCATTAAAAACAGCTGTCTTAATACAGCATCAGACAAGCCAAAAGCGAGGTGCACTCTAAAGTGTATAACTATCTATACTCAAGGTTTCAACAGAGAAAAGAGAAACAGAAATGTTTTTTTCCTCAAACAAAAGGAAAAGAAGGTAGGGAAATTTCAACTTGAGAAGAAATTCAATACAATGTCATATGTTGAACTTGACAGCTTTCATATGCTGTCAGTCTTTCTAGTGAAATAGCGAGTGATTGCTATAAAGCTGGAACTTCACAAGAAGTGTCTTTAACTCTTAAAACAGTGCTGTAGCACGTATACTTTTCAGATAAACTGAGACTCGGAATATGTAAGTAACTTGTCTAAGGTCACAAGCAGGTAACAGGCAGAGCCAGGATTCCCATTCAAGTCCACCTAACTCCATGGCCAACCTGACTGTTCAGTCTCTCAGCCCAGCACTCCCCTTCCACAAACAACCTATATTTTGTTGGTAAAAGTTTAGGTCTCACTCATACCTGTGAACCTCGGACCCAAATGCAACATCTCCACTTGAAGTCCCAGGCTGGGAAATTCTCAAAAGTAACCCTAAGAAAATTGATAATGAGAGTAAACCATACCCCAAATCCACTGTGTCTTCCATTTTAATTTAAAGTAAACTAATCTACAGCTTCATTCAGTGTTGACAAACTGCAAAGCAACACAGCTCTCCATTAGAAAATACTCAAAGTTCCACAGAAATAAGTTTTTCAGCAGGAAGAAAATGGCACTTTTGGAGACAGGCCAAATGAGCAGAGTCAATAAATATTATTTTTTGGTTCCTAGAAAGTACTGTTACAGGGTACAATGATTGGATATAATGTAACACTATTGTAAGATAAGAGTAATACACCCTGAATTATGTGAAATAAAAGCTTTCTTCTGTTCAATCTGGATGTTGCTTTTATTCAAATTTTGTTGCCTCATGCAACAGAAAATGGGCTAGGGACTGCTGAGTTACACCAACCTTTATGACAGATAGTAGATGTAGACACAAAGTGTAAACATTCTCTTTATTCAAAGGATTGTATTTATGGCCCAGATTAATTTAAAATTTAAGAAAATTTTCTCTAAAGAATACAGCCTTAATCTGTGAAGAGACTGCAGAGAACTGACTACAAAAAGACAAAATCAAAAGTATTACTTTAATAGTCTTTTTTATTACATAGCTCAGTCATATCTGACTCTGCGATCCCATGGACTGTAGCCAACCAGGCTCTTCTATCCATGGAATTCTCCAAACAAGAATACTGGAGTGGGTTGCCATGGCCTCCTCCAGGGGATCTTCCCAACTCAAGGATCAAATCCAGGTCTCTGGAATTGCAGATTCTTTACCATTTGAGCTACCAGGGAAATCCCTTAATTGTTTTAGCCCTTAATTGCTTTACCTGGTCTAGTTATAGCATTCATTATATTGTCTTTTTCAATTATATATGTACAAGTTATACTTGAACATACACTCTCACTACCAAGTTACCTAAGGAAGTAATTTTATTTGTCTTTGTCTTTCAAGCTTCAGCAGCTCTTTGATGGCCCTATCTTTCCAGTAAAATCAGGGAGCTGAAAATAGGAAAATGGACACTGTCCTCTTTTTCAATTGCTCTTCTATATTTCAGGCTTTCAAAGTTAGCTCAAAAATGATTTATGACACAGACATTCATTGTCACTGCTATATAAATCAGGTATCATCATTTATTTAAAAGAGAAATCAAAAATGGTCTAAGGAACAAAGGCTAAAGATCAAAGTTACACCTTAGCCTACCCACAGCTAAGAGGCTCAAAGTTCAGCTCACTGATGCAAGGTCACCTTCCACCCAGAGGTCAACAATGAATGGGCTGACCTCCCCTCCTGAGACAGTGATGCTCTCCACTCCAGGTCTGCTGTCTCCACTATCAGTCAGGGCATCAGTTCAAGAATCCAACCCAGCTCTTCCAGATTTCCTCAGCCCTGTTGAAAGGCATCAAAGAAAAGCCCAGATAACAACCCTTCCCTAACCTCTAACACTCAGTCTCATGGCCACTAACTTTCTTGAATCCACCAGGATCAATCTTATGATGCCATTTATCCGTATTGACATTAGTCGACACCAGCATCCTCAGATTCTCGGGTCCTTTCTCATTTTCCATGCTCTGGGAAGAGGCTCTAACATGATCCATGTTCTTCATTTCCTGCTCCACCTCCCTACTCCACAGACGTATCTTTAAAACCTGACCCTGTTCCTTCTAGAATTAAAGTCCACCATCAGCAAAAGTCTCCACACTCTAAATTCTCTTAGCATTCCCTTCATTTTCTCGCTGCATCTAGCAGAAGCCTGGCTTTCCCTAAGTACTCTGCTTCCCACCCATGAGCTGGGCTTAGGGGTGGTGGATTGTTCTACTCGCTTCTATCCTCACCACTTCATTCTTCCGCCAACCTCCTTGAATCTCGAGCTTATCACAGACATCCCATCATGAGACAAATCTCACATCATCAGACTGAGAGCCTTACAAATACCTGCTTCCAAATTTGGCTCCTGGCTGGCATCTGAGAATGTGAATTTTAGGAGAGTTCCTGCCATTCCCTGATAAGAATGGTTTACTGAGCCTCTAGTGCCTGTGCAAACAATATGGTTTATTCTGAACACCTGCTTTCCTTCTGGAACTCTGCAATTTTAATATGTGCCAGGCAGACGATGCTCCGAAGACCAGCCCCCAATAAAATTCTGGGCAACGAGTCTCTAATAAGCTTGTTTAATAGACAGTGTTTCACATGTGTTGTTGAAAGTGGTTGCTAAAGAAATGCAGCATGTCCTGTGACTCCACTGGGAAAGTACTCTTGGAAGTAGGCACCTGGTTTCCTAAGGACTTTGCCTTGTATGTCTTTGCCTTTTGCTGATTTTGGTTCATATCCTGTCACTGTAAAAAATCATACTGGTGAACCCAATTATATACCGAGCCCCGTCAGGCTTCCTAGAGAATCGTGGATCTAACAGTGGTCTTGGATACCTTCTACTCTTTCCTTAAGCATCCAACATCTCCTCCCCACTCTCACTGTAAGCTTGTGACTCTGCTTCCTAATTCTTTGATAAAATTCAGCTATCAGTCAACAGAATTAGAATCGAGCTCTATTTTCACATACCAGAGCCTGTATCTCCACCCCTTGTCTGTTCCTCCTTCATTCCTGTTACTATAGATAAATTCCGTATTCATGTTTAAACCAATCCCTTGAATAGGATACACCCAATATCCTGCAATAAACCATAATGGAAAAACATGAAAACATGAATTTATGTATCACTGAATCAGTGCTCTATATGCCAGAAACTAACACAACAGGAATGATGCTAAAGCTGAAACTCCAGTTCTTTGGCCACCTCATGCGAAGAGCTGACTCATTGGAAAATACTCTGATGCTGGGAGGGATTGGGAGCAGGAGGAGAAGGGGACGACAGAGGATGAGATGGCTGGATGGCATCACTGACTCGATGGACGTGAGTCTGAGTGAACTCCAGGAGTTGGTGATGGACAGGAAGGCCTGGTGTGCTGCGATTCATGGGGTCTCAAAGAGTTGGACATGACTGAGCAACTGAACTGACTGAACTAAACTGAACACAACATTACAAGTCAACTATACTTCAGTTGAAATATTTTTAAATATTAAAAATAAAAAATAAAACCAACCCTTTGACTTCGCATCTTCTAACCTACTCAGGCACATTGCTTAACTAATTGTTCTTCTATTTCCTGCATTAAATAACCCCTCTCTATTGAATCTTTGTCAACAACATGTACATAAGCTGTTATTTCTTTAAAGTATTATCTTGGGTCCCTTCCCCCAACTAGTTTCCTCTCTACTTTTTTTTTTTTTTTTTTACTCTTTGTTGTAGCAGAATACTTTAAAAAGGGTTATCTGCATTTGTTTCGTACTCCTCTTCTCCCTGGAGTCTGGTTCCCCACCACTAAAGAGAACCTTCTCCTACCAAGGTTACCAACTTTATTGTTAAATATAATGATCAATTCTTAGTCCACATCATATTTGCCTTTGACAACATTTGAAATTGTCAGTCACTTCTGCCTCATAGATATACTTTTCTGCACATAGCTTTTAGAATAAAATATTCTCTTAGTTTTTCTCCTACCTCAACAAATCATTCTTCTCAGTACCCTTAGCTGATTTCTTCTGTTTTTCCAGACCTTTAATGAGTAATAGCAGTACTCTCACCTCACTCTCTCTTCTAGTTATTTTTTTTTTAATGTGTGTGTCAATGATTCCCAAACTTATATATCTAATGCTGCCTCTCTTCTGAAATCCCAATTCATATTTTCAGATGCTTGCTTGACATCTCTAGTTAATTATCGGTCTCTCAAACTACCAAACCGAACACCAATTCTTTCTTTTCCAAACTGCTCTATCCAGTCTTCACCATCTCAAACTGATAAATTCTCTTTCCAGTTGCTCAAGCTAAAAACCTTAAAATAAATTTTGACCTCTCTCTTTTGTTTTCCAAACCAGCAGAAATTCTTACTAGCCTTACCTCCAAAATACATGTAGAATCTGATGGAGTTTAACCACCATCTCTCAATGTCCCTGGTCAGGCCACCATCATCTCTTATCTATTAATAGATTCCTGTTCTGGGCTTTCTACCAGATTTCACTACCTTCATACTTTTTCCCCTGTTGTTGTCAATACAGCAGCAGGAGGGGTCCTTTTTAAAATGAAGTGGACATGTTACACCATAGCTCAAAACCCTGTATTGGTTTCCTAATTCCCTTGGGGTAAAGACTGAAATACTGTGACCAATTCATTAACTGCCTCAAAGCTACCATGTGTGTTACTATTCAGAAATACATCTTTTGACAGCCCTTGATTTAGTGAAAGGATCCCTTCATATACAGGGTCTTTTTCCCCACTTATTACTTTCCTAAGTTTTTCTTCCTTGCAGGAACTACCTCTCTGCCTTTCTTCTTAGTTTTCTTCATCTCCTACTCAACCTCGTGGTGAAAGTTTCCCTCACATACTAAGTATGTATGAAGGTCATATACTAAGATCCGGGAAGCTTTCCCCAAAAATTTGTAGGTAAAAAGGGATTGCTGCAATGATAATTGTCAGAACACAGGAAGAAAACGTAATAGTGGATGGGAAATAAATTTACATTTTTATAGCAAAAAATTTTTCTTATGGTAAAACTCCAAAAGAGAATTATTATAATGAGGCTCATGGAGAGTTATTATACACAGAAAAAGAAATCTTAGAATTCTATAGGGAGAAAGAAGATTTTATATAATTCAAGTTTCTAAATTTTAATTCAAATTTTGGTATTTGGGGAAAGGGATGAGAAGAAAAGGGAGGGAGACAAGATGGAGGAGGAAGTGGGGATGGAGGATGAGGAGGGAGGGGGAAGATAGAGAGAGTGAAATCCTACTCAGATGTCAGGGTTCCATCAGTTATCTGTTAAGGAATTTTACCAGCTTGGGGTATATCATTTCAAATCTCCTAGACTTGGTGGGATTTTTGTGTTTTTGTTTTTGGTGAGTAAAATGTCGATAGCATGGCTTACACCATACAGAAAAATTAACTCAAATGAATCAATGACCTATATGTGAGTGCTAAAGCCATACAATTCTTAGAAGTAAACATAGGGGGAAAGATTCATGATGTTGGACTTGACAATGATTTTTTGGATATAAAACAAAAATATAAAATTGGACTTGATTAAAACTGACAGCATGTGTGCAAAGGATACAATAAAAGTGAGAAGGCAATCCACATAATGGGAGAAAATACTTGCAAGTCATACATATGATGAGAATAACATCAAGAATATGTAAAGAGCAACTCACAACTCAACAACAACCAAATAACACAATTAAAAGATGGGTAAAGGGTCCAACAGATGTTTCTTAACAAAAGATATATGTTTGGCTTGGAAGCACATAACAACATGCTCAACATCGCTCATTATTAAAGAAAGGCAAATCAAAACCTCAAAACCAGTGACATACAACCTCATTCTCAGAAGGAAAAAAAAAAAAGAACACAAAGCTGAAGAGGAAGCTGAAAAGCAATGGACAAAATTGTGCAGAAATTGGAAGCCTGGTGCCTTGTGCACTGCTGATGGGAAAATAAAATAGTACAGCCACGGGAAAAACAGTATGTGTTCCTCAAAATCTAAACACAGAGTTACCACAGTATCCAACAATTGCAAATTTGGGCATACAACCAAAAGAATTGAAAGCAGGGTCGCAAACGGTTATTTGCATACCCATGTTCATAGCAGCATTATACACAATGACCAAAAGGCGGAAGCATTCCAAGTGTCCATCTACAGATGAATGGATAAACCAAATGTGGTCTATAAGGACAATGAATGCTTAGTTGCTCAGTTGTTTCCGACTCTTTGTGACCCCATGGACTGTAGCCCACCAGGCTCCTCTGTTCATGGGATTCTCCAGGCAAGAATATTGCAGTCGGTTGCCATGCCCTCCTCCAGGGGATCTTCCAAACCCAGGGATCAAACCCAGGTCTCCCGCATTGCAGGCAGATTCTTTACTGTCTGAGCTACAAGGGAAGCCCATATAAGAACAACAGAAGTTCTTTAAAAAGAAGAAGATTTTGACACATGCCACAACATGGATGAAACTTGATGCTTCCCTGGTAGGTCAGACGGTAAAGAATCTTCCAGGAGTGCAAGAGACCTGGGTTTGATTCCTGGGTCAGGAAGATCCCCTGGAGAAGGGAATGGCAACCCACTGCAATATGATTGTTAAGAATTCCAGGGACAGAGGAACCTGGCGGGCTACAGTCCACGGGGTCACAAACAGTCGGACATGACTGAGCAGCTAACACTTTCATAACATGGATGAACCTTGAAGATTTAATGCTATGTGAAAAAAGTCAGTCACAAAAGGACCAGTGTGTGACTCTTCTTATATGTGATATCTAGGGTAGTCAAATTAGTATAAACAGAGTAAATTGATGATGCCAGGGCCTTTAGGGAATGGAGAATGAGTTATTGTTTAATGGAGTTTCAGTTCAGAAAGACAAAAGAGTTCTGAAAATGAATAGTGGTTTGCACAGCATTGTGAATATACTTGATCCAGTATAATGCATTTTCTTAGATTCTCGGGGCTAATAATATTAACTATGTTTCCTTATTGTCTCTATTGTGGGATTTCCAGGTGGCATCAAAATGGTTGCACAAAAGAATCCACCTGCTAATGCAGGAGACACAAGTGATACAGTTCAATCCCTGAGTCAGGAAGATCTACTGGAGTAGGAAATGGCAACTCACTTAGTACTCTTGCCTGGAAACATCCATGAACGCAGGAGACTAGCAGGCTACAGTCCACGATGTTGCAAGAGTGGGACACGACTAAGCACACATGCATGGTGCTCTGGTATTTGTGAAGAAACCTCCCAGGGCTGGCCAGTTCTTAGAGACAACTTAGGGCTCAGCAGAGCACGTCTTTTACATGCAAACTAACCAATCCAGAGTCACCCCTCCTCTAGGTGGCCCAGATATTCCAAAACATTCTTCTCTGCCTTAATCATCCTGAAGCGAGGTACCAGTCAGCAAGGAACCATCCCCACATCCCAGAACCCTTAGAAATCACTCCACCTAGCCAATCCTAGCTGTAGTCTCCTTTGCCCAGCAAAGCAATAAAAAACGCTATGGTTTCCTACTTCACCAAAACTCTTGTCTCTGAGATGCAACTCGGCACTGCTGTAGAGTGAGCAATCAAGCTTTCAGCATCAGTAGCAACATAAATTGATTTATCTTCATTATATACTTTTAGGCGTATTTAAAATAAAATAACGACTGCAAGTTTTCATGTTTGACTCAAGCTATCTTGTCCCTATTTTTACAGCATATTTCTAAGGTATGAAAGGCATGTATTATTCTTTTAACACACAAAGAACCTAGGATTTAGTGATTTTTTTTTCCATTTTATAATTTTACAGAATTTTTGCCTTCTAATTCCATGAATATTTTTATTCATCATTAAATTTTCACTTAAGTCAAATGATTCTTCACATGTTTTAGCTTCTACACTTGAAATGAAATTCACAGATATGTTTTGTTTTCCAGGATAAAATGTACAATATTAGTCTTATATGAGGTAAAGATTTACATGAATACTCATACTAACTTCAGTGAAAAATCTCAGTGGCAGAACTTCTGGTAAAACCTAATGACAGATACTAAAAAACAAAAATGAAACAGAACACAATAGTTGTCCCTCTCCTTTTTATAATAAATGCCAATTTTTAAAGGACTTACAAAAGAAACACCATCTGTTTTACAGCTGATCATTTACCAACAAAAAAACCTCTAACTGAAAATCTTATACTTAATATACCATTAAGTAAAACTTTATGGTTTTAATTACAAATACAAAATCTTACATATTTTAATTATTTACGGATGACCATTTACCGTGAGTAAACTTTAGTTCCATAAACTCACTTAGCGCTTACCTATAAAGGTCACATTTTTTGTAACTAGAATACAAGAGAATAAACTAATCAAGCTTGTCTAATTTGTTTCCCTGCATTTTCAATGTCAACCAAGCTTTGTGCCTCAAAAATATCGATTTATGGTATTATTTCTTCTCTTATTTACTAGAGAACTTCAAAAGGCAAATAAACTGCTTCATCTGTGTCAGCCAATGGTGTTTAATGAAAACAAACATACCTTCCCATGTTCACAGTTGTTTAGCAGAGGAAACAGAGCTTCTCTCTTAACAGATTCTACCTTTCAAGCTATTTGAATACAACTTTATTGGTTTCAAACTACTTTACTCCTCTAGAGGAGTATCTGACCTTTATTATCTTCCAGAAGAAAAATCACAAAGCTAATAATGCTCAGGAAAGCAATTGACAGACTCTTGACAATATGGAAGAGAAACAAACAAGGAGGAGTGTCTGAGGGCAGGAACCGATCCAAGCTTAAAGTGCTAAAAATAAGCCAGTGCCAACAAAACAGTAATTGCACCATATTTCTTTATACTCAATGACACTTGATACATGGGAAGTTGAAGTAGCAGGCAGGCACATTTCAAACTACCTTGAAGGTCAGCTTGGGTATCTACTACATTTTAGCCTTTCTAAACTATTGGAAAAGACCCTGATGCTGGGAAAGATTGAGGGCAAGAAGAGAAGAGGGCAACAAAGGATGGGAGGTTGGATGGCATCACCGACTCAATGGACATGAGTTTGGGCAAACTCCAGGAGATAGAGCAGGACAGGGCAGCCAGGCATACTGCAGTCCATGGGGCCACAAAGAGTCAGACACAACTTAGCCACTGAACAACAACCAAATACCAGGTGATAGCAACATTTCCCTTCCCTTACCACAGTTTTGGGCATGGTCAAATAACATTCCAAAAGATAAGAATCTTATTCATCACTATCATAATCACCCAATAAAATGAGTTAAACATCTGACTTACTTGAATGCTACGCAAAGATTCAGACATGGCTGAGTGACTGAACTGACCTGAACTGATGTGCTATATTAATTCTGCTATACTGAAAGTATCGGAGAAAGCAATGGCACCCCACTCCAGTACTCTTGCCTGGAAAATCCCATGGACGGAGGAGCCTGGAAGGCTGCAGTCCATGGGGTCGCTGAGGGTCGGGCATGACTGAGTGACTTCACTTTCACTTTTCACTTTCCTGCATTGGAGAAGGAAATGGCAACCCACTCCAGTGTTCTTGCCTGGAGAATCCCAGGGATGGGGGAGCCTGGTGGGCTGCCCTCTGGGGTCGCACAGAGTCGGACACGACTGAAGTGACTTAGCATACTGAAAGTGGCCCCCAGCCTCCAACACTTCAGCCTTTTCACCCTGCGGTAGCAGTGCTCTTTCATGTCGGACTCTTTGCCATCCCAGAGACTCTAGCCTGCCAGGCTCCTCTGTCCATGGAATTTTCCATTCAAGAACACTGGAGTGGGTTGCCATTTCTACTCAGGGGATTTTCCCAACCCAGGAATCACACTCGTGTCTGTGTCTCCTGCACTGGCAGGCAGATTCTTTACCACTGTGCCCCCCTGATAAGCCTCTTTCCATCCTAACTGATTGTAACTCCAATAGACATTCCATTGCTTCCTTTTTATAATCCATATAAAAGGAACATCTCAAGCTCCTGAAAAAATTGAACTAGTAATTCAAATATTTTTTGCTAACAAAAGGATCACAGAAGAATTTCAAAGGAAATCAGTGTTTTTGTGCATTTCAGGTCTTTCAAGAAAAAAAATTCACATGATATGTAGTTTGATGATAAAATACACCAAGGAATTTAGAATATAATGTAAAACAAAACTCATTAAAGAAGTGTTTGCAGAAAAAGATATCTGAGATAAATGTATTAATATTGTGAAATAAAATTCAAATTTTATTACAAGAAAAATTTAGACACATTTTTCCCTGCCCTTTGGCCTCCCCTCTTGCCTCATTGTACGTTGTGTATCTATGTTATGATTCAATCAGACCTTCCGCACCAGCAGGAATACCTGTTCAGTCAAAAACAGCAAAGGCAACTCCTTAAAAGATAACAGTTCTTCTTGATCTTCTAAGGGGTTACATGAGCCACCACAAGGATGACCTTAGATCTGGATTATGTAAACTGTCAATAACCTGTCAGTGGAGGTACAGTCCTCTGTCTCAAAATTTATATAAATGCACCTTAACTTCTCACAGGAGTCTCAGAGCCTTCTATGATGCTCTTCCTGACTTATAATCCTTTGATTTAGCCTGAATAAAATTTTCTGTTTCTTTCATAGGCTGACGGATTCTTTGTCAGCAAGACCCTCGATGGTATGTTCAGCTACTGCTATTCTGTCTGTATGTGTCACATGAAAATAAGATACTTTATATGGAAATACTTGACAGAGGTTTGAAGTAGAGTAGCAATTATTTTACTGAAGTATAGTTGATTTACAATACTGTGTCAGCTTCAAGTGTACAGCAAAATGATTCAGTAATACACATGAATTTTTTCAGATTCTTCCCACTATAGGTTATTACAAGATTTTGAATATAGTTCCCTGTGCTGAAGAATACATTCTATTGTTCATCTATTTTGTTATACGGTAGTGAGTGAATGAAAGTCGCTCAGTCATGTCTGACTCTTTGCAACCTCATAGACTATACAGCCCGTGGAATTCTCCAGGCCAGAATACTGGAGTAGGTAGCTTTCCCCTTCTCCAGATCTTCCCAACCCAGGGGTTGAACTCAGGTCTCTCGCATTGCAAGTAGATTCTTTACCATCTGAGCCACCAGAGTATATATCTAGTAAATGCATATTCTTAATTTATTCCTCCTCTACCTCCGTCCCTTTTGATAACCATAAGTTTGTTTTCTATGTCTATGAGTCCTTTGTAAATACGTTTATGTTATCATATTTTGGGTTCCACTTATAAGAGGTATCACATTTGTCTTTCTCTGTTTGACTTTCTTCATTTAGTCATTGATTTGAAGAGTCACTGAAATGAAGAGTCATTGATTCTTCATTTCTTCATGATATTCTCAACTTAAATATTACAGGAAAGTATACTAGAAAGACTCAGACTAAGTCAGAATGCTGGGTTTTGATTAAGTTTGGGGGTTTTGCCCCACTCTTAGTGCTGACATTGTAAGACTTTAATCATGTTAATTACACTCTGGATCTCAGTTTTCTCATCTAAAATAAAATCTCAGATACTTTGTAAGGTTTTTGACGGATTCTCACTTTTAAATTATAGTTTTTGAGCTGAAAAAGCTATCTACTTAAAAAATTAGAAGTTATTTTTAATCATACACACTATTACTAAAACAACCTTTAGCTCTTATTTTACGACAAACATCATAATTTACTTCCTATAACTATCATCTGATTTTTGTACTTTCAAGAATCATATATACTAATATGAATAAGAAAGAATAAAAATAAAATTAACTGAATAATTTTAAAAGAATGTCATGTTAAAATATAAATCTAAACAGTTTACCAAAGTAGGTAAACTCATTCTAAGTACTCTTTTAATAACTTCTGTAATAAGTCTTCTTCCATCTCTTTTGAAAACAAATTATACATATATCTCCACATACACACACATATATGTGTGTATTTATGTTATATACAAATACACATATTAAATTCATATGTTTCCACTTATATAAATATATGTAAAAGTACATGCACACATTTAGTTCATGTAAAGTGCCACATGGCAAATAAGAATTAAAACTTAACCAAAGTGTCATAGAACCTTCACTGAAAGCTCGATCTGAAGATAAGTAGATTTATTCTATCACTTTGAGCGTGTTTCTATCACAATATTTATCAAACTATACTACAATTTCTCCTACTAATCTTCAAAATCTTTGAGATTAAGAATCATGTTTTACTGAGGGCATTTACCCAAGGGAACGCAATAAATGTTTGTGGAATGAATAGATATTACCTTGTATAAATACAAAGGCACCTTTGTAGTTATAAATATACAATTTATAAATATCTACTGTTTCTCTCTCCTTCAGATTATTTAATTGCATTTTTTCAAATGACACACAATTTATTCAACCAATATTTACTGACCATCTGCTATAAGCCATATATAGCAAATAAATGGAATAGTGGGTTGATTAGAAGAAAAATAGAGAAGGTTAAGAGATTCTGCCACTGAGGTTGGCAGAGGAGCACATGAAGAATAAAGTGTGTTAAGGGGGTACTGAAATTTTATAAACAAAGTCAAAAGAGGCTTCATTTAGAAGATGACATGCATTCAGTCTTTACTTTTAAAGACTAAAGGTAAAATCACTTTTGTTGAATTTTCTTATCATTCTTTATGATCTCTGACTTTCAGTGTTGTGCTGGGAATCTTAAAATATCTTTGATAGATGTCTAAAGCTGTGATGTATTAAAGCATTAAGTTCTATCTGTAGAACATATGAACACTGACAGGTGTTAATCACCTAGGTATTAATCCATTTTGTTTAAAGTCTTCATAATAATGAATTTTAACCTATTTTTAGTATTTTGAAAAATGGCATTAACTAGCCACTCAATAATAGCGTTAATTAAATTTATGGAGTTTTTTGTTGTTGTTGTTGTTGTACTTGATTTAGTATTTTCTCTGAACTTGGAAGCTTATGCTAGATATTTACATAAGACTGACCAGTTCCTACAAAGGGGTGTAAGAAAAGCAATGTCATCACATATACAGTACAGTTTTGGTCAGCACACTACTATTTAGGGAAAGTGAAAGTGAAAGTGAAGTCACTCAGTCGTGTCCGACTCTTTGCGACCCCATGGACTGTAGCCTACCAGGCTTCTCCGTCCATGGGATTCTCCAGGCAAGAGTACTGGAGTGGGTTACCATTTCCTTCTTCAGGGGATCTTCCCGACCCAGGGATCGAACCTGGGTCTCCCTCATTGGAGGCAGACGCTTTAACCTCTGAGCCACCAGGGAAGCCCATTTAGGGAAGGAAAGGGAAAATCGAAGTTATATGAAGTGACTTAAGATTATAAATACATTTTTCAGTTCTCACATCCTTTCGAGTTATGAATGGAAATTGGGTTTTAATGTGTATTTATCAATTTTGTGGCTGGCAATTATTTCATGAAATGTGTTGAGGAAGATTCTGAAGCTGCGTCTTAAATCACAGGAAAAACATGTGTGATTGTTAGAAATGTCTGCTGTGCAAAGAAGATGGGGGTAAAGGAAGGGAGAAGCCCTTGTGCCATGTGTTCATCAGCCTTGATCTCCATTATGCAGAGTAGCTTACGTGACACTTCAAAACCACGCCCAGCCTGAGTCAGGGCTTTGTAGAATCAAAACTAAGGGCTTATGTTTTCTATGCTTGGAAATCTGTGCTGAGAATCAATGAGCATAAATGGACTGACTCAGTAATCTAAAAGGTTAAATTAGAGAAAAGATAGGGTAAAGCCTATCTCTAAGGGTATGTCAGAAGTCTAAGATGAATAGAGAGCCAATTCATAGCTGAGGATAATATTAATGTATGAGAACATGTGGGAAATGGCAACCCACTGCAGTGTTCTTGCCTGGAGAATCCCAGGGACGGGGGAGCCTGGTGGGCTGCCGTCTATGGGGTCGCACAGAGTTGGACACGACTGAAGCGACTTAGCAGCAGCAGCAGAACATGTGGGGGTAGGGGGGAAATCAAGACAGCTAGCTCAAGATAGGGATACACAAGAAATATTCCTTAAATGACCTAACTGGAATTCTGCCAGCAGGTCTTCTAAGTCACCATACCGCTTTTCACCGGGTTTTTGCACTTTCCCCCTTTACTGCCTCTGAGAGGCCGAATTCAGCATCTGGCACCAACAGAATCATTAGAATCGCAAAATCTATCTTTTAACTTAGCAAGACTAACTTCAGTTTGCATATTCTACTAGTCTACTTTCTCAAATCTCATTTTTTTTAGAAGACAGAAAAAAATATGTTGTTCAAAGTATGTTTCTGTCATAATTCCACAAATAAACTGTTATTTTCAGCTGTAGGGTAGGGCAGCTTCAGGAAAAGGGTCTAGGAACAGGAAGAAAAGGATCAATAAGTGAAGGGACTCTGCCAGAGCCACAGGGATCATAGAAGCTAAAGCAAAACACAGCATGTTCCCCTTGTGGGCAACAGAGAAAGGGAAAGTCATTATGTGTGTCTTCAATTATACTTGGAGAAGGAAATGGCAACCCACTCTTGGATCCTTGCTGGGAAATCCTGTGGACAGAGGAGCCTGGCGGGCTACAGTCCACGGGGTCACAAAAGAGTCAGACACGACTTAGCCACTAAACAAACAACAGTAAATTATATTATGAAATGGATTTTCACATCCGTTTTCAGCAACAGAATCTTCATTCCTTTTGCGATGTCAATATCCCAAAGGAATCTAAGAACTCGGGTGACTTCCCTTTTGTCAGTTCTAAATGTTCCTTCGTGCTCATCTTCCTAGATCTCCCAATCATCCATTTCACCTAGAAAACAGGTTTTCTTTATCAGATGCCTAATTTTCCTGCCACTACATTTCGGAGTCTTGCCCTTTAGAGTCACTTTAAATTTCCCTTTTTTTAATTTTTTTAATATAAATTTATTTATTTTAATTGGAGGTTAATTACTTTACAATATTGTATTGGTTTTGCCATACATCAACATGTATCCGCCACAGGTATACACGTGTTCCCCATCCTGAACCCCCCTCCCTTCTTTAGCTCACTATTCTATTCAAGGTCTGACCAACTCTGGCCATTGCTGAGGACGTGAAAGAATGTAAGCAATGTTGAAGGTCTTCTTTGGTGTTTTGTCTTTCCTTCTCCACCCTGTTCATAGACAATGATCACCTTTTCTCTTCGCAAAATGATCCCACAGTTCTAGAAGCAGAGAGTAGCCAGCTCTAACTTTGGCATAACTGATAATGACGATTGACCATACAGAGAACCCATTCAGTGTCACTATAAAAAGACAGCCAGATTCAGACCTTATTTACAGAGAATTCACCTATTACTACTGACACCTAATACCTGAAGTAAAGTTTTGCTCTATCATTTAAATAAATTAATGCTAGTTACTATAATAAATCTGATAAATATTCTAGTTTTTAGAATTTTTTTTCATTTGTTTATTGCTGGGCCTAAATATAACCCTAGTCCATCCACCATTTACAGAATCTTTTGTCTTCTTCCTAAAGGCCAAAATGAAAGCTTTTTGAAGTCCAATTTCTATGTGGCTTCAAATATAGAAGAAACAATATCAGTAGCATCTTCCTCATGCTCCCTAGGGCTACCAGATTTCCTTACAACAGTCTCAATACAGTTGGTTTTGTTTTGTTTTGTTTTAATATATAAAATTTTTACTTTCTCCGAGTGTGCATTTCAAGGGTCCAAGGCCCAGCTTGGTCTAACCTTGGCAGTCATGCTGGGCCTCTTCTGCTTTCCGTTCACTGCACAGACAAAGTTTAATGTGGATAGGCAACTACACTATCCTGTGACTATGTGGAGATATAACCCATTAGAAGGTCAACTTTGGAGACTAGTTACCAACCTCATGCAGCCACACATAAGGCCATAACTTAGGAACCGTCTGTATCACTGAATGGCATATGAAGAAGGTAGCTTCAGGTGGGACTTATATCTCCTCAACTGAAATACCCTGGTCATCATGGGGGTTATATACCCCCAACCAGCTTCATCATGCAGGGAATATGTGATGTGTTTAACTTAGTCAAATGTGCTTGGAAATGATGCTTATAAACATATATGCTGCATAATTACTTATGAAGGTAAAAAACTGAAAACAACCCCTTTTACCCTTACAATGCTATCTTAATTATAAAATAGCATATGTGGAATACATACCACCAAAAAAACATTCTTAAACAAAATTAAACACATGGGAGAAATGCTTCTGTTAATTAAGTAAAAGAGGGTTCATCTAGGTAAAAGACAGCTTGTATTATACATATCTTTATAAATATATATTTATGTGTATATATGTATACACACAAATACACACACCTACTATGTACATACAGAAAAAGACTAAAATTAAATACCCCATGTATGTATAGGATTGTATCTGACTGGTAGAATTATGTATGACTTGTTCCTTTTTTCCTTGTACTTTTCCATATTTCCATAAATGTTTATTTTATATATCTGAAAAGCTTCAAAAATAAATCCTTTATTACAAGATCTCTTAATGGCAAGTGAAAGAAAAGGAGAAAAGCCTGATGTCAAACTTTGTTTAGCATCTTTTTTTTTCATTATGACTAAGAAATCAACATTTTATAAAAAATCATATTATAGAGTATAATTTGGTAGAATGAAATGATGATACCTTGACTGCCTGAAAAAGTCTAATGGATTTCAAAATGTGATTAAACTTTCTCGAACACAGAGTCGTACCTCAACTCACAGTTTCTGGCTTCAAGTGCAAGAAGGCAAACGGACGACCCATCCATCTCTCCTTCCTTCTAAAATTCCACTGAAATAACTGATAACTGACGGGGGAGAAAATTAGAACAATACTGAAGTGCCAAAAATTTGCCACTACAGACTAGAAATATTGATGGTTCACTAACAGAATTTAGGTTAAGAGTTTGAGAAAGCACAGTCTAACACATTATATTCAGGCATATAAGATTAGAGAGGCAGAACAGAAAGCACATAGTATAGGGCTTAGCAAATTAGTGAAATATCAGATTACTGCTGTTGTTAGTGTATTATGTCATTGCTCAGGACTCTTACAAGTACTATACCTGTATATGCAATTTCCTGCTAGACATCTTTTCTTGGAGGGCCCCAGTTCAGTCGCTCAGTCGTGTCTCTTGGCGACCCCAGGGACCGAAGCACACCAGGCCTCCCTGTCCATCACCAACTCCTGAAGCTTACTCAAACTCATGTCCATCGAGTCGGTGATGTTGTCCAACCATCTCATCCTCTGTCATCCCTTTCTCCTCCCACCCTCAATCTTTCCCAGCATCAGGGTCTTTTCCACTGAGTCAGCTCTTCACATCAGGTGGCCAAAGTATGGGAATTTCAGTTTTAGCATCAGTCCTTCCAATGGATATTCAGGACTGATTTCCTTTAGGATGGACTGGTTGGATCTCCTTGCTCCTTTCTCCTGGGTCCTGGTGCACAAGGTTCTGTTTGTTCCCTCCAAGAGTCTGTTTCCCAGTCCTGGGTAAGTTCTGTTGGCTCTGTGGTGGGGCTAAGGGCGACCTCCTCCAAGAGGGCTTATGCCACACCTAGGTCTGCTGCACCCAGAGCCTCTGCCCCTGCGGCAGGCCACTGCTGATCTGTACCTCCTCAGGAGACACCCAAACACAGTTCTAGCTCAGTCTCTGTGGGGTCCCTGCGTCCTGGTGCACACAAGGTTTGTTTGAGTCTTCTGAGCATCTCCCGGAGAAGGCAATGATAATCCCTTGGATGGAGGAGCCTGGTAGGCTACAGTCCATGGGGTCGCTAAGAGTCGGACATGACTGAGCGACTTCACTTTCACTTTCCACTTTCATGCATTGGAGAAGGAGATGGCAAGCCACTCCAGTGTTCTTTCCTGGAGAATCCCAGGGATGGGGGAGCCTGGCGGGCTGCCGTCTATGGGGTCACACAGAGTTGGACACGATTGTAGTGACTTAGCAGCAGCAGCAGCAGAGCCTCTCCAGTGGGTATGGGGTTTGATTCTATATGCTATTTTGCCCCTCCTACCATCTTGCTGGGGCTTCTCCTTTGCCCTTGGACGTGGGGAATCTCCTCAAAGTCACTCCAGTGCCATGAAGCCGCTCCACCAGGAGGGCCCCAGACATGGCAAATTCAGTGCATTCAAAAAACAAAACTTAGTTCTTTCCACCTAAGACTTGCCTCTCCTCTTGGGGCCCTAATCAGCTGAAGTTAAAACCTTTTGTGTTATCCTTGCCAGCTCTCTACCCATCAGTTCCCACATTTCACCAATCACTACCTCATAATTCTGTGTTCTTATCTTTAATTTTCCACTTTCATATCTCAAATTTAGGTCCCTGTTATCTCACTATAGGATTAAAAAATTTCTCTAGACTTTCTCCATGACAGTACATTTCCTAAGTCTTCATTTTTTTAATTTATTCCTTTACAAGTAATGAAAGTGAAAATCGCTCAATTGTGTCCGACTTTTTGTGACCCCATGGACTATACAGTCCATGGGATTCTCCAGGCCAGAATACTAGAGTGGGCAGCCTTTCCCTTCTCCAGGGGATCTTCCCAACCCAGGGGTTGAACCCAGGTCTCCTACATTGCAGGCAGATTCTCTACCAGCTGAGCCACAAGGGAAGCCAGGAATGCTGGAGTGAGTAGCCTATCCCTTCATCAGAAGACCTTCCCAACCCAGGAATTGAACCGGGGTCTCCTGCATTGCAGGCAAATTCTTTACCAACTGAGCTATCAGGGAAGACCTTTTATAAGTAATATATTTCATTAAAATTAGAACAATGTGTAGATGGAAGAATTCTCTTCCTCAAATTTCAAGTCCATGGAAGCAGTCTCCAAAGCAAAGAGTCAGCAACAGAGAACAGCCAAGATGAATTCAGAGATTTTGTGTAATGACCCATTCATGTCTGGCTTCATCACACACAATCCCTTCAGTAAACTTGAAATTGAATACCATCATAGCCCAGGCTGCTCTTACCTGGGATGCAACTGAGATGATCATCAAGAAGATATGATAGCACATTTGACCTTTGAGCAGGACCTAGCATTTAGAACGTGCTTGCCCCAACCTTGTCTGCAGAATGTGTCCCCTACCTGCCTTCCTCATACTAGAAGCTACCCAAGAACACAGCCTAGAGATAATAATGTGGTGTTGAAATCTTCTGGACTAGGAGCATGGATGAAGCCACTTCAAGGCTCTATTAAAAACTTTAAGATCTGGCAGAAATCGACTCATCTTGGGGCCACCCAAAAAAAACCTCTTCAGCAATTTCTTTGCCGCCTAGCAATCTGGAGTCATCTGCCTTTTTCTTCAGCCTCTCCTTACCAAACCCCGAGTGTGGGGGATAGTTTCAGATTACACTGGGCAAACTCCCAAAGGGGCTGTGATCCAACAAATGTGGACCTAAGTCCAGTTTGCATTAAACCTGCCTCTGCTGAGCAATTCTCCATCTGTAATTTCTGAAAATTAGCCCACTACATTTGAGTATCCTACATATCCAGAGATAGACGTCATACAGAGAAGAAGGACACAAAGGAACTTCTAAATAAAAACTAAAAAGCCTTTAATGGCTGGCTGAGAAAACGGTAGTGAAAGGGTCTTCCCTGGTGGCTCAGACAGTACAGAATCTGCCTGTAATACAGGAGACACGGGTTTGATTCCTGGGTTGGGAAGATACCCTGGAGAAGGAAATGGCACTCCAGTATTCTTGCCTGGACAATTCCATGGACAGAGAAGGCTGGCAGACTTGACTGAGAAAATAACAGTACAGTGTCTTAAATAGGGTAATGACCGGAAGGGGTGGGGACAAGTGATCAGAGTTTTAGAGTAAAGGTAACAATTTCAAGATTTATTTAAGATTTAAAGTGATGAACTGAAAACTGAACATACCGAGAAATACACTTTATTGATATAAATGCTTATAAGTACAACTTCTCAGCAATTGTGTCAAAACTGGGAGCCAGAATTTTGACTATGGTAATAACTGAGAAAACTTCAAATCCAGGTATGGTAAAAATCTCCTAATTTCAAATCTTATGTGGAAGAAAGTCACTAACTATGGGACTGTTTTAATGTCAAAAACATTTGTGCTGCTGCTGCTAAGTCGCTTCAGTCATGTCTGACTCTGTGTGACCCCATAGATGGCAGCCCACTGGGCTCCCCCGTCCCTGGGATTCTCCAGGCAAGAACACTGGAGTGGGTTGCCATTTCCTTCTCCAATGCATGAAAGTCGGTCAGTTATGTCTGACCCTCAGCAACCCCTTGGACTGAAGCCTTCCAGGTCCCTCCGTCCATGGGATTTTCCAGGCAAGAGTACTGGAGTGGGGTGCCATTGCCTTCTCCAAAACATTTGTGGGACATAACTAAACTCATAGTTTGAAATGATAAGTATATGTTGATTCAGTTCAGTTCAGTCACTCAGTCATGTGCAACTCTTTGCGACCCCATGAATCACAGCATGCCAGCCCTCCCTGTCCATCACCAATGCCCGGAGTTTACTCAGACTCACGTCCATAGAGTCAGTGATGCCATCCAGCCATCTCATCCTTTGTTGTCCCCTTCTCCTCCTGCCCCCAATCCCTCTAAACATCAGAGTCTTTTCCAATGAGCCAACTCTTTGCATGAGGTGGCCAAAGTACTGGAGTTTCAGCTTTAGCATCATTCCTTCCAAAGAATCCCAGGGCTGATCTCCTTCAGAATGGACTGGTTGGATCTCCTTACAGTCCAAGGGACTCTCAAGAGTCTTCTCCAACACCACAGTTCAAAAGCATCAATTCTTTGGCACTCAGCTTTCTTCACAGTCCAACTCTCACATCCATACATGACTACTGGAAAAACCATAGCCTTGACTAGACGGACCTTAGTCGGCAAAGTAATGTCTCTGCTTTTGAATATGTTATCTAGGTTGGTCATAACTTTTCTTCCAAGGAGTAAGAGTATTTTAATTTCATGGCCGCAATCACCATCTGCAGTGATTTTGGAGCCCAAAAAAATAAAGTCTGAAACTGTTTCCCCATCTATTTCCCATGAAGCGATGGGACCGGATGCCATGATCTTCATTTTCTGAATATTGAGCTTTAAGCCAACTTTTTCACTCTCCACTTTCACTTTCATCAAGAGGCTTTTTAGTTCCTCTTCACTTTCTGCCATTAGGGTGCTATCATCTGCATATCTGAGGTTATTGATACTTCTCCCGGCAATCTTGATTAGGTGTATATATATATATATATATGTGTGTGTGTGTGTGTGTGTGTGTGTGTGTACATATTGTACAATAATAAACTCAAACAAATATGCTGCTTATATACTTCACAATGAATAAGATGCCACAAACTTGGCCATCACTTTTTTCCTCCAAGGAACTAGTAGAAATTCTTATCCAATATGCTGTTCCATCTGAAAGTTCTTCCATCTGCCCTCCACTACTCTTGCCCCAGACCAACCTGGTTCTATACAGGAATGTTCATTCCTGCTCTAAGAGTGATATTATTAAGTCTTAGTTTGATTGGTAGTCACTCACAGTACAGCTCTGAATGCTTTATCCGTGCTTTTACTGTGCAGACTGGACTGGTAGCCAATCTGCCTCAGGTAAGAAGAAGTCTTCTGTTCTGTTATCTAGATTTATTTCTGATCATTATCCGCCAAATTTTCAAGAACTCTTGTGAGAAAAAGGCCTTTCTTTCAGAGTTCAAATTGAAAACAAATCCACTGTCTTTATAGGGCTACTCCTTTAGAAACACCATAAACCACATTACGGAAAAAGGAAAGCTCTGGACACTGCTGATTCATGACTACCTGCCCACACTCCCATGTGTTAGAAAACGATTAAGTAGGAAATACCCAATATGCAGTCAGTGAACACGTGAAGAAGGTAGTGAATGGATAGGAAAAGTACATATTCTTATCACAGTCATTGATGGAACCAGGAGGGAAGCTTTTTCTAAGCCTGAGCCTATACATGCAACCCTGCCCACCACACAACCCCAGGCTTAGAGGGTGAAAAGAAAAGCTGTTGTCAGGGAACTAGAGTGATGGCTTTTCATAAAATTGTTTAGAATCAGCATTTCTAAAATAGCCTGATGACAAACTTGGGGCAGACTCAATGAATGGACTGAGGCCTCTCTACTTCAACCAAACAATGCTGACCTGACAAGCCAATCACTTTTACTTGTGAAAATTGGTAACTATTGCCTTTATAAGCCCCATCTTTAACTTCAGCCTGAAAAACAGTGTTCGTGAGTTGTTTTCCTCTTATATACATAGATTCAAGTAAGTCTCCAGTGCTTTACACTTACTGTGAATTATTCTCTGCAGCTTAATAATCACTCTGCCGAAGAGTCTTTATTTTTCTCTTCTCAGTAAAAAAACCTCTGATCAAAAAATCCCTTCTGTATGGCTGTCAGTTTTACAGAAGCTGTGAAATATTTTAAACAGACATTAGTCTTCAGTCTTCTGACCACTTTCCCTTGCTATATTAGGTGAATCCCCAGGTATCCATTAACACTTGATTTTTATGACCACTGATTGCTACAATATCACTTCCTTTGGTTTTCACTAAAACCACTGAGGTTCCTCAGTGTGGAAGAAAATATTAATAGTAGATTCTGGAATAATATTTGTTGCTGTTCTAGTTTATTGTACAGCATTTTTACTGATTTAAATTAGATATTACATATTAGAGTATTTAGCAAATGGCACTATGCATATGTGTTACATTTCAGTTAGGTTTAAGACCTACCATCAAGTGTGGAGAAATGAGAGAAAAGTTGAATGAGCGAACAGTACTCTAGAATTCTATCATTTTAACTGTGAGTTCCTTAGCTCCTTGACTCCTACAGCATTTATTTTTATAGCTTTCACTGATGTGACCATAGTCACACCTCTAAGTGGAATTTTTATGCTGAAACTGAGCTGTGCATTGTCCTTCCCCCAGCCCACATTTATAGAGCAGATGGTGAAAATGACTCTGAATAAATTTGTTGGATCAATTTTTAAGAGACAAAAACAGTCAACCAGACTGTTGACTACCTTGGCACTGAGCCTTGTGCACGGTTAGGAGGAACTGTCACTGCATGAATATGCAAATAATTGAAACTGAACTATGCAAGGGTGGAGACAATATTCTGCATCATACAGTGTCTCTTCCAAGCTTCCATCAATGTCTTAATAGTGCCACCTGACTTTAGTAGAGCAGAAAGGCTTTTGCATTCCAATTTTTCTTACTTTCTTGATAACATCTTCCTTTAACAGATTTATGCTGATAGTCATTGCTTAGTCAACAATTTTCACAGCTCTGAAGAGCTTAAGTCATTTTATTTTACTCCTTGTAGAAGATAAAATGAGATGAAAGAGGATTAAGGAGCTTTCCTGGTGGCTCAGTCAGTAAAGAATCTGCCTGCAATTCAGGAGATACAGGTTCAGTCCCTTTGTTGGGCAGACCCCTAGAGGAGGGCATGGAAACCCACTCTAGTATTCTTGATTGGGAAATACCATGAACAGAGGAACCTGGTGGGCTACAGTCTACGGGGTCGCAAAGAGCTGGACACAACTTAGCAGCTGAGCACACACACATGCAAAGATTAAAGAGACGACATGACCTGCTCAGCTCACACAACATTCTTTCTAAATTCATCTTTTTGCCTAAGTTGAAAAAAATTTATTAATAAATATTACATCATTTTTATTAGTAGAAACATAGTATTTATTTTCCAACCTTTATTCTTAGCCCTGTTTACCTTTAATGGAGATAATTGACAAAGTCATAAAAGTACCAAAGAATTGGTGCTTTTGAACTGTGGTCTTCCTTGAATTGCAAGATCCAACCAGTCCATCCAGATCATCCACCCAGGAGATCGGTCCTGGGTGTTCATTTTAAGGACTGATGCTGAAGCTGAAACTCCAATACTTTGGCCACCTGATGCAAAGAACCAATTCATTAGAAAAGACCCTGATGCTGGGAAAGATTGAAGGCAGGAGAAGGGGATGACAGAGGATGAAATGGTTGGATGGCATCACTGACTCAACGGACATGAGTTTGTGTAGGCTCTGGGAGTTGGCGATGGACAGGGAGGTCTGGCGTGCTTCAGTCCATGGGGTCACAAAGGGTCGTACACAGCTGAGTGACTGATGGCTGGCTCTAAGAGATGCAGAGTGGGAGTTCAACAGTTAAAATCATGAGCTAAGTGCTGGAAAAAGGAGTTGCATTTTCTTAGGTTAAGAATTTTCCTAGTCTTGTGCTGGTCTTGAGGTATATGACTGGCACACCCTTAAGTCCATGGTGACCAGCTTTGCTAGCAAACTTGGTTTCGTATGGCAGGTGAGAGGATGACTCCCCAGCTTTAGAGCCTGAGAGTGTTCTCTGGCTAACCCATCCCAACCTTACACCAGCCTGGTTGGAGGCCAGTCCAGAAGTCCTCAGCATTCCCCATTCAGCCCCGTGGCCCGACAGCATGCCCAGTCCTTTGCTGCAAACACAGCAGACCTTCTGCCACCATAATACATCTGATAGGGCTTCACTCACCATCCACGATACGCACTAACTGAGAAAAGTGTTTGACTATCCAAACTCCAGGCCTCTGCCCATCTGACTTACTGCATAATCTGTCCCAGAAGAGAGTGAGAAGACTTGACAGCTAAATGCAAGAGAGTGTCCTGGATATGGTTCTGGAAATGGAAAAGGTTGCTAGTAGAAAAACTGGTGAAATCTGAATAAAGGCTTGAGTTTAGCTAATAATACTATACCAACGTTGGCTCCTTAGTTTTGAAAAACATACCAGGGCAATGTGAAACTCTAACATTTGGGGAAACTAGGAGAGGAGCATTGGAGAATTCCAATTTTTCTTTATAACTTTTACAGTATAAAGTTACTATAAAATAAAAAGGTTGTATAAAAACAAAAGAATTAGTAGAATGCCACTTCTAAAATTAGATTATAAAAAATGACTTCCATCCTGCTCACCCCTATCCCTAGAGCCCTTTCTCTGGGGAAGCATGTTGCCATGCTGTGAATAACTCTGTGGAAAGGCCCATATTTCAAGGAAGTGTTGTCTCCAGTCAACATCAAGCAAGGACCTAAAGCCTGCCAAGAGTTACATAAATAAATGCAGAAGTGATTCTCATCCAACGTAGCCTTGCAATGACTATAGATCTAATTGACACGTTGATTTCAAACTTGAGACAGACTCAGAGGTATCCAACTAACTGTACCTGGATTCCTGACCAAGAGATGCACTAGGAAAATATTTATAGCTAACAAAATTTAACTGTCTTCTCCATCCAATGGAGATGACCAATCAATTTCTGAGTTATGATAAAAATCAGTTCAGTTCAGTTCAGTCACTCAGTCGTGTCCAACTGTTTGTGACCCCATGAATCGCAGCATGCCAGGCCTCCCTGTCCATCACCAACTCCCGGAGTTCACTCAGACTCATGTCCATTGACTCAGTGATGCCATCCAGCCATCTCATTCTCGGTCATCCCCTTCTCCTCCTGCCCCCAATCCCTCCCAGCATCAGAGTCTTTTCCAATGAGTCAACTCTTCACATGAGGTGGCCAAAGTATTGGCATTTCAGCTTTAGCATCATTCCTTCCAAAGAAACCCAGGGTTGATCTCCTTCAGAATGGACTGGTTGGCTCTCAGTTACCAGAATAATAAGGAAAGTTATACCACAAGTTAAACTATAAGTTCTTTTTGACCACACAAACATACTTTTCAGGTACAGAGGATAATAATAGATACTGAAAACAGAAGCCTGGTCCAGAATTATTTCCCTAACAAAATCAGAACTCTAAGAGGTATGAATGGAGTAAAACCAAGCTAACATGAATTCAATGTTTACTGTATCTGTCCATCATACAGATGCTGACAATGACAGGCTTATAACTGTGTTGTAAGTTCTGTTTACACATCCATGACTTAGGGGAAAAGAGATTTCAGTTATACTAAAAGTTCTTTGCAAATTTTCCCCAAAATGGATTATTAGATTAGTCTAGTCATTTAACATTAAGCTTGATCATAGAGATGTATAAAAGAGGTAGTTGAAATCTAACACAATTTTTTTAACTTTCTATTTTTCAGTGACTAAAACTCTGTTCTGTTCTAAGTACTGATAAGACTAATTCACTTCATATAGGCTAAAATTCATATTAAGTTTAAAACTAAAGATCTAGTGAAATTCTCTACTTTATTCCTAATAATCAGTATCCAAAACAATCTAATCTACACCAAAAGTTAGTTTCCTGTTAGTGATGCTTAGTAGATATTATTTTCCTCCTTTAAAACTTAGTTCTAATTATGTAATCTCTGACAGCAGGGAGTAAGACAGAAAATGAATTATTTAATACAGGAAAATCTGAGTAAGAAAATTATTAAGAAATTAAATTGAAAAAGTTATGACTCAAGTGAAAAAGTTAGGTATCCCTGAAACATCAGGAAAGCAATTCAGTATCTGGAGAAATGTAAGAAAATTGTGTCTATTATCAAGAATACAATGGCTTAATGGGCAATTTAGTAATGTCCATCAAAATTTTAAATCCATAAACCCACTGAACCAGCAATTCAACTTCTGGAAATGAAGAAACATACAAATCATACAAATCTATATGTAGAATGATATGGCCATCATAAGAGTTGCTCCAGCCAAAGGATGAAAAAAAATTCCTGTACTGCTGTACTTTCTATACAACAGCAAACAAACTCTCACTTATTTAAAAGAATAAGATTGACATATATGTATTGACATCCATGGTATATTAATAAGCAAAACAGTGAGCTGCGTAACATTATCAGCCTATGATTGCCTTGAAGTATTCTTCCTCACATAGCTATATAGCTTGTTTCCTCTCTGCCTTCAGGTCTGCTGCTGCTGCTGCTGCTGCTGCTAAGTCGCTTCAGTCGTGTCCGACTCTGTGCGACCCCATAGACGGCAGCCCACCAGGCTCCCCCGTCCCTGGGATTCTCCAGGCAAGAACACTGGAGTGGGTTGCCATTTCCTTCTCCAATGCATGAAAGTGAAAAGTGAAAGTGAAGTCACTCAGTCATGCCCGACTCTTCGGACCCCATGGGCTGCAGCCTACCAGGCTTCTCTGTCCATGGGATTTTCCAGGCAAGAGTACTGGAGTGGGGTGCCATTGCCTTCTCCGCCTTCAGGTCTAAGCACCTGAAATAACCTTCTGTTACCACCCATATAAAATATAACACCCATATAAAACTAACCCTATGTTATACCTTTCTATGCACTAATATCCTTTATTTTATTGTTTTTCTTTCACCTGGCATATTACAGGTGCATTTATTTGTTCATTATATGTCTTCTCCCCGAAGAACATAAGCTCATGAAAGCAGGGTCATGGTCTGTAGCCCCAGTTTTAAAAACAAGGCCTAGTACAAAACTAAGATCATAGCATCTGGTCCCATCATTTCATGGGAAATAGATGGGGAAAAAAATGGAAATAGTGACAGACTTTATTTGGGGGGGCTCTAAAATCACTGCAGATGGTGATTGCAGCCATAAAATTAAAAGATGCTTGCTCCTTGGAAAAAAGTTATGACCAACCTAGACAGCATATTAAAAAGCAGAGACATTACCTTGCCAACAAGGGTCCATCTAGATAAAGCTATGATTTTTGCAGTGGTCATGTATGGTTGTGAGAGTTGGACTATACAGAAAGTTGAGTGCCAAAGAACTGATGCTTTTAAACTGTGGTGTTGGAGAAGACTCTTGAGAGTCCTTTGGACTGCAAGGAGATCCAAACAGTCCATCCTAAAGGAAATCAGTCAGTCCTGACTATTCATCGTAAGGACTGATATTGAAGCTGAAACTCCAATACTTTGGCCACCTGAGACGAAGAACTGACTCGTTGGAAATGACCCTGATGCTGAGAAAGATTGAAGGTGGGAGGAGAAGGGGACGACAGAGGATAAGATG
The DNA here is from genome assembly GCF_014754425.2 of Oryx dammah. NCBI lineage: Eukaryota > Metazoa > Chordata > Mammalia > Artiodactyla > Bovidae > Oryx > Oryx dammah. Next base: position 12,061,962 of record NW_024070189.1, read on the forward strand.
GTTGGATGGCAACACTGACTCAGTGGACATGAGTTTGAGTGAACTCTGGGAGTTGGAGATGGACAGGGAAGCCTGGTGTGCTGCAGTCCATGGGTCGCAAAGAGTTGGACACGACTGAGCAACTGAACTGACTGACTGAGTGCGTAACAGCCAATCAATCACTGTTTGTTTAAGAAATAAATGGATTAATGAATTCCTATTAGCAGATGAGGGAAGTAGCTACCAAAGAGTTAAATGGTATTCATTTAAGAGTTAAATGGTTTACCTGAATTCACACAGCTTCTGAGAACTGATGATACCTTTTTCCAAGTCTGAGCCTGTGCAGCTAACTATTTCATGACACAACATCCCCAACATAAGGTCACACTCTCCTCTCTTCTCTTCTCTTCTTTTCTCTCTTCTTGCATGGCAGTAAGAATTTGGCTGTCAAATGTCCCAGTTCATAGCACATTATCACCATCATTAGACTTTGCAAGATTCTGTTCTTTTTTATTTTTCCCTTCACCCTAAGAACACTCACTATGCTTTGTTTAAGTACATCTTCCTTTTTTTTAATTTCCAGCAGCAGACTTTATTTGTAAGCTGAACTTTTAATCATGCACGAAGCCCTCTGAAATAGATTTTCTTAGGATAGGACCATTTTGGCCAACTCAAGAGTGAAAAATCAGCACTTTTTGCACAGGAAAATCTTCAATAAACCCAAGGAATGTTTTTCACAAGACACAGACTGGACCCTCAAGTTTTTTGTTCTACAGGCTGTTGATTTGACTTCATTCTACCACATCAAGATTTGCCACAATAGTAGGGGAAGGCAGAGGAAAGATAAAAGTCAGACAATAATATATTTAAATTTGAAAGTATTCACTGTTTAATAACTGACCAGATTACAAAAATAATCATGTTAGATGCTTCAGTTCATCCTTCTAATTAATAAGCTTGTTGATCTGGTCTTCCCTATGGCCAGCATCTCCACCTTCTACAAAATTGGTGGTCTTTTTCTTCATTCCACCTTGTGGAGAAGACAGTTTGAAGGGCCACCAGAAGTTGTTTGCTCCTTTGAAATAATTTGCAAAAGTTTAGGTCTCCTAAATCAGATCCTCCATGCAGATGATGCCATATTTGCCAAGAGAAAGAGCAATCAATGAGTTATCTGTCAGGGCAATTCATTTCTTATTGATTTTGCCATAACCATGCTTTCAGATCAATTCATTTACAGACTTCAGATTTGGGTACCCCCCCCCCACACACACACACACCACACACACACACACAACATATGCTAGATCATACAAAAAGCAAGGGAATTCCAAAAAAAAAAAAAAAATCTACTTCTGCTTCATTGACTACACTAAAGCCTTTGACTGTGTGAATCACAACAAATTGTGGAATATTCTTAAAGAGATGGGAATACCAGACTACATTACCTGCCTCCTGAGAAACCTGTATGCAGGTTAAGAAATGACAGTTAGAACTGGACATGGAACATCAGACTGGTTCAAAATGAGGAAAGGAATACATCAAGGCTGTATATATATTGTTACCCTGCCTACTTAACTTATATGCAGAGTACATCATATGAAATGCTGGGCTGGATGAGTCATAAGCTGGAATCAAGATCGCCAGGAGGAGTATAAAAAACCTCAGATATCAAGTGATACCATTTTAATGGCAGAAAGCAAAGAGGAACTAAAAAGCCTTTTGATGCAGGCAAAAGAGTGAAAAAGCTGGCTTAAAACTCAGCATTCAAAAATGAAGATCCTGGCATCTAGTCCTACTGCTGCTGCTAAGTCGCTTCAGTCCTGTCCGACTCTGTGTGACCCCACAGACGGCAGTCCACCAGGCTCCCCTGTCCCTGGGATTCTCCAGGCAAGAACACTGGAGTGGGTTGCCATTTCCTTCTCCAATGTATGAAAGTGAAAAGAGAAAGTGAAGTCGTTCAGTTGTGTCCAACTCTTCACGACCCCATGGACTGCAGCCTGCTAGGCTCCTTCGTCCATGGGATTTTCCAGGAAAGAGTACTGGAGTGGGTTGCCATTGCCTTCTCCTCTAGTCCTATTAACTCATGGCAAATAGATGGGGGAAAAGTGGAAATGGTGTCAGATTTCATTTTCTGGGCCTCCAAAATCAATGTGGACGGTGACTGCAACCATGAAATTAAGACACTTGCTCCTTGAAAGAATAGCTATGACAAACCTAGACAGTGTATTAAAAAGCATAGATCATTTTGTGAACAAAGATTTGTATAGTTAAAGTTATGGTTTTTCCAGTAGTCATGTATGAATATGAGAGTTGGACCATAAAGAAGGTTGAGTGCCAAATTCAAATTGAGGTGCTGGAGAAGACTCTTGAGAGTCCCTTGGACAGCAAGAAGATCAAACCAGTCAATCTTAAAGAAATTAACCCTGAATATTCATTGGAAGGACTGGTACTGAAGCTGAAGCTCAAATACTTTGGCCACCTGATGTGAAGAGCCTATACATTGGAAAAGACCCTGATTCTGGGAAAGACTGAGGTCAAAAGGAGAAGGGGGCAACAGAATATAAATGGTTGGATGGCATAACTGACTGAATGGACATGAATTTGAGCAAACTCTGGGAGATAGTGAAGGACAGTGGAGCCTGGCGTGCTGCAGTTCATGGGGTCGCAAAGAGTCGGACACGACTTAGCAACTGAACAACAATGTGACGTATGGTTCCATAATTCTCAGCATGTTAAGTGAAGCCTTGTTGAGCTTCACACAGATGCCCACTGAAGATCTGACAAAGGTGAAGACACTGTAACACCTTTAGAAACTGTGGGCTGACACCATTGGTACCTCTTATCCTGATGACAAATGCCAACTTGGGTTCTATGGGCACACCAAAGTTGCCAGCTTTATGTACCATCCTGGTCATTTGACTTTCAGTTCTTAAAGCTGCTTGTATTCCTTGTGATAGGGCTTAGCTTTCTCATAGATAAGCTTCCTTCTGGCCTTTCAAAGCAGCATTTGGGGAAACTTCTTTCCCAGGCACTTGATCATAAGCTCTATGAAATTATTTTGCTCTTTCTTAAGGGTTTCTGGCAAAACAGAAACCTTCTTTTTCTTCTCTTCTGCACCCTCCATGGTTCCAGCCAGGAAAGAGAGAAGTATATCTGTAGATATGTCTTCTTGAAAGCTAGGCAATCCAATGGTACATATGTGGGTTTTATTTTTTTATACTGTAACATTTTTTATTTGTTCATTTATACAAGCTACTGACTTACTCTTAAAGCTTATCAGATCCGTTCTCACAGCTGCTGCTCTGGCTGCTTTCAAAGAACATTGGCCAGCAAACTGTTAGGAAACTGTGTGTTACAACTGTGACTCTAAAGAAGAGTTTTCAAAAAGATTAAGCAAGCCTTCCTTGGTCCCATCTGATAGTTCTCCCACTTTAAAAGGAACTGTCTCTGCTATTTTGTCCAAAGATCTTACCTTTTAGCAAAATAGAGTCCTTACTGCCTCAAGCCAAAAATGAAAGTCCTAATCTGGTTACTTTTTTATGTCAGATATAGAAAACATACATTCATACCTTGCCATTTTTTACCTTTGTCTCCAAGGCACTCAACATTGACCCCAGTGTTGGAGACATGTTAGTTTAACAAAGGAACCTTGATCCGACCACCTAGACATAAAAACAGGACTGAATTGGAGAGGGTTAGGAGCAAGGTGAAATATATACATGTATACACACACACACACACACACATACAGCTGATTCATTTTGTTGTACAGCAGAAACTAACACAACATTGTAAAGCAATTAGACTCCAATTTGAAAAAACAGAACTGAATGGTCACACTTATTTGACCTTAAGATATTGCCAATTAATAATGGAGAGGATGAGTTATAAGCACACATGTGTTTTTAGTGACATTTTATATTTGTTTTACACTACTACTATTCATGAATAACTCTTGTTATTAAGATCTTTTGCCTGTTGTGGGAAACCTTGCATATGTTTATGAGTAGTTTGTATCCTTTGTTAATTCAGGACCTCTCCTAACAAAAGGAGAGCACTCATTTGCTGCCTGCCTGACAGTCTCATTCTTATTTATCCACGATCAGAACTCTTTTTCCTTTTGCTTGCTGGGATCAAAACAACTCTTGGCAATTTTTCTTAGGGCATATTTTTCCAAATTCCATTCTTTGGATTTGGTTCATAGTAGCTCATATACTATAATGCTTCCTGAAGCAATTGGGACTTTGCTGAGAGCGTTGAGAAAACTGTGATTGTCTTGACAACTTTATGCTGTCCATATAATTCAGCCTTGACCTGCAGAGCAACACTCAAAATAGGATAGAAGTCTAGACTCCACAACCACTTAATCTTTGGCCTCACTACTAAGGCAACCAACAGGGGTACCAATTAGCGGTAGATCTGAAAGTGGGTTTGGATAGCTTTTTACAAAGTCTGCAAAAGCTCAGATGCAGGGAAAAAAGGGGGGAAAGATGTGGGGATACTATCTCAGGGTTATTTCTTTGATTAAAAAAAAAAAAAAGAAAAAATCAGAAGTTCTCTCTCCTCTAGGCTTTTAGCTTTCAATTACAAGAAAAAAGAAAATTGAAAGAGAAGTTCCTAACAAGTTATATGTTATTTCTCTTTCATAAAATGCTCGTCGACATGCTCAAATGACTAAAATCATTTAAATCCATTAAGTTTTTATTATCTATTTTTTATTTGTCGCTAATAATGACATTACAAGGCTGGATCCCTAAATCTTTCTTCCTTTCAAATAACTTACTATTTAGGATGTGTAGAGACTATTAAAGAATCAAAACCATAAACATACTTTACCTCAGCCATTCAGCTGAGTCATTATTACCGTATAATAAGGTTGTGAGTCTTGCTCTTTCACTACCTTATTTCTAATTCATTACAAAACCTGTTTTGTTGTTTTTCATTTATCAAATACATTTGCTTGTCGTTCTATGGCAATCTCTCCTTGACAGAGGCATCACCTATAACAGTGAACTGAATATATAGAGATATATAAACTGAATAGGCTATGCTCATGGATCGGAAGAATCAATATAGTGAAAATGAGTATATTACCCAAAGCAATTTACAAATTCAATGCAATCCCTATCAAGATACCGGTGATATTTTTCACAGACTAGAACAAATAATTTCAAGATTTGTATGTAAATACAAAAAAACCACGAATAGCCAAAGCAATCTTGAGAAAGAAGGATGGAACTGGAGGAATCAACTTGCCTGACTTCAGGCTCTACTACAAAGCCACAGTCATCAAGACAGTATGGTATTGGCACAAAGACAGACATATAGATCAATGGAACAAAATAGAAAGCCCAGAGATAAATCCACACACATATGGACACCTTATCTTTGACAAAGGAGGCAAGAATATACAATGGAGTAAAGACAATCTCTTTAACAAGTGGTGCTGGGAAAACTGGTCAACCACTTGTAAAAGAATGAAACTAGATCACTTTCTAACACCGCACACAAAGATAAACTCAAAATGGATTAAAGATCTAAATGTAAGACCAGAAACTATAAAACTCCTAGAGGAGAATATAGGCAAAACACTCTCCGACATAAACCACAGAAGGATCCTCTATGATCCACCTCCCAGAATTCTGGAAATAAAAGCAAAAATAAACAAATGGGACCTAATTAAAATTAAAAGCTTCTGCACAACAAAGGAAAATATAAGCAAAGTGAAAAGACAGCCTTCCGAATGGGAGAAAATAATAGCAAATGAAGCAACTGACAAACAACTAATCTCAAAAATATACAAGCAACTCCTGCAGCTTAATTCCAGAAAAATAAATGACCCAATCAAAAAATGGGCCAAAGAACTAAATAGACATTTCTCCAAAGAAGACATACGGATGGCTAACAAACACATGAAAAGATGCTCAACATCACTCATTATTAGAGAAATGCAAATCAAATCCACAATGAGGTACCACTTCACACCAGTCAGAATGTCTGCGATCCAAAAATCTGCAAGCAATAAATGCTGGAGAGGGTGTGGAGAGAAGGGAACACTCCTACACTGTTGGTGGGAATGCAAACTAGTACAGCCACTATGGAGAACAGTGTGGAGATTCCTTAAAAAATTGCAAATAGAACTGCCTTATGACCCAGAATCCCACTGCTGGGCATACACACAGAGGAAACCAGAATTGAAAGAGACACATGTACCCTAATGTTCATCGCAGCACTGTTTATAATAGCCAGGACATGGAAACAACCTAGATGTCCATCAGCAGATGAATGGATAGGAAAGCTGTGGTACATATACACAATGGAGTATTACTCCGCCGTTAAAAAGAATACATTTGAATCAGTTCTGATGAGATGGATGAAACTGGAGCCGATTATACAGAGTGAAGTAAGACAGAAAGAAAAACACCAATACAGTGTACTAACACATATATATGGAATTTAGAAAGATGGCAATGATGACCCTGTATGCATGACAGCAAAAAAGACACAGATGTGTATAGCAGACTTTTGGACTCAGAGGGAGAGGGAGAGGGTGAGATGATTTGGGAGAATGGCATTGAAACATGTATAATATCATGTAAGAATCGAATTGCCAGTCTATGTCCGATGCAGGATATGGCACGCTTGGGGCTGGTACGCGGGGATGACCCAGAGAGATGTTGTGGGGAGGGGGGTGGGAGGGGGGTTCATGTTTGGGAACGCATGTACACCCGTGGTGGATTCATGTCAATGTATGCCAAAACCAATACAGAATTGTAAAGTAAAAAAAATAAATAAATAAAAAATAAATTTAAAAAAATAAAAAATAAAACTGCATATGCTGCCAAAAAAAAAAAAAAAGGTGTGGATATTCTATCCACTTTTACTCCCTGCTCTCACTTTAAGTAGGAATACTAGAAGTATATGTGGGAAAATGTGTCACCATTCTTACTCTGCTACTTCCCAGCTATGTGTCCTTGGGCAAGTCACCAACCGTCATTCAGTGTCATTCAACTTGTTCATTTGCCACACACGGGACTGAAAAATCACTTCATGTCTAGGTTAACTCTACAGAAGTAAATCTTTATCAATACCATGGAAAAAACAAGCAGCAGTGGTGGGGTTGGCAGGAAACAATTGCAAATTTTTTCACATTTTTATGATATATAAAAACAATTATGCAGCATGATGCTAATAAGGCATGACAGTATGCTGTGTTTTGCAACCACCTTTTTCTAAAGGTGGTCTCTTAAAGATAAAGTGAGACTAAAATTTCTTTGTGAACTGCCTTTTTTCTCTATAGTTTTCTAAACTAATCAGATGTTCTTAAATTTTAACACTGAGATACATGAAGTTGGTAGGCAACAAGAATATTACAAATTGGAAATAACTAAAAATCATGTTTCTAAATAGTTTTGAATAAGAATGTGTGTGTATATATATATATGTATACATATACACATGTATAATTATATATACATATGTGTATACATAAATATAATTTACAGTAGAAAGTCCTATCACAGATTAAACACTACAAATATTTCTCAAAGGCACATATGTCTTTTGTTAGAAAAACACTTGAATTAACAAAGCCAAAGAATCACCTTCTAACAGAGAATTAAGCTTTTTATATCTAATGGATCCATAGAACGCTTTATTTTTCTAGTTATTATTTTCATAAAGCAGTCTCCTACCTCTCAGCCAACTAAGAAAGAGAGCTCAAAGCACAGTAAGTGGTATCCTACCGCTCAACAAAGGGCTAGTCCTCACTAAAGAAGCTGAGAAGGGCAACAACAGTGATGGCACAAGCCATGACGCGCTTTTGGCGTTAACAATTTATCACGCACGTCCAGTCTCCACTTCCCCTTTGAAATTCTTTTGAATTTTTAGAGCAAAATTTGCCATATATGTGATGAGAAGTCACTGATTTGTGTTTACCCTCTTAGTAGTCCGCATTTCATTTGTATTTTTTGTGCCTTATATTTTCCCTGTCCTTGCAGAGCAGAACGAGTTCTTTGATGGGAAAGGATCCTCTTGTCTTGAAATGCTTATATTATGTTCCCCAAAGAGGGAGAGAAAGGGAAGAGGATGTTGAGGAGGTACATGTGGGGAGAATTCCTCAAAGCTGCAAGCAGGACTGCTGTGAGCAGGTCTCCAGGGAAGAAGAAAGGGATACAATGACTCACTTCTCATTCTCTGAAAGAAGTCTTAGGACAGAACGGCAGGAACTCGCAGGATAAGGTTTGGATCATTTAGAGATGCTGGACACCAGAAACAAGAATTTCTAACACCAGCAAAACCTCTTGTCCCCACTTGGGGATCTTTGCTCAACCCTGGGGATATAGGGGAAGAAATCCCATAATAACTGAGATCAAATCCTCCCCACCTCAATCAGGTGGGATGGGTACTTAAATTTGGATTATATATTTAAAGAATTAAAATTTCTCATACATCTATGGCAATTTCTTACCTATTGAAATCTGATGTTTCATAATAAACTCTTACACCCTCTCCTTGTTAGTCTTCTGTGCCATTTCTTTCATTTCCTCCAACATATTCTTATCTCCTTTACAGTCAGGTTTCTACCTCAATATCATAATAAAACACATTGATTGTGATCACCACTAATCTCTTCCTTGTCAAAACCAAAGCCTTTCCCCAGCTCTCTAATAGACCTTCTCTACACTGCATCCCCCTTGGCTTTATCTTCTTTCCAGAGTTTGTCTCTATAAACTCATTTGCCTCCTCTTCCTCTCCCTACCCCTTAACTGCTGCTCCTTCCTAGGATCTTTGACCCTTTTCTTCTATACACTCATTCCCTATCTGATATCTATGATTTTCAGTTACTTCAAATATTACTTAAGTATTGATTATGTTTATGGAAGTGAATACATAAAATCTTCCTATTGCCTCTCAGCATCAAATCATACACATTACTGCCAAGAAGGTATCTCCAACTTAATACCCTTCTACTTCATGAAAACTTGCAGGCTTCAAGTTGCAGCTTTCTCTTGTGCTTTTCTCCTCTCTTCATTTTCATTCAATTGATTAGAAAGGTCCATCATGGAGATAGTATCAAGGGTAACATGCCAGGCAGATGAAGACTAGATGGAGTCGCTCAGGCCAGTTATTCTAGGTCATTCAGAGAACTCTACTCATGTTTTCTATTTTTATACATTGACCACCAGGATTTATAAGATCTTCCATTCTCTTTCTTCAACTACCAGCCATATGTCGGTGACCTTGGGAGCCACACGCTGATGTCTGCACTTTACATGGCCAACACTGTCAATGAGGCCCCTGAATAACTATGTGGAGACCCTCTCTTATCATAATTTTTTGTGTGTTAAGTCCAGTGAGAGTTCAGGACTTATCTATGACAGAATTAGCATAACTCTGACAAATACAGGTAATAGAAAACTGACATCTAGCTCAACGAAATAACTTACATGATCACAAAGCTAGTCACATCAGAATTTGAATTAGTAAACAGGCCCCATTAATCCCAAAATCCATTTTCCTTTCTCTCAGCTATGGCTCATCAATTTAAGTTTTTCAACTGCCGCCTGTATATATTTTATCCCAAGTGCATGCTTCTCTTAATCAGGATAAGACAGGATCTCTCCTCTCATTTTCTGATGCCCTGGCATCTATATAAAACAAGCAAGCAAAATGGGTGAAACAGCTTAAAGCAATTGACAGTAAAGGAACATGAGCCATTAAATGTACTAATCATCTTCTTGAACTTAGTTCTCAATTATGAATGACCTATATCACAATTACTGGAGATTTCAGCTTGTTAAAAACAGATTCCCAAGCCTCATTCCAAACCCACTGCTTCAGAATTTGTGTTTTGCTTAACTTTTAAAACCTACATCATAAGCAATTCTGATGTATATCACAGTATGAGAACCAAGACTAATTATCCTAAATTTCATTCCCTTGTTTAAAGAGCTCTATTTGATTGAACCTCACAAATCAATGCATCAACAAAAATGTAGTTATCCTTTAAATTTTGGTTCCACAAACTTGAAAGTTAATGGAGGTTCTAACATAAATGATGAGTTATGAAAAAAATGATTTGTGATCCAGAACTCAGGAGTCTGTTTCCCATAGTACCACACTTTCTGTTATCACTTTTACTTTCTTATTACCTATGCATAATGGCTAATAACTACTAACACGTGAAACAGACTTATCACTATGCAGAAACTTGCCTCAGATACAACTTGGAAGAGTATTTTCTTCTGGAATTCAATCATCCAATTTGCAATATATTTTTCAATGAAAAGTATTTGACATAACTGAGATTTGGGGGTCTTGGGGCTCTTCCCCATGATTTTGTTGGTGTTTTGCTGTGAAGGTGATCTACCTAAAATACAACATAAGCAAACATATAAACATGACTAAAATTCTTTTGCCACTATTTATATGATGAGTTAAAGCTCAGGGTGTCCATCCGCAGTGTGTGAGCTATACCTTAGATATATTTGTTTTCACTTTCACAAGTGCAAAAAAAAACAAATGCCTTTCACATGGTTCCTAAGCCATATATATAAAGCAGGTCAAGTCCAGCTGCCTTTCTGTTAGATTACCACAGACCATCTGGTTGGCGGTTATCCCACATAGAGAATGCCAACACATACCCTGAACAATAAAATATTCACACAAATATCTTTTTATCCAGGGGAAATGAAAATTTTAGGTATGTCAAAGCAACCAGTCCCTTACAAAAGTGTTAATCTATGCAAACCCCACTATATTGTATTTTCAAGTTCATGTCTCATCACAATTTTCACTTAGACCTTACACAAGCAGCTGATATATTATAGAAGATTATTAAGAATAGAGCAAAATTTTATAGTGTTTAAGAGTCATGATTCTAATGGATATTTAGGATGACTTGGCTTGCTTTCTTTGGTCCAACTTATAGATTTTTAAAAAACTGTAAGTATTTGATATTGTTTAAATGGGCATATGCTAATTAATCAAAATAGTATAAGGTTCGGAGAGTTTTCTCAATAAACCAACAATTTTTCCCAAGTAGTTTATTTAGATAAGCTAGACAAACATGAATATTAAAATATCAATGTAAGTTTTCCATATTGACTAAAGGGCAATGCAGTATCCATTGAAATCAGCACAGAAGTGACCCAGTTAGCATGAACTCCGGGAGTTGGTGATGGACAGGGAGGCCTGGCGTGCTGCGATTCATGGGGTCGCAAAGAGTCAGACATGACTGAGTGACTGAACTGAACTGAACTGAACCATGTTTACATCAGGCATTGGTCATGTTTACTTCATTAACTGAGAATCTATCAGAACAACACAATTAATTTACTAACACTTAGCATTTGTTTTGGACTGAAAATCAGCCTGACTATAAGGAGTATCAAATATTTCCCTTTCATTGATGAGTTATTCAGTTCAGTTCAGTCGCTCAGTCGTGTCCAACTCTTTGCAACCCCGTGAACCACAGCATGCCAGGCTTCCCTGTCCATCACCAACTCACAAAGCCTACCCAACTCACGTCCATTGAGTCGGTGATACCATCCAACCACCTCATCCTCTGTCGTCCCCTTCTCCTGCCGCTCTCAATCTTACCCAGCATCAGGGTCTTTTCAAATGAGTCAGCTCTTTGCATCAGGTGGACAAAGTTTTGGAGTCTCAGCTTCAACATCAGTCCTTCCAATGAACACCCAGGACTGATCTCCTTTAGGATGGACTGATTGGATCTCCTTGCAGTCCAACAGACTCTCAAGAGTCTTCTCCAACACATTTCAAAAGCATCAATTCTTCAGTGCTCAGCTTTCTTTATACTCCAACTCTCACATCCATACATGACTACTGGAAAACCCATAGCCTTGGTTAGGCGGAACTTTGTTAGCAAAATAATGTCTCTGCTTTTTAATATGCTGTCTAGGTTGGTCATAACTTTTCTTCCAAGGAGTAAGTGTCTTTTAATTTCATGGCTGCAATCACCATCTGCAGTGATTTTGGAGCCCAAAAATATAAAGTCAGCCACTGTTTCCCCATCTATTTGCCATGAAGTGATGGGACCGGATGCTACGATCTTGGTTTTCTGAATGTTGGGTGAGTTCTGAATGAGTTATTAGAACTACAGAAAAATCATTTTACAATAAGGGTCTTACTCACATGTCATTTGCTCTCCATCACATTGTTTTTCCTCAAAAACTAGTTTTAAATTAGCTTAACATACTATTCATATACCTACATCTATTTTTTTAACAGAGAAAATAAAAGAGCAGCTAGCTGCCAGTGTGGATGGTATATTAAAATCTGCTTCGAGTTTTGTCCTGCTCATTCCTTAGCTGCCTTCCAATTTTGCAGCTTCATCCACGTGTTTCTGTCATTTGTACAGATATATGTGGCCAGATGAAACCAGCCATTACATAATGTCATAAAACTTCACCCTTCAAGTTAGTAAATATTAACCTCACTTAGAACAACAGACTGGTTCCAAATAGGAAAAGGAGTACATCAAGGCTGTATATTGTCACCCTGCTTATTTAACTTACATGCAGAGTACATCATGAGAAACACTGGACTGGAAGAAACACAAGCTGGAATCAAGATTGCCGGGAGAAATATCAACAACCTCAGATATGCAGATGACCCTTATGGCAGAAAGTGAAGAGGAACTAAAGAGCCTCTTGATGAAAGTAAAAGAGGAGAGTGAAAAAGTTGGCTTAAAGCTCAACATTCAGAAAATGAAGATCGTGGCATCCGGTCCCATCACTTCATGGCAAATAGATGGGGAAACAGTGGAAACAGTGTCAGACTTTATTTTGGGGGGCTCCAAAATCACTGCAGATGGTGACTGCAGCCATGAAATTAAAAGACGCTTACTCCTTGGAAGAAAAGTTATGACCAACCTAGATAGCATATTCAAAAGCAGAGACATTACTTTGCCAAATAAGGTCCGTCTAGTCAAGGCTATGGTTTTTCCAGTAGTCATGTATGGATGTGAGAGTTGGACTGTGAAGAAGGCTGAACACCGAAGAATTGATGCTTTTGAACTGTGGTGTTGGAGAAGACTCTTGAGAGTCCCTGGGACTGCAAGGAGATCCAACCAACCCATTCTGAAGGAGATCAACCCTGGGGTTTCTTTGGAAGGAATGATGCTAAAGCTGAAACTCCAGTACTTTGGCCACCTCATGCAAAGAGCTGACTCATTGGAAAAGACTTTGATGCTGGGAGGGATTAGGGGCAGGAGAAGAAGGGGATGATCGACAATAAGATGACTGGATGGCATCACGGACTCGATGGACGTGAATCTGAGTGAACTCCGGGAGTTGGTGACGGACAGGGAGGCCTGGAGTGCTGCAATTCATGGGGTCGCAAAGAGTCGGACACAACTGAGCAACTGAACTGAACTGAACTGAAGCCTGATTCAAACAGTTAAAATTAAACCAATTGAACTTACAAAGTTAAATCATGTTTCAAATACAAACATTTTAGCTTATCAAATTTTCATTCTTTCTCTTAAATGAAACTATTTGTTCCTGATTATAAAACATAAAAAATATTTTCCCATTATGAAATATTTCCTGTACATGTAAATATCCTTTGATAGCTTAAGAATGAGTATGAAAATATTTATATGGAAAGTGTGATATGACAACTTTGATTGTGGTAAGAATCAGAAAATTTGGTTTATTGTCATTCAACCAGTTGTTCAGGACTGGAGAAATGTTAAACTCTGTGGATCTGAGTGTAAGGAATGTTGAACAAAATCTCTCCATTTCCTTGGGACAATGATGTTCTAAATTTAAAGATGTCTAAAGACCCTGATTCTGGGAAAGATTGAGGGTAGGAGGAGAAGGGGATGACAGAGGATGAGATGGTTGGATGGCATCACCGACTCGATGAACATAGATTTGGGTAGACTCCGGGAGTTGGTGATGGACAGGGAGGTCTGGCGTGCTGCAGTTCACAGGGTTGCAAAGAGTCGGACATGACGGAGCGAATGAACTGAACTGAACTGAGCCATCTAGAAATGTGATGTTACCTAGAACGATTCCTGGTATATCAAAGTTCAAATTCTAGTTTGAACACAAACATAGAAATCTGTGTCTTTATAAATGTATCTAATTTCATTCTAAGATAGTCAACTAGAAGGAAAGACTAAGTTTAATGAAAGATTCGAAGTCCTACCCTATCTTTTAACTATTCTTAGCCTCTGACAGTTGGAAGAATATATGTTTACTACCAGAAATTTATGACAAAACATACTAGAAAACTCTGGCACTTCAGATAGGATTGAGTGTATGAGCACTCAAGGAACCTACAGTCATTTTTTTGGCTTGACAACTAGCTGTCACACTTATGAAAGTAACTGAAGAATTATACTGTATGATGAAATACAGACTCTCCATTTTTTTTACCCCTAGAAAAACATTCATTTTTTAAAAAGTGAGAGATTGCCAAAGATGGCATCCAAAAGATTCCTGGCAATATTGCCCTCAAAAAACCCTGCTTTCATTAGTTCTGGTGGCACATGCTAAATTGAAGCTATTTAAAAAGCACTCATTCTTTTACTATGTACATTACAATACCATATCAAGATCCATGAAAATTCTTTGTTAATATCGGTCAGAGCTGCATATAAACCTGATCATGATCTAGTGCATCTAATTATAACCCACTCTCCCCAGGCAATATCATTCAGCCAGCAATGAAATCACATATTATTTTCTGTAATTCATTCTACTCAAAGATCTTGGGGCTCTGACCCAAACTCATCAGGTGTCTGATAGAATACCTGAGAAATTTTCTTTTCTCAGTATCTTCCACTACTTGCCTTCCTTAACAAAAGATATTTAAAAATTCAACAATGTGTTTATATAGAAACAGAAGACATGAAACCCTCCAAGAAGAAACACTTACCTAATTTAATACTTAATCTTTTGAAATCTGTGGTTGCAGCAATCCAATGGCACTTCCTGGTGGAAGCTTCCTGAGCCACCTACTCAGCCCCAGTTCTACCAGGTCATGTGAGAAAGCATTCTGGTTATACAAATACTCACACCTAGATTAAAAATCTCAACCCATGATTTGAGAGAATAGCATTGAAACATGTTTATTACCATATGTAAAACAGATGACCAGAGCAACTTCAATGCATGAAGCAGGGCACCCAAAGCTGGTGCTCTGGGATAACCCAGAGGGATGGAGTGGGGAGGGAGGTGGGCGGGGAGGGTTCAGGATGGGAGGACGCATGTACACCCATGGCTGATTCGTGTTGATGTATGGCAAAAACCACACAATACTGTAATTAGCCTCCAATTACAATTAATTAATTAATTTAAAATTCTCAACCCACTCTCTTATTTTCTGTGTGGCATTATTCAGTAACATCTTGATGTCAAACAACAATTCATTAAACATGTCTAACGGGGTTGTTGTTTTTCAGTTACCCAGTCATGTCCAATTCTGCAGCCTCGTGGACTGTAGCACGCCAGGCTTCCCTGTCCTTCACTATCTCCCAGAGTTTGCTCAAACTAATGGCTATCATGTGTTTAATAAAAGCAGTATCACTGGAGAAGTGAAAATTTTTTTTCACTGCATGTAAATCCTGAACCATATACTCAATATTTCAGAAAGATTTACTTCTAGCATCTCATTCAACTAAATTAAACTTGAACCCTACTCCTGTCCAACTAGAACAGCAGGAAATTCCATTTCAGATATCAGTGCCCTGCACACCTGATGGTCACACCAGACTCCCTATAGGATCACACCAAAATTACGCAGTGATGAGAGGAAAAAAGGAAGAGGGGATCTTTAGCCATCACTGTATCACGGCGTCCACTTAAGCGTCTCTCAGCTTTGTATTCCACACGCAGGGAATACCAGCATCCGTATTCCCAGGCCGTTTCCTTTCGAGCAGATCCGCAGAGCTACCATTCCACAGGTCTCTCACCCTCCCCAACCACAAGCACACGTGGAACTCAGGTTCCCTGTGACTTTAGAACTCATGGCTGCAGACCTGTTCACTCCCATTTTGAACCCCACGTGTCCTTCTTTCATTCAAAGATTCTCCACCACTTCCCTCTACCTGCTCCCTTCCAGGGCATCTGATATTATCTTTGCCAAGGATTAGCATGTCTCCAGAAGGCCATGACTGACTTCACCCTAGATGGCTCTGCCCTGAAAGTATGCCTCATGCAACTCAAAGAACCTAGTGATTTACCTGCAACATGAAGAGAAGGGGGAAAAAAAATGATTCACACTTCCTGAAATCAGGAAAGTATTTGTTTTGCTGTTGTTCCTATCTCTGGACTTAGCATAGTGTTTGGCATGTCGTGCTAAATAAATGTTAATGACAGATAACTGAATCAGTGAGTAAACAAATAAGCAAGCAATGGCAGGACATTTTTGAGAACCTAAGCCAAGTAGTTGTTTTTCTCTGAAAAATATTATTGATTTCCTGTGGTTCTCCATCCATTGAATTTGTGGCACTTGTGGTTTCAAGAGGAAGCCTGAACAGTCTGGAACAAGGCTAACTAACTGCAACAACAACAACAAAAGAAAGATCTTAAACTCACAGCAAGCACAATCGTCTGAAGGTGTAGTATTTGAAAGAATTTTAAAAAGAGGGGATATATGTGTGTGTATGACATTTATTTTGCTATGCAGCAGAAAATAATATTGCAAAGAAACCATATTCCACTAAAAAAATTTTTTTAAAGGAGAAGGCACTTAATATTTAAATGGATTTGCTGTGAATTTCAAAATCTCTTGGCTTTGCAAATGGGATCAGACCCTGGAGGTCTAGAGCAGAGGTCAACAAATGTTTTCCATAGAAAGCCAGATAACAGATATCTTAAGCTTTGTGGGCCATAGGATTTCTATCAAAACTGTTCAACTCTGTCACTGTAGCATAAAATCAGTATAGGTTTATCAGTTAATAACGGGTCACAAAAACAGACAGTGGGCCAAACGTGGCCCATAGACTGCAATTAGCTCAACTTCTGGTCAAGAGAGTAGTTTTATAAATACTGACCATACAGTATGAAAGTGTTAGTTGCTCAGTCGTATCCAACGCTTGGTGATTCTCTGCCTGCAATGCAGAAGATCCGGTTTCGATCTCTGGGTTGGGAAGATCCCCTGGAGAAGGGAACGGCTACCCACTCCAGTATTCTTGCCTGGAGAATCCCATGGACAGAGGAGCCTGGCAGGCAACCGTCCATGGGGTCGCAAAGATCAGACACGACTGAGCGACTTTCACTTCACTTCTTTATGATATAGTATCAGGGTAGTTTTCCATTTCAACATAAAAATAATCCCTTCCTAGACTATGGAAAAGCCTAGAGAGAAAGGGAGAAATGATATTTACTCTAAAAATAAATATTTAGAAACATATTACAAAAAAACCAGGGACCTCTGTTCAGTGTTATGTGGCAGCCTGCATGGGAGGGGAGTCTGGGCAGGAATGGATACATGTATATGTATGGCTGAGTCCCTTCTCTCTCCACCTGAAACTATGACAACATTGTTAATCAACTATACTCCAATATAAAATAAAAAGTTTTAAAAAATACTGCAAAAGAAAAAACATCTTCAAAAAACTAAGGATCCAAAGAACAGAAGATACTCCTCTCTCTTTCGCTGTCTCTCTGGCTCAACTCTGAAATGTGAAAGCGAAAATGAAAGTCACTCAGTCGTGTCCGACTCTTTGCAACCCCATGGATTGCAGTCCATGGAATTCTCCAGGCCAGAATACTGGAGTGGGGTAGCCTTTCCCTTCTCCAGGGGATCTTCCCCACCCAGGGATCAAACCCAAGTCTCCCACATTGGAGGTGGATTCTCAGGAGGGTTGATAAATATTCTAGGCCAAAAGTTGTGCAGCTACAGTGTAATACAAACGGCAGCAGCAACAACAAAAAGAGCTTCTGTGCACCTGCCATGGAATTGCGGTGCTCAAAATGAAAGGGCTCTGTTGCAGACAACTTGAGCTGCACAGGCTAAGGCTGGGAAAGGGTCAAGAAGATGGCTAAGCATCAGATAAGCTGCTTCTGTGAGGGCTGAGTTCTGATGGGTAGGAAAGATGTTCCTCAGAAAAAGCAACCAGAGAGAAAGACAAGAGCTGTGGGAACCAGGGTTGATGCACAAAGGGCACGAGTCATCCATAACCCCCAGGGCAGGCACTGACAGCAAGACAGCTCTCCCCACCACCCTGCTGTACTCAAACAGTTACTTCCGAACCTGGAGGCCACCTTGAAGAGGACCAGAATACGTGAGAGGAAGACAGCCCAAGAGGGCCCAGGAACGTGGAAGAGAGCAGACATCCTGTGGTGAATGAAATAAACAAAAATGGTGTTTCCAAGGCAAGTGAATGACTAACCTTGAAAGGCACATTTCAAGCTTCTCAAACTAAGGTGTGTTCAATTACAGAGTGAAAAAAATTCATAAGCATCTCACTTAGTCAAAGAATAAGCAGTTGTACTGCTCAGGGTTGCTGTATCAGTAGTGCCACTGGAGGCTGGTTCATGAGGTCCTCGCCAAGCCCTTTCATGCAGATATAAGAATTCTAGCCACGAATCGCCAGTCCAGATTCAATGCAGGATACAGGATGCTTGGGGCTGGTGCACTGGGATGACCCAGAGGGATGGTACAGGGAGGGAGATGGGAGGGGGGTTCAGGATGGGGAACATATATACACCCGTGGTGGATTCATGCTGATGTATGGCAAAACCAATACAATATTGTAAAGTGGGAAAAAAAAAAAAAAGTATTCTAGCCAAGAGTTCTTTTAAGTTACAGAACATCTCAGTATTCCTTTACTATGTATGCATGCAAACTCAGTAGCTCAACCATGTCCAACTCTTTGCAACCCCATGGACCTTAGCCTGCCAGGCTTCTCTGTCCATGGGATTCTCCAAGCAAGAACTCTTGAGTGGGTTGCCATTTCCTCCTCCAGAGGATCTTCCCGACCCAGGGATTGAACCTGTGTCACCTACATTGGCAGGCAGATTCTTTACCACTGAGCCTCCTGAAAAGCCCATTGCTTTAACTACGTGAGTTGCCAATTCACTCAACTTTCAATAGTTATATTGACAATATAAGCTGTCAATAGTTACATGAGGTGGACACCAGTATCATGCCATTTCTTACAGATAGAAATAGAAAAGCTAAAGCATTTGCCTAAGGTCAGAGTTATGTGCAACAGAGGCAGGTTTCTCCCCCAACCATTTTTAAAATGCTTCCAAAGGAGATGTTACCTCTTTCTTAGAGGACTCAAAGGAAGTTTGCCCATTTTCTTCCTATTTCGGACAGTCACAGCAGAGTGAAGCTTTATAGTGACAAACTCTCCTCCTAGAATTCCCAGAATTCAGTTATTCATAGGCATTAGAATCTGTAATGAATTGCTCTTCATGAGCCCTGAACACAAACTTGTAAGTCATAAATATAATTTACACAAACACACACACATAGCAAGATAGATATACAGATATCTATATATCTCTAAGTTATAATTAGGTAAAATTGTTAGCTTTCAACGTGAGTAAACTATAAAACTCTAGCCAAAACCCTATATTTCCGTGAAAGTAACCTGCATACTTTAGAACCAACTGCAGAGAGTATGGGAGAAGGCAATGGCAACCCACTCCAGTACTCTCGCCTGGAAAATCTCGCCTGGACGGAGGAGCCTGGTAGGCTGCAGTCCATGGGGTTGCTAAGAGTCGGGCATGACTGAGCGACTTCACTTTCACTTTTCACTTTCATGCATTGGAGAGGGAAATGGCAACCCACTCCAGTATTCTTGCCTGGAGAATGCCAGGGACAGAGGAGCCTAGTGGGCCGTCTATGGGGTCGCATAGAGTCGGACATGACTGAAGCGACTTAGCAGCAGCAGAGAGTATGACTGGTGAGACAAAGGTCAGGAAAGCGTGCAAAAAGCTCCCTGTGTGCCTCACAGGCAACCACTCAAGGCTAAAAGGCAGGTTATAGACACCTGGTGACGAGTGCATACTTGAATCCTGCACATACAGGCAGGTTTTTAAAGTTCAAAAACTTCCCCAGAGTAAAGTTACACAAGGTAAAAAATAATACCAGCAACTGGAACTGGCCTGATCCCTCAGGTCTGTTTCTGTAACTCAGTCTATAAACTAGGCTTTCAAGGTTCCTTAGGATTCCAGTATGACCTAGCCCATATCCTAGTGCAAGCAGTCTTGTCACTACTGGTACTGTGAAAGTCAGCACATGAGGGCCAGTGTGCAGGTCTAGTCCAATCTAAAAACCTCTGGCTCTATCTTGGAGCAGAGTTCAGTCATTAAAAAGTCAAAGCAACACCGATTTCCAGGAGTCCTTGAAAGTTAACCTTAGAAATGGCAAACGGACGTCATTAATGTCAATCCCAAAGAAAGATGCCAAGACTGAGAATTTTTATCACCTCACAGAATGAAAAGAGTAACTGCACTTGTACGTGTAGTTATTTTTAAAGCCAAAATAAGTTAGAGTCCCAGACTTTTAGGCATTTCTAAGAACTTATTTCATAGACCTAATATAACGGTAAAAAAAAAAAAATCACTTTCTTTCAGCGTGTGTGGTTTGCCAACAGATATTGTAATCAAGTAGAGACTTTATCGCCAAAAGAAAATTAAGCAGTTATTGCTGATGTACATATATTGTTTATCACCACTTCCCCAAATAAATCACCTGGTATCTGTATAGAAGATTCTTCAAAGAATTCAAGACGAGGTTAACCTTTTAGAGATGAAAGGGAAATGCTATACTGTGGGCAAAAGAGATCTTTTTGAAGAATATGCCGTCATATTCTTCACTTTGATAGCCCCTTTCAGGGGCAGCTGTACCCCTGTTTTGAGCACATACTGAAAGGAAAACAGTATGCCTCACTACTCTGAGGTCCTGCTGGGGCTCAGAGAACTCCCTATGAAAAGATGAGCTTTACAATAAATGGATAGCTGAGGGTAAGGGGTTCTCACCGGGAAGGTAGAGAAACATCTTGGAAGGCACTGTATTTTTATTTTCAAATAAGATTGTAAAAAATCCTCCAATATCCTTACCTATGGTACTTTTACGTGCTTTCTGTTCAAAGCTTTTAGTATATAATACACAGTCAATTGTTAAGCTATCAGCTTTTTCTCAGGACTGATGTTGAAGCTGAAGATCCCATACTTTGGCCCATCTGATGTGAAGCACTGACTCACTGGAAAAGACCCTGTTGTTGGGAAAGATAGACGGCAGGAGGAGAAGGGGACGACAGAGGATGACACGACTGGATGGCATCACTGACTCAATGGACATGAGTTTGAGTAAACTCTGGGAGCTGGTGATGGACAGGGAGGCCTGGCATGCTGCAGTCCATGGAGTCACAAAGAGTCAGACATGACTGATTGACTGAACATTAATCTCATCCAGGAAAACAAAACACACCCTTATAGAAACATCCAGAGTGAAGTTTGACCAAGTTACCTGGACACCATGGCTCAGCTAGTATGACACAAAAATAAGTGTCTAAAAGTTCATTTTTAGAGTCATTTTAATGTTCCAGTTATATGTATCAGGTGTGGTATGGTTGTGAAATAGAGAAAGGTTCCTAGAACTCATCCGTGTGCTAAAAATTAGCTTTAAGACTTGTATTCAATTGCTTCTTCATTTACATTGGAATATCATTTGTTACAATCAAATGTTAACTTGAGATACTGTTTTCTGTTTGAAGTTATTTCTAAGATAACATAACTTTGCCAGCAGGGATAATTTACTGATCTACATGAAATATTTAGAATGTTCAAATTGCTGCCACTGCAAGATGACATTTTGTCAAGATCAATAAGGTCCTTCATTTTTCTAAAGTATGCAACTGAAGGTTAGAATTTGCTTGAACATTTTTCCTGACTTAAGATACATTTTAAGACATTTAGAATGTTATTATAGCCCCACTTACTAGTCAGTACCCATCCTTTCTTTTTACACTTAGCAGCAGACTTCCCTAAATACCATCATTAATCATATCTATATGTGTGACACTTTTCCTCAACAACACTCTCATTCACATCTTCCCCAGAGTCTCCAAAGTATCTCTGACACCAAAAACGGTCAAGATATCTTATAGATAGATAGGTAGGTAGGTAGGTAGGTAGGCAGGCAGATAGGTGATAGATCCTTCCCAAGCCAGAATTTCATTTGCCTGTAGCCTTAGCACTTACTATCTGACATGATCAAAAATGGGATAATGTCAGCCTATTACAGTTGGGGTGCATATTTTGGTTGCCCACCTGAACAGCAATTGAAGTAAGAAAGCACCTTTCTTACAGTAGTGTAAAGAAGACTCCATTGTGGATTGGTCCAGCAGCAGACTAAGGACTGAGTTAGTCCTAGCTAGATTTGAACTTCTGTGATATTAGAGTGGATCATGGTGTATGTGGTATGATGTCAAGGAGCTGGAGAGATTCTAAGTGTTGGCAGAGAATGAAACAAAGGGATAGACGTAAGAGAGGAGGGAAGGGCAGCAGAGGATGGTAGAGGGCAGAGAGAAAAGCAGGGAGGGAGGGCTGGTTTGCACTCAGGATTGATACCCTGTCTACAAGCTACATTCTCTTAGCTTTCCCTGCTGAAACAAAAACCTCCATAGTGAAAAGTAATTATGTCTACAATAACTTCGAATTGACAGACAAGTCACTACTTTAAGATTGTGAATAAAGAAAGTTAATGGATGCCCACAAAAGCAGTGCAGAGGAGGAAAGCTTGCAAATCTGAGAGCATGCTGAAGGCAAATTCACTCATTTCACAGTTGTGCTGGGACAAGGGGCTAATGCTGACTACTCACGCAGACTTCCAGCCAAATGGCACTTTATGCTGAGGGATGTTAAGTAAACACAGGATTGGAAGCATATTTGATCTTGTGACAGATTCCATTCAGGTTCAGCCAGTCTGAGTTACAACAAGAGACAAGGGCACACGAAAGCATAGGCACAGTAAGTATCATCAGTAAACGCACAGATAAACCATTTCTCACATGTATGCACTACATTAAAAATATGTGCAAATACTTTAATAAAATACAAGTCAATTTTAAAGTGCTACTACATCGATAGTAGCAGTGTAGTGCAGAGTAGCAGTGTAGTGCAGAGCTGAGGAAACAGTTTAGAATCAATCTGAATTTGAATTCCAGCTTCCACACTTAAGGCAAGTTGTAAACCTCTCTGTACTTCAGTATCATCACATGAAAAAGGCATATATGAGAGTCGAGGTGAAGATTAAGTAACTTAAGGTTGTTTATGCTTAGTGTGTGTCTGGTATTTGTGTCACTATATAAATGCCATAAGAGTTTTAACCGTTACGTATCATCCCCATTAATGAATATATGAATATTATAAGCACTACTTTGTCAACAAAGGTCCATCTAGTCAAGGCTGTGGTTTTTCCAGTGGTCACGTATGGATGTGAGAGTTGGACTATAAATAAAGCTGAGCACCGAAGAATTGATGCTTTTGAACTGTGGTGTTGGAGAAGACTCTTGAGAGTCCCTTGGACTGCAAGGAGATCTAACCAGTCCATCCTAAAGGAGATCAGTTGTGGGTGTTCATTGGAAGGACTGATGCTGAGGCTGAAACTCCAATACTTTGGCCACCTGATGCAAAGAACTGACTCTTTTATTGAAAAAGACCCTGATGCTGGGAAAGATTGAAGGTGGGAGGAGAAGGGGACGACAGAGGATGAGATGGTTGGATGGCATTACCAACTCAATGGACATGAGTTTGGGTAGGCTTTGGGAACTGGTGATGGACAGGGAGACCTGGCGTGCTGCAGTCCATGGGGTTGCATAGAGTCGGACACAACTAAGGGACTATCACTTTCACTTTCTTTCAAAGCAGGATTTCAGGAGTACACTCACAAACTACTGACAAATGTCATGCGTGTAGACGCAGTGCCCACGCCCATCCATACTGACATCTGTACTTATGAAATCTTTCAGCCAGCCTTTTCCAAATGATCTGCTGCATTCAATAAACCCTGGACTGTCAAAGATAGGAATATAATTTCCTTTACTGTGAAATTAAACCAAAGTTATATGATTGAAGCAGATTTAATTAACTATTATACTCATGATATTAATATTTGAGCCATTTGCTTCTGCAAATTCAAAAACATTCTCTCCTTTGCCTTAAAAATTGGGAGAGGGAGAGGTGGGATGATTTGGAAGAATGGCATTGAAACATGTATAATTTCAAATACGAAACAAATCACCAGTCCAGGTTCAATGCATGATACAGGATGCTTGGGGCTGGTGCACTGGAATGACCCAGAGGGATGGTATGAGGAGGGAGGTGAGAGGGGGGTTCAGGATGAGGAACATGTGTACACCTGTGGCGGATTCATGTTGATGTATGGCAAAGCCAATACAATATTGTAAAGTAATTAGCCTCCAATTAAAATAAATAAACATATTTTTTTAAAAAGTTAAAAAGATATGCTAGGCAAATATTAGCCAAAAGAAAAAAAATGGGTAATGGAAATTATTTAAAATTTTGTTCAATTCCTGAGTCTTCTCTTAGTGTGCTTAAAATGACTTCAAATGATGGAGCTAGAGTGATATGAAAGAAGATTAACCAGAAACCAAGCCATTCCCACTTTGTTTAACTGCATTTTCTGTCCGTCTTTATATCACTAGAAGAAAGGGAGAAAACTTAAGATTACATTATGCCTGACTTTCTGTGATGTTGTCTTGAGAACCATTCTCAAGAGCTGAGAAACCAGGGCTAAACATTTATACAAATAGTGAAG
The DNA here is from genome assembly GCF_014754425.2 of Oryx dammah. NCBI lineage: Eukaryota > Metazoa > Chordata > Mammalia > Artiodactyla > Bovidae > Oryx > Oryx dammah. Next base: position 12,086,715 of record NW_024070189.1, read on the forward strand.
GTTGCCTATGATCTTCACTCAGAGGAAGAGAATTACAGACAACTTGGAAATTGTGCAGTAGAACTCACTCAATAGCAAGATGTCCTTGCTTAGCGAGCTGATTTCTTTTACCAGAGGGACACAGTAAATGATATTCTAGATCACCTGGAGAGCAAAACGGTAAATGAGTATAATGATTAGTTATAAATAATCACAAAATTGGGCAATTATACCCATAACCACTGTTTTTTTCAGTCTTTTTAGAACTAGACTGATTACCATATGGAAACCACCCCTCCTTGAAAGAGTCCTTTGGATTTAAGCATTAACATTTGGCACAATTCCTCTTGCATAACTAATTCAAAATTCTCTCCCATCAGAAGATGACATGGAGATTCCTTAAAAAACTAGAATAAAGACACCATATGACCCAGCAATACTACTCCTAGGTATATATCCTGAGGAAACCATAATTGAAAAAGACACATGTATTCCATTGTTCATTGTAGCACTATTTAAAATAGCTAGAACATGGAAGCAACCTAGATGTCCATCAACAGATGAATGGATAAAGAAGTTGTGGTATATATACACAATGGAATATTACTCAGCCATAAAATGGAATGCATTTGAGTCAGTTCCAGTGAGGTGGATGAACCTAGAACCTATTATACAGAGTGAAGTAAGTCAGAAAGAGAAAGATAAATATCATATTCTAATGCATATATACGGAATCTAGAAAAATGGTACTGAAGAATTTGTTTACAGGGCAGCAGTGGAGAAATAGACATAGAGAATAAACTTATGGACATGAGGAGAGGGGAGGAGAAGGTGAGATGTATGGAAGCATGGAAACTTACATTGCCATATGTAAGTTAGATAGCCAACGGGAATTTGCTGTATGTCTCCAGAAATTCAAACAGGGGCTCTGTATCAACCTAGAGGGGTGGGATGGGGAGGGAGAGGGGAGGGAGGTTCAAAAGGGAGGGGAAGTATATACCTATGGCTGATTCATGTTGAAGTTTGACAGAAAACAGCAAAATTCTGTAAAGCAATTATCCTTCAATAAATAAATAAAAGTTAGGAGGCAAAATAAAATGAATAAATGTAAAAAAAAATTTCTACCACCAATTTGATAAGAGCAAATGGTAGTAATATCATTTTCCAAAGTAGTTTGCTAAGGATGGAGACAGTGGCCTAGAAAGTACAAATACTATCAAAAATAGAAAGGGGGAAACATACCAATGTAACCACACATCAGTAGGAGTTTGTTTGGGTTGCGACACATTTGTCAAGAAAATAACCCATATGCTCACCTCTGAGCATAACAGTTATTATGAGTAGGCATTACTGTAGCAAGCTGCCGCTCCCATAGAGTGAAAGGCAAAATTTATGAGCCAGAAAGGGAAAAAATTAAGACAGGCTGGTTAGAAATACACTTTGGAGTAGGCAGGTCTTCTAATCCTTTGAATGATGACATCACAGAAAAAGCCTGCATTGAGGCATATAGTCACCTAGGGAAGCCCTAGCAATCAAAGATGTGCCATGGCAAAATTGCCCACTCCATAAAATAATAATAAACCAGAGTATGTGTTATCGCTAGATCAATCTACCTAAAAAGCAAATACACTCTTATCCCCACCACACTTAAACTCTTTCAAGATAGACTCTAAATTCCATTGGCCTGGAATTATGTTCCCTCCTGGTCAGACTCTGTTGTTTAGTCCCTAAGCCCTGCTGACTCGTTTGTGACCCTACGGACTATAGCCCACCAGGCTCCTCTGTCTATGGGATTTCTCAGGCAAGAATACTGGGAGTGGGTTGCCATTTCCTTCTCCTGGGGATCTTTCTGACCCAGAGATGGAACTAGCACCTCCAGCATTGGCAGGCAGATTCTTCACCGCTAAACCACCTGAGAAGCCCAGTCAGACTCTGGTTACCACCAGCTTTGGACAATACTCAATTGCTCAAGCACCATCATCCTTCTAAACACAAAAAGTTGACAAAGAAAAAAGGGAATTTCCTAGCAAACCTGCATAAGTAAAAATGTATCAGGAAGTGATAGACCTTTCAGAAAGTGTTTACGAACAGAGTTACCTGAAACAGAGAACCTATCCTAGGAACTAAAAGTTTAATAGCTCTTCCCTTTTACAAGTAAGAGTTTTAATGAGTTATCTGACAAATTGGAAACCCTTATCTAGAAGCCAATACAAATGACCACCTATCATGAGAAAAGAAAGTGTAAGATTTTTTTTTAATATCAATTCTACATATATTAAAAGCCTGCTAAGTCGCTTCAGTCGTGTCCGACTCTGTGCGACCCCATAGACAGCAGCCCACCAGGCTCCATCATCCCTGGGATTCTCCAAGCAAGAACACTGGAGTGGGTTGCCATTTCCTTCTCCAATGCATGAAAGTGAAAAGTGAAAGTGAAGTCACTGAGTCATGTCCAAATCTCAGCGACCCCATGGACTGCAGCCTACCAGGCTCCTCCGTCCATGGGAGTTTCCAGGCAAGAGTACTGGAGTGGGGTGCCATTGCCTTCTCTGATTAAAAGCCTACACACTATCAAACATAAAATAGACACATGAAGATTTACTTTATGATACATGGAACTATAGTCAACATATTTTAAGAAACTATAAGAGAATATATTCTAATACATATAGATACATATATATTTTATATATATATATATATAACTTCCTGAATCTCCCCACCAAGGTAGAAGATGCAAGAGACATGGGTTCAGTCCCTCAGTTGGCAAGATCCCCTGGAGGAGGATCTATCCCAGTATTCCAGGGAAGGCTACAGTCCAGGAGGTTGCAAAGAGTTGGACATTACTGTGCACAGCAGCATATATATTGGATGGCATCACCGACTCGATGGACATGAGTTTGAGTAAGTTCCAGGAGTTGGACAGGGAAGCCTGGCATGCTTCAGTCCATGAGGTCACAAAAAGTCAGACATGACTGAGCGACTGAACTGAACTGAATATATGTGTGTGTGTATATATATATATATATAAATGTAACTGAATTGCTTTGCTGTATACTTGAAATTAAAACATTATCAATTATATTTCAACTTTTAAAAAGCCTTAAAAAGTTAAGTCAGATCACTTAAATATTTAATAATAACAGGATTTTGTTTTTATTTGCATCCTTGAGGAACCTGTAAGATTGGGGTAACTGGTACAGTGAATATCCACGATGACCAAACAAAACAGTAGGAATACAAAGAAGCATACAGAAAAGAGGAGGCAAGAAACAAAGTCACAATGAAATAGAGATCGAGAGAGTACTGGCCTAAGTGTCAAACTATGAGATTTCTGGCCATTAACTCCATTAATTCACATTTTCCTGATTCTCCAACACATCTCCTTACTCCTTCTCAGTATCTCTTCTCTTTCTATTCCACCCATTTGTGAACCATTTCATCCTCATTCTTTTATGCTCATTATTCTATGACTGCAGTTCAAACTCCCAAAACATGTGTCCAAAGCTGAATTCCTCATCTCCTCTTTCTTCTGCATTCCCCATCTCAGAAAAAAAGATACCATTTACTCAGTTGACCAAGATATAACACCTCTTCAGCTTCAATGAAACTATTTTACTGAAGTCTTCATCTTTTGATGATAGCCTCGAGACTGCCATCCTTGACTCCAAAATGCTTTTCTCCATTTTTCATACTACTTGTAAGTCAGTTTATCTAAAATGCAAATAGCTATTTTGATTGTTGTGGTCACAAGTGCGTCTGTATACATCTGCATGTCAAAATTCAGAGTGTTTGTCTTAAATGTGTGTGGTGTACTGTATGTCAACTGTATCTCAATAAAGTTGTAACCAAAAGAATTTGGGTCTATCTCTTCCATCTGTACGGAGAAGGCAATGGCACCCCACTCCAGTACTCTTGCCTGGAAAGTCCCATGGACGGAGGAGCCTGGTAGGCTGCAGTCTATGGGGTCGCTAAGAGGTGGACACGACTGAGCGACTTCCCTTTCACTTTTCACTTTCCTGCATTGGAGAAGGAAATGGCAACCCACTCCAGTGTTCTTGCCTGGAGAATCCCAGGGACGGGGAGCCTGGTGGGCTGCCGTCTATGGGGTCACACAGAGTCGGACACGACTGAAGCGACTTAGCAGCAGCAGCAGCAGCTTCCATCTGTAAAATTCTTCAAGATGAGCCTAAATTAATTACATGGCCCACAGAGCCCTTCATAAGTGCATTCTAGTTAACCTTTCTATGCTCATGTCTTGCCACTGTAGCTTTACACTCTATCTGCCCCAGGACCACTTCTAATTCTTTAAATGTGATGTTCCTACTAGTTTCTTATATGTTATATTACTATTCTTTTCTCCCTCTTTCGCCCAAACAATTTCAGATGCTTCTTCTCTGCCAGGACCTATTTGGTGGTTCAGTCACTAAGTCGTGTCCGACTCTTGTGACCCCATGGACTGCAGCCCACCAGGCTCCTCTCTCCGTGGGATTTCCCAGGCAAGAATACTGGAGTGGGGTGCCATTTCCTTCTCCAGGGAATCTTCCTGCCCCAGGGATTGAACCCAGGTCTCCTACACTGCAGGCAGTCTCTAGCACTGCAGGCAGATTCTTTTTGACTGAATCACCAGGGAAGCCCTCAGGACGTATTTACTCCCTTCTGTTTCTCTGCCTCATCTACTCCTACTTCATCAGGACTTGGTTTAGGCAACATCTCCTTCAGAAAGTTCGCTCTGCCCTAATAGTGTGGTTGGTGCTCCTCCCACAGGCTCCAAAGTTCCCCAGGCACGCTTGTCAGTAACAACCCACAGACTGTTAGCTTACTCTTTCCTCAGTAAAGCTTCAGTTCATTGGCTAAAGGGACCTGGTGTTAGTCATCCTGGAATCCTTAATTCTCAAGATATACCTGACACAGAGCAGATATCTATTGCTTGTTAGTAAACTGATGTGGTGAAAACTGATTTATGGAATTAATTTGCACTGAGTGAAAGGAAAAACTGTGATTTGGCATTGAAGTAATTAATGATACTTAGTTCCTTTGAGGTGTATAAACAAAAGGCCAAAGAAGAGACCAATGATGGTAGTAGAAACAGTTCATAAATCATCCTAAGGACTCAGAACAGGCTGACCCTGGCTCATTAGGTAGAAAGGTCACAGCCATGGGATTAACACAAAGAAACTCATGCTCAGACTCCTAATGTCCTATCTATTTCTTCTCTATCTGCAATATTATAGGAAGGGTAAGCATATTTAGGCATATTGATGTACATGCTTCAGATTGCATTTGGACACTGTTTACACAGACGGGACTGGGGAAGAATGCTGTACATATGACTGTCTATGTGGCTACTTCTAAAAACAAACAAGCCAACATGTCTTTAAGTATTCCTAAGCAAATTCAGCAGCCAGAAAGACTTGGTTCTAACAGACTGAATAAATGATTATTGAAACAGATAAACCACTGTTCTGACAAAATAGGGTATTTCTCACTGCATTTTCTGTAAAATCAAGGCTCGACAAATGGAGATATCCTGTTTGGCTGACTCTGCTATAGATGCGGTGTGATGAATTCAGAGTGCTAGGCAATGACAAAGCAAGGAAGCAAAGCACCTCAAAGACATTCAAATGCTAGAAAGTGCTACCATATTGTCATTCATGAATATAGAGCTGTACTTACTGCCTTCCTTAGCCAAAGTTTAAATTTCTTCTTACTGGGAGATTTCTTTTTTAAAACCCATCTTCAATTCTGTATTTAAAGAATCCAATTAGGAGTTCCTTTTTAGCTCTTTAAAAAGCAAAATGGAGTGAGAAACTAGTATTGCTTATAGACAGTTTTATTGGTACGTGCATGACCTTCTTTCCATAGTCCACGCATATGAAAAAACATGGATCAAATATCAGAGTGCTTTTAACAAAAGGTAATGAAGGTCGTTATCAGTTGGATAAATACTTATTAAAAATATGAGATTTTTCTATTCAATAAGAATAAGAGGACACGTAGAGCAATTTCTTCTGAGGACAAGATTTCATGTAGCCCCTTTCAGTCAAGAATTCTAGGTGTTTTACCAGCTTTCCCCTCCTGAAAAAAAATGGTCTTGAATCAGATAGACCACAGCTAAAATATCTAATGCCATTTCACTGCTGCTTCTATTAAGACATTTTATAGCTATCATAACTTGTGCATGGTGGAAAGCACTTAGTCTGTCATATATATGCTTATAAGACAATGTAAATTCTGCAACATAAGTTAGGAAATTTAATAGAATTCTGCAAGTCTGTTAACAGTCCACACATCATTCCAACTCTAAAAAAGTATTGTAATTTCTTCAATACCTGCAACCTCATCTTTTCTGTAATTCAGTTACATAAGTCTTGTGCGTGAAAATTCAAATAAAAGACAGAGGATAAGTACCTAGGAAGTTTACTAGAGACACGTATAAATAATTCTATCAAACATATTTAATTTTTTTGCATGAATAGACTAATAAACTTTCCATCAATTTTATAATCATTAAATGTGATTTTCAGTACCATATTCACTTGCAGGATTCTCTGAAGATTAGTCTTATTCTAGCTCCCTTGAAAGCCATGTCTATGTCAATTCATTAAAACCTCAGCTGGAGATCCCCTCGCCCTTGAGCTCTCTACAGAGAATCCTAAACAAGAAATTAGAGTATATCACATGGGCTGCTCTTATTCCTGCCAATCCATAAAGCATTTTAATATGGACCGAGCAGTGCAGCACTAGTTCAGAATACAAAAGACTCCAACGTGACTCTGTTACAAACAGACAGCTATCCAGGGGAAAGAAGAGTGAATAAATGATCATTAAATGAATTTGCTAATCAATGAAATGCAATGTTGTAAGTTCAGTAATACAGAAAAGAATGAACAAGATTCACTATTAGCATAGAGAAGGAAATAAAACGCACAAGGTCAGGATAGTGAGTTAGCAGACTGTGGGACTGAATATTGCAGAATGGTTTGGTTATGAGCATTAAAAAAAATATAAGGGAAAAGATATCAGCATCTGTAAGATAAAAAGCACAGCAAAGAGTATATCTGAAAATGCTCAAAAACAATCGATACTGTTGGAGCTTAGGTTTAATGCAGAGAGTTCAACTGGATGAAGGTTAGAAAGAGATGAAAGTGAGAGCAGATGGTGTTCAATTGTTTAAATGCAATTAAATCCAGTGGGAAAAGAGTAAGGTAAATAATATATAAGAACTCACTCCTTGCCAGGCACCTCTGTTAGTTTTGTTATACACATACTATCTCTTTATCCTTATAACCTCATTTCATCCTCATTAGACAGATGAAAAGATTAAAGCTCAGAAAGATTAAACAATTTCCCCCAGGCCATAAAATCCAAAGGTAGCAGAGTTTCTCCCTCTACTCTGGTAACATTGCCTTCACCGGATTTTGTAATATGGATTAGTTAGAGCCTAAGTAAACTAGGGACCGATACTTGATCAGAGCTGTGGTTCTGAAGCAGTAGCATCAGTAGCACTTGAAAACATTCTAGAAATGCAAATTCTGACCTACTGAATCGAACAAGAGGGGTGGGGCCCAACAACGTGCGCTTGAACAAGCCCAAGTGGTTATAACCCCCGCTACAGTTTGAGAATACTCAAGTGCAGGAAAAGCAAAGGCATGCAGGAAACCTCTGAAGTAGAAAAGAATTTCAGCCCAGGTTTCCCCTCTGCTGTCATCACACTAAGTAAGATTTAAGGGCATCATCACCTGTGGCGTGCTGTCATAAGGGAAAAGTGATTCCCCCAGAAGAGGGCTTCCCAGACTTTAACATGCATATGAACCACCCAGAGTCATTAAAACAGATTTCCATGGAGCAGAGGCGGTAACCTGAGATCAGCACATCTAACAATGTCCTCACTGACTCCAAGACCACAGTTCTGAGGAGCACGCTGTGAGGAGCAAGGCCCTAGAACACAGAATTGCATTCTAGAGATACCGACTTCTAAATTTACAAGTCAAACAGAAAGTCTTGTGAGTCACATCAAAGTGAAGCTACACAGTTGTGTCCGACTCTGTGCAATCCTATGGACTATAGCCTATCAGGCTTCTCCATCCACGGGATTTTCCAGGCAAGAGTACTGGAGTGGTTGCCATTTCCTTCTCCAAGGGATCTTCCTGACCCAGGGATGGAACCCAAGTCTCCCGCATTGCAGGCAGATGCTTTACCATCTGAGCCACCAGGAAAGCAGAAAATACCAAAAAAACACCACCCGGAGAATTGAACCATTGGCAAAACACTAGCATACAATTGCCTTTAAAACATCCCTAAAGCAATTTTTGTAATTATTTTCTAAAAGAGCCTTCATGGAAGAAATTCCCCTCAAACCCTAAGCCACACATTTCTGTATCTGCAAGCTTTTTCCTTGTAACTCAAGTCCTCTGGCTGTAAGGGAAACCAAATTTCTTTCCCAGTCTCAGTGGAGATGAAGAACAGCTGACTCTAGGCCATTTAAATATGTCCCTTCAATCAAAGTTGGCCCAAGTCACAGTTAGTTGAGACTTTGCACCATGACAGACAAAGCTAATTATTTTATTTGATTGCCTCAGAGAATGACAGATGACACCATAATATCTGACCACAAGCAGCTCAGCACCACTTACTGAGACCTTTAATGGCTTAATCACTGCTTCCTCAAAAAATCTAAGACAACCAAAAGATTAAACAAACCAAACAGACAGCTAAGAGTTTTGAGATATAAAAGGGGCTGTTTTGACAAACATCCATCACATTCAAATGTGTCTCCACTGTGGTATTGACTGCTTTGTTAACTTTCACTTATAGTTCTAGCTCAAATCGATGGCACCACTTGCCACTTTGCTACAAAATGCAACATAGCTTTCCATCAAAAAATAAAAGTAAAAGCTGCGATCAAAGTGTTACTTGTATGGTTCACACACAAATTCTGGAAGCTTTCTTTGCAAATCTCCAAGCTAGAATGCAAGTAGTTTATGATAAAGAAAACAGGATGACATGTCCTCAGTGGACTTGGGCACTCTCCCAATCATTTTCTTTTTTTTGTTTTCCTCCCTCAATTCTGTATGTATTTAATATCCCTTAGCTACTTGGACTGTCCTCATTTCAAAAGTTTTATTTCAGCAGACACTTAGCAAAATGGTGGGGCAAGGACTCGGTGAAATACAGATCACATCTAGCCCAGCCCTTAAGAAAACTGAGGTGCGTGAAAGGCAGCAGAGGATGATGGTCAAGGAGAGCTTCCAGAAACACACCTGGGTTCATGTTCCATCAATTGCCACTTAAATTTTCTAGGCAGGTTCCATCAGCACCTTCTGCTTTAACTGCCCCATCTAATTTTAAAAAATAAGAGAGTAAGATGATGATAGTATTTTTTCATGGTGAGATGATGAAAATTAGTTTTATTCAAAAAAATACCTAGAAAGAAACCTGGCACATCATAAAGGTCGATAGTTTAGATGCAGATGACATGCACCTTAGCCCAGAAACTCAGATCAGCAGAGTACCCCAGATACAGTCGTTTCCAGTTTGCTAAAATGAAAAGAAATTAACTCTTTCCCCTCATTCCAAGTACGATGGAGCAGATTTACTTTCAATCAATCATCTGGCCACATTCCGTTTTTTATCTGAATTTGTTTCTAAGTTCTTGCTGCTGCTGCTGCTGCTAAGTTGCTTCAGTCGTGTCCAACTCTGTGCTACCCCAGAGATGGCAGCCCACCAGGCTCCCCCATCCCTGGGATTCTCCAGGCAAGAACACTGACTGGAGTTGCCATTTCCTTCTCCAATGCATGAAAGTGTCCAACTCCTAGTGACCCCATGGACTGCAGCCTACCAGGCTCCTCCATCCATGGGATTTTCCAGACAAGAGTCCTGGAGTGGGTCGCCATTGCCTTCTCCATCTAAGTTCTTAAAGGCTTACAAAATAAAAAGGCATCAAAAAGAAGGAAGGAGAAGAATAAATATACAGTTTCACTGCCCTCTGTCCTCAGTCTCCTGAATCAAGCTCTTTAATCCTTAGTCTAAGCAGGTAGCAAACTGAGGTGCCCCGGACTCTTGTCTACAGGTCTCTTTAGGTCTGGATAGTTTCAACCACTTTTGGTTCAGTTCAGTTGCTCAGCCATGTCTGACTCTTTGCAGCCCCATGAACTGCAGCACGCCAGGTCTCCCTGCCCATCACCAAGTCCCAGACTTTACTCAAACTCACGTCCATTGAGCCAGTAATGGCCATACAATCATCTCATCCTCATTCGTCCCCTTCTCCTCCTGCCTTCAATCTTTCCCAGCATCAGGGACTTTTCCAATGAGTCAGTTCTTCACACCAGGTGGCCAAAGTATTGGATCTTCAGCTTCAACACCAGTCCTTCCAATGAATATTCAGAACTGATTTCCTTCAGGATTGACTGGTTTGTTCTCCTCACTATCCAAGGGACTCTCAAGAGTCTTCTCTAACACCACAGTTCAAAAGCATCAATTTTTCAGCGCCCAGCTTTATTGTCCAAGTCTCACATCCATACGTGATCACCCTGGAAAAACCATAGCTTTAACTATAAGGACCTTTGATAGCAAAGTAGTGGTGTCTCGGCTTTTTAATATGCTGTCTAGGTTTGTCATAGCTTTTCAAATACTTTCAGTTCAGTTCAGTCGCTCAGTTCAGTTCAGTCCAGTCGCTCAGTCGTGACCGACTCTTTGCGACCTCATGAATCGCAGCACGCCAGGCCTCCCTGTTCATCACCATCTCCCAGAGCTCATTCAGACTCACATCTATCGAGTCCGTGATGCCATCCAGCCATCTCATTCTCGGTCATCCCCTTCTCCTCCTGCCCCCAAACCCTCCCAACATCAGAGTCTTTTCCAATGAGTCAACTCTTCACATGAGGTGGCCAAAGTACTGGAGTTTCAGCTTTAGCATCATTCCTTCCAAAGAAATCCCACGGTTGATCTCCTTTAGAATGGACTGGTTGGATCTCCTTGCAGTCCAAGGGACTCTCAAGAGTCTTCTCCAACACCACAGTTCAAATGCATCTATTCTTCGGCGCTCAGCCTTCTTCACAGTCCAACTCTCACATCAATACATGACCACAGGATAAACCATAGCCTTGACTAGACGGACCTTAGTCGGCAAAGTAATGTCTCTGCTTTTGAATATACTATCTAGGTTGCTCATAACTTTTCTTCCAAGGAGTAAGCGTCTTTTAATTTCATGGCTGCAATCACCATCTGCAGTGATTTTGGAGCCCAAAAAAATAAAGTCTGACACTGTTTCCCCATCTATTTCCCATGAAGTGATGGGACAAGATGCCATGATCTTCGTTTTCTGAATGTTGAGCTTTAAGCCAACTTTTTCACTCTCCTCTTTCACTTTCATCAAGAGGCTTTTTAGCTCCTCTTCACTTTCTGCCATAAGGGTGGTGTCATCGGCATATCTGAGGTTGTTGATATTTCTCCCGGCAATCTTGATTCCAGCTTGTGCTTCTTCCGGTCCAGCATTTCTCATGATGTACTCTGCATAGAAGTTAAATAAGCAGGGTGCCAATATACAGCCTTGACGTACTCCTTTTCCTATTTGGAACCAGACTGTTGTTACATGTCCAGTTCTAACTGTTGCTTCCTGGCCTGCATACAGATTTCTCAAGAAGCAGGTCAGGTGGTCTGGTATTCCCATCTCTTTCAGAATTTTCCACAGTTTATTGTGATCCACACAGTCAAAGGCTTTGGCATAGTCAATAAAGCAGAAATAGATGTTTTTCTGGAACTCTCTTGCTTTTTCGATGATCCAGTGGATGTTGGCAATTTGATCTCTGGTTCCTCTGCCTTTTCTAAAACCAGCTTGAACATCAGGAAGTTCACGGTTCACGTATTGCTGAAGCCTGGCTTGGAGAATTTTGAGCATTACTTTACTAGCATGTGAGATGAGTGCAATTGTGCGGTAGTTTGAGCATTCTTTAGCATTGCTTTTCTTTGGGATTGGAATGAAAACTGACCTTTCCAGTCCTGTGGCCACTGCTGAGTTTTCCAAATTTGCTGGCATATTGAATGCAGCACTTTCACAGCATCATCTTTCAGGATTTGAAACAGCTCAACTGGAATTCCATCACTTCCACTATCTTTGTTCGTAGTGATGCTTTCTAAGGCCCACTTGACTTCACTTTCCAAAATGTCTGGCTCTAGATTAGTGATCACATTATCATGATTATCTGGGTTATGAAGATCTTTTTTGTACAGTTCTTCCATGTATTCTTGCCACTTCTTCTTAATATCTTCTGCTTCTGTTAGGTCCATACCATTTCTGTCCTTTATCGAGCCCATCCTTGCATGAAATGTTCCCTTGGTATCTCTAATTCTCTTGAAGAGATCTCTAGTCTTTCCTATTCTGTTGTTTTCCTCTATTTCTTTGCATTGATCGCTGAAGAAGGCTTTCTTATCTCTTCTTGCTATTCTTTGGAACTCTGCATTAAGATGCTTATATCTTTCCTTTTCTCCTTTGCTTTTCGCCTCTCTTCTTTTCACAGCTATTTGTAGTCATGTCACTCAGTCGTGTCTGACTCTTTGCGACCCCATGAATCGCAGCATGCCAGGCCTCCCTGCCCATCACCAACTCCCAGAGTTCACTCAGACTCACGTCCATCAAGTCAGTGATGCCATCCAGCCATCTCATCCTCAGTCGCCCACTTCTCCTCCTGCTCCCAATCCCTCCCAGCATCAGAGTCTTTTCCCATGAGTCAACTCTTCACATGAGGTGGCCAAAGTACTGGAGTTTCAGCTTTAGCATCATTCCTTCCAAAGAACACCTAGGGATAATCTCCTTTAAGGTTACAGAAAAAGAATTTAAATTGTTCAAGAAAGTAGGAAGATAATGGTATTTTAGGAAATTTTCTTTCAAGGGATTTACTTGAACAGTGGGCATGGGAACCCCTTTCTCCATAAAAGCTTCAAAACTCTTATTCCCTACCACCAAACTACTGACTCCAACTGAGAAGAAGAGAATGGTTCTCCTTCTGGTTCACTCCACACACCATGAAATCTCCATAAGCTCATCCAACCAGGGAACCCAGCCCCAGAAGCAAGGGCCCCTGTGACCTGCCAACTTCTGTGCTCCAGTCCCTCCTCTGGAATCCTTTCCTTCCCTGAACCCTGAAGGGAAATTTCCTAGCGATGGAGACAGGTAACCTCCCCCTCTCCAAAGCCCTTAATATTTTAGTTAAACTCTGAAGTTCACGCCATCCCCCTAAGACCTTAATATTTTAGAAACCAAAGTCAGGAAAAGCTCTTTCGAGTGATTTCCATTCTGTTACATCTGTCCCTGGAGGCAAGGCTCAGTTGACAACCTTCCTGCTTGAAGGAGAGCAGGGGAACATATGAGACTAGGAAGAGAGGAAATACAAGTGAGTTAACTGCTGTGAAAGGCTCTCGAGAAACACTTAAGCGCACAGATAACCATAATGCAAAGCAGCATGTTCTAACTGTTGCGAGAAAAGGATGAAGAAATGATCAAATTTTTAAAGAGAGAGATCCCTGTGTATGGAGTGGGGAGTAGGTCAGAAAAGGCTCTAGAGAATGCAGTATTCATTCAGGCTTTCAAGAAGGATGCGACTAGGCAGAAGTGGGTAGGAAAACTTTCCAATCAAGTCTGGGCAATCACTCAAAGAGCCAGGAGAACCCACTGTTTCTACAGAAGGCAAATCAGTTTGAAAACCTGAAACTCCATCTTTGCCTATAAGAAGTTTTGAGGTAGAATAAAACACTGTAACCATAGGAATACCTCAGACAGGGATAACCACAAATAATCCCCAAGTCCTAGTAAACAGAAAACATTAATATGCCATTGTTAAAAGCAGCCTGGTAGGGACACCTGAATAAATCAGGTTATAAAGGGCTAATTTATAAAGGAAAAGTTTTTTCTGTCAGTTTGGCACATGTGCCCATTAATTTAAAAGATCCAGGCACCAACTGATGTGTTATAAGAATTAAAGAAACTTGGTTATGTGAGACCATCATATCCAACTTCTGATTTATTTTAAGGTTACAGAAAAAGAACTTAAAACTCTGATTCCCACTAGTCTCCTACCACCAAGCACAAGATGTTCTAGATACAACATAAGGGAATTGACTCATGCATAACAAATTTTTTTCATTATGACTGCATCTTCCCAACCCCGGCAGCTCTACATGGCACGTGGGAATGCAAAAGAAGCAGTGTAATTTATTTCTTCCCCAAGTTACACTCAGGTAATGTTTGTCCTGTCTGTTTGCATAGATGTTAAACTTCTCTCTGCTTTGTTCTCTTATAGGTGTTTACTAGAATACTTTTTTATAGGGTTGGAATTAAATCTTGGTTGAAAGAAAACATGAGGGTTATTTGTGTCACAGATTAAGTAAATGGACTTTGTAAAGAAGATGAAAAGTTTCAAGGTTAAAAAATTGTGTCAAACCAAAATACATAAGGTACTGTGTTATTCACAAACATTTCAGTATTATAGCCATAGAAAACATTTTTAAAAATCAGCCTTTTACTTTGGAAAAAATGTGCAATTTCCTCCCAATAATGGTTTTACTAGATTTTTTTCCCTTTATCTAGCACAAAACTGACATTTATCTGTCATCATTGGGCCCTTGGGGATTTGCATTATATTAACATTATCATTTTACCATATTTGCAGAGCTTAAGCCAGCCCAATAGTAAATCTCTCTGGAGATTAATAAAGATGAAACACATAGATAAAATTTCAGAATCTGAAAAATCATCAGCAAAACTATTTTGTTGGCAATCTTCTTAATGCCGAAGGAATTAACTAAGCTCAGTTTTTATGGGCAAAGTGTCTGCTTTTAAAATAAAAGTTTAATTTCTCAATTACCTCCATTTCTAATTCTTCAGAGTCTTAACCTCCTAAATGTCTCTTTTCCTTAGCAGTAAACACATTCTTTCAAAATTACAATAATAGTCAAGAAAATAATCACTGGACAGTAAGTTCAAGCACTGAAGTATTTCTCAGTACAAATTAAATAGAGGTATACATATACACACTAGTAGGTTCTGCCTCAATTTTAATTCATACTCTGGTTCCTTGGGGGCGGGGCTCATAGATGTGGAAAATGTTCTTTATTTACTGTATTAGCAAAGAACACAGGGTAAACACAGAAATAGAATGCTAACAGCCTTGTAACTTAAAAAAAAAAAATCTGTGTTCCGGGTGCAAAGTGTATTGTGTAGGTGGCTGAGTCACACCTAGTCAACCAGAGTAGTTACCGACACACGCCTTGTGTTGAGGACCATACATTTCTTATGTCTTTGGACGGGATGGGATCAATCAAAGAATCAAGTTGCCACACTACTATTCTGTGGCTTGGAAGCCTTTCCTATGTTTCCAGCAAAGACTTTGAGAACTTTGAAGTATATTTAATATTTTAATATAAAGAAAGTAAGCAGTGATATAGCTACTTTCTTAAATCTTGTAACATTACCTGGATTCTGCCATCATTAAAACTACTACAAAACTGAAATATTCCTGGTCAGGTGGCAGTAAGGCCTCACTTATTTGAACATAGGTCTTGTACCCTGCTTCCTTCTCTGTCTTCTGTAAGCTGGGGTCATTCCTTTCTGCTACCAAAATTCAGAGCAAAACACCACTTATCAGTTGCTTTCCCCTGAGAAACCCAGAAATTTCAGGTATGTCCCTAACATTCTGACTTACCAAGAGCATACTGAAAAAAATCACCTCACCAAAAAAGGGGAAGAGGAAAAAAAGAGAAAAAAGGGATGCAAATATTCCTGTTTCCTTTATTGGTCCATTATAAGGATATTCTTCACATACTGCCTTAATTCTTTTTAAATATGCTTTAACTTAGTGTCCTTTTAAGTGTTATCATTGGTTACTCTGAACTGTAACATGTATCCCATTTTTCCAAAAATCATTTGTTTTAAAGTCACAGAATGACAGAAGCACAGTGTACGTTAGTAATGCTACAGCTTCCTGAATCTCTACGCTTTGGTCTCACCAGTTACACGTACACATGTGCCTCCGTGTGTCCAGCAAAGTTTTAGCTTACGGCAAACGCAGAAGCACTCCAGCTTCGCCCTCAAAACCTGTAGAATCAAGCTGGTGCTCTATACTGCACCCATGAAACCGTTATTTAAAAATACACCTAACACACACACACACACAAAAAATACACCTAACATAACAATTAAATGATATAAAATGATGTTTTCTCATTTTTAAGACTGAGGAGCCCCAGGGGGATTCGCGCTTGCTTTGTTTCCTGTAGAAATCATCCTGCCTTTCCAATGACTGTATTAAGCTTGCATGGCATTTGGGAAGGTCTTGTCTTCATTTTCAACTGACCAAGGCTGTTCTTCACTGTCACTGAGTCTTCCCAGGTGGCGCAGTGGTAAAGAATCCACCTACCAAGGCAGGAGATGTGGGTTCAATCCCTGGGTCAGAAAGATCCCCTGGAGAAGGGAATGGCACCCCCACTCCAGTGTTCTTGCCTGGAGAATCCCATGGACAGAGGAGCCTGGTGGGCTACAGTCCAAGGGGTCACAAAGAGTCAGACATGACTGAGCATGCACACATTACATAATATAGTGAGTGTATCAGTTCAGTTCAGTTCATTTCAGTTGCTCAGTCGTGTCTGACTTTGCGACCTCATGAATCGCAGCACGCCAGGCCTCCCTGTCCATCACCAACTCCCGGAGTTCACTCAGACTCATGTCCATCAAGTCAATGATGCCATCCAGCCATCCCATCCTCTGTTGTCCCCTTCTCCTCCTGCTCCCAATCCCTCCCAGCATCAGAGTCTTTTCCAATGAGTCAACTCTTCGCATGAGGTGGCCAAAGTACTGGAGTTTCAGCTTCAGCATCATTCCCTCCAAAGAAATCCCAGGGTTGATCTCCTTCAGAATGGACTGGTTGGATCTCCTTGCAGTCCAAGTGACTCTCACGAGTCTTCTCCAATGGAAAAACCATAGCCTTGACTAGACTGACACTTGTTGGCAAAGTAACATCTCTGCTTTTCAATATGCTATCCAGGCTGGTCAAAACTTTTCTTCCAAGGAGCAAGCATCTTTTAATTTCATGGCTGCAGTCACCATCTGCAGTGATTTTGGAGCCCAAGAGGATAAAAAATAAAAATAAATAAAATAAATAAAAGTGAGTGTATGGTTATGATGAAACCCTTTTCCACTGAACATAATTACCAGTCTCAGCTTCTTCGCAGCTGTTGCTACTGATGATAGAACAGAGGTTTTTCTGCCCTCTCCCCTCCTGCAAGCAAGCTCTGTTTCTCCCCTCCTCCCCTGCAGTCCTTTACTTCTTTTTCACTTTTTCCTCTGGGAAACTTCTTCTTTTATAAAAGTGGCTGCACTTTATTGCTCTCCTCTCTTTTCTTATCATCTGCCTTCTGTCACAACCCAGCTGGGAATTGATTGAACGAAAAAAGCAAGAGCTGGAATTGTTTCAAGTCATTTTCTCCTGAGCCCCAGGACACCCCAGGAACTGATTCATATACTTCTCACCTCTTTGCAACCTTCTCTCTTCTCTTCCAAGTGCCAGGCTAAAACCACCAAACAGCATGTGGCAGCCTGTCACCAAAGGAAACACGTGGTCCCAAACCCCATTATCACTATGACATTTGATGCCTCAGACGGTGAGCCTAATGCCTTGCCTTTGCCAAGACTCGTCAAGTCAAGAAAATTATAGAATGTAATCAAGTTATCCATCTTTGTGACTTGTGCAGTGTCTTATCTAGTACTGTAATTAAATGAGTTGTATATATTGAAATAAGGAGATCAGGCAGGTATCAATGAGTCTTGTGCTCAAGTTTGCTACAAACGTCTGCTTAGGGCTCTTAGGATGAAGAGTTGTCCTTTTCCATCTTCACTATAAGAAGTAAATTGGTTATAATAAAGGGGGAAATACAGGTTATAGCCAAGAATCCTAAGCATGCAGCAAGAAATATGAGACTTACATATCAGATTGACTACTAGCTGGCTTCATTGCCAGCTAGTGACGCCAAACACCAAGAAGCAGTACTTTTATGCAAACTAAAAGATGTCTTTTATCAGTGATATTGCTATTGATGTTAAGACCCCTAAATAGAGCCATAAGGGCATGCGTATGTTCATAGCGGCAAAAAGTGAAAGAAGAACTATTGTAGCCATTAAGGCCAATATACCACAAGAATGACTATAAAACACACTATGGTCTATCAAGGTTTATATGTGTTCTAAGCCAGAGAAGCCTGGAACATTCTCAACAACTACACAGCAAAAGCTAAGTGAGGATAGCACTATTGCAAGAGAAAGAAAACAGGTTAAGACGCAAGTAATTGAATTATATTTGTGTTTTTATTCCCTAACTTTAAAGGAAATGCTTTCAAAATTCCTTATAGACTTAATCTTGGCTCCTTTATGCAAAGTGATAAACTGTTTTAACTGTAGGGATTGCTTTATGGGAAATTTTTGCTGGCTTTTTAAACTTAAACTGTCAAAATAGTCACTCTGCCTTTCTCAGGAATTGAACAAGGCTGAAAATACTTTCCAGTTACTATAATTCAAACAGATTCAAAGCACAATCAAAGCAAAGTCTCCAGCTCATTGTCAGAAAGGGGAAAAAAAAATGAGGTTGTGAATGCTAAGCACTAAGGCATCTTCTGTACATGGACCGGCAAGGATTGTAAAGTGGTTTATTTTTCAGTATTACTTTTTCCCACAAGCCAGGAAAAAAAAAAAAACCACACTACATGTTAACACTGGCCTTTCATTTCTCCAGTTTACAAATGGTTTACATTCCCCCTAATGATTTTATATCTTCACACTACTTCAAAGTTTCTGGTCCATGGGCTATTAATTTGCCTGAGTGTTTTGAAAGAGACTACCGCGTGCTTCCTAGTAGCCATCACTCTTTTTGGTGTGGTTTCTTAGGCCATTGCAAGGTGGGCAGCAGTGATGACTTTGACTTCCAGATCGCATTCTTGTTAGAAATTGCCCAACCTCTCCTTCCCTCTCCTATTGCCTTTAATGCAGATATGATTCTGGTGACACAGCTCTGTCCATACAGACAAAGGAAAGCATCCTGAAAAATGGTGGATGAATCAAACAAAGGAAGCCTGGTCCTCAAATGTCCTGCTAGGTCATTATCATTTACATGTCTCAGCTGGTTTCTTACCTTTTATATAGGAAAGAAGTAAGATTCTACCATGTTTGGGTCCCTACTTTTGTTTCTCTTTGTTATAGCAACTCAGCTTATATTCTATTGCAACTGTTTTATTTTTCATTTTATAAAGCTTTTTTTTTTCTACTATTCTAGATGAGAATTGAGTAAACTCCAAAAAGTAACACAAACAGTAATACTGATACAATTAGAAAGTGTTTTAAGTTCACAATTGTCTAAGAAATTTATCATGACTAGAAAATGATAAACACTACCCAAAAGTTATAAAATGTCCCATAATTCTGAATTGTGCAAAATAAAATTTCACTTGAATAATTGTAATACTTCAAGATCAGCAAGGAAGATTTTTCAAAATACACATAATCAAAGGTTCTAAGATATACTGAACAGGATGGAGGAGCCTATATACAGAGTAACTTTTTAAAATCCTAGGCCTTGCCACAGAAACATGTTCCTGCTAAACTAACAGCAGTAAGGAGGGCACTGTTAGTTGATAGTTGTTACTGTATTTATATTAACTCTTACACGTTTCTGATAATCCTGTGGCCAAAACCAGATATTTTTAATTGCTGTTAAGGACTGTTAAGAGAGCCATCACTGGGAGCAATGTTAGGGGAAACTAAGTCTAGAAATTTACCCTCAATACTTGCTTTCTAGGGCTGAGAGGAGACAAAAATAGCCACATATAATTATCATTGAGCATTAAAAACCCTTTCATTGAT
Organism: Oryx dammah; assembly: GCF_014754425.2. Taxonomy (NCBI): domain Eukaryota; kingdom Metazoa; phylum Chordata; class Mammalia; order Artiodactyla; family Bovidae; genus Oryx; species Oryx dammah. The sequence goes on from NW_024070189.1 coordinate 12,106,591, forward strand.
TATCTGAAAACCAGTCTCCCTACCATTGATCTGCCTACTTCCCAAACAGCTTAAGCAGTTAATGCTCAAATATATGGGAAGCACCGAGTGCTCAATGGTCAGCTAAAAAGGGTGAAAGACAGAAGACAAATATGATTATAACTATATAACAATAGTCTACTACGTATTGATAGCCTAGTGTTATTTTATCAAAAAGCTCTTGGATATTCTATCATATGCAAGATGATAAAGACACCAGGTAAAATTCTGTCAAGTACATAATAAACTTAATATTATTTCTTTCTTATTCCAGAGAGCATAAATCTTTTAGTCTGCCTGAGAATAAGAACTCTTCTACTTCTCCATAAAACATGAACATTTCAACAAACATAAAGTAATTTAAAGCATGCATTACGGAGATTGAAGACTTCTACTCAACGGATGATGGAGAACCCCCAAAGTGTGAATATGTATGCAAATTTCAAATACAAGGAAATTGCTGTATATGAGATTATGTTTACACATAGAACTTCCAAATTGGAATTCACCCTGAGTGGAATTCTCCTTACAGAGTAAAATAAGTCAAGCTGAAGTCAATAGGAAATAAAAATATAGGAGGAGGAGAGGAGAGGACAAATAGTCCCAGGCAAAATAATAAAGACTGAAGGAAGACATGCAATTTTGCAAAACATATGCATTAAAGTCTCACAGTGCCCAATCTGTCAGAGTTCTTGTCACAGCACCTGGCACAAAGTGGATTCTCAATGAACATTAGTTTCCTTCTTTTGCCTCATCTTCTCCTTTTACTCCTTAATATTTTTTATTTAGTTCCCAGTACTGTCTGGTTCTGTTTTCTCAGTTCAGTTCAGTCCAGTCAATCAGCCATGTCCAACTGTTTGCGACCCCACGGACTGCAGCACGCCATCACCAACTCCCGGAGTTCACTCAGACTCACGTCCATTGAGTCGGTGATGCCATCCAACCATCTCATCCTCTGTCGTCCCCTTCTCCTCGTGCCTTCAGTCTTTCCCAGCATCAGGGTCTTTTCAAATGAGTCTGCTCCTCACATCAGGTGGCCAAAGTATAGGAGTTTCAGTTTCAGCATCAGTCCTTCCAATGAACACCTAGGACTAATCTGCTTTAGGATGGACTGGTTGGATCTCCTTGCAGTCCAAGGGACTCTCAAGACTCTTCTCCAACACCACAGTTCAAAAGCATCAATTCTTCAGCGCTCAGCTTTCTTCACAGTCCAACTCTCACATCCATACATGACCACTGGAAAAACCATAACTTTGACTAGACGGACCTTTGTTGGCAAAGTAATGTCTCTGCTTTTTAATATGTTATCTAGGTTGGTCATAACTTTTCTTCCAAGGAACAAGTGTCTTTTAATTTCATGGCTGCAATCATCATCTGCTGTGATTCTGAACCCTCAAAACATAAATCTCTCACTGTTTCCATTGTTTCCCCATATATTTGCCATGAAATGATGGGACCAGATGCCATGATCTTAGTTTTCTGAATGTTGAACTTTAAGCCCACTTTTTCACTCTCTTCTTTCATTTCTACTAGAAGACAATTTAAGCAGGCCCTTTTGAGAGCTCTTCATGTCATTAGTTGTCACAGAATTATCTAATTACCAGGTTTCTTTACACCATCAGCTCATAACACTAACCAAGAACATATCTTCTCCTCCTGTAGTTAATGCTTCCACGTGTACTCTGGACTTCATTTGTTTTCCTATTTCCCAGGATGCTGCTTTCCTGAGAGCTCCCTCCCTTCATTATTCTGCAATATTATGTATTTTTGTATTTTTAATCATCTCCCTTTAACTATATTTAAACATCTTCTGTTCAAGAAACTCATAGTTTGACCCTCATCCTGTTTTTATTCTTCTATTCAATGCCAGACTCATCATATATAGGTCCTCTTTATATTGCTTCTAGATATTTCCCATTTATTTGTAAGAAATTTGCTTTTTGTACTGATATTCATGAAACTATTACCTTAAATACAACAATGAACTTTCTCCACCTATTTTCACTTTTCTATAGCATTTAGTAAAAATATCAAACTTCAAATCCCTTGATTTTCAAGACTGCACTCATTTCTTAGTGCTTCACTTTGCTTTCTCATAATGTGCATTAAATGAGCTAATACAATTGATATGCTTAGAGTAGGACATTCACATAGAAAATGCTCAATAAATGGTTATTTCTTTAGTCCTTTTGTCTAAAGCACCTTGTCTTCAACGTCTATCTAAAGTCTAGGATGGTATCCTTCTTCCCATCTCACCATTGAGATGGCATCTCGCTCACTGATGTAATTCTCCATGCATGTAATTCCCAAATACATCCCCAGACTTAACCTTTTATACCTTGATTCCATATTTCTAGTTGCCCACTTGCTCCCTCTCTTCTGTGTCTTGCCAGCTATGGAAACACATCAGATCCCAAGATCAGCTCCTCTTGGCATTTTCAAACTGCACATTTTAAAATCTTTCATTTTTATTCTAATGTCTACCCCCCTGCATATAATATCTAACTTAAGTCTTGATGCTTATTGCAAAATATCTGAATTGCCCATTTCCTTCCATTCTTATAGCTCAGATCCAAATTAGACCATACCTTAGGTAGAGCAACAATCTGATTGTTCTTCCCAACTGTCCCTGTTTCCCAAATTTCTTCAACATATTACTATCAAGCCATTATTCCTAAAGCATGCCAGAAGCTGTCATTTTCCCTCAAAGTCATGTCATAGTCCATAGTCTCTGCTTTGTGCTTAAGGCTCTCCTTTCACTGGACCATATACCTCTGGCACTTTGCTTCACACTGTACTATGACCTGGTACCTGACCTCAGCCCCTTGTCTTGCTTCTTCTTTCTGTCCCTCATCCACTTCCACACTATGACACACTCTGTTCTTCTTACTTCCACTCACTCTTCCTTCCCCTACCTTAACAACTCCCTAACCTTAACCCAAGAAGCATCCCCAATTTTTCAATAAAGTTCTCCCAAACTCTTATTTTATTTTGTTCCAAATCTCCCAGTTAGTTCAAAGTAAAAGTTGGACATGTTTGCACAGTTTTTATCTTCCCTGATATGCATTATGGGGCTTCCCTGGTGGCTCAGAGGTTAAAGTGTCTGCCTGCAATGCAGGAGACCTGGGTTCGATCCCTGGGTCAAGAAGATCCCCTGGAGAAGGAAATGGCAACCCACTCCAGTATTCTTGCCTGGAGAATCCCATGGACAGAGGAGCCTGGTGGGCTACAGTCCACAGGGTCGCAAAAAGTCGGACACGACTGAGTGACTTCACAAGGATATGCATTATATTCCGTCGTCAGCAATTCATCATGTTTAAGCTGATTTTGATTTTGATTTATGGCCTTGATTTAAAATACAAAAACCAGGAGAGGAAAATAGCAAATAACAGCAGGTCACTTGAGAAAGGGGACTTATTAAAAAGTTAAGTAAAAATAAAGGGACTAGGAAAGATTATGTGAAATGCATACAGACAATTTTATCTACTTCCCAATATTGCCTTTGATCAGTCCTGGGGGTGAAAATATGACCTTAATGGACTCTTATTTTCTCAACAGGAATGCTGGGAAGAGAGGGAATAAGAACTTTACCAGTGTCTATGAGGAACTGGCCTGGAGAGCAGAGACACTGCCTGTGAATGACTGATTATCTGTTGCATCTACCCTTATTGTCTAGAGGCATAATTCCTTCAGGCTCTATCTCAGCTTAAAGGAGATCTTCCTTAAATCCATCCACTTCCCTTGCTGTGGCCGATTCTATGCTTCCCAAAGCCATCAATTATTAACAAATTGAATTTCCCACATATATTGTTGTCAAAAGAGTGGTATCTTGAGAAGACAGCTGGTTCTAGTTATAGATAGCCCTAGGTGGATCTTGCTTTATAAATAAGCCAGACTCTGGTTTACAAATCCATCTCTTCAGAGTCTTATTACTGTGAATCAATTCATCAACATGAAAACAACTTAGGGCAGCCGTTAGTCAAGGAGAAAACCCTACAGCAGAGAAGCGAACAACACAGCAGCATGAGAAGCGCTGAGTCATTTGCCCCCTTACAGGTCCTCTTAGTAACACTAGAAGAGAAAGGAGAAATCCAGGAACCTGCACAGATATTTGTTCCTTGACTTTTTTTTACTGCAAAATTAGTAAGTTGAAATAGGCATGAGCTAAGGAATAACTCTTAAAATATCCTATAAAATCTAGATAGCCAACTTCTTCCCACTAATTTTGCCCATGGGCCATATTACCTCCTTACCTTCTTTTCTGGAAAGTGAAGGATGATACTCTCTTCTCTGAGCTCTGACTATAATAGTGCTTTATTTCTAAATGCCCTCTAAACTCCTCTTTAAAACCTTACCCGATGTTTTTCTCCCAATCTTTTTTTCTTTTTTTGAATCAAATAATTGTGGAAGACTATCTGTGAACAATTACAAAAAACCAACTGGGAAACTACTTCCCCTCAACTCCCATCCTATCCAGGTAATGACTTTATCTTTCAGTTCTCCTTATTGCCCATGTTTTTCATGTAATATAAATGGATAAGCAAGTTAAAAAGCAAAATGAAAAAAAAAAAATGGTGTGTATTCAGACCAGATAAAGCCTAGCCTTGGGAACTCCAATACTTTGGGCACTTGATGCAAAGAACTGACTCATTTGAAAAGACCCTGATGCTGGGAAAGATAGAAGGCAGGAAGAGAAGGGGATAACAGAGGATGAGATAGTTTGATGGCATCACTGACTTGATGGACATGAATTTAAGTAAGCTCTGGGAGATAGTGAAGGCCAGGGAAGCCTGGCATTCTGCAGTCCATGGGGTCACAAAGGGTCAGACATGACTGAGTGACTGAACTGAATTTAACTGAACTGGGATTATTCATGGAAGACAGTGAGGAGCTCTTCAAGTGTTCAAAGCAGAAGCAGTGCAGGTTTAGGATGGGTCTTAAACGATGTTCATGATCATGGAACATGGATTTGAAGTAAACAAAATTGAAAGCAGAGATCCCAAAGAGAAGATAATTGAAATAGCATAGCAAGAGTTGAAATCCTAAGATAAAGGTATAACAGTAGGAATTATTAGTAGACAAAGAGAATTTGAAAGAAACACACACACATACACATGTAAAAAGTCAATCTTGTTGATTAAGGAAATATTCCAAGTTTCACAGGTGAATAACAAAGCAGACAATAAGGTAAGAAGATATGATAATAAGGACTCAGGAGAAGTTAATGTAGGAGGCAAGATAGTAAATTCATCCTGAAAATGAATTCAAGATGTCAAAAGTATTTTGTGGTGGAGATCTCCAGCAAGCAGTTCAATATATTAATATGAGGCTCTGAGGAAGCTTTGGACTAGGCTTATAAATTTGGAAATACTATGTAAATGAAAGCTTAAAATATCAGAATAAGTGAAGCTAATGAAAGTCAGTGTGAAGTGTAGGTAAGAAAGAAAATAGACCAAGACCCAAATTGAAGAAGTAGAGGAGCAAGCCCACCCAGGACAAAGAAATGGAATGAACAAAGAAAAAGGAAAATGGATAGGGGGATAAAGGATAATGGGGATAAAGAATAAAGGAAAATGGTAGAGAAGAAGTAATCCATGATGCCAAGTTCATGGCTCAATTTTTCAAGAAGTTTATTAATGACTTTATTGAGAGCAAAGAAGAAGTTTCTTAGTGACCTTAGAGAGCAAAAAGACCTTATAGAGAGCCAATCAAAATGTGTTGGAAGGTGAAAGACGTAAATGGAAATACATGAATTACACATTAGTTTAGGGAGGAAACCACAATAATTGCAGAAGTGTGACATTAAATCCAGGGGATTTTTAATATGAAATGTTGAATATGTATTTACATCACAAGAAAGTGACTAGTGGTAGAAAGATGGAGATAGAGAAGATAAATGGTGATAGAGACAGACACTGATGGGGCAGCGTCTTAGAAGACAACACGCAAGGGTCAGTAACACAAAAGGAAACAGTCTCTGGAGAGGAGGAGAAATAGGTAAAAAGCTACTATGATGGAAAAAAGAAAAGATAATGTCTTTGGGAATTCCAGTTGACAGTAGGGAGACAAAAATTTTTTTTCAAAAAACATAATTTTTGCTTACCAGGTGTCCATTCCACCCTTCTAGAAATAGCACTTTGCAGGAAATTTTGTTTGAGGAAACGTCTCAGTCTTTATGGTTTTGGTACAGCTGAAATCATCTCCCTGCCACCACTGTCAACAGGAACTGAGATCTCCTAGTGAGCACACTCCATTCATCTGGCCAAAATAACTGACTAAGGTCAGGTGACCCACATACTAGAAGGATTTCTGGCATGATGACTAAGCTACCATGAGCCACTACAATTCCAGGCTAGAATGGCTGCAGCCCGTCTCGCAGCCACAGGTGAAATATGCACAAGAGCAATTCAGGGACCAGTAGGGTGACCACAAAAATCATCCTCCAGAGGAAAACACTTTTGTCCAGGAGAGCTGCTAAAACTGGCCTCCAGAAGGACAAAATGGATCTGGACTATCGCAGGCAAAGTCACCTGATCAAGAGATGGAGATAGATTCTTCATAGTATTAACTGAGAATCTGGACCCAGACTTTCAGATTATATTGCTGACAAATTCCCAACTTTTCAAAATCCAATTCAAGTAGGGTTTCTCTCTCCTAAAACTTCAGGGAATTGCATAGAGAAGCTATGTTAAAAAAAAAAAAAATGTCATACAGAGTCATGTCAGGTTCTGTTCAGTTGACCTCAGTCGCTCAGTCACGTCCAACTCTTTGCAACCCCATGGACTGAGCACGCTGGGCTTCCCTGTTCATCACCAACCCCCAGAGCTTACTCAAACTCATGTCCATTGCATCAGAGATGCCAACCATAGCATCCTCTGTCATCCACTTCTCCTCCTGCCTTCAGTCTTTCCCAGCATCAGGGTCTTTTCAAATGAGTTTGCTCCTTGCATCAGGTGGCCAAAGTATTGGAGTTTCAGTTTCAGCATCAATCCTTCCAATGAATATTCAGGACTAATTTCCTTTAGGATGGACTGGTTGGATCTCTTTGCTGTCCAAGGGACTCTCAAGAGTCTTCTCCAACACCACACTTCAAAAGCATCAATTCTTCGGTGCTCAGCTTTCTTTATAGTTCAACTTTCACATCCTTACATGAGCACTGGAAAAACCATAGCCTTGACTAGACGGACCTTTGTTGGCAAAGTAATATCTCTGCTTTTTAATATGCTGTCTAGGTTCATCATAACTTTTCTTCCAAGGAGCAAGTGTCTTTTAATTTCATGGCTGCAATCACCATCTGCAGTGATTTTGGACCCCAAAAAATAAAGTCTGTCACTGTTTCTCCATCTATTTGCCATGAAGTGATGGGACCAGATGCCATGATCTCAGTTTTCTGAATGTTGAGCTTTAGCCAACGTTTTCACTCTCCTCTTTCACTTTCATCGAAAGGCTCTTTAGTTCTTCTTCACTTTCTCCCGTAAGGGTGATGTTATCTGCATATCTGAGATTATTGACATTTCTCCTGGCAATCTTGATTCCAGCTTGTGCTTCATCCAGTCCAGCATTTCACATGATGCACTCTGCAAATAAGTTAAATAAGCAGGGTGACAATATACAAACTTTATGTACTAATGTCAGATAGGCAGTCATATTCACAAGGCTGGGAACATGAGGAGAAATAGGAAATCACTGAATTCACAGCATTCTACAGTAATGTCAATCTGGGGAGTTCGAATAATTAAATATGCTAACATAACACTATGCTTTTCATGCTTAGAAGAGCTGTGCATGACATATAATCATTACAAAATGTAATAAACCAGATTTTCCTAGAGTAGTACCTACCAAAATAATCACGTTATTAAAAATTCTTCATACATTTCCTCTAGGTTAAGACAGGAAAGGCAAAGATAACACATGAATCAAAATCATTTGAGACAGAGCTCACCTTTATTGACTGCATCAACTGAAACAGCTTCCATTAAGAAGATCAATGAGCAGGAGTATGAATTCCATCAACAACATGAGCAACTACTTTCACTGGACTCATTAAATTACTTAAAGCTCTATTCCTTGGTCTTTCCCGCTGCAGCATGTTACATAATATCTACCTATTGGGATTGCTATAAGAATGGAACTAAGAGTATTTCTCAAGTATTTCAGGCTTTAAGACAGTCAGTATTAATCCAACTCTTTTATTTGGATTCTGATGTTAGGTGATAGCTGTGAGGAGATGAAAAAGGCCAGAGTGACAGAATGACCATTCTAGTTAGGTCTCTCTCAAGGTACCTGTACTTCAGTGGAACTGGTCCTGAGCATGCAGCAATGTGAATACAAATAAAGGAACTCTGGTGCAGATGCAAAAGTCCAGAAGACAGTCAACAGGTCTGGTTTGAGGACCAGATTTTACACAAAGAGCTGAATAACCTTAGACAGGTCAAACGAACTTTACAGGACTCAGTTCTCTCATGTATGAAATGAGTGTATTAAAAAGTATGTCATGTACGCTAAGGTACAATGGATTTCATGCGCAGATGCGTAAGAGGGGAGTTTCTGCAGAATGGGGGAGGTATGTGGTAAGGGATCAGGAGTAGGTACTACATACATAAAAAAATAAGGAATTAGAGAGCAAATGGCAATTTTTCAGGGTTGGAAGTGAATGAAAACATTGAGTAACAGCTACAGGAAATAGCAGAGGCAAGAGAAGCACTTTTCAAGATAAAGGAGATGTCCTTTCCTTCCAAAATGTCCTTGATGGCTGCTCCGGGCCTTCTTGATTCTGGCACACAGTTTTGTCTACCATCTGGTACCAGTCTATTAGCCAGCCTCATCGACACTGCCTCCAGCTTGAGTCTTGAACTTCATAAAATCATCTTACTGCCACTGTAACTCTTCACTCCCATAACTGACTCGAGGTATTTTTCATGCCATTTTCCCTATCTGGAATCCTTTTTGTCCTGGCTCCTAGGCTCTGAATAAACTCTAGCTCCCGTTTAGGATCTTCTGTAAGCTTACATCTTCTCTTACACTGTCCCCTGTACAGCCCATAGGAAGTAATCACTGTTAAGTGTGACAATGATAATATTGCTGACAGTTACAAATGGCTTACCTAATCTAACCCACAATAGCATGTGTCCGGGTGTATATTCACAGACATTATATAATTTCTCACTATTCATAAAATGGCTAAATAATACATGCTTTATCATTTCGTATTTCTTTGTCCAGATTGGCCAAAACATATCCTAACTTCTCAAGGGACCAAGAATTGTGTCATGTTTATATCCCTTAACTTTACAGCTTAACATAAGATATTGACCAATCCATACTCATTTTAAGAACGAATTCAGCTACAAACTATTGCTTGGCTTCAATTATGTAGTTGAGCTGTACGTCTCCAAAAGATAATTGTTCCTATTCTTTTGCATCATTTTTTCCTATTTGCTTCTACTTTTTAGGGGAATTCATAAGTTGTTCGTTTTATTGAATGTAAAACACCATTGATTTTAAGAAGCACTATCATTTTATGCACTTCTACAATTCACACCACAACATGCTATCACTTATAGGATGCATCCCAATTCCAAAGACGTTCAAAAGTGAAAAAAAAAAAGTATGTCTGTTAGAAGTAATGCAGCATGACAGTTAATCTAGGAAACATTTGTTATAAAACACCAAGAACTCGTTCGTTGTCAGTTATTTATAAAGGCTTTTTAGAGATTCTCTGTAAATAAAACATGTTCAGGAGACAAATATTTCAAATTTGTCTATACAGTCCATGGAATTCTTGAGGCCAGAATACTGGAGTGGGTAGCCTTTCCCTTCTCCAGGGGATCTTCCCAACCCAGGAATCGAACCCAGGTCTCCTGCATTGCAGGCGGATTCTTTACCAGATGAGCCACAATGGAAATGGAACTCTTCCATTACTTTTGAAAATTAGAATCCTGACTTATGATCTAGAAAATTTAAGTTTGCATTCTTTGTTGACAATTGTCATACAAATGAAATTTAAGATTAACACACTAGTGGCATATCACCTACTAGTGACATATCACAACAAAAACTCTAGACATATTCTACGTCCAAAGAAAAGCATCCACGAGATGAAGCTAATGGAGAAGTGTCTTGAGATTATGAATTACTGTTCATGATATCTAGAGAGCACCAGCCTCTCCAATGGGTGATAGACCTGAGCTGTGCAACAGCTCGTAGCCATAAGAAAATGAAACTGGTGATTGCAAGCTTTATATCCCAACATGGAAAGACACTTTGACAAACTAAGAGGCATGGCAACAGTGGAAGATTTAGCCCAAATATAACTGACTGAACTTACGGAACTCTTCCCGAAGTTACCATCCAGACATTAAAAGTACCTACATGGTCTGGTTATTATCTGCACCCAGAGAAGCAGTTGAGCAGGCCCTGGTTTGTCTGACTGGATGACCTGGTTTTCTTTTGGGGCTAACAACTCTTTCAACTGCTAGACAAGCCTTCAGCCAATCTGTTGGAAGTTTCCTTACCAGGTACACAGGAACCAATTTCTCAAAGGCTTAGTTCTGACCAGGGAATCGTTACAGAGCCTTTGTAACTGAAAGACAGAATTTATTCCTGAACTATGTCTTTATTTTCTTTTTCCTTTTCAATACACAGTATTTTTATTTTCCTGAATGATTTATTAAACTAGGTCAGGTTCTTTTCCAAGCAGTGAAATTATGAAACATCAGTAACTATTAGGATTCCTTTTCTGTAGAGGGACTTGACATTTCCATAACAGATTAAGTAAATGCCATTTGATTGTTGAGGACCTGATTTTATGTTTACCAGGTGTCATTTTGTCTTTATTAGTGCAGACAAGTCAACCAAATCAACATTTTCTTCTGTCTGATCAGTTACAGTTCTATAAACTCAAACAGTAAGAGCTCTAAGAATATCAGTGTTCCTATATATCCAATCAACCAAGTAGTCTGGATGCTAGCCTGAATTATTAAAAATAATATAGACATGGTACAAAATGTTTGGATCCTGTAGGTATGAGCAAATTATGACCCACAGACCAAATCGGGCCTGCTGCCCATCTTTGTTCAGGCTCTGTACAAAGAATGTTTTTCACATGTTGAAATGTTTACATAGTAAACGGTCATACTGGTATACCTGCATAATAGCCTTGATTTGCTTCCTGACTCAGAAAAACTAGGATGTTAACTTATTTGGTTCTTGACAAAAACGGTTACTGACCGCTTCTATAGAACATTAATGTTTATGTTAAGAAGCTTCCTAGGCCTCACATTTTATTCCTAGAGGCTGCTGTGACTGCTGCTGCTGCTAAACCCATATAAAGCATGCCATGACTACCAACTCCACAGGCGCAATCTATTTCCCAAGTCCCTGTAAAACAAACCCCTGACCTATCTGGGGAAAATCTGTGCTTACTCTGCACAGGTACCCCAGGTCCTAATATAAGTTACACGGTGGTACCCAGACTCTGTAGCTCTCAAACTTACAAAGATTCAGTCATATACTGCTGTATTGCTCTGCAGAACTCGATTTTGTTAGGAGTCTGTTTAGGGCAGTCATCTGAACTGCTAGTTCTATGAACCTTCTGTCTGTAGTTTAGCAGTGTATGAACTAGAGATAGGAGACAGATGTATATCATGACATCCAAGCAGCTCGCTCTGGGCACAGGTATTAGAACCACAATTTGTGGATCCCTTCCTGTATATTACTAGCCATGAGCTTATCTTCATGTTTCAATCTAACACAGTACCTCTGCACCCAGAGCAAAATTTCACTTTTGTTATCTAGTTCCCACAAAGAAGCAAAGGCTTTTTATCTTGATAGTGAACTTTGGTTTGGGTCCTTAATAGATATGCTCTTACAAGGGTGCAAGTCTTGAGGCTTAAATTGTTTCGCTAATAATTGTGAATACAAACACTGAAATACAACTACCTGAGATGTGAAAAACACTTGTGCAAAACTTCCACACAGCTCCTAGTGATTTCCATTTTAGCTGAGGGCAACTTTGCAGAGGCCGTATCTAATGATGTTAGCATAGCCAGGTATGGGGCTCTTCCCTGATGCCAGACAAAATGGTGAAAATAAAATGAAGTCATATGATTGCAATTTGCCACAGGAAGCCACGATTGAAAGGGCATGTGGTATTTATAACGAAACACACTAGTTTGGGCTGATAAAAGGTGAAGTAAATTAAACTTAAAAATACTAGATGACAGTGAAGCCTGAAATGTACACGAGGAAAATCTGCTGAGTCTGTTTTATATGCATAATCAAAGACATGACTTAAAAAAAAATAGAATATATTAACTCTCACTTAGACAACACTTAGACATCACTTAAGCAGTGCTTGATGAGTATCTGACTGCTTTCATGCCTTTGGGAAAGAGTGTAACATAAATACAAAGGAAACAATCAAACTGATTTTTATTGCCATCTATGGAGAAGGAAACGCAACCCGATCCAGTACTCTTGCCTGAAGAATTCATGGTTAGAGGAGCCTGGCAGGCTACAGTCCATGCGGTCACAAGAGTCGGACACAGCTTAGCAACTAAACCACACAAGGTTACCTCAACTTTACCCATATAAACTAGCTGAAATCAGATACCGAGTATGATTTTAAAAAAAAAAGAAAGAGTTAAGCTTTAAAATGAAGTTTAACTTGAGAATTGGCTGAAAGGTCACAGATTACATCATTACATGCTCATTTAATCAACCATCAGTTTCAGTACATGTGAAATTGGTAATAGCAAATCTTTTCCAAGTGCTCCAGTGCACCTAAATGCTTTTTTTTATTTTTTATTACCCATGTCTATAAAACAGAATGAGGAGAAAATCATTCAGGAGGCAAGTTGTTCACATGGGCAAGTAAACTGTAAGGGGCCTTGTCAAACTCTAACTACTGTTTACTACTGAATTGCCGATGACAGTTGGTGCCTCGTATTCCGCATTACATTTCATGGAACGTGTCCCCGCCTTTTGATAAGTGGAAAAATGGTCATTAGCCGCAAAGAAACAATGAACTCGCCAACCATGTGCCGCACTAAATCTTAACAAAGAAGAATTAAACACTCAAGTGGAAAATATCACAAAAGAGAAGAGTGCCACCTTCTGTTCTCCACCAGAATGCTTAATCATTTATCAAAATGAAGAGAAAGAAAAATAACTACCAGGACTTAAATGCTAGCAGGGACACTTTTGGAGTTAATTAAAACATTTCAAGAGAAAAAAAAAAAAGATTTCAGCTTTAGAAAAATCACCTCAAAATTCTTCATTCATACTTAATGAATACCTGTTCATGTCTTTCTTGCAGAAGTGTTTCTGTAAATATGAGACAATCCTTTCCTTTCCAGATCAGATAGTTTGAGATTCCATGAAAATGGTCTTTGCAACACTACTACATCACAGATAAAGTTCCTAGTTTGTAAGATTCTCTTAATGTACCTCCTTTATTTGCATATATTTTTAATTTTTAAAACTCCACTCCTACTAAACAGATAAACGTCATGCATTTTGCAATGCAAATTTATTCTTCAGTTAATCACCAATGCTTATGATAGGGCATTCTATTTGCCATTATTCCACATAACCTGAAGTTCTAACAATCCAGTGGGAAAAGACTCCATACACGGAAAAACACTCTTTAAAATATAACTTTCTTAAACTATTTAATCAAGGTCATGACCAGGATTTTTTTTTTTAAATAGTTTTCAAAAATAATTAGATTTTTCTTTTCAAAATAAAACTTTCAGCTTATGATGCATGTGATATAATTGCATGTGTGTATATATTAAGTCTCTTCAGTCATGTCTGACTCTTTGCGAGCCCCATCGACTGTAGCCCAAAGGCACCTCTGTCCATGGAACTCTCCACGCAAGAATACTGGAGTGGGCTTTTCCTACTCCAGATATGATTATATTTAGCAACAAAAGAGTTGTGTTTTTATTACTTATATTTAACTTGTATTTAATTATCTTTACTCTCCCTTTTGCTGTGTGCTACTGCCTACAGACAATAAACGATCTAGGACAACTTTTTTACATATTGCTATACTTGGGTCTATTACTCAGATATCATTACTACCCAGGGTCAGAATATACATTGGCCACAGTGTGTGCTCAGCTCTGTTCAGGGTTCAGTGACCACTTTCTATGAAAGTAGATGTTGAAATGTACGGCAGGTCAAAGACTAACAAGGTGAAGTCGCTCAGTCGTGTCCAACTCTTTGCGACCCCGTGGACTGTAACCTACTAGGCTTCTCCGTCCATGGGGTTCTCCAGGCAAGAATACTGGAGTGGATTGCCTTTTCCTTCTCCAGGGGATCTTCCCAACCCAGGGATCGAACCCAGGTCTCCCGCATTGGAGGCAGACGCTTTAACCTCTGAGCCACCAGGGAAGTCCAAAGGTGAAGGTGAAGACTAACAAAAAGAAACAAAATATTCAATTTTTTAATATTTGGTACAGCTGAATGTATTTCTTCATGGACAAAGGATGATTCCAGGTAGTATTTCTTGGAGACCATTGAGGAAAAAATTACAATGGAACATTAGAAAATACTATGAATTCAAAGGCAAGTAAACAGGTCGTGGTTGCCCTGCCTCTTCTGGATGCAGCTACTTCCATGCAGTTTGTACAACAGAATTTCCACATCAAACACATTAAACTATCTCTCTTAACCAAATTCTAACTTCAAGTCTTGCAAAATCTGGCATCAACATATGCCCAACATTGTTGGTTTGGTTTCATGAACAGCAAAAAAAAAAAAAAAAAAAGAATTCAAGTGTATTTACAATAAGAAAATTCTGGCTTTATTTAAACCAGGTTTCACCTCCCAACATTTCCCTACTCTCCTCATCTATGAAACTGAAAGAAACATTTCAAAGAGAAAAAAGGCTTAGGGGTTTAATTTAAGATAAACAAGAAAGGACATCAACAGAAAGAAAAAAAGCAAAAAGAAATTTTGGAAGGCAGATGGACATAAAGAAGAAAATCCAAATTGCCCAGCAATTAAAGAAACTGTGGTCTAATCAAGCCATGGTACACACTCACAGTAATGAAATGGACAAAATGCACTGCAACTATTCATAGCATGGATAAATCTAATGCTCATAATATTTAGCAAAGGACACACTCAAATGGTTTGTATAATCTATTTACACCAATATTGAGCTCAGAAAGGGGGCAAAAGTAAAATATATTAAAGAAGCTTCTGTAGGTAGTAAAATTGCAAACAGAAGCAAGAAAGTGATTACTACAAGTATCAGATGAGGGTCTGCCTTTAAAGGAAAACATAATATAATCACTAAGGGATATACAAGAACTTTGGAGCCAGCATTGTCCTATTATTGACCCAACAGGTGGTTAAATTTTAAAATTGTTAGACAATAGCGTAAATACTTTATATTCCATTCCATAGGTTCTATATCATTATTTAAAGGCTACAAGCCAAAGATTAAATGACAGCAAATGCAACAGACCAGAGCAAGCTGAAATAACACACTCAAAATTATGGTGAAAGAATATCCCTTTTCCTGGTACAGATGTCTATGCCCAGCTAATTAACTCTCAAATATCAGAGTAACACAAATACTGCACATACTCCAGATCTCAAAAAACTATTTTCCCACTTACCTTCTCTCCAAAAGCAACGGGCTTTTCAAAACTAAAATAACCTAGAGGGATGGGAGGAAGGTTCAAGGGGGAGGGAACATTTGTATACTTAAGGCTGATTCACGTTGTTGTATGGCAGAACCCAACACAAATTGTAAAACAACTCTTTTCCAAATTAAAAAAAAACAGTATATTTGTTTACTAATAAATGCAATTTAAAATAAAACAAACAAAACTGTGGCAATTACTACAGAGAATATCAACATTTGGCCCAAACATTATATGGTTCACCTGTGCAAAGTATGAAATGACCCTAAAAATATAAGAACTGAATTTAAATATAACCACTATTGTGATATATCCCTAGTGGATAAATTGAGAAGTGATTAAACCTTTCTTTCACAGTAAAAAATTCACTGCTAATACCTATTTTAATTTCTTATCACTAGTGAAACAAATTATCACAAATTTAGCAGCTTAAATCAATATAAATTGAGTAACTTACAGTTCTGGGGCTTCCCTGGAGGCTCCGATGGTAAAGTCTGCCTGCAGTGTGGGAGATCCAGGTTTGATCCCTGGGTCAGGAAGCTCCTCTGGAGAAGGCAATGGCAACCCACTCCACTCTTGCCTGGAAAATCCCACGAATGGAGGAGCCTCGGAGGCTATAGTCCATGGGGTCGCCAAGAGTCGGACACGACTGAGCGACTTCACTTTCCAGTTCTGGAGGTCAGAAGTCCAAAGTGGAGCTCACTGGCAGAAAAAGCTCCATGTGCAGCAGTTCTGCGGGCATTCCTGGAGGTCCGAGGGAAAAGTCCGTTTTCTAGCTTTTTCCAGCTTCTAGATGCTGCTTCTTTCCCCTTCCCCAAGCCTCAAAGCAAGTCACGGCCACAGAGTCCATCTCACAAGGCACACCACTGAAACACTTGACTCTCTGCCTCACCCTTCTACCCTGAAAGGAAGCTTTGATTACATTGGACCCACCTGGATAACTAGGTTACTCACTTTAAGGCCAGAGGATTAGCACCTGCGGTTCCATCCATCACCTTAACTGCCCTTTTTCTAACAAGATATTCAGTTTCTGGGGGTTAGGGTTGTAGACATATTTGAAAGCTATTATTCTTTCCATCACAATATGTAAAAGTGAAAATTAGGCATGTTATTTTGAAATGTAGAGGTAAATGCCAAAAGGACAACTGGAGATGTTCAAAATGGTTGCATCTCCAGAGACACACCCCAGAGTGGTGAGGGATGGAGCAAGCAGTACTGTCTTTCATCATAAGACTTGTAAAAGCAACTTGATATTTTAAGTTACATAAAGGAGTGTGTTAGTCACTTGAGTCGTGTCTGACTTTGTGACCCCATGGACTGTAGCCCGCCAGGCTCCTCTCTCCATGGGATTTCCCAGGCAAGAGTACTGAACTGGGTTGCCATTCCCTTTTTCAAAGTAAAGGAGGCACCTCCCTAAAACTAAAAAAAAAAAATATATATATATATATATATATATATACAGTTGTTTCTCTTTCTGTCTATTCTTAGTACCCATCAGAGACGTCCACAAAATAGGCTTCTGAAACCATTATCACCAACTGAAGTTTGAAAAAGGCTTTGATTTATAAGATGAATGTTTTCATTGACAGAAAAAAAAAAGTTCTTTGAGTCTGAATGAGAGACACTGAGGGAAGTTCAGCACTGGTGTGTTTTTGTCATAAAAAAATAGTCTAGGAAGAGCGGAGGAAAAGTCAGATAAGCCTTTCTCCAGGAGGCTGGGTGAGAGTCATCTGGCGAAGAGGAAATGTCCGGGAACTGAGCTATGAGTTCTAGAACAAGTCAGTAGTAAATCTGGTGGGGGTGAGGAGACCACATATGTGGGAAGAAGAAAATCAACCCCACCCAGAGTCCATACAGGGAAATTTGTGCAAGCGGAAGCAAAGCCCACAAACTTCCCATCACCTATCCTGTGATAAAGATACATCCTGCTGCTGCTAAGCTGCTGCTGCTGCTAAGTCACTTCAGTCGTGTCCGACTCTGTGCGACCCCATAGATGGCAGCCCACCAGGCTCCCCCGTCCCTGGTATTCTCCAGGCAAGAATACTGGAGTGGGTTGCCATTTCCTTCTCCAATGCATGAAAGTGAAAAGTGAAAGTAAAGTTGCTCAGTCGTGTCCAACTCTTAGCAACCTCATGGACTGCAGCCTACCAGGCTCCTCCATGCATGGGATTTCCCAGGCAAGAGTACTGGAGTGGGGTGCCATTGCCTTCTCCCAGTTGCATTCTATCTTGTGATAAAGATGCGTCTTAACTGTTCTAGTTGCAATCTGGTGAGCGCCTTCCATCAACACCCTTGGATCGGTCAGGAGAAATGACGTGAATTACTGTCCCATTATTTTCCTGAACCTGTGAACTGCCCCATGCTGACTCTCCCAGGACATTCATTATGTCCCCTCAAAAAGACAGTGCACATTACGCTATTGCTGCCTTTGGAAAACATTTCCTAGCCTGTCACATCCTTGTATACATCTGAGAATCACACTTTATTTTTCTATCATAACAGTTGCCTCTTACTGTGCAATGGTCTGATCCTTTCTTATCCATTTCCCTTACTAGACTAAAATCCTGTGTCTCATCTCTTATATTCCCAGCCATCATACAGGTCCTGCTGCAGGAAGAACTTAACAGATACTTAATAAGTGAAATATGAAATATGCTTAGCATCTTCTGATATAAAATTTGTCCCCAAACTGGTATACTGAATGGTCTAAGATTTCGTTCCATAAAAAAATAAATCTGTTAAGAATAAAATAAGATATTACTTTAGGCTGAAAGACTATATAACAAAATAACCTCAAAAATATTGAAATTCTTTACAAATTGAATCTCTTCTATCTTAGAGATGTGTATCACAGTTATTGCTCAGAAGTCAAAAGTATTTAGGTTCTAATTTTTTTTTTGTCACATTGAGTTAATTATTTTATGACTTAAATTTCCTCTTGTAAACATGGGTGAAATAATACAAACTGCATAGAATGTTACAGTAATGAGATAACATATATTAGAAATAGTATAAAGATTAGACGCATATATGTAACAGCAAAACATATTATGTGAGATTTTGTAATAATATACAAAAGTGAGGAACTCTGATACCAACAACACAACTCTTCAATATTTAAAAAACCATCCCTAATTATAGAAATAAATGGTTAACTATATGCATATTAATCTATTTAATGAAACACATTTTATAATTCAACTCATTTTAAATATATTGCACCATTTAAGGAAGACATAATAATTTTGTTTAAATTTAATAGTGCATTACTTCCTTATAAAAGAAACTTAAAATTAACACACAAAAGCTCGGAAATAGAAATTATGGCTACTATCCCAAAGTCTGAAAAAAAAAGGAACATGCAAAGATCAAATTAGAAGAATAAAAATTTTAAAGCAACATTAAATATTCAGGTTTGCTTTCAGTATTCAAAAAATAATGTCTCTTTTAAGCTATTTTGTCCAAATGAGTTTGCATACATAAAATATTAAGTTATTTCCCAATTTGGTTCAGATGGGATTACAATTGGTATAAAATGAGAGTTAGTTATGCTAAAAAAACATATTCAGAGCCCAAAAGACTTAATCAATATTATAGAATAGCTGTATAACCATCAACATATACTAAAAGGAATTCTTTCCACAAGCTATAAACATACAACTCTGCAAAGAACTGTGCAGAGATTTTATCTTTAAAATACAGTATTGGAAGGATGTAATTGAATCCAACAGTGTTATTAAAAGACTGTATATTTTACAAAGCTTATAAACTACATACAAATTATGGACATTGACTTTGTCAAGCTTAAAATTCTTTAGCATCTCCAGTGCTTAGACATCCATCAGTAGGGTCATTCCTAGGCAAACTGTGCAACTCCTAGCAGTAGATTTTCTACTTTTCTCTTTACCTGCTTTGATGGTCTCCTGCTCTGGTTCTCAGGCCATTTGTCTCTCTTGTTCAAAACTTCTTATCCAGCTTATTACAGGATTAATGTTGTGACAGGCCCTGTGTAAGCCCTTTCCAAGTATTATCCCAAATCATCTTCACAACTAGCCTCTGAGGAAATTAAACACCATGCCACATGGAAACTGTGGCTTTAAAACTTCCCCAACATTCAGATACTTGCTAAGTGATAGAGCCCAGGCTTGAAGCCTAAATTCACACTCTTACTCACCACTTTATGATTTTCTTTTTTTTTCTTAGCTTCAGAACAAAACTTTGTTCAGAAGCTCAATATGAAAAGTAGATAAACTGGAACCAAACCCACTTGGTTGAGTGAAAGTGAGGGGTTGAAGATCCAAATGTCTTCCTTTGTTCCACACTTTCAACAGGAACTCCTAGGAGACCAGATTAAAAAACCACCACTCTTAATCTTTCCTTCATGCAAAATACACCTGATTGAGCCAGTTCCCTCCTCAGGCATCCATACAAAACTGTTTACCTCTTCAACGGGCATGTAGTAAACACCTCTTGGACTTGTGTGACACCTCCCTTTAACCTAGAGCTGTGAGACAGACATTAGACCCCTCTTTCAGGTTCCTACTGAGTCCCAAAATCTTCCCCACCACCACCATGGGAGTGCAACAAATCTGCGTGCAAGCAAAACCCAGAAGGCTCACGGAGTTAATGCACCAGGGCAAGCTTCAGGCAGAAAGGACACGGTGGGGCAGACAAAAGTGAAATAGCACATAAATCTGACCAGCTTAAAGTGGTTTTGCCTCCTCAGATAGGTTGCTAATTAATCCAGCCCTGAGTTATTTTATAGAAACAGCATTGAACAAGCATAACACAGGACCCCCTGTCTCCAGGATGATCCCAGAACCAAGAACTTTCAGTCTAGAGAGCCTAAAGAACAGAAACGTTGCCAGTGGAGTCCTTTCTGAAGCTAGAAGCCCTTCAGTAAGGAAAAGCTGACTTCCAGCAAGCAGACCAGCTTATATATAATCCAGTTCAGTTGTTCAGTCGTGCCTGACTGTGTGTGATCCCATGGACTGCAGCATGCCAGGCCTCCCTGTCCATCACCAACTCCTGGAGTTTACTCAAACTCATGTCCATTGAGTCGGTGATGCCATCCAACCATATATAATTCAAGATTAGGCTATTAGCTTCCAAGTTAGAAATTCCCCTAGTGAACCAGTGAAGTTGTTCATTCGTGTCCAACTCTTTGTGATCCCTTGGACTGTAGCTCACCAGGCTCCTCCAACCATCGAATTTTTCAGGCAAGAGTACTGGAGTGGGTTGCCATTTCCTTCTCCAGGGGATCTTCCCGACCCAGAGATCAAACCCAGGTCTGCCGCCTTGCAGGCAGACTATTCCCCTAACCCCTTAAATTTTGCCCAACCCTGAATGGGGAGACAGATTTAAGAGCCTGGCCTCCTTTTTCCTTGTCTGTCGACCTTGCAATAAAGCTCTCTCCTCAAAATCCAGTGGTATAATATTGATTTCTATGCTTGCCAGACCTTTAGCCCTCGTACAGTAACAAAATCTCCATTCTCCTGTTTCCCAGATTAGACTTCTCATAGCTCCCTGCAGACTGAAGCAGTAATCTTGGTAATACACCTTCACATTGACTTTTCTTGTTCTGTCCGCTCTCCCTACTCCCTTACTCTTAAATCCTGGTATCACCTCCCAAACTGCCTTGCCCAACTCCTTGCCTCCAGCTGTGCCCTCAGAGGACTCAGTCTGAGTCAGAATATGCTGAAGGCTATGGGGCACCCTTAGCACTATAGGACTCAGCACCAAGAGGCACTATAATAAGACTGTGAGGAAAAGAAGTAGCTACAGGGGCTGTTCTGGTACTCCTCCGTCATTCTTAACATCACCTCCCCACTTCTCATCTGCCTCACTAATGATACAGCTGCCCCCAGTGGGGAAAGTGCAGGTGGATGATAAACACAGAAATTGTAAAATAAAATTAATGTTCCCATATCATGATATCGCTCTGTTAAGACTTAAGTGTGTGCTCAGTTGCTAAGTCATGTCCAGCTCTTTGCGACCCCATGGACTGTCTCCTGCCAGGCTCCCCTGTCCAGAAGATTCCCCAGGCAAGAATACTGGAGTGGGTTGCCATTTCCTTCTCCAGTGATGACTTAAGAAATATGTGGAAATTAAACCAAGAATATTCTGTTTCTATTCTGACCATGCAGTAGATACAATGGAATTTGCAAAGCACAGCTCAGTCTAGACCGTAGAAATGTCTGAAGAAAGCAGAGAAATGTCCTGGAAACTGAGTCAGCTAACCCCTCCTCAGGACCAGATTCTTCAGGCCACTAATACTACAGGCTCTCGATTCCCTGAGCAATTTATTAGAATATTATTTGTAAATATTTAATTTCAAAATACAGAGCATATAAATCAATGAAAGAAAGTGAAAGTCACTCAGTCGTGTCCGACTCTTTGTGACCCCATGGACTATACAGTCCATGGAATTCTCCAGGCCAGAATACTGGAGTGGGTAGCCTTTTCCTTCTCCAGGGGATCTTCCCAACTCAGGGATTGAACCCAGGTCTCCCGCATTGCAGGCGGGTTCTTTACCAGCTGAGCCACAAGGGAAGCCCAAGAATACTGGAGTGGGTAGCCTATCGCTTCTCCAGGGGATCTTCCTGAGCCAGGAATCAAACCAGGGTCTCCTGCATTGCAGGCAGATTTTTTACCAGCTGAGCTATGAGGGAAGCCCATATGATCAATAGGTACTACTTATGGCAAATTCTAAATCAGCAGCAATAATAAAAGTTCTACAGAAATATTATAGGAATTTTGGTTTATTTTACACATCAAAGAAAGTAAAATCATTTAAGTTGACAAGACCAAGGAAAAGCTCCTAAAAAGAAATGTGATTTGATCTGCCTAGGACCTGAAACAAAAGCAAAGATAGGAAGGCATCCCAGTCTGGGGAAAGGAAAGGGGAGTCTAGAAAAGAATGATGTGATAAAGGCCCTGGAAGGCATATGGTGGTGCTTGGCACCAAAACACCCAAAACACTAGCATGATTGCCACAAGGACAATCTGAACTGGGATTTGTTATTGAAGCGTCCCAGGTGGTTCAGTGGTAAAGAATCCACAGGTTCAATCCTGTAGTTGGGAAGATCCCCTGGAGGAGGAAATGGCAACCCTGTCTACTATTCTTGCCTGGAAATTCCCATAGACAGAGGAGCCTGGCAGGATACAGTCCATGGAGTCTCAAAGAGTCAGAAACAGCTAAGCACGTTGAAATGAAAGCTACAAATGTAAATACAAAGGCCCTAAAGAAGCAATTCAAGATTAGAAGGTGCAAGTTTCAGAGAACTATAGGCAGATAACTATTTTAAAGAGTTTTCATATTTGCACCCATATCTAAGTAACTACTTATAGAACTGGAATTTATTTATACATACTTTTATTTGTAAAATATAGATTTCTTATTTTTAGAGGAAGCCTCAATATAAGCCTCACTATACAGTCCATGGAATTCTCCAGGCCAGAATACTGGAGTGGGTAGCCGTTCCCTTCTCCAGGGGATCTTCCCAACTCAGGGATCGAACCCAGGTCTCCCGCATTGCAGGTCGATTCTTTACCAGCTGAGCCACAAAGGAAGCCCAGCAATACTGGAGTGGGTAGCCTATTGCTTCTCTGACAGATCTTCCCAGGAATGGAACCGGAATCACCTACATTGCACGCAGATTCTTTACCAACTGAGCTCTAAGGGAGGCCCAAAATAAAATTAGAACTTTAAAATTTAAATATTTGAACTCAAACATGAAAACAAACTTTAACATTCAACATATGTAATAAAAGTAAATATTCCCAATTCATCTACACTTTGTCTTATTTTTCATGCCCATTTATATATAAAGGATCAGATTTTTTAATTATAAAATATGCACATTCTCAAGGTTGAGAGACTACAAAAATAAATAGTTCTGGGGAAAAGTATATAAATATTTTAATATCATAGATTTTGATATTTTGAGTTAATGTATATAAATAGTTCCAGATCTATTATATTCTAATTTACTTGTTTATATTAGTTTTCATTACTATTTATCTTTCTAGTTTAGTTCAATATACTTTCTTCAATATTTCACTAATGATTTTTTTTACCTGTTTAAAAAATGAAAATTATTTGAAATATTTAGCTGAGTTTAAAAAATTATTTACTGAACAATTTATTTACAGGGCAGCAATGGAGAAACAGACATAGAGAGTATTTATGGACATGGGGAGAGGGGAGGAGAAAGTGAGATGTATGGAGAGAGTAACATGGAAACCTACATTACCATATGTAAAATAGATACCCAAATGGAAAATTTGCTTCGTGGCTCAGGAAACTCAAACGGACTCTGCATCAACCTAGAGGGCTGAGATGGGGAGGGAGAGGGGAGGGAGGTTCAAAAGTGAAAGGATATATGTATACCTATGGCTGATTCATGTTGGGGTTTGACAGAAAACAACAAAATTCTGTAAAGCAATCATCCTTCAATAAAAAAATAAAAATAAGTGAAATTAAAAAAATGTTTCAAACAAAATATCTGACATTATAAACAAAGCTGTTTTAAAGAATTCTTTTAGAAAAACATTTTTGCTTTGATTTATAAATGGAGAAATAACAAATCTTTTTAGCCAAATTAGATGACTTTAAATGTGGCTTATTTGTATCTACTCTAATTTGTGTAAGAAATATGAATATCAATAAATCTCCCTTTCCTTCTTTACTCAGAAATAGTGGCAGGAGAATCATTTTCACTTTTTGACAGGCTTCATTTGAAATCTTGTCTCATGATAACTGCTAAAAATATCATTTGTCTCAAGAAGAAAGAAGGCAGAGATGTCATTGAAGTGACAAGCTGGCCATGCAGATAATATCTATGTTCTGTACAACTACTTCGGGGACATTAGAGTCAAGAAACCTGTGTTGGAAGAAAAAAAAAAAAGGAAGAATTCTGTGTTCACCTGCATCTCCAGAAGCTTACTTTTTGACATTGCTCATAGAGTAACCTAAGTCAGGATGACTAATGTGCTAAGCAAATAATAAGTCTCCAAATAATAATTTAAATGAGTACAAATAAAGTGTTATGTCAAAAATGTTTAATAATGATAAATAACCACAAATGAGAAAGAATATTTTCTAAGCTCCACAAAGGTTATGTTTATTTCATTGAGCAACATAGATCTAATGTTTTAGTCGCTAACTCATGTCGGACTCTGCGACCCCATGGACTGTAGCCTGCCAGGCTTCTCTGTCCACGGGATTTTCCGGGCAAGAATACTGGAGTGTGTTGCTATTTCCTCCTCTAAATATAGGTCTAGACCTAAACATAAAATAGATGCTTCACAAATATTTGTTGAATTATTTAATCAACATTTTTAATGTTGGTGTACAGAGGATCTGCTATATATCTCTTTGATAAAAAAATTTCTATAATTAAATCTATAAGTGTTTCCTTGATAATTTTAAAATCAGAATAAGAGGATTCACTGCTTGATGAGCCACGAAGCTGTGATGGACAGCTTCATCCTTGATGGAGAGGTGGGATTGCAAGAAGATTAGAATGCTCTGGTGGTTGTAAGGATTCTCCCCTCTGGGGGCAGAGATAAACAGAAAGTTTGGGCTATCCTTTTCTAGGTTCTCAGCAAATCTCCCTATCTGTTAGTATCGTTTTCCTTTGACTGCAGACGAGTACAGCTGACTGAGGTTTCTGTTTTCTTAAGTTGCACTCACACTTATTCATTACTTCTTGATTCTGAACCCCAGTAATACCAAGTCTCTCAGCAACATATTCAGAAACCCTCTCTTGAATGGCATCTTCAACTGGCTAATCTCATCAATGCATCCACTCCTAAAAATTTTGCACTTCAAGTTCAGTCACTGCTACGTCTGATGCTCTGTTAAGGCAACGGTTTTGAAAAGGCAATAGCAAGCAAGTGAGGTGAGATATAGTATTAACTTCTGGTTACATCACATTAAAATAAACCTCAGGGTTCATTTTAATATAATATTCACTTTTCTATATTTTATTATATTAAGATATGAATCATATAGTCATCATGAGAGGTCTTGGAATTTTGAAAATGTTAAGAATTTTGACATGAATACATAAAGGTATATGTTTAGTACATTCTGTATATGAAAGTATATCTAAATGGGAATATATTTTTCCATTTGCTATTTATTCCATCTCTTTTCTATTTCTTTCTCCTCTCTTTACCTTTTTTGGGGGATTGGTGGGGGTGATATTCACTCACCAGTAGATCCAGACAATAGACAAAAAAGAAAAAGAAAAGGATTGATCGAACCATAATTCATTGAGTTTCAATAGCTTATTCCCAGGTTATACATTAGCCTTATTATCATGTTCATTTTTTGAACGTTTTTCTTGCTTAACTTAAAGGAAGAAATTAACTTAAAACAAAAAGTAAATTTCCTTCTATCTAATAACTTTCTCTACAGTATAGCAATTGTTCTATTTTCCACAATCTTGTATAACTTTTTGAAATATCTGAAAAGTAATTTCTAGATCTCAAAATGACTGAAACTGCAAGCTTAATTTCTACTTTAGCATATGATGCATTAGTGCCATATTTGCATAACCTGTTAATTTTCTATTCTATTAACTACATATCATATGAGAATTCCCAGTGACTTTAAATGGCTAACTGCAGTCAGGCAAAATGTTGCAGTGAATAAATGAAGTATATACACAAATCTGTAGCAAGAACAGAGGGAAAATAACTTTAAACCAGAAAAAGAATAGCAGCAGGTACAGATACTTCCCTCCAAAGGGAAGAATCTCAAGATTACTCTGCTTTTCTCTGCTTTGGAATAGCACCACCTCCAGTAAGCTTCACCACCATTAGCTGCAAAATGTCCCCAAGCCTGCTAACCATGGATGGCTGCTATTTTGTATATTACAACTTTACCGAAGTGTGGAGGTTTGCTAATCCATACTATTATTTCTAACAGCAGTTAAGCTACAGGGTCACCAACATGAGCCATGTACTGGTCATGGAGGAAAGTATTTGTTTTCCAGGTTGTTTTTGCCCTGAGAATTGATCAGATCACCCCCAAAGGCTATATAGAAAAACAATAATTTATGTGCAACTTACTAGTACAGCTCTTTCTCAACTTATGATGGTATTACACATCTCAATAAACCCCACTGATTTGAAAATACATTTAACACACCTAACTGATCAAACAGTGTAAGTGAGCCTAGCCTACCTTAAACGCACTCAGGATACTTAGTCTACAGTTGGGTGAAATCATGGAACACACAGCCTGTTT
The DNA here is from genome assembly GCF_014754425.2 of Oryx dammah. Taxonomy (NCBI): domain Eukaryota; kingdom Metazoa; phylum Chordata; class Mammalia; order Artiodactyla; family Bovidae; genus Oryx; species Oryx dammah. Next base: position 12,133,534 of record NW_024070189.1, read on the forward strand.
TATAATAAAGTGTTAAAGGTCTCAAGTAGATTGTAGACTATCGTACTGAAAGTGAAAACCAGAATAGTTGCATCGGGACGGAACTGCAGTCACTGGTCGTTTACCCTTGTGATTGCATGGTTGCGCCTGCAGCCTCAGGAGAGAGGTGCACACCACGTATCACAGCCCAGAAAACCTCAAAGTTCAAAGTACACTTGCTACTGAATGGGCATTGCTTTCACACTACCATAAAGTTGAACACTTGTAATTTGACCCTTCTTAAGCCAGGGACCACCTCTACACATCAGTACCTATATCTCACCCATGTTTGAAAAATAAAATCCTTGACACTCTCACACTCTCTAGCTTTTTGGTTCAGTTATTTACAGAAAATTTCCTTCAAATGATACTTCTCTCACTGCCTCCTCCCTCCTGTCTCCACTGCTCTCTCCATTCTCCTCCACTCCACTCCACGGAGGGATGCCTCATGGGTCACCGCACCTTTACCCTTGCTGAACTCTGTAAACAATTGTCCATTCTCATTTTACTTGGTCTCTCAGCCACACTTGCTGCCTGTATTTTCCACATTTATCCTCATTAAGGGTGAGCAAGATCATCCAGAGACGTGCAGTTTTGGAAAATACCAAAACTCCTGAGATTTATTTTTACTTTAAAAGTGAGAAACAAACTTCACTTCATATTAAATAAATCATGAGGCATGTGGTCTCTCAGTTGCCCAAAGACATATGATCACAGTCACAGAGTGCATCCAAAATATCTGAAGGGAAGATGAGGGCTCTACAACTCAGAAGGACTGTAGTGAATCTCATTTACAGGTTAGCTAAATGCATTGCAGCTTATCTATGTGTGATTAGTGGATTACTGTGAACCCAGGTCTCCCATATTGCAGGCAGATGCTTTACTCTCTGAGCCACCAGGGAAGCCAATATATTATCTACCTTAAATCAAATAACTCATTTAGGGGAGCAAATGGTTTTAAAATTGGTTCCTACAATACCAATTATTGACCATGCCAAAGCCTTTGACTGTGTGGATCACAATAAACTATGGAAAATTCTGAAAGAGACGGGAATACCAGACCACCTGACCTGCCTCTTAAGAAATCTGTATGCAGGTCAGGAAGCAATAGTTAGAACTAGACATGGAACAACAGACTGGTTCCAAATAGGAAAAGGAATACGTCAAGGCTGTATATTGTCACCCAGCTTATTTAACTTATATGCAAAGTACAGAATGAGAAACACTGGGCTGGATGAAGCACAAGCTAGAATCAAGATTGCTGGGAGAAATATCAATAACCTCAGATAGGCAGATAACACCACCCTTATGACAGAAAGTGAAAACTAACTAAAGAGCCTCTTGATGAAAGTGAAAGAGGAGAGTGAAAAAGCTGGCTTAAAGCTCAACATTCAGAAAACAAAGATCATGGCACCCAATCTCATCCCTTCATGGCAAATAGATGGGGAAACAGTGGCAGACTTTACTTTTTTGGGCTCCAAAATCACTGCATATGGTGATTGCAGCCATGAAACTAAAAGACACTCTGCTTGGAAGAAAAGCTATGACCAATCTAAACAGCATATTAAAAAGCAGAGAGTTCCCTTGCCAACAAAGGTCTGTCTCGTCAAAGCTATGGTTTTTCCAGTAGTCTTGTATAAATGTAAGAGTTGGACTATGAAGAAGGCTGAGCACTGAAGTATTGATGCTTTTGAGCTGTGGTGTTGGAGAAGAATCTTGAAAGTCCCTTGGACTACAAGGAGATCCAACCAGTCCATCCTAAAGGAGATCAGACCTGGGTGTTCATTGGAAGGACTGATGTTGAAGCTGAAACTCCAATACTTTGGCCACCTGATGCAAAGAGCTGACTCATTTGAAAAGACCCCAATGCTGGGAAAGATTGAAGGTGGGAGGAGAAGGGGATGACAGAGGATCAGATGGTTGGATGGCATCACCGACTCAATGGATGGGTTTGGATAGACTCCAGGAGTTGGTGACAGACAGAGAGGCCTGGCGTGCTGTGTTTCATGGGGTCACAAAGGGTCGGACACTACTGAGTGACTGAACCGACTGACTGACAATACCGATGTACTGAAGTCTCAAGTAAAATTTTTCTTCTGTTCAAGAATAAATGACATGGTCCCAGACTTGAAGACAAATTGTTTTGAGGTAACTCACATTCTAAAGAAATATGGTAATTAGGACTAGGTTCCAGCTCCACAGATTACTAAGAAGAAACAAAACCAGACCTATTTCCTTGAGAGGCTCTTGCCTATAAATATTTTAATATATTTTATTTTTCAGAGTGGTGTAAGGTTCACAGAAAAATTGAGCAGAAGGAAGAGATTTCCTATTCATATCATTCCCACATATGTATACCCCTTCCTCATTATCAACATTATCCCCCTTCCCACAGAGCTGTACCTTTGTAACAACTGATGAATCTTCATGGACATGTCATTATTTCTTGTGAAGTATAAAAGGGCTGGGTCTAGATTCCACTTTTGCATGTGGATGTCCAATTGTTCCAGCATCATTTGTTGAAAAGACTACCTTTTCTTCATCTAATTGCCTTTGCTCCTTTATCAAAGGTCAGTTGATTATATAGGAGAAGGCAATGGCAACCCACTCCAGTACTCTTGCCTGGAAAATCCCATGGATGGAGGAGCCTGGTGGGCTGCAGTCCATGGGGTCACGAAGAGTCAGACACGACTGAGCGACTTCACTTTCACTTTTCACTTTCATCCATTGGAGAAGGAAATGGCAACCCACTCCAGTGTTCTTGCCTGGAGAATCCCAAGGACGGGGGAGCCTAGTGGACTGCCATCTCTGGGGTTGCACAGAGTCGGACATGACTGAAGTGACTTAGCAGCAGCAGCAGCAGCAGTTGATTATATTTATGTAAGTCGATTTCTGGACCCTTTGTTCCTTTGACCTATTTCCCTCTTCTTTCACCAATACCACACTGCCTTGATTACTGTAGCTTCATAGTTAAGTCTTAAAGTTGAATAATATCAACTCCAACTTTGTTCTTCTCATTCAATATTACAAATATTCTGGATCTATACATATTTTTTAAGCTTGGTCTATATTTCTGTGATCCTCTAATCTTTATCTCCAGGCTTAACTTCTTGCTTATTCTGAAAATTTATCTATTCAACTTCTACTTGACATCTTAATTTGGATGTGCCTAGTTGCTCAGGCATATCCAATTCTTTGCAACCCTATGGACTGTAGCCTGCCAGGCTCCTTCATCCATAGGATTCTCTAGGCAAGAATACTGGAGTGGGTAGCCATGCCCTCCTCCAGGGGATCTTCCTAACCCAGGGATCAAACCCAGGTCCCCCCTCCCCCATTACAGGCAGATCCTTTACTATCTGAGCAACCAGGGAAGCCCTCTTAATTTGGATAGACATCTAAAATTTAATAGGACCAAAATATAACTCTTAATAGCTGTCCCTTTACCCAGACTGGCTTCTCTACACATCTTTCTCATCTCAGTACATGGCACCACTATTCACCAAGCTGCTCAAGCCAAAAACCTAGGCATCATCCTTGATTTTTCCCTTTCAACTCTTTTTTCAGTCCTACCCAGCATATGGCTAGACAACAAGTCCTATCAACTCTACCCCAAATCCAAACATTTCTCACTGTACTCAATGGAAAAACTCTGTCAATCCAATCATTCTGCTGTCCAAGTTATGATTCCATCGAAGTCCTAGAGTGCGGTTCCAAAGTTATTGGCAAATGCAGTTCCTTGTCATTACAGGATGAAAGCCCCTATTTTGTTGCAACTGTTGACTAAGAACCATTCTCAGCTTCTAAATGCTGTCCCTTGTTCCATGTGGTCCTTTAACACATGGTGAAATTGAAAGTGAAGTTGCTCAGTCGTGTCCGACTCTTTGCGACCCCATGGACGGTAGCCTACCAGGCTCCTCCCTCCATGGGATTCTCCAGGCAAGAGTACTGGAGTGGGTTGCCATTTCCTTCTCCAGGAGATCTTCCCGACCCAGGGATCGAACCCAGGTCTCCTGCATTGTGGGCGGACGCTTTACCCTCTGAGCCACCAGGGAAGCCTAACACGTGGTAGTTGCTCCATTTAGGCCCATGGAGAATGTCTCTGTCTTTGCAAATTTCTGAGCTCCTCTGTCTATGACATCTAAGTCCAGCTTTGAAGGGCTCATGCACTTAGGTCAGATTCACCTTATTAATTGCTGAATATTAAAATCAACTGATTTGAGATCTTAACTACATCTACAAAATCACTTTGTAGTATCTAGACTCATACTTGCTTAAACAACTGGAAGAAATTATACGTAGAGTAGGCGCCAGAAACCTTGCTGACCACTGTAGAATCCTGACTACCACACACATCTTTCTCATCCAAATGTCACCTCCTTCTCAACTCCTAAGTACCCTGACTAAATATGTTCTCCCTCTCCCCCATTATTCTTTAGACCATATCCTGTTTTATATTTTCTAATATAAAATAGACTCTAACATACATTAGCTCATGGTAGGCACTGAAGAAATATTTGATGTATTAATTAATAGATTAAAGTAAAATAGTTTAAGTCTGTATTAAATGGAGTTCTGAGTAAGGAGCAGCAGAATACTTACTAGGCCAACAAATACATAAGTGTATTAAAGGATAGTACACAGGCCACTGAACCTCTAAGTAATCTGGAGAATCCAGCTTCAGTTTAGTTCAGTTCAGTCGCTCACTCCTGTCCGACTCTTTGCGACCCCATGAATCGCAGCATGCCAGGCCTCCCTGTCCATCACCAACTCCTGGAGTTCACTCACTCAAACTCATGTCCATTAATTCCGTGATGCCATCCAGCTATCTCAGCCTCTGTCATCCCCTTTTCCTCCTGCCCCCAATCCCTCCCAGCATCAGAGTCTTTTCCAATGAGTCAGCTCTTCGCATGAGGTGGCCAAAGTACTGGAGTTTCAGCTTTAGCATCATTCCTTCCAAAGAACACCCAAGACTGATCTCCTTTAGAATGGACTGGTTGGATCTCTTGCAGTCCAAGGGACTCTCAAGAGTCTTCTCCAGCTTGGAGCCTACATTAAAAAAAAAAAGAAACAGCACCTGCATCTCCCTGCTCAGCAGACTGCATCACTGCTGTCCCCAGACACAGACAATGAAGCTTACAACTGATGCTCATAAAGGAATCTTCCCTAGACTCATTTCTGTCTCTACTACCTCTGAAACATGGCAGTTTCTTTGCCATGCTTCCACCATCATCAGAATGAAATCTTCACCATGCCTCCATCACAGCCCTCACAACAGTAATCTCAACAAGATACATTCAGTAAACAAAGGTGAGTCTAAACAACTGTACCCAAACCATAAAAGAATTTGTCATATAACTTCTAACTTATTATTTTAGTGTGTTTTCTATCTTTTCCACAAATAAACTGTATAGTTGAAAGTATATATACAATTTCATACTTTACTGTTCACTTAGCAATTTATCACAAGCATTGTAAAAAATCACAACATACCATAACCTTCCACTACAAGCTGGACATTGGAATCTTATACAATTTTGCTTTAATACATAGGGCTATAATAAAAACTGTTTTTCATGCTTTTACCTTACTTTTCTTAGCAAAGATCCCTAGAAATTACAATTAGAGATTGGAGTTAGTTGCTCAGTCAGGTCTGACTCTTTGTGACCACATGGACTGTAGCCCACCAGGCTCCTCAGTCCATGGGATTTCCCCGGCAAGAATACTGGAGGAGGTTGCCATTTCCTTCTCCAGGGGATCTTCCTGACCCAGGGATCAAATCTGAGTCTTTTGCATTGGCAGGTGCATTCTATACTGATTGAACTACCAAATTACAATAAATGAGTTACAAAGTATGAACATTTGCATGCTCAGTCACGAAGTCATGTCCAGCTCTTTGTGAGCCTAGGGACTGTAGCCCCCCAGACTCCTCTGTCCATGGGATTTTCCAGGCAAGCATACTGGAGTGGGTTGCCATTTCCTCCTCCAGGGAACTGAACCCACGCCTCCTGTATCTCCTGCTCTGGCAGGCAGATTCTTTACCATTAGGGCCACCTGAACATTTTATGTCTTTTTTCATAAGTTGACTAACTACTAAAAAGTGTGATTGCCAGTGTGTAAGAACACCTTGTCCAATACATCTTTATCAACTTTATGCATCATAATTTTTAATACTTGCTAATTTGACAAGCAAAATAAAAATATGTCAAAATATTACCCATTGTTATTGTCCACCTGCACAATGAGAACAAGAACAGTATCTTGTTCAATAAATATCTATTAATGGATATTTTTGAAGGAACATCTTAATTTGCTGTTTTGGTTGTTATTCAGGTTCAACACTGTTTGCATGTGTACTTTCTTACTTTTCCTCTTATAAATGAACTTTTCATATTCTTTATCAATTACCTGCTGGGATCTTAGTGGTAAAGCATCCACCTGCCATTGCAGGAGATTCAGGAGGCGTGGGTTCGATTCCCTGGAGGAGGAAACGGCAACCCACTCCAGTATTCCAGTATTCTTGCCTGGAAAATTCCATGCACTGAGGAGCATGGTGGGCTATAGTCTATGAGGTCACAAAGAGTTGGACAAAACTGAGCGACTGAGCATGCAGGATCTTAGATTTTATAATTAAGATATGGCAGCTAGGAATATTCATGCACCTAGTCATGTAAAATCAAGTTAGAAAACAAAAGATCATCAGATGCAAAGATAGCTTTGAAGAAAAACAGTTTGAATGGCAGTCTTCCACATTCAACTGCTTATGTCAATCCAAGTAAATAAAAATAAGTGACATGAAGGAAATCAATAATAATTAGTAAAGATAAAATGCTATTTGTAACTGTAATTTACAGAGAATATTTTATGCATATTCGTTTGTTTGTTCAGTCACTAAGTCATGTTTAACTCTTTGCAACCCAATGGACAGCAGCATGCCAGTCTCCTCTATCCTTCACTGTCTCCTGGAGTTTGCTCAAATTCATGTCCACTTAGTTAGTGATGTTATCTAACCATCTCACTCTCTGCTGCCTTCTTCTCCTTTTGCCTTCAATCTTTCCCAGCATCACAGTCCTTTCCAATGATTCAGCTCTCCACATCAAATGGCCAAAGTGCTGGAGTTCAACTTCAACATCATTCCTTTCAGTGGATATTCAGGGTTGATTTCCTTTCGGATTGACTGGTTTGATCTTGCAATCCAAGGGACTCTCATGAGTCTTGTCCAGCACCACAGTTCGAAGGTATTAGTTCTTCAGTGCTTAGCCTTCTTTATGGTCCAAATCTCACATCCATACATGACTACTAGAAAAACCATAGCCCTGACTATGTGCATATAGAATACTTTAAAATGCATTGCATTCTAGGTTACAACATTCACGGCGAATGTTTCAGGCTGATTCCTTCAGCTGCAGATGCTTTCTTGAGCCTATGCAAGGCGCCTCTCCTGGGCCCTTCTGACCTCAAACCTGTGACATGGATCATATATTCTGTTCCTTTGCTTGTTTGCATCTGTTTGTCTTGCTGTCACTCTACATAGACTTTCACCATCTGAATCCCTTCACTCTTTTCGGCAAGACCAAAACCAGATCTATTCTTGCATGCTCTCTCTTGTGAGATCTACCTAGTCCACAGGAAACACTCCCAATTCCTTTATTCTATTAAATTTGGGGGTAGAAGCTGACTTCCATCCTGCAATCATAGATGATATTAGTTTATCAGGTAAGAGCTAAGCAGTCCCCTCAACTCTTGTTTCTCCCTTATTGTCTGAGATGTAGGTAGGGATTTTTTTCTCACAAAGAAATGTTTTCACAAAGCCTTTCTCACTCTTCTCTGACATCTCTCTACAATCTTGAACTGGCCAAGAAATCGAAGAGTCATGAGTATGCTTCTAGATACTTTTCTTTGTAACATCAGAATATGAGGATTTAGCTCACACTCACCCTGGCATTGAAAATCAATTATACTGATGTAAGTATATGGAAAACTTGAGGCTGGAAAGACCATCTTCACACATTCAACCAAAACAGTATATAATCAATGAATTAAAAACCAGGCAAGCCCAAGCACAGAATACGATAGATAATTCTATGTACACTGTATAGCACAGCTTCAAAAATTAAAAGGAGAAAGGCTAGGAGAAAAAGAAAGAGAAAGAGAAAGATAAGAAGCAATAGCAAAATAAACGTAGTCTGCCAGGAAATGCCAAAAGCATTCCTAAAGACATTTCTTTACAAGAAACAGCTTTGGACCAATCATTGGGCAGATTGTATGCAGTAGCAATTTCACAAGAAAAGAACAGTTGCCTCAAATCAGGCTTTTTTCTCTATGTGGTGAAAAAAAGCAGAAACCCATCTTTCATCATAATTTCTAATTAAGCAAACCAAATTTAAATTCAGAGAGCCAAGGAACTGTTCATAGAGTCCAATAACTCAGCTTCCTGGGGCACAAAGAAGAGTGGGGGAAAGTGGGAAATAGATCTAGAAGGATAAGTAGAAGGTGACCAGCCCATTGATGAAGTTTGTGGAAAGGTTCTAATACAGCCAAGACCCTAGAACTGGACATCAGAATTTAGCATTTGCAACAGAAATATGTCATCTACTATTCCCCAGCTAGTATTACAGTCAACATATAATATGTTATAATGACAAGGGTAATCCAGACTTGAGTTCTTGAATGGAAGTTAAAATGTTCAATCTGGAAAATAAAATATAGGCTCATTCATTGTGAAATATTCATGTTAATTCTATTTAATGATAGTGTACCAATTAAAGGATGGCACTTTTTAATAACCTAAGCAAGTTTAAGATTTACAATCTTAAAACTGTCCAACACCTGGACCATTTCATCTCATAGTAATAGGGCTAATCTAGCCCATGTAAAACCATGGAAACACACTAAGAGAGGAATCCTTTTAACTAAGGTTTCACATCTGTGGAAATCAAGACTATATACAAAGTGAAGGCACACAAGAAAATGGACATCAGACCAATAATCTGAAAGCCAAGAAGGTGACAAAAGTCACAGATAAGGAGAAAAGTAATCCATCGGAAATGCCTCTAACAGACCTGGCTTTCTAGGATTTTGAAGGAAAGGAAACTTTTGGCCAAAGTACAAATCTTTTAGAATTGAATTTATCTGCACAATTAAGAAAAAGAGTGCAAAAGAGAAGATGACTGATGCCTGATGACTTTCCATTTCTCATGAAATGACTATACTTTGTAAAATTAGCTTCTGTTAGATTTACCAGTATTCATTCAATAAATTTACCTTTACTTGAGACAAAGTGAGTATATACTTTTTCTTACAACCAAACAACCAATGTATCTACAATATTGAATGACTGCTATTATAATTTCTATCCTATCAAAATTTATAGGAAACATAAGTGAAAATAAATCATTGATATAAACATAAGATAAAATCCTAAAACTTTTGGAAGAAAACATGTGAGAAAATCTTTGTGATCTTGAGTGAGACAAAGATCTTTTAAATACAACAAAAATATAGTCCATTAAAAAAAAATAAATCAGACTTCTAAATTAAAATATATCTATACCTATGACTGAGTCATGTTGCATTTGACCAAAATTCTGTAAAGCAATTATCCTTCAATTAAAAACTAAATAATTAAAAAAAAACTTTTCCCCGTCAAAATACATCATTAAGAAAATGAAAAGATAAGTCTCAAATTGGGGGAAATTTTTCAAATTATATATCTGATACAGCACTTGTATCCAAAATACATAAAGGATTTTTAAAATTCAATAACAAGAATGAAAACAACCCAATTAAAAATATTTGAATAGACACACCAAAGGAAATATAAGAATGGTTCATAGGCGCATGAAAATATGTTAAACATAATTAGTCTTTCAGTTCAGTTGCTCAGTCGTGTCCGACTCTTTGCAACCCCATGAATCGCAGCACACCAGGCCTCCCTGTCCATCACCAACTCTTGGAGTTCGCTCAAACTCATGTCCATCGAGTCGGTGATGCCATCCAACCATCTCATCCTCTGTCGACCTCTTCTCCTCCTGCTCCCAATCCCTCCCAGGATCTTTTCCAATGAGTCAACTCTTCACATGAGGTGGCCAAAGCACTGGAGTTTCAGCTTTAGCATCATTCCTTCCAAAGAACACCCAGGGCTGATCTCCTTCAGAATGGACTGGTTGGATCTCCTTGTGGTCCCAGGGACTCTCAAGAGTCTTCTCCTACACCACAGTTCAAAAGCATAGTCTTTACAAAAATGCAAATAAAAATTACAGTAAGATACCATATCACATCCACTAGAACATTATATCAGAAAGACAGATAATAATGAACATCATGAGCATGTAGAGAAACTGGAACTGTCCTCATACACAGAAAACCAAATATATTAAACCAAAATATTAAACATAAATTGGCATATACAACTATACTCCTAGGAACCTACCCAAGAGAAATTAAAATATATATCAACACAAAGGCTTATAATAAAATGTTCATATCAGCATTATTCATAATAGTCAAAAAGTGGTAACCTTCCAAATATTCATCAGTGGAAAAACAAAATGTAACATATTCATACAATGTATTATCATTCAACAATAAAAAGAGACAAAAGTACTGACAAATGCCAAAACTGAGATGAATCTCAAAACCATTAAGCTCAGTATAAAAAACTAGATGCAAAATACTTTTATCTTCTGTAATCATATTTATATGCCATTTCTATTAAAGGAAACCTGTACAGACAGATTTCAGTGTATCAGTGACAGCCTAGAACTGATGACAAAAGTGGAGATTCATTGCAAACAGGCCTGAGGGATCAGCTGCACATATGGAAACTACACATCAATCAAGCAGTTTTTTTTAATTGACCACTTGTACTCAACACAGGGCTTCCCATGTTGCACTGTTGGTAAAGAACCTGCCTGCCAGTGCAGGAGACATAAGAGATGTGGGTTTGATCCTGGACTGGGAAGATCCCCCTGGAGGAGGGCATGGCAACCCATGTCAGTATTCTTGCCTGGAGAATCCCATGGAGAGAGGAGCCTGGTGGGTTATAGTTCATGGGGCCACAAAGAGTCAGACATGACTGAGCAATTAAGCTTGCACGGTGAACACTCCACATAGTACTGAAAATCCTAGCCAGAGCCCTTAGGTGAGAAATCAAGAAAAAAATCCAAATCAAAGAGGGAAAGTTAAACTGACCATGTTTGTAGATGACATGATCTAACACATAGAAAACCAGAAAGATTCAGCCAAGAAACTGTTAGAAGCAATAAACCAATTCAGTAAAACTGCAGAATACAAAATAAACACACCCCCAAAAATAGTTATGCTTCTATACACTAACAACAAATTGCCTGAAAAGGAAATTTAAAAAGCAATTACATTTACAATAGCATCATAAAGAATAAAATACTTAGGAATAAATTTAACCAAGGAAAAGAATGACCTCTACATTGAAACCTACAAGACACTAAAGGAGGAAAAAAAAAATTAGGTGCTATTAATAAATTAAAATAATAAATAAGAAAGATAGCTTATGTTTTTTACTTGGAAAAACTAATACTGTGAAAATGTTCATATAACCCAAGTGATGTCGCTCAGTCGTCTCCGACTCTTTGTGACCCCATGGACTATAGCCTACCAGGCTTCTCCATCTATGGGATTTTCCAGGCAAGAGTACTGGAGTGGGTTGCCATTTCCTTCTCCAGGGGATCTTCCTGAGCCAGGGATTGAACCTGGGTTTCCCGCATTGTAGGCAGAGGCTTAGTGACCCACAATTAAACACACACTCTATCAACTTTTCAATGGCATTTTCACAGAAATGCCATTTGGTATTTCCGTGGAGTGCTCATTATGCATGCTCAATTGCTCAGTCAAGTCTGACTCTTTGTGACCCCATGAACTGAACTCACTGGGCTCCTCTGTCCATGGCATTCCCCAGGCAAGAATACTGGAATGGGTTGCCATGCCCTCCTCCAGGGGAATCTTTCCAGCCTAGGATCAAACCCACATCTCTTATGTCTCCTGAATTGGCAGGCAGGTTCTTTACCACCAGTGCCATATAGTGATATGCCATTTCACAAAAATGCCATCAAACTACCACACAATGGCACTCATCTCACACGCTAGCAAAGTAATGCTCAAAATTCTCCAAGCCAGGCTTCAACAGTACATGAACCATGAATTTCCAGGTGTTCAAGCTGGATTTAGAAAAGGCAGAGGAACTAGAGATCAAACTGCCAACATCTGTTGGATCATAGAGAAAGCAAAAGAGTTCCAGAAAAACATCTACTTCTGCTTTATTGATTACACCAAAGCCTTTGACTGTGTGGATCACAACAAATTGTGGAAAATTCTTAAAGAGATGGGAATTTAAGATGGGAATTCTTAAAGAGCAGGTCAGACCACCTAACCTCCCTCCTGAGAAATCCGTATGCATGTGAAGAAGCAATAGTTAGAATTGGACATGGAACAATGGACTGGTTCCAAACTGGGAAAAGAGTACATCAAGGCTGTATATTGTCACCCTGCTTATTTAACTTATGTGCAGAGTACATCATGCAAAATGCCAGACTGGATGAAACACAAGCTGGAATCAAGATTGCTGGGAGAAATATCAATAACCTCAGATATGCAGATGACACCACCATCATGGCAGAAAGTGAAGAGGAAATGAAGAGCCTCTTGATGAACGTGAAAGAGGAGAGTGAAAACCTGGCATAAAACAACATTCAAAACACAAAGATCATGGCATCTGGTCCCATTACTTCATGGCAAATAGATGGAGAAACAATGGGAACAATGACAGACTTTACCTTCTTGGGCTCCAAAATCACTGCAGATGGTGAAAGTAGCCATGAAATTATGACGCTGGCACCTTGGAAGAAAAGCTATGACCAACCTAAACAGCACGTCCAAAAGCAGAGACATTACTTTGCTGACAAAGATCCATATAGTCAAAGATATAGTTTTTCCAATAGTCATGTATGGATGTGAGAGTTGGACCATAAAGAAAGCTAGGCACAAAGAATTGATGTCTTTGAACTGTGGTGTTGGAGAAGACTCTTGAGAGTCCCTTGGACTGCAAGGAGATCCAACCAGTCCATCCTAAGGGAGATCAGTCCTGAGTATTCATTGGAAGGACTGATGCTGAAACTGAAACTCCAATACTTTGGCCACCTGATGTGAAGAACTGACTCATTGGAAAAGTCCCTGATGCTGGGAAAGATTGAAGGCAGGAGGAGAAGGGGACGACAGAGGATGAGATGGTTGGGTAGCATCACCGACTCAATGGACAAGAGTTTGAGTAAACACTGGGAGTTGGTGATGGACAGGGAGTCTGAGCATGCTGCAGTCCATGGGGTAACAGAGTAGGATATAACTGAGCGACTGAACTAACTCAATGTGACTGAACTGGTCTGAACAATTTTGGTGCAGACATGGAGAAAAGCAAATCCTGTACACTGTTGGTGAGAATATAAATTGATACAGCCATATGAAAAAAAGTATGGAGATTCTGCAAAAAGGTAAAAATAAAATTATCCTATGATCCAGCAATCCTGCTTGTGGGTATATGTTCAAAGGAAATGAAATCACTATCTCAAAAGAGATATTTATACTCCTCTGTCCACTGAAGTATTATTTACCATAACCAACACACGGAAACAGCCCAGGTGTTTATTAACAGATGAATGGGTAAGAATATATGGTAAATGTACATCATATAATATTAATATTCAGCCACAAGAAAAAAGGAAATTCTGCTATTTGCAACAACATGGATTGGGCCTTACACTAAGTAAAATAAGCAAGAGAAAAAAGACAAATCTCTAGGATCTCAACTGTATGTAAAATCTGAAAAGCTGAACCCAAAACAAAAGGATAGAGTAGTGGTTACAAGGATATGTTGGTCAAAGGCTATAAACTTTTTATTATAAGGTGAATAAATTCTGGGAACCTAATATACAGTGTGTTACCTATATTTAATAATATTTCATGTATACATGAAATTTGCTAAGAGAGTAGACAAGTGTTTTCACCACAACAACAACCAAAACAAGGTAACTGTGAAATGGTGGATACATGAGTTAATTTATTTGTGGTAATAATTATTTCACATTGTAAATGCATGTCATATCAGCATGTGCATACATACAATTTTATGTCAGTTATACATGAGAAAGCTGGCAAAAACTGACAATCAATAAAAGGAATCTACTTAAAATTCTTAATATTCAATATAAGCAATATTCTCCCTTTAACAATGTTTATTTGCTTAAATTTTGACTCTCTCAAATAAATCAACCATTAAAACCTGTCAAATGTACAATAAACATAGTCTTTTTCCCAAACAATAAAAAGTAACACAGAGTTAATTTTAAATCTCTTCAGATAATTTTACTGACTACCTGCCTTAAGTGTTTAAGCAGCCACATTGATTATACCATTACTGCAAGATTTAGAAGGAATTGACTGGCTAGAAAAAAAAAAAAATACACACATATTTGTAGACAAACAGTTAACTCTTGATTCAAAAGTTGTAACTGAGTGTTAACAATGCTTTCTCCTTTCCATGGTTCTTTACTTTTTATCTTGTATGTATCCAATGGAGGACAGAAGCTTCCTATCACTAAAATTCACATAGTTTAAATAACTTTTTTTATCAATATGACTGATCGCTAATGAAAGTGAAGACAGTGACCTTTTGATTCTGATTCATGGGATAAGAAGACAGTACTTAGCCTCTAGATGACGAATACAATTAACATGAAAAAGATAAGGCAAACCACAAAAAAAGATGGGACATATACATAAAAGAATTTAGAAACGAGGCAGACATGTCTGTCTTAACTCATGCCCACTGAATCTCAGGAACTGGGCCTTAATGCCCTCTTTCTTCAACTTTGGAGCCCAGGACTCTTTGGCACTTTCCCTCAAATTACCGCTTCCAGCGTGACTTCAAGAACTGCATGTCTGCAGCTGGTGGCCCAGCATTCACTCTTATTTACACAGTGAGGTACAAGCTCATCCAGGACCTCAATCAATGACCGAAATTAATTTCCAGACCCTCCCCAGGCATATACCACCAGAAGCTAAAACAGAAGTCAACAACCTGAATGAGAAATCAAAATCAGGATTAAAAAAGTACTTCAGGATATGTCAGATAACCATAACAGTTTATTACTGTGCAAAAGGGAAACTAATGTTAGGGAATGAAACAAAATATTTAAAACCAAAATTGTACTCAAAATACTTGTATGAGTGAGTGAAAGCCGCTCAGTCGTGTCTGACTCTTTGCGACCCCATGGGCTCCTCTGTCCATGGAATTCTCCAGGTAAGAATACAGGAGTGGGTTGCTATTTCCTTCTCCGGGGGATCTTTCTGACCCAGGGATTGAACCGGGGTCTCCTGCCTTACAGGTGGACTCTTTACCAACTGAGCCACCAGGATACAACAAAATACTTATACATGAATGTTCATAGTAGCAGTATTCTCGATAGCCAAAAGGTAGAAACAACCCAAATGGCCACCAGCCAATGAGTCAATAAACAAATGATGGTTTATACACGCGATGGAATTTTATTCAGCCCCTAAAAGGAATGAAGTACCAAAACATGCTGCAACATGGATGAATCTCGAAAACATTTTGCTCAGTGAAAGAAACCAGATACAAAACATAATATTCTATATGATTTCATTTATATAAAATGCCCAGAATAGGTTAATCCATAGAGACAAAGTAAATCCGTGTCAGGGGCAGGGGGGAAGGGGAAATAAAGAATAACTACTTAATGGGAATGAGGTCTCATTTGATGAAAATGTCTTGAACTAGACAGAGGTGGTGGCTACACCACTTTTTGAATGTTCCAAGTGCGACTGACTCATACACTTTAATAGGACTCTTTTATGTTACGTGAATTTCACCTCAATTTAAAAGCAAAACAAAACACTGATTGTAGCCATTTCGTTCTGAAACCAAAGCCATCATTCACAGTGCAAAACTGAGACTAAGTTCTCTTCCCTTCCCTTCCTTTTATAGAGGTGGCTGATAGAGGGAAAAAAGGAATTTAAAGTCGCTGTAACTTCTTCAATATAGAAAACAGTTTGGTATATTGATAAGAAATCATTCAGAAGTATAGTTGGACATGGAAGAAGCTGAGTATCAGATAGATAGAGCAGTAAATTACTACCTGTAACAATCAGAGAAAGATTTGGTGGGGAGAGGGAAAACAGTTCACTGCTAAAAGGCCCAAGACCATGGACAAAGGTGGCCAGTGAGAAAGTCTTGATGTGCGGATGACCAAATAACATTGAAGAGCAAAGATGTCTAACATCCAAATGCATTGTATAAGTACAATGCAGTTTGCTTGGGGAAAAGAAAAAAATTATTGATTTGCTGAATTGAGCACACACGCACACAAAAAAGAGTGAACAGATCAGATACTGGAAATTAGACCCCTAACAAGAATAAGAGTTTAAAGCCAGTATTAGTAACCACTAAAACAAGTAAATTACTCAAGAATTCCCAGAAATGTAGCTGTGGCATTGAATCTCTACAACATATGACAACATGCTAAAGGAAATTTTATTGATGGGGTCAGAGAATGGGACTATCGGTTGGTGCCGGACTATAATTCGTTAACTGCTATGCACAAATGAGGTAGATGTATCTTGTCCACCTATTCCTTAAAACTCTCTAATTAAACATATTAAAGAGCCATTACTCAGTCACTCCATTTCATTCCTTGGGTAAGTATGCAAAGTTTCAAACCAAAATTGATATGCTAATAATCTTAAACCAAGGATAATATTATAAGGAAAATAGGAGGAGGGGGGGAGGAATTTGTAGTCCCTTTAGTCTGAGTTTCTTAAAGTACAGTGTACTAAGGAACTACATTTGAAATATCCAAGATGCTTGAGACAGCTACTAATTTCCAAGCCACATTCAGATGTAATCAGAATCTCTCTGGGAAGCCCCTAGAGACTTGTATTTTAAAACTCTTTCTAGATGATTCTTACACACACTAAAGTTTGAGAACCACCACGTAATCTTCAGGTGTTTAGAACAATCTGCTGGGATTTTAACTTCTTCATTACTCATTTTTAATCTAAAAATTTGTCCGTGTTAATATTCCGTATGTGAGTTGGTCCCAATACAGCTGTGAAGCAACCTGCAGAAAGAATAAATTCTATATCAGAGAGTATTTAACAATCGTTCCCTCCCAGGTACAGCCTTTGTGGGAGACTGCAGCTGGTTACTTTGTAATATCATTGTACTGTTACACTTACTAAAACAAAAATATTAAATTGTAGAATTTTTGTAATACTCTACAACAATATAAGAAGTCACTAGAAAATTCTTTTCTACCACAACAGGTTCACTGGTTAGTGCTCACCCTTCTTTATAGTCCAACTCTCAGATCCATACATGACTACTGGAAAAGCCATAACTTTGACTAGATGGACTTTTGGCAACAAAGTAATTCTCTGCTTTTTAATATGCTGCCTAAGTTTGCCATAGCTTTTCTTCCAAGGAGCGTCTTTTAATTTCATGGCTACAGTCATCTGCAGTGATTTTGGAGCCCAAGGAAAGAAAGTCTGCCACTGTTTCCGTTGTTTCCCCATCTATGCCATGAAGTTATGGGACCAAATGTCATGATCTTAGTTTTCTGAATGTTGAGTTTTAAGCCAACTTTTTCACTCTCCTCTTTCACCTTCATCAAGAGGCTCTTTAGTTCCTCTTTGATTTCTGCCATTAGGGTGGTGTCATCTGCATATCTGAGGTTATTGATATTTCTCCCAGTAATCTTGATTCCATTTTGTGCTTCATTAATTTATTTTTTTTCATTAATTTAAACTTGTAAAATTGGTAGATGATTTTTTTATGAATTCCATGATAGATTAATGCGGCCAATGATAACATTTCTTTCTTTTTTTTTTTTTCAATTTATCTTAGTGAGGTATCTTTGTTGCTGAGGTATTTTATCACCTTTTAAAAGCAAGCTGTGAAATAAACTGACCTTAGATATAAACCTTCAAATAACTGGATCACAAAGTATTAAACCAAGTTTTTCAAAAAGAATGAAACATACTCAAGTACATTTCTACTAGTAATAATACTAGTATTTTAAGTAAAAGCAAAATTTGTTTTTAATTTTTGAATATCATTTATTTCATTTTACTTGTGCTTTAAATTTCCATTTGCATGTACTTTTTACAATGTATATTAACACATCATAAAGTTGTAAAATAAATAAACATAACATCATTTGGAGAAGGATACTTTAAAATACTTTACCGAAAAGAGGTGCCATTTGGAAAATGCAGAAGCAACTATTAACACTTCAGATGGTAACATTTTAGCTGGCATAGCTATATTTTCTTGTTAAGTTAAAATTGGAAGAGAAAGAGCAAAAATTCTTTTTTTCTAAGCCATTCAAAACAAAACCATCTTATTTATAGTACAGTGAGCTGGTGAAGTTTGTGCTGATGCGATTTCATCGTGAGCCCTGTAACACGCATGATACCCCATGTTTTCAGTCTGTCTCTCACATAACAGTCCTTGAAATCTCCATGGCTGAGGAGCTTGGTCCCACAAAACACTGACTTGCCTACTTCTGTTCCGTAGCGATAACAGTTTATTGGTGCTGTGATAATCATATGTGTGTCAATTCCTTTTCAAATCGATGGCTTTCAAAAGCTTCAGGGAAGAAAAAAAAAATCCATAAGCTGTCCAAAAACCTTTTGATTTAGATCAAAGTCTCAAGAACTGTTGAGCCCAATTTAACTTTTTGTAGCATTGTATTTTCAGGTATCCAAGATACACTTTGAAAACAATGGTTTTACTTTGTTTCTCCCCAAACAGCAATGTACATTTATAGCTACCTCTTTTACAAATCCTAAACTTTATCTCACTGTTTTTTTTCCCCCCACTAGAGGCATGTAGAACTCAGAGTAGTATCTCTACCTATGTGTCTACCTATAAGATCTTAATCAGAAAAGTAGGTGTGAGCAGGCATAACTTAAATGGGAAAAAATACCACAGAGGGCACAACAGCCTATTTATTCCTTTGCACTGTTGCTGACGGAGCAGAACACAGACTCCCTGTCATTTCTGCCAACATGAACATTGGTTCTTTGCTAGAGCCAGTAGGATTTGATCGAACAAACACAGGCTTGGGATTCACAGAATGGGTCTTTGAGATTTACATTCTTTGAGATTTTTTTTTTTTTTTGTCACATTTAGCTGTAACTTTATTCCGTGGTTTTTCATATATAAAGAAGGACTAAAAAACATAATGTAACATAAAATTAATGAAAGCAATATATGACATAACCTATGGTAAGTGCCCTGCGCATACAGGGAGTCAAAAGCACCCTGTGAATTAATGACTCTGTTTCACTTAATTGCCCTATCATTTGAATAATCCTCTGGCTACCACTGTAGGCATTTTTGCAACAAATAATAACGAATCCCTGCAACTTCATCCAGTTCCAAAAATCCTAGAAATGTGATTAGTATCTGAATACTCCCTGATCTGCTTTTGTTTGTTTGTTGTTGGGGTTTGCATAAAGAGGACAATAGTTTTGGAAATATTAAACCAATATATGGTCCATGACCCAGTAAATCATGTCCCATTACACTCCTTGGTCATTAGGCATTTGCCTTGAGTTTAACTGCATCAAGAAGAAGAGAGTGGGTTCAAAGAGGTTTTATCACTAGGAAGCTCTCCTCCAACAGAGCCAAGAACAAGACTGGCAGAGATAAACTGAAAGGGGTAGGAGGTGCCGCATGTATATTACTCCCTCAATTTATTAGCAAGAGGCAATGATATCCAAGCATGAGAGAGGATAAAGTTGATATTGGACAGGTTTTGTCCCACTGACCATTAGAGAGTCTAACAGAAAGTCATGTACCACAATATGAAACAGTTACAGCAAAGCAGGAGCTGTGTGGAGAACATTTAGGCAGAAGGCGATCAGAGGAAGCATCCCTCAGCTCAGTGGGTACAAGTAGACTCCCTCCTACCTTCAGCTCCCACATTAGCATATAGAAGGGGGAAACCGTGGCATTATAACTTTGAATGGAATGATGATTGCTGGCTTTAAATTGACTATTTATGTGCTTTAACCCTGAGGAGACTAAGAAACCTTCAATTGGCAAGTTTATGTTCCCCTGACCTCCCTCTTCATTGGAAGGACTGATGTTGAAGCTGAAACTCCAATACTTTGGCCACCTGATGCAAAGAGCCAACTCATTGGAAAAGACCCTGATGCTGGGAAAGATTGAAGGAATTAAAAGTCAATAAAAGTCATTATTCTTTCATTTTCTCTTTTGACACATAAACTGATTGTTTCAGTACTTTATACATACAGTATGGAATGTGGTGTGCAGATGATCCCTTTATAGATTTAAAACTATAGACTTATAACAAAGAATTTGGGTCTTCCATATTAATCCAAATAGGATGTAGGCAAAAGCTTTTGTAAAGTACATATAATGTCAACCAAAATACCTGGGACTAAATTAAACAAATATGCAAGCGCCTATATACTTAAATGTGCATAATTGCCTTGTTTAAAACCACAAAAGATAGAAACAATGTAAATGTCAATGTTAATTATTTCAGTAACAAAAGAGAAATGAACATGAAAAAGAAAATAAATCTGAATAAGCGTTAAGGTATTAGTCACCAGTGCTGTAGTAGAAATCCATCAGTGGCTTACATTTTACTCCAAGAAATTCTGCATTAACTAAAAACTATTCTGAAGAGGCAAATTTTATAATCCAAAACCATAAATTTTTGGCAAAAGCATGAAGTTAATGAAATATTTAATAATCCCTTTAAGCTACACAATAGTAATAAAATCACTATCACTTTTCATAGAGATTCCAATTTACAAACTGATTTGTCATAAATTACCTAATGAAAGTTTCAATACGTCCATAAAATAAACAAGATGAGGATCATGCTCAGTTTCCAGAGGAAGAAATCCAGGCACAGAGATAAAGAGAAAATGTGAAAATTGGAGCTAGGAATCAGTTCTTCTAATGGTCAAACCATTTGATGACTCAAAAAGGTGTAATTTACAATGAACATTTTCTTTGATCTAGGAAATGAAGTTTCATATGTGAAAGTAGATCCTTTCATCAATACCTCTTATCACATAACTAAAAATATGTGACTAGAAAAACACTGTTCCAAATTACATTTGGAAAATTGAGTGAAATCTATGTTGCTTATCACAGTCCCAAAGTGAATGAGTTACTAATCTCAAAAAAAAAAAAAAAAAATCACAGTGACTGGTCCAAATGCAGGGCAAATGGCCCACTAATTTTCTTTCACATGTACCTAGTCAATTTTCTCTTCCATTTTTAAAGCCCCTGAATCCCATTACAGTGTAATCAATGTAATGAATTCAGAAATAAATAAACGAGGCAGACTTTGCCTCACAGCAGATATTTGCATTACATCCATGAGAATTTACTGTTATTAAATTAGCTGCAGGAGGGCTTTTTTTATTGCTACCTAAATGCAGAGAAATAGTCAAAGCAAATAAAATTCCATTTTTAACATCCAAATATTATACTAAAAAAGGTCAAATATATGTTTCTACTATTACATCCATGTAAATTTTGATACACAGCAACCTTTAATTTTCAATTAAAAATGCCAATAATGTTTGCCCTACATCTTAACTATTTAGATCTCTCTACAAATAAAGAAGACATTAAAACTGCATAATACTGAAGTTCATGTAATAAAGAAAATGATGACCTTAGTAGGCTTAATGGCATATCATTTGGTTTTTCTGCCAAGTTTATTGCCTATATTAATACCCTCATTAACCAAAACACCAGCCAAAAGCCAAAAAGTGAGCCATGTATTACAGTGAAAACAAAACTAAATTGTGGAGTCAGATGGAACTGATTTTGAATCCCAGCATAATCATTCGCTGGCAAGATGAATTTGAGTAAGTTACTTAGCTTCATCTGTAAAACAGAGATAATGATAGCTATTCCTTATGGTTACACAACTTAAATAAGAAGAGAATAAAACATGTGGGATGGCTTTTGCACATAATAAGTACTCAGTTGTTATTATTGTTATTAAGCTGCAACCTCATAAAACTAAAATTTTACTCCTCATAGAACCATGGAGATAACAACCAAGAGTCTATTTGCTCTTGTATCCTTGGCTCTAAATATCTCGCTTTCCCTAATTCTCTGTACTAATTTTTTTTTTTAATTTACTCACCCAACATCGGAGAAGGCAATGGCATCCCACTCCAGTACTCTTGCCTGGAAACTCCCATGGACGGAGGAGCCTGGTGGGCTGCAGTCCATGGGGTCGCTAAGAGTCGGACACGACTGAGCGACTTCACTTTCACTTTTCACTTTCATGTATTGGAGAAGGAAATGGCAACCCACTCCAGTGTTCTTGCCTGGAGAATCCCAGGGATGGCGGAGCCCAATGGGCTGCCATCTGTGGGGTCGCACAGAGTCGGACACGACTAATGCAACTTAGCAGCAGCAGCATCCAACATATATTTACTAAATTCCAACTATGTATCAGGCACATATTTAATCATTGGGGCTACAATAGTAAGCAAACAAAAATCTTTGTTCTCATGGATAATATAAAAGGTACACTAGAGAAATATGCAGTAAATAGTAATGAGGGCTAAAGAATAAACACTTAATTGGATAGTGGGGCAGAGACTGCTGTGAGTGGGCATGAAATGTCTATGTGGCCTACCTTGACTTCCATTGAGAAACTGGCATTTGTGTAAAGACATATAGGAGGTGAAGGAAGAAGCTATATAAAGTGGTAATATTGTGGTTATATTGCAAAGGCAAAGCCAGTAAGATTTGACAGACTGGATCTAGGTTATAAGAAAAGGAGAAAAATGAAGGATGACGTCAAGATTTTTTGCCTCAGCAACTAGAAGAATGCACTTGCAATTTACCAAGATGGGAAATATTAGGAAAGCAGTAGGTCTGGGAAAAAACAAACTCAGTTTGGCTCACACTAACTTTGAAATAACTATCAGACATGTAAGTAGAAATTTCAAGTTGTCAATACAGAAATCTGGAATTCAGAGAAACGCCCATCCTGGAAGTGAATTTGGAAGCTGTCAGACTGTTATCAACATATAATCCATGAGACTTGTGAAGATCTTTAGACTCATTCAGAATTGGACGTATATAGAAATTCTAAAAGGACCAAAGATTAGGACCTGAGCTTTCTATCATTCAGAAATCAGAGAATGAGAAAGGAAAAATAGCCAGCCAAGATGACTAATAAGTAAAGGTTAGTGACATAGAAACAACACAATAAGCAACAGTGTCTAGGAAACAAACCAAGAAACAGTACATAAAAGAGAAGGGAAGGGTCAATGAAGCCAAATGCTTTCGAAGGTCACATAGCCTGAGGACTGAGATTTGCCCATTGGATTTTTTTTTTTTTCAGTTTACTGATTATTCTTTTGTAGGATGCCACTGTAACTCCTTTTTTTAAATATAAATTTATGTATTTTAATTGGAAGTTAATTACTTTACAATATTGTATTAGTTTTGCCATACATCAACATGAAAAATCTGGAATCGGTTGGCACTTTAATAAGAGATGTTTCACTGGAGTTGTAGAAGCGAAACACAGAGGTAGAATCATTAAAAGAAACTGAGGCAGGAAGTATGGAGAAAGTTCTCAGAGACGTTTACAACAAAGATAAGGAGAAAAAGTGATGGTGGTAGGAAAAGAAGTCAGGAAGTTTTGTTTTTGTTATCTTTAAGATAAGAGAAGTTCCAGTGTGTGAAATGGTGAAAAAAGAAATTCTAAGAGATGAGGGAATCTGATGATGCAGAAAAAAGAGAGGACAAGTGTTAAAATAATGACCTTGGGTAACAATGAAAAAGGGATGTGAGCTGGTGTGATGTAGATGGATAATAAGAGGTAGGAAGACAGTGAACATTAGTGCAAATGTTCATTGGAAGATATATATGTGGGAGTGGAATCTTAAAGAAGTTCTCTCCTGATTGCTTCTAATTTCTCAGTAATATGGAAATCAAGATTAAGAGCTGGGACAGAACCATAATGGGTTTGAAAAAATAAAATAAGGTATGAAATAATAGTCTGTGAGACAGAGAATAAAATGGACTTCAGAATGGAGTAGGACCATCTGGCAGCATTGAGAACCAGTGGAGACAAGTGATCACAAATTTAAAATAAAATCACAAACAGAAAAACAAAATATGCTGTATTACACACAGCCTTAAAAAGGAATGAAATTCTGACATAGGCACAACACAAATGAACCTTGAAAACATTGTGCTCATGGAAATAGTTCAGTCCAGTTCAGCTGCTCTTTGCAGTATCTGACTCTTTGCAACCCCATGGACTGCAGCACGCCAGGCCTCCCTGTCCATCACCAACTCCTGGAGTTTATCCAAACTCATGTCCTTTGAGTCAGTGATGCCATCCAACCATCTCATCCTCTGTCGTCCCCTTCTCCTCCCGCCTTCAGTCTTTCCCAGCATCAGGGTCTTTTCCAGTGAGTCAGCTCTTTGCATCAGGTGGCCAAAGTATTGGAGTTTCAACTTCAGCATCAGTTCTTCCAATGAATATTCAGGGCTGATTTCTTTTAGGACAGACTGGTTGGATCTCCTTTCTGTCTGAGGGACTCTCAAGAGTCTTCTCCAACCCAAAGTTCAAAAGCATCAATTCTTTGGCGCTCAGCTTTCTTTATAGTCCAACTCTCACATCTATACATGACTACTGGAAAAACCATAGCCTTGACTAGACAGATCTTTGTTGGCAAAAAAATGTCTCTGCTTTTTAATATAAACAGGTCTCAAAAGAGTAAATACCATATGATTCCACTTACACCAGGTACCTAGATTACCTCGAGAGTAGAGTACCTATGAGAGCAGTCACAAGGTAGAATGGTGGCTTCTAGGGGTTTGAGGAAACAAGAAATGAAAAGTTATTATTTAAAAGCTGTTGTCTGAAGTTATTGTTAGAGTACCAGTTTGGGAAAATGAAAAAGTCCTGGAGATTGGTGGTAGTGATGGTTGGAAAACAATGTGAATGCAATTAAAGCCAGTGAATTGTACACTTCAAAATGGTTAGAATGGTAAGTTTTACACTACACGTGTTTTATCACAAGTCATTCGTCATTCATAAAACATAAAATAAAGCAAAATCAGACATCAGGGTTGTGTATTTCTCTCTAGCCATGTTCAGCTATATAGCCATAGAACAGGGGAAGAGTTGCATGTAAATAACATTGTTGTTTTACTCTTCAAGGTCAAGTAAGAAGTCATTATAAGGATAAATTGTGTAACTTAAGACCAAAAAATAAGGAAATGAAGACACAAAGCGAGTTACAGGCACTAAAATTCTGGTGGAATCATACCTGATTGGATTGGAAGATTACTGGAGTTGAGATAATTTGAGAACATAAGCTGAAAAAAAAAAAAAAAAAAACGGGACATGATTTTCAGGGAGAAGGGGGTGCTTGAAATTAAGATTATGGGGATATTAAATTATGTGTACTGACAGAGCCTAAAACATGACCAGGGGAGTGAAAACTTTAGGGATTGCTGAGGACAAAAATCACTAGAGAAGGGTAGGTCAAGGAACAGTTGGGTCAGGGTTTTGGATGTAAAGATCTCTGCAGACAGTGAAACGATCGAGAATTACAACAGTATTACCGTAAAGAGTGTCAGTAAGCCAAAAGCTAAAATCTTCCAAGAATAAAAGGTAGTGGGTGTGGGTAGAACAGATGGTGGCAACAGATGATTGCAATCAGGAAGAGTAGGGGCAGCAATGCAGTCTGATGAAATACGATTTAAAGCTGAGCGTCTGCAAGGAGAAGGAGGGATGATTGGAATCCGCAAAGAGAACATAGACTCCATCTGCAGGTCCAGCAGGAGAAAATGCGTGAAAGAAAATACAGCTCCCGCTTGGGAGGGCTGCAGGGGAGGAAGTGCCTGGGTCCAGTTACAACACAGCATCAATGGCATGTTCAGGAAAGAGGTCAATGATAAGGGCAGTTTGCAGTGACTGGTCTAATCAGCCAAGGACCACGAGGAGCAAAACTGCAGTCTGACAAAATCAGATTTGTTGCCTTGATGCAGTGAAAAAAAGGCACTCAGGAATCCTGGAACACCCCTTTCAACCAGAAGGGGGAGGAGAGCGTGCGTTGTAGGGCTGGGTTCTGCTGAGGGCTTCGGGGGAGGGGCTGAGGGGAGCCGGGATCAGTGCTACGTCCCGGTTCTCAGGTGGAATGCAGAGAAGCAAGCACTAACTAGCGCTTCCCTGTGGCTCAGCGGGTAAGGAGTCCGCCTGCCACATGGGAGACCCCGGTTTGATTCCTGGGTGAGAAGATCCCCTGGAGAAGGGATAGGCTACCCGCTCCAGTATTCTTGGGCTTTCCTGGTGGCTCAGCTGGTAAGGAATCTGCCTGCAATGTGGGAGACCTGGGTTCGATCCCTGGGTTGGGAAGATCTCCGGAGAAGGGAAAGGCTACCCACTCCAGTATTCTGGCCTGGAGAATTTCATGGACTGTGTAGTTCATGGGGTCGCAAAGAGTCAGACACAACTGAGCGACTCTCACTTCACTTCACCCATTAGGGGTCAGGGGATGTTATGAGGTGAGGGTGGCTGAGTGATTGAGTGTCCCCAGTAATACATGAGGAGAGAGAAGTAGGTCCAGGATGTCATGGGTAAGAAAGCAATAGTCATTCGAAGAAGAGAGCCGTGTGGCCTTTTAAGGTTGCCGCCTCCTATTCGCTTTGCAGTTGGCTTTATCTTTGACCACCGAGCCCGATGAACGGCAGGGATTTTTTTTTTTTTTTTCCCCTCTTTTCAGTCTGAGCTGATAGTTGCTCTTTCAGTCCCAGACAGACTCACTCCTTCACTGAACATGATTCCAGAAGGCACGGTGGAGGAGGTTCAGAAGAGGGAGAAGCAGGGAGAGATGGGGCCACAACAGACATATCTGGACAAAGAGGATTGAAGTTTAGGAAATGCATGATGACCTGGAAAGCATGGACGTCCTGTCCTGATCACTTACACCTACTGTCCTGAGACGCTTCGTGGAGGGTAGGGGTGGGGCTGGGGAGGCTGAGTACTCTGGGAGTACTCAGGACCTGGAGTCCTGCCTCACCTCTGCTGTGGGGGCCCTACAGGAAGGTGGGCTTCTTTGGAGCACTGTGGCCTTCCCTTGACTTCTATGAGAAAGCAGAAAATAAAAGAAAAAAACATCTGGAATGGATATTGCCTCATAGCGAAGAGAAGTGACAACAGAGGAGGAAATAAAGATTATAAATGTATAAAATACATCACATTTCAAAATACACAACAATTTGGAATTATCTGATATCAAGGTAAATAACCTAATATACATGTTCCCTGAAGTCATCATAGTGTTTTACCAGAGGATGATTAATATTCTTCATGGTGTCCCTGAATTACCTATAAAATGGGAAATTATGGTGAGTGTGCTCTTTACAAGGCAATAAGATAGAACCAGAATATATTTTCTATTTCCTTCTGTTCACAATAAATAATCCATCTCTTCTTCTTCACAATAGTTTCTTCCTCATCAAATTTATGCAGAAAAGATTCCCATCAAGAAATATTGCCATGCAGAACACTTGGCTCTATAGACAGACTGTTAACCCAAAGGTTGTCCAGTAAGTGGACTAAAACATGCCAAGTCCCCAAGTTCACATTCCGTCCCTCAACAGGTGGTAATAGAACAGGTTCCTGCTACCAGCACCATCCTTAAAAGAAAAATGCTGGAAAGTTAGAGACAAAGAAAATAATCCCCACCCACCAGCGCTCACAGTCTAGTGCAGATTTGCAACAGTAAACTCACTTCTTCATGTTTCACAATTCACTTAGTGTTTTCAAGTGCATTCTCCCACTTGGTCCTCACAAATATCCTGTGACGACATTAATATGTAATCTCACTTTGCAATGGCAGTAACTATGCTTCAGGGAGTTTAAGAAACTTGTCCAAGGTCACATTACTGATGAGTAGAGTCGTGGATGTTGTTTAGTCACTAAGTCCTATCTGAGTCTTCTGCGACGCCGTGGACTGCAGCCCACCAGCCTCCTCTGTCCATGGGATTTCCCAGGCAAGAATACTGGAGTGGGTTGCCATCTCCTTCTCCAAGGATCCTCCAGACACAGGGATCGAATCAGCAACTCTTGCATCGCAGGCAGAATCTTTACTACTGAGCCACCAGGGAAGCCCTAATTAGTAGAGACCGGACTTAATTTGTGTCTCAAGCTTCACATCTGAACAATTCTTTGGCCAGAGGAGGAGCGGGGAGAGATTACATGAGTGTTTTAGGGAGGGCAACCATAACTCTGCTTCCTGCATATAATCAGGACACAGGAGACTGGTAAGATGGATCAAGAGAATGAGAAAGTGTCTGCACCTCAAACACAGGTGAGATACAGGAAGCAGCCACACTTAGCCACCGGCTAAGACACATTTCCCTTTGGTTCCTTCTCTTTCTGAGCAGAATGGATACGTTCTATCCTTGTAGTGGGTCTTACTTAGACAGTATTCATCTGAGTTTGACCTCAAAATAATAAACTCATGTCATTGGTCTCATTTGACTTGAACCATAATCTTAAGTCTTAACTCATTTTGTTTATGTTGGCCAAATCGTATAAGCTCATTTCATAAACAAATTGGATATCATCCAATTTTCCTGTGGAAACTGTTTTCATTTTCACTGTTCTCATATGTTACTACTTTAGTGATATGGGCAGTATATTGACTGTGTTTAAGAAAGAATAAAATCTACATTAAAATAAAAGATCCCTCCAAAAAATAAATAAATAAAAATAAAAGATCCCTAAATGTTATACGTACATCCTCCCGATGCCTGTAGAGATTATCTTCCCAGATTATTAAGTCAAGTACACTGACCTATGAAGTTGGACTACAAAGAAAGCTGAGCACTGAAGAATTGATGCTTTTGAACTGTGGTGTTGGAGAAGACTCTTAAGAGTCCCTTGGACCGCAAGGAGATCCAACCAGTCCATTCTAAAGGAGATCATTCCTGGGTGTTCATTGGAAGGACTGATGTTGAAGCTGAAACTCCAGTATTTTGGCCACCTGATGCGAAGAGCCAACTCATTGGAAAAGACCCTGATGCTGGGAAAGATTGAAAGCAGGAGGAGAAAGGGACGACAAAGGATGAGATGGTTGGACAGCATCACCGACTCAATGGACATGAGTTTGGGTAAACTCTGGGAGCTGGTGATGGACAGGAAGGCCTGGCATGCTTTGGTCCATGGGGTCGCAAAGAGTAGGACACAACTGAACGACTGAACTGAACTGAACACTGACCTGTATAACAAAAGAAACATTTAAGAACCTACAAACTCTAGAAAATACAGGAAGTAGATAGTTGTTTATTAATGTGCATGGCAAGCAAGTAGAGCATGAAATGTAAGCATTCATTACTAATATACCTTAAATGTGCCTAAATTTCTTATCATGTGTTCCTGCACTTAGATACAGTAAGCACCTGCTATATACCAGCATCTGTCCTCATGTGGTTTACAGTTTAGCAGGGAAAAATATCCATGTGAGAAATATGCTATGAAACCTATATGGTAAGGTGGGAATACAAAAAGTGAAATGGTAATATATTATATTACTGAGAAATTCTTATCAGCAGAAATCACTTTTAGTCTTGATCATGGAAGAGGATTAAGTGTTTGCTATGTTAATTGGGAAAACTGGAAACTTTTACAAGAGGGTGTTTACAATAAAACTGCATATGACGAGCCAAAAAATGCAGAATGGAGCTCTTAAGAGAGCTAAAGAAAAAGACAGCTTTATGCTATAAAAATCAACTTGGACTTTATTTTCTTAACAATATCCTCATTAATGAGAGCAGGCTAACTTACCACAACTCTCAATTTCAATATTTTGAAACCAATTTTATACCAATATTATGATGATATATGCGTGGGTAGAGGGTAATGTTTGCAATAGCATAACCAAAACTAGCTGTCAGATCTTGCCCTTGGTTTTTATTTGCTTCATGGATAACACTTTTCCCTGTGGGTCAATGATTCAAGACAATCCCAAAATTCTACTTTCATAGGTATCCATGTCCAATAAGTCTGAAGAAAAAGTGAAGTCGCTCAGTCGTGCCTGACTGTTTGCGAGGCCATGGACTGTAGCCCACCAGGCTCCTCCATCCATGGGATTTCCCAGGGCAAGAGTACTGGAGTGGGTTGCCATTTCCTGCTTCAGGGGATCTTCCCGATCCAGGGACTGAACTCAGGTCTCCCGCATTGTAGGCAGATGCTTTACTGCCTGAGCCACCAGGGAAGTCGTGTACAAGAAATGAAAGACTGGGACTTCACTTCTGCTGGTGGTACAGTGGACAGGAATCTTCCTGCCAATGCAGGGGACGGGGGTTTGATCCCTGGTCCAGGAGGATCCCACATGCCACAGAGCAGCTAAGTCCACTCACCACAACTACTGAGTCTAGAGTAGTTTTAGACTACCAGAATCCACATGCCAAAATTACAGAGCCCATATGCCGAGATCCTGCACAGCACAACTTCTGAGCCCATGTGCTGCTAACCCTGAAGCCTACACGCCTAGAGCCCATGCTCCGCAACAAAAGAAATCGCTGCAGTGAGATGCCCAGGCACCAGAACGAAGAGTAGCCCCCACTCGCTGCAACTAGAGAAAGTCCTTTCACAGCAACCAAGACCCAGCATGACCAAAAGTAAAATAAATAAATAAATATGTTTTTAAGTCTTAAAAAAAAAACAAAACTGAAAGCTTTATTCTACATCTGCTGGGAATAACCTATAATAATTATTGAGTATGTAATATCCTTCTAAGCTAAGTGCTTTCTGTGTATATACACTTTCATCCTCAAGATACTTGGATTATATAATACTATTTTCTCCATTTTTTTTTTAAGGAAGAAACTGCAGCTCTAAAGATATAAATAGTTCATCCAGGGTCATGCGCCAAATTGGAACTCAAACCCAGGTGTCACAGACAGCAAAAGCCATATTCATAATCATTACACTGACTCTGGAAATATAAACAATTACAGTTCCTTCCCTCAAGGAACACATAATTTAGTGGAGTAAATAGTCAACTGCAAAATAGATGGTGATACACAATCTGAGGGCACACTGGATAAACACCTACCACAGACTCGAGTCACGGGGGAATGTATTCCGAATGAAGGAAGAAAAGAAAAAGGCTATTTCAGGCTAAAGGGAGAGAGAGAGAAGAGACCAACGTCTCTATGCAAAACCACAGTAGCTCCACGGGACCACTGGGGTTTGGTGGATGGTGACAGGACCCTGAACTAAGACATACATTGTTCACCCACTGTTGCAGCCACTTGATTTTGGTTTTAATACTCTACCTGGTATCAGTCTAGTCCAAAAGAATACATTAAAGTTAGAGGCCAAAGACACACACAAAATATAAGCTGCAAGGAGAATAGCATCTATTAAACTTGATCAGGAACATATGTAGTTTCTAAGAGCTTGCAAACTTCTGTTGTTACACACAATGAAAATGTTGGTCTCTGTCTAAGGCTGTAAGTACCACTTACCCTTTCATACCTACGGGGTCAGGCATTTCAAGTTTATGTATACAAAAGGGCAGCTCTTCAGGGAGCCAGCTCAGTGTACCTGTAGGTCAGAAAAGCATAAAATTTGTAAGATGATCCAAAACTGTTACATCTAATTTCAAACTTACAGTTTCAGGATTGTGGAATACCACTAAGTATTATAAACTCTAGCAAAGGGGATGCTGCTGCTGCTAAGTCACTTCAGTCGTGTCCAACTCTGTGCTACCCCACAGACGACAGCCTACTAGGCTCCCCCGTCCCTGGGATTCTCCAGGCAAGAACACTGCAGTGGGTTGCCATTTCCTTCTCCAATGGAAGCAGAAAAACAAGGATGCTTGGTGCTGGTGCACTGGGATGATCCAGAGGGATGGTACGGGGAGGGAAGTGGGAGGGGGTTCAGGATGGGGAACACATGTACACCCGTGGCAGATTCATGATGATGTATGGCAAAACCAATACAATATTGTAAAGTAATTAACCTCCAATTAAAATAAGTAAATTTATACTTTAAAAATTTCACCAAAAGTGTCTGGATTACTATACTAGAAAAAAAAAAGTGTGGATTACTATACTAGAAAATATGACCCAGCACTGACTTCAGGAAGTTTTTACTAATTTTAAATTAACCTTCAAATAGTTTAGCCTCATGAACTTGTATCACCAACACAACTCAACTTCCCTCCCACACCCACAAACACCAGCAACACCATCACCGAGAGGAGAAAAATTATATCACTCCTCACATGGTGGTTGCCATTTGGGATCCAGGACTTTGTAATACCCTCCAATATGACTCCAGCTTAGGCAATGAAAAAAGAATTTATCAAAAAAAAAAAAACAAAAAACACTATGCCATAACTAAGCTCAGAGAGGCTGCCTAACCCTGTCTCTGAAATAGTGAGCACAGTGCAGTCCCAAATTACCTTTTCTCTTACCTACTGATCTACACATCCACAGTTTTAACTCATCTAAATTTTGTTTAAAAAAATAATCCCTGAATGTCAGATTAAGAGAGATAAAAACTTGGGACAATTTATGTATCAGTTGAGCTCATCTCCTCAGATTAAATTAGGGGCTGTCCTACAAGAACTTTCCCAATTCAGTTCAGTTCAGTTCAGTCGCTCAGTCGTGTCCAACTCTTTGCTACCCTATGGACTACAGCACATCAGGCCTCCCTGTCCATCACCAACTCTGGGGGTTTACTCAAACTCATGTCCATCGAGTCGGTGATGCCATCCAACCATCTCATCCTCTGTCTTCCCCTTCTCCTCTCACCGTCAATCTTTCCCAGCATCAGGGTCTTCTCCAATGAGTCAGTTCTTCACATCAATGGCCAAAGTATTGGAGTTTTAGCTTCAGCATCAGTTCTTCCAATGAATATTCAGGGCTGATTTCCTTTAGGATGGACTGGTTGGATCTCCTTGCAGTCCAAGAGACTCTCAAGAGTCTTCTCCAACACCACAGTTCAAAAGCATCAATTCTTCAGTGCTCAGCTTTCTTTATAGTCCAACTCTCATAGCCATACATGACCACTGGAAAAACCATAGCCGTGACCAGACAGACCGTTGTTGGTAAAGTAATGTCTCTGCTTTTTAATATGCTGTCTAGGCTGGTCATAACTTTTTTTCCAAGGAGTCAGTTCAGTTCAGTCACTCAGTTGTGTCCGACTCTTTGCGACCCCATGAATTGCAGCATGCCAGGCCTCCCTGTCCATCACCAACTCCTGGAGTTCACTCAAACTCACATCCACCGAGTTGGTGATGCCATCCAGCCATCTCATCCTCTGTCGTCCCCTTCTCCTCCTGCCCCCAATCCCTCCCAGCATCAGAGTCTTTTCCAATGAGTCAACACTTCGCATGAGGTGGCCAAAGTACTAGAGTTTCAGCTTCAGCATCATTCCCTCCAAAGAAATCCCAGGGCTGATCTCCTTCAGAATGGACTGTTTGGATCTCCTTGCAGTCCAAGGGACTCTCAAGAGTCTTCTCCAACACCACAATTCAAAAGCATCAATTCTTCGGTGCTCAGATTTCTTCACAGTCCAACTTTCACATCCATACATGACTCCTATGGACAGGTATAAGCAGATGATGTGTGCTGGGGGCTTCCCACGGCTGGTCTGTCGTGAGAGGTGGCGGGGGGGGGGGGGGGGGGGGAAGGGGGGCGGGCGGGGGGCGGTGTGTGGAGTTTTCCAAGGAGTAAGCGTTTTTAAATTTCATGGCTGCAGTCACCATCTGCAGTGATTTGAGAACCCAAAAAATAAGGTCTGTCACTGTTTCCAGGAGGGTGAGAGAGAGATAAAAGACTGAGCTACCTGAAAAGAGCTGTAAATTTTGGGCAAAGGATGCATCCAGTTTGTGGTGCGATGCCACAGGGTAAAGACTAAAGGAATAAATCATTCCTCTCTCCCTCTGACCTACTCCAAGTGTTCCACTGTCCGACCCAAACAGAAGCCAGAGAACAGGAAAGGCTGTCAACTGCAGTCGATCTAGTTTAGCCCCTCCAGGCACAGTGTCTGGAGGATTTGAATGATCAAAAGCAAAACCTTATAGAGTAACTGAAGTTCCTCGTTCATAAATGAGTTCAACCAGATATATAGGCCAAGCAACACACACAAAAATTTTTTTTTCCCAGGAGTGAAATATTTCTACACATTTGCAGTTCCTTGAGAAGTCACTCAGTACACAAATTATTAGTGTTGCTATGCTTTATTATTAAATTTTGTGCTCTGATACAGATATGAACAAAATTCATATCAGCAGACACAAAATAGAGGTAAGTAAATTAATCAAAATATTTTATTCTTCTAGCTAAACAGAGATAAATAGAGATAAGAATTAAAAAAAGATAAGATGTTTATATCTTAGATATTTCTACAATCATTTACCAGTTTCCCATCTTCTACTTTTCCTTTTTTTTTTCCTTTTGAGCAGCTTTATTTTTAGTCTAACCATTTTAAAGATATCTTCTTTCATTATAAAATAAATATAATATCTGTGTTTGCAACAAATCAAGTTTATTCCAATCTGTATCAGTAATATTGGCAGATAACACTGACCCCTCTCATAAAGGCATAAATTCAATGTATATACACAGAAGAGTAAATAAACACTATGAAAAGACACTGGCAGCTTAAGGTAAGATCATTCTGAGATATACTGATATTTAAAGTCTCTGCTTTAAAAAAAATCCATGTGTTAGAGTACTAGCTGATTAGATCTCTTTTAAAAGTAAAATGTCCTATGGATAACAGATAAGTTTCTCAAAGGGAGCATTCTTCTGATTTAAACAAGAGTCTAAGTAATCTAAATTAGCATCTTGATTTTATAACATTAATCATATACCTGCTATGTGACAGATACTGTACTAGGAAGTGTTAGTGTAGTTAGAGAAACTAATTTACAAACACTTATAAATTCATATGACTCAACGAACAATCTATTGAAACATGCTTCCAGCCATTTCCAACAACTTACTTTTTCACAACCACGTAACATGACTGTCTGCTGGGATCCAGCCCCGGTGGATCCAGGGTAATTCGAAGTGGGGACGGAGTCAGCATCCTAGGAATTAATTGCTTAAATAAAGATATAGAGGGAGATTAGAAAAAAATAGTGTAGTAGGAAAATTAGTGGAGAAAAAGAGGCTGAATAACTTGGTTTACGTGGGATACCAATAAAGCTTCGAGACAAGAAGCTTGCATCACCTACATAGGCCACCAGCGCCCACTTGAATATTGGAGGGTGCCCTGCCTTGGGCTCCCTCTCACATGGATCTTAAAAAGCCAGGGCAAAATTAGCAGGCTTGGTGAGCACCCACGCTTCAGATGGGAATTCAACCAGAAAAACGGAGAACAAGAAAGAATGACACAGGGGAATCAGTCTTTCCAGAAACTGATCCGATTTCTTTATTTTTTAGGTTTGCTTATATACCCTTTGTTACACATAGAGACAAATGGAAATTTTAAAGTCACGCAGGGGTCAGCAGTCCTGAACTTTATCAAAATCCGGTGTTTCACATAAATGTATAAAAAATAGGTCTTAGGGGTTTTACATCATCTTCTAGCCATGAGGCCTGCTGACATTTTATGACCCTTTCTTTCTGATAACGGTCAGTTAACCAGAAAACTTATTTTTTCCAAGGGTGTTTTTTCTTAAACTAGGCACCACCCTCTGAAGGTACCAGATAAAGTTGCATTCCTATAGGGTGAGGGTGTAGTGGGTTACAACTAAGAAAGGAATTTATTTAACCTAAGGTTAACATGATTAATCTTAAAGGTTAATACTTATTTCTCCCATATGCTAGTTATATTCATTATAAGGGCAGGGAATATGGAGACTTAGCAGCAAACATCAGCCCAACAAATGAAAACCCTTCACCAATGTTCCCCTTAAGATCTATTTAGTCTTAAGATAGTGATAAAGTTACATTTTTACATAGCAAGGACACAGTGACTTATAACAAAGTACAGTGATCTATAACAAAAGAGAAAATTCATTAACTCAAAAAGTCTAGTATTGCTAACATCAAAAACTATTATATTTCCTTTTCTATATTCCAAATACATTAATATATTCCCAGGTGCCTAAGGATATGGAGGCCTGGGGGCAATCATTGACTCAACAATGAGAAAAGCCCTATGCTAATTAAGATTTTCAAAATACTCCAAACTCTGTGCTGTTTATGGTTGAGAGGTAGTAAACAATCATGTTTTCATGCATTGGAGAAGGACACGGCAACCCACTCCAGTGTTCTTGCCTGGAGAATCCCAGGGACGGAGGAGCCTGGTAGGAGGCCGTCTATGGGGTCACACAGAGTCGGACAAGACTGAAGCGACCTAGCTAACAATCATGTGCGTAGTGGCAGGAGTATGGATAATCCTGTCACACAAGCTAGTCTGCCAGCAGAGAGGTTTGACCTGAGACACCCTTGTCAAGCCCAGGAATTTTTGTTGACTGGAGCTACAAGTTTACTCCTTCTCCAAGAGAACCGGTGGAGAACAGCTCCCCGATAAAGTCAGAGGTGTAGGTGAGAGCATGAAACAGTAAAATAGGTAGACTCTGGTTTTGGGGGTAGATGCTCGGGAACAGGGGGTTTCCTGAGGCTCGATCCCACCTTTGCCATGGGACGAGTTCCTCACGCTGGCTCCCGGCAACTGTCATCTGCCTTGCCCTCTGTTCTTCAGCTTCCTCTGAGGTATGTTCCCTTTTTCCTCTCCAAATCATATGCCTCTTCAAAGTTTCAACTCAAATGCTGTGTGATACAGACTGCGAACTAATCATCTAATTAATTCTTATACTTCTGCTGGGAGTGTAGCTTTACCACATTTCACTGCCTAACCGGGGCCCTAAGAATGAGTCCTAGCCAATCAAATGGGCATGGAAGTGGTTTGAATGATCCCCAGTAAATAATCCATAAAAAGTGGTACTCACTTCTTCATGCTTTCAGGAGACTGAGATGGTGATATTCAAATCAACTTCAGAAGCTATCTGTTAAAGATGTAATTCCTGCCACTAACCTGAATTCTCAATGACTATCTTGAACCAGAATCCTCCTGCCAACCAAGAAGCCTCTGGACTGGTACAGGAGCAAGGATGAGCTTCTAATATGATGACCCATTACACTTGGGCCTCTGTTTATTATCATTCAGGTTTCCATAATCTGCCAATTCCATTAAACCATTATGGTCATTCTCATTCACACCCATTGAACACTTGTGTATTATACCAAATATTACAGCATTAATTTGTATCCTTACTTTTTCGTTTAACATTATAAGTAGCCTTTTTGCATTTCTTCAGCTCAGTTCAATTCAGTTCAGTCACTCAGTCATGTCCAACTCTTTGCCACCCCATGAACCGCAGCATGCCAAACCTCCCTGTCCATCACCAACTCCCAGAGTTCACCCAAACCCATGTCCATTGAGTCAGTGATGCCATCCAGCCACCTCATCCTCTGTCGTCCCCTTCTCCTCCTGCCCCCAATCTTCTCCAGCATCAGGTCTTTTCAAATGAGTCAGCTCTTCACATCAGGTGGCCAAAGTATTGGAGTTTCAGCTTCAACATCAGTCCTTCCAATGAACACCCAGGACTGATCTTTAGGATGGACTGGTTGGATTTCCTTGCAGTCCAAGGGACTCTCAAGAGTCTTTTCCAACACCACAGTTCAAAAGCATCAATTCTTCAGCACTCAGCTTTCTTTATAGTCCAACTCTCACATCCATACATGGAATGGAAAATACATCCACTGGAAAAACCATAGCCTTGACTAGACAGACCTTTGTTGACAAAGTAATGTCACTGCTTTTTAATATGCTGTCTAGGTTGGTCATAACTTTCCTTCCAAGGAGTAAGCATCTTTTAATTTCATGGCTGCAATCACCATCTGCAGTGATTTTGGAGCCCAAAAAGATAAAGTCAGCCACTGTTTCCACTGTTTCCCCATCTATTTGCCATGAAGTGATGGAACTGAATTCCACGATCTAGTTTTCCGAATGTTGAGCTTTAAGCCAACTTTTTTCATTCTCCTTTTTTACTTTTATCAAGAGGCTGTTTAGTTCTTCTTCACTTTCTGCCATAAGGATGGTCATCTGCATATCTGAGGTTATTGATATTTCTCCCGGCAATCTTGATTCCAGCTTGTGCTTCTTCCAGCCCAGCATTTCTCATGATGTACTCTGCATGTAAGTTAAATAAGCAGGGTGACAATATACAGCCTTGATGTACTCCTTTTCCTATTTGGAACCAGTCTGTTGTTTCATGTCCAGTTCTAATTGTTGCTTCCTGTCCTGCATACAGGTTTCTCAAAATGCAGGTCTCTTAGCTCCTCTAATTTCAAAAACCAGAGATAATTAAATACCTGAGCTGCAGCCAGGAGTTTTAGAATAAAAGGGACATGATTATAAAGTAAAAATATTAAATAAAAGCCTTGTTGTATAGTGAATAACGTATAACACATAGCATCGATGTGCTGTAGTACACACCTATTTACTTAAAGAAGGATGTGTACCAACTCCTCAGAGGTAACTTCTGAACATTTAGGATTTCCCAAATGATAAATACTGTCCTTGTTATCCAGACCACACTTAACAGTTCATGCTAATCAGGAAGTTCATGGTGCGCCTCTAGATAGATTATGCTAATGGCTTGCTCCTTAGAAGCTATTGACAAACATAGTCAGCGTATTAAAAAGCAGAAACATCATACTGCCAACAGAAGTCAGTATAGTCAAAGCTATGATTTTTCCAGTCACTGACTCAATGGACATGAATTTGAATAAACTCTGGGAGATAATGGAGGTCACAGCAGCCTGGTGTGCTGCCGTCCATGGTGTCACAGTCAGACATGACTTAACGACCAAACGAGTCAGTGATCCTCTCTAATCATCTCACCCTCTGCTGCCCGCTTCTCTTTTTGCCTCCAATCTTTCCCAGTATCAGGGTCTTTTCCAAAGAATCAGCTCTTCAGATCAGGTGGCCAAAATGCTGGAGCTTCAACCTCAGCATCAGTCCTTCCAATGAATATTCAGGGTTGATATCCTTTGGGATAAGGCTTCTTGTTGGCTCAGATGGTAAAGAATCTGCCTGCAATGTGGGAGACCAGTGTTCAGTCGCTGGGTCAGGAAGATCCCCTGGAGAAGGGAATGGCAATGCACACCAGTATTCTTGCCTGGAGAACTCCATGGACAGAGGAGGATACAGTCCATGCGGTCACAAAGAATCAGACATGACTGAGTGACTCATTTCACTTTCACTTCCTTTAGGATTGCCTGGTTTAATCTCCTTGCAGTCCAAGGGACTCACAAGAGTCTTCTCCAGCATCGCAATTCAAAGGTATTAATTCTACAGTTCTCAGCCTTTTTTATGATCTAACTCTCATATTCATACGTGACTACTGGAAAAACCATGTATGTGACTACAGCGACCTTCATCAGCAAAGTGATGTCTGCTTTTTAACATGTTGTCTAGGTCTATCATAGTTTACCTTCCAAGGAGCAAGCATCTTTTAATTTCATGGCTGCAGTCACCATCTGCAATGATTTTGGAGCCCATGAAATTAAAAGCTGTCACTGCTTCCACACTTCCCACCTCTATATGTCATGAAGTGGTGTGACCACATGCCATGATCTTAATTTTTTTTTTAATGGTGAGTTTCAAGCAAGCTTTTTCACTTTCCTCTTTCACCCTCATCAAGAGGTTCTTTGGTTTCTCTTCACTTTCTGCCTTTAGAGTGGTATCATTTGCATAGCTGAGATTGTTGATACTTCTCCCAGCAAACTTGATTCCAGCTTATGATTCATCCAGCCCAATATTTTGCAGGATGTACACTGCATATAAGTTAAATACGTAGGGTAACAATATACAGCCTTCTCACACTCCTAGTTTTGAACCAGTCACTGGTTCCAAGTTCAGTTCTAACTGTCATTTCATGGCCCACACACACGTTTTTCAGGAAACAGGTAAGGTGATCTCATACTCTCACCTCTTTCAGAATTTTCCACAGTTGTGATCCACACTGTCAAAGGCTTTAGCATAGTCAATGAAGCAGAAGTAGATGTTTTCCTGGAGTTCCCTCGCTTCTCCATGATCCAGTGAATGTTGGAAATTTGATCTGTGGTTCCTCTGCCTTTTCTAAACCTAGCTTGTGTATCTGGAAGTTCTCAGTTCATGTACTGCTGAAGCCTAGCTTGAAGGATTTGGAGCATAACTTTGCTAGTATGTGAAATGAGTGCAAATGTATGGCAGTCTGAGCATTCTTTGGCATTGCCCTTCTTTGGGATTGGAATGAAAACTGACCTTTTCCAGTCCTTTGCCCACTGTTGAATTTTCCAAATTTGCTGACATACTGAGTGTAGCACTTTAACAGCATCATCTTTTCGGATGTGCAATAGCTCAGCTGGATTCCATCACCTCCACTAGTTTTGTTTGTAGTGATGCTTTTTAACGCCCACTTGACTTCACATTCCAGGATGTCTGACTCTAGGTAAGGGACCACACCATCATGGTTATTAAGGACATTAATACCTTTCTTATATAGTTATTCTGTCTATTCTTACTACCTTTTCTTAATCTCTTTTTCTTCTGATAGGTCCTTAACATTTCTGTTCTTTATCGTTGCCCATCCTTGCATGAAATTCCCTTGATATCTCCAATTTTCTTGAAGAGATCTCTAATATTTCTCATTCTACTGTTTTCCTCTATTTCTTTGCATTGTTGATTTAAGAAGGCCTTCTTATCTCTCCTTGCTATCTCTGGAACTCCACATTCAGTTGGGTATATCTTTCCCTTTCTGCCTTACTTTTTGTTTCCCTTCTTTTCTCAGCTATATGTAAGGCCTCCTCAGACAACCACTTTGCCATCTTGCATTACTTTTTCATTGGGATAATTTTGGTTACTGACTCTTGTACAATATTAAAAACTTCTGTCCATAGTTCTTCAGGCACCCTCTCTACCAGATTAATCCATTGAATCTATTCATAACCTCTATTGTATAATCATAAAGAAATTGATTTAGGTCATACCTGACTGGCCTAGTGATTTTCCCTACTTTCTTTAATTTAAGCCTGAATTTTGCAATAAGGAGCTCATAATCTGAGTCACAGTCAGCTCCAGGTCTTGTTTTTCCTGACTGAATGAAGCTTCTCCTTCTTTGGCTGCAAAGAACATAAGCAATCTGATTTTGCTTATGTTCTTATTTACCTTCCAGTGAAGTCCAGGTGTAGAGTTGTCTTTTAGGTTGTTATAAAAGGGTGTTTGCTAAGATCAGCTTGTTCTCTTGACAAAACTCCATTAGCCTTTGCCTTGCTTTATTTTGTACTCCAAGGCCAAACTCACCCATTACTCCAGGTATCTCTTGACTTCCTATTTTTGCATTCCAGTCCCCTATGATGAAAGGGAAATCTTTTTTGGTATTAGTTCTAGAAGGTCTTGTAGGATTTCATAGAACCCTTCAACTTCAGCTTCTTTGGCATCAATAATTGAAGCACAGACTTGAATTACTGTGATGCTGAATGGTTTGCCCTGGAAACAAACTGAGACCATTCTGTCCTTTTTGAGGTTGCACACAAGTACTGCATTTCAGACTCTTTTGTTTACTATGATGGCTACTCCATTTCTTCTAGGGGATTCTCACCCACAATAGTAGATATAATGGTCATCTGAGTTAAATTCACCCATTCTTGTCCATTTTAGTCCACTGATTGCTAAGACGTCTATGTTCACTCTTACCATCTCCTGCTTGACCACACCCAACTTACCTTGATTCATTTACCTGAAATTCCAGGTTCCCATGCAATATTACCATCTTCTTTATAGCAACAGACTTTGCTTTCACCACCAGACATCCACAACTGGAAGTCGTTTCTGCTTTGGCCCAGCCGCTTCATTCTTTCTGGAGCTAGTAGTAACTACCCTCTGCTCTTCCCCAGTAGAATATCTGACACCTTCTGACCTGAGGGGTTCATCTTCCAGTGATGTCATACCCTTCCTTTTTCACACTGATCATGGGGTTCTCCAGGTAAGAATACTGGAGTGGTTGCCATTTTCTCCTCCAGGGGACCATGTTTTGTCAGAACTCTTCACTATAACCCATCTGTCTTGGGGGGCCCTATACAGCACGCCTCAAAGCTTCACTGAGTTATGCAAGTCCCTTTGTCATGACAAGGCTATCATCCATGAAGGGGAGAAGCAATGACTACCTGGTAGAAATAAATTCCTCTGGCACCCAGATCATGATTCTAAATATCATCTCTGACTAGACTTCTTGATTTATTCCAAATTAGAACCAGAAGCTTACACCACAGATCGGATCATCTTGCTGCACCAAAAAAGCAACAAGCTATGAAGGATGAGTGGGGTCCATATCAAAAGGACACAGAAGTCAACATAAAGGGACCCACGATACCCAAAAAATGGGACAATGTGACCACAAAATGGAATAACAAAAACAATAAATTGAAACATCAAATTCAAATATAAAAACAAAATTTAACGAGTTCATAATTTTAATTTTTAAACAAACTCATCATCACCATCAAATACTCTGCCAGAGTACAATTCCTTATTTTGAAAACTAACAAAGAGAAGAATTAAGCACAATATTCGGATGAGGTGTGACCTTAAAGACAAATCCCAGATAAAATATACAGAAGGAAGAATCAAATAAGAAAATCATCTTTTTGATTCTTCCTCTTACCTCTTCATCCTCTAACCTTGGGCAATGAAAGGTCATGATATGCCTGCATCATCTTGTATTAGAAAGCAGGTAACTGCTCAAAGAATAATGGAGTCATGTCAAAAGGACAAAGGAGCCAATTCTCAAGGGGCTCTGACTAGCTAAATCAATTTGAGCATCAAAATTTTAAATGATATTAATGGATTATAACTTATTGAGTAAAGTAGGAGAATATAACATGCAACACTGCTATAACAATAAATAAGTTGAAAATCTCATGAAGAGCAGGACATTTAAATAGTTTCAAAGTACCTTTCTATAAAATATTAAGTAATTACAAAAGGATAAAGAATAACCTCACAGTGGAGAAACCTGGCAGAGGTTACCTTAATCAAGTGATGAAAGTGAATGTCATCAGCAAAGGAACAAATCAAAATCATGAGCCACTTGATAGTTTGGAACAAGAACACAGTATCACTTTTGTGACATTTCTGCTACAGTTGCATAACTTGGCTCTAGTCATCAGGAAATACCAGTCAAACACAAATTGAAGGACACACTATGAGTGCTCTGTAATCTTCAAGAAAGCCAAGGCTGTAAAGGTCAAGAAAGAACTGAGAAACTGTTCCAACTCAAAAGAAAATAAAGAAGCTTGACAGCTAAGCACAGTGCAAGATTCTGAACTGGATCTTTTTCTTATGAAGGATATTACTGAGGTATTTGGCAAAACTTGAATGGGGTCCAAGATTAGATGATAGCAATGTGTCAATATTAATTTACTGATTTCGATGTTTGAACTGTGATTATGTAGAATGCCTTTGTTGCAGGAAATACATGAAAGTATTAAAAGATGGCTGGGCATCACATCCTTAACAAACTTTCAAATATATAGAAGTGAAGTCGCCCAGTCGTGCCTGACTCTCTGCGACCCCATGGACGATAGCCTACCAGGCTCCTCTGTCCATGGAATTTTTCAGGCAAGAGTACTGGAGTGGGTTGCCATTTCCTTCTCCAGGAGATCTTCCTGACCCAGGGATTGAGCCCAGGTCTCTTGAATTGTAGGCAGATGAGTTATCATCTGAGCCACCAGGGAAGT
The DNA here is from genome assembly GCF_014754425.2 of Oryx dammah. Taxonomy (NCBI): domain Eukaryota; kingdom Metazoa; phylum Chordata; class Mammalia; order Artiodactyla; family Bovidae; genus Oryx; species Oryx dammah. The sequence goes on from NW_024070189.1 coordinate 12,177,458, forward strand.
CAAATATATAAGAAAAAAACAATTTTCTGTACTGTACTTCCAACTGTTCTACAGGCTTAAGATCTATTTTCTAATAGAAAAAGAAAAATCACCATTTTGTAATCACAATTAAATGATTACCTAGATAACAATCAACAATGGATGCTATAATTATAAGGTACCTTGTAATACGGTATCTCATAGATTAAGCTTCCATAGGCTCTTCTTTATAGCGGAGGGTTTAGGCTGACTCCACGTGAACAACTGATCAATCTTAATGTCTTCAAATGTTAGTCAACAAAGGAAAATATAAATTATGATGTAATATAATATGAAAGATACAGTAGCCACTATCAAATATCTTTCCCTCAAAATATGAGTGTGAGTCTCATAACGCCTCTAGCTCTAATGAAGAGTGACCAGGAAACATAGGGAATAGACCAGTCATTTAATAACACCACAAGGACGCAATCAGCCATATCTACAGTGCAGAACACACTACTGGACAAACGAGCTGGTCTCTCCAACAGGTCAGTTATGAAGAGGAACCAAAAGTGGTGTATGAGGGAGGACTTGAGTAGAACAAGAGACATCAGGGAAAGACGCTTACTCCTTGGAAGGAAAGTTATGACCAACCTAGATAGCATATTGAAAAGCAGAGACATTACTTTGCCGACTAAGGTCCGTCTAGTCAAGGCTATGGTTTTTCCTGTAGTCATGTATGGATGTGAGAGTTGGACTGTGAAGAAGCCTGAGCACTGAAGAATTGATGTTTTTGAACTGTGGTGTTGGAGAAGACTCTTGAGAGTCCCTTGGACTGCAAGGAGATCCAACCCGTCCATTCTGAAGGAGATCAGCCCTGGGATTTCTTTGGAAGGAATGATGCTAAAGCTGAAGCTCCAGTACTTTGGCCACCTCATGCGGAGAGTTGACTCATTGGAAAAGACTCTGATGCTGGGAGGGTTTGGGGGCAGGAGGAGAAGGGGACGACCGAGGATGAGATGGCTGGATGGCATCACGGACTCAATGGACATGAGTCTGAGTGAACTCCGGGAGTTGGTGATGGACAGGGAGGCCTGGTGTGCTGTGATTCATGGGGTTGCAAAGAGTCAGACACGACTGAGTGACTGAACTGAACTGAACTGAGGGACATAATAACTGAATGTAACTATGGACCCTGTTTGATTCTGATTTGAATAAACCAGTAGCAAAATAACATCACTGAGATAATCAAAAAGACTCAAACAAGGGCTAGTCATAAAAAAAATATGAAAAAGCAATTGGTAAAATTGTTAGAATTAATTAATACATAATAGTTACATTTTTAATTTCTCTTTATAGACTAGAAATGTGTATCAGTGTATTTAGATGATATGATGTTTCAGATTTGCTTTAAAATAGAGAAGCAAAATAAAAGTGATTTTAAAAAAATTTAGCAAATGTTAACAATTTTTGAAGCTAGGTACAAGTTCATTATGGTCTTCCCTAGTGGCTCAGCAGTAAAGAATCCCCCTGCCAATGAAGGAAATGTGAGCTTGATCCCTGGGTCAGGAAGAGCCCCTGGAGAAGGAAATGGCAACCCAGTCCAGTATTCTTGACAGAGGAGCCTTGTGGGCTATGGTCCACAGAGTTGCAAAAGAGCTAGACACAACTAAATACATACACGCACACACACACACACACACACACACAAGTTCAGTATATTATTCTCTCCTCTTTTGTGTATATTTAAGAATTCCTATTTTGAAAAAATGAAATATAAAGGCAAAAAATTAGCTTTTTCCATTTCTTTAAATGACTGAATATTTTTATTACCCTTTAATGAAACGTGTGTGTGTGTGCTAAATCACTCCAGTCGTGTCCAACCCTTGGTGACTCTTTGTACTGGAGCCCACCAGGTTCCTCTGTTCATGGGATTCTCCAGGCAAGAAAACTGGAGTGGGTGTCCATGCCCTCTTCTAGGGGATCTTCCCAACCCAGGGATCGAACCCACATCTCTTATGTCTCCTGCATTGGGAGGCAGGTTCTTTACCACTAGCGCCACCTGGGAAGGAAATAAAATGCCAACAAAGAAATTTGGGGAGAAGAAAGGACACAAGGAAGGTTTGGCTTATTTCAAATGGTTCAAAATTAAGAAAGAAGTTGTGAATTCACATACACACACACACTGACAAACACACCCCTTCGTTAACACTGTGAAGAGGCACTGCCAGTAGAAGCTTGCTAATGAAAAGTGATGAATGGAGCAAGATCATGATGAGACCATAGTTTAAACCCAGTTAAATCCAGGTTCTGCTTTGAATCACTGTAATAGTCACACAGCTAGAGTGGAGAAGGAAAGAGCAGCTCACTCCAGTATTGTTGCCTGAAGAATTCCATGGACAGAAGAGCCTGGTGGGCTACGGTCTATTGGGTCACCAAGAGTTGGACACAACTGAGTGACTGGCGCGCGCACACACACACACACAGACACACACACACACACACCTCGCCAGTCTTTAGAGTGAACTCTTGATTCTGCACATAATGCTGCAATTCCCAACTTCATCATAAATACTAAGATAAACCGTTGCTTCCAGCCTTCATCTAGAGGTCCCAGCTTACTTTTCAGAAGACTTAGAGTAAAGGAGTCATCACTCTCCCCAGGAGAGAGTAATTCAATTACTACAAGGTCAACTTATCATGAGGATGTCCTACTTATTCAGATTTTGGAACAGATGGCCCCATGGGTCAGGGCTGGACCATCTGCTATGAAATCAGTTATCAAGACTTGTGGAGTTACAGTATTAAATTCTTTCTATTCTGTTGTTGTTCAGTTGCTAAGTCATGTCCACTTCTTTGTGACTCCGTGGACTGGAGCCTGCCAGGCTTCCTGTCCTTTATTATATTCCAGAGTTTGCTGAAATTCATGTCCACTGAGTCAGTGATACCTTCCAACCATCTCATCCTCTGTTGCCCCCTCTTCCTGCCCTCAATCTTTCCCAGTATCAGGGTCTAAAGAAATATAAACATTCCAGCATAATGAAAGATACATTTCTGTGCAGAAAATCAATATTCAGAAATGTTTCATTGAAAATAAAATTACTCAATAAATCAAAAATCTTCCAAAGAATTTCTTAAAGAAACTGACTTTACTCCAGCCACAAAACTCTTCCTCACAAAGGGACTTGCAGAATATCTTTAACACAGTAAGCATCTAACGACTACTCTACTACGTTTAATTAAAAAACAGCAATCCAAAAAGCCCTACTGAATTCTTTCACCAATTGACAGGGATCATTGTGCTCAATCTAGAGCTGCTAAATCTGAATATCAAAGAGTTTCACGTAGCTTGCTCCAAACTACTCAACTGTTACTCCTTGATAGTAAAACAAATAGCTGCAAATGTAAAGCTTCAGTTTCCAGCAGCCTTTGTGTTAGGTCTTTTCTTTTTTCTTTCCCCTTAAAAGTCCAGGTCAGGGAATAAAGGTAATCTTCAGAAGTGAGATGGATGGGCAGAGCAATTCAAAACAAATCCAGAGAGAACCAAGTTTCCTGTGGAGGAAGTAAACATTACTGAGATGTCACCGTGTGTGAAATGTATCTTCTGAGCTTAATATTTCATATTAACTTTTTTTTCCCACTGAAATTTACTTTAGAAAATTCAAGCCAAAACACCCCTTTGGGATCCAGGTGTGTCCTTTACCTTTGACCTCAATAGGAGTTCTACACGTATGAAAGCAGAAATTGGCTTTTTACAGTAGATCGATAAAAGCTCTCTGGGAATGAGCGGAATGCCTTCCAGAAAGATTTCTGTCTTTACATCTCATAAAATGACCTCGATATCTGGGAGAGAAAATATTCTCTCTATTTTCCCATCCAATTCTATTTTCTCATATCACAGAGACTGCACATTGCTTATACTATTGCCAGTACACCACGACAACCAGGAGAGAGATTTATCACGTTCTGATACTCCTCAGTTCAGAGAGGTCTTGCTGCTGTTCCATTTCATTTGTATGCATCTGGAGAACAGAGAAAGTGGACTCAAATACTCAATATAAGAAAATATTCCATCAAGGAAGTCAGTAAAGACATCTTTCCTTTCTCCATCCCCATCTTCCCTGCTCATTCAATCCTCTTTTTCTCACATAAACGCACAGGATTGAACATGCTGTAATACATTCCAGACTTGTGTCCCCTACACCTTAATTATCAGCACATATTATGGATAAAAAAAAAATTTATTCAGGCAAATTGACACAAACAATGTACGACCTTCAAATGAACTATACTAGATTTCAGGAAAACATTTTAGATTTTATTTTTCACATATAATTTCCTGAAAAATATTTACATTGAAAGAATGCTACAAGCTTGCCTGTCTTGGCTTTCCATGAAACAAATGATTTTAGGGAAACTTCTGCAATTGGAATTTAGATATCTTGATATACACAATCCGAAAATTTTTAAAAGTACTTTTTAAAAGCTAGTTACTTGGATTTAAACAGGAGAAAAATCAGAGTTTAGTTTTAAAAATTTTGACCATCAGGAGCTCTCATTTCAAGGCCATAGGTGTGTGTGTGTCTGTGTGTGTGTGTGTGTGTGTACAACTAAAGCAGTACTATACTATGGCAAATATAATGCCAACTTAGCAATTTTCAGGTGGGACATGAAGACATGTACCTTTCTAAAGCCTTATTTTGAATTTTATACTTCTGTTCTCCTAACTCAGGCACTTTAGTTAATGAGTCCAAGTACTCAACTAAGCCCAAAATTTCCCTGGCTATTCTTATTTCTATATCTTTGTTCAGATACTCTTATACTACTTTGGGCATACTGTCTGTCCCTGCCCCCAGTTACTAACAGAAAACGCTGCCCAGATAAATCTCGTACATCCTTCAGAGCTTCTGCTCTGCTGTTGAATTCTCACCCTTCTAAACTCCACAGCTCTATTTCCAGGCCCCTTGTGCTTCCAATCCTGCTTCGTATTACTAAATCTTTTTCTACATATCTTTTCTCACCAACAACCACACTCATTCAGTCTTCAAATATCCACTGAGTACCCCCATGTGGCAGGCACTATTCTGCATTCTGGGAGGTGATGCTTATCAAGACAGGCAAGAGCGTGAGCTCCTTCAAATCACAGCCAACACTTTGATTTCTTTAGCACTTAGGACAAACTAAGGACACAAAAAGGGAATGAAAGATACACTTATTAAGCAGCTTTGGAATTCTATTCTAAAGAAATAAGTTTGAAAAAATAAGATATATTGTGACAGGAAAGAATTTGATATCTTCTCCCTGGGTCTACATCCTGAATTAGATACTCACTGAGTCACATACATACTGCCATGTGATTACATTTACGAAAGCATGCAACCAAGTGTATCATTTCAGAAACTTTTTAAACATCACTGTGTTGCTGAGGCAATTAAATATCACATACACTAGGCTATATGTTGAGCTCTTTCATAGAAGCAAATATTTATTTCAAGCATAAAAGATGAGGCATATTAGTTACAATAGAGGCTAAAGTACTTTATCAAAGAGACAAAAACCATGGCTTACTTCTCTTTCATATAACAATCCCAAGGGGAGAACTCAAGTTTGCTAGGGTAGTCCTGCTACTCAAGGCCTTCGGGATTACAGGTCCCTGTCATTTTATTGCCCTATCATTCAACAAAGTTATCACTTTCATCTGCATGGGTGAAGCTGGGTCACAAACACATTATGTTCCTACTCACAAGAAGGGGAAAAAGGAGAGGAAATCCAGAATATATATATATATTTTTTTTTATTTTTAAGCAAATGAGTCTGAAGTTGTCCACACAGTTTATATTCCCAATCCACCGGTGATAACTTAGATTTATGGGCATTCTAGACCAAAAGAATTTGGGGAAATGTAGTCTCTAACTAGATAGTTATTTGCTCCTAAAGAATGAGAAAATGGAATGCTGGAAGGAAGGGGAGTCAGCCAGTGAAATTATTTTAACTATATTACCGGGAGAAGCTATTCTCTTAGGTTATATCCCATTCATACATAATACATTAAGGAACTACGAAAAGAATTATAATGCTAAGAATGTACCTGTTGAAGAAAGCACTACCGTGTTCTATTCAGAATTCATATTGTCATTTTCCATACATTTACATATGACCTGGAATAAAGCTGATAAAATAAATGCTTACCAGTTAACATTAGGATGCAATAAATGCTATTGACTTACCAAATTACTATAATATATGTACATACATGAACCTTCTTCAAAGAGCATATGACTTCAGAGGTGATCAGCAGAATACGGCATAAACAGAAATGCAAGTACATACTGCATTTAGCATAAGCTCAGATAAAATTATGAGGTATGTGATTTATGTCATCTCTTTTTTCTTTCTATTTCAACACTCAGCATCTACCAAAAAACACCAACAACTCTTTAAAGGCTCTTTAAACAAGAACACTTTGAAAATTCTTGTCCCTGTAGGAAAAAAGATTATATCTGAAACTCCCTAATACCTGAGTATAAGTTTGTTCAAGTCACATTCTTCAAAGAATATTAACATTTTAATGGAGGTTTAGGGGGGGGAAAAAGAACACAAATGACTGAATCTGAAATGGACACATTTCAGGATTTAGACTCTTATATGAGGCAAGTACTTAGGGTAAATTTTTTCCTGCTGGCTTTTACAAGTCATACAGCATAAGGAATCAGTTCATTGTAACCGACACACAGACTACCCTTCTTGCATTCACGTTATTAAACCACTAAACGTTTGCATTGTCTCCTTCCTGTGCCACTTCAACTGTGCAGCTTTTCCCTGAGGACAAAGCCTTCCACCAAGTATACTCTGACACAGCCACCAGGGACAAACTAGTGAGCTCAATGTTCCCTTAAATTATTATGTTCTAGAATTTTAGTTTGACAGTAACTCAGAAAACTGTAAGAATATTGCCTGTTGCCAACCTTGAGAAATACCTTACTGAACCCAGTCCTTGGCAATGTTACTGAGACTCAAATATTAATCTACCCACTTGTCCCAGCTGGCAACCAGACTGCAGCTAACATAAAAAGATAGAAGATAGATAAATAGATAGATGGATGGATACATAGACAGATAGATAGAAAAATGTGATTTGTGCTCATTTCTTCAAATCCATAGGCTGTTCAACCATTTCCAGAGGTTACAGAAAATCTGTGATGATGTTGGAAGCTCTTTAGGAGTAAAATTCTGACAAAGAAAATACAATGTTCCTGGTGTTTAGAATCACATAAAGCAACAATTTATTATGACCCCTTACATCCTTGACTTGGCTGGAACAGCCAGACAGTTTTTGCTTGGAGTCTCTTATTGATTGCATTTGGCAAGTACCTGGGGCTTAATTTATCCAAGGACTCTATTGGACTGACATCTAGATGGCTCAGCTGATACTGACTGCACGATGAGACATCGACAGAGCTGCTCTCCAGGGCTCCTACCCATGACCTCCACATGTGTGTGCTCAGTTGCTCAGTCACGTCCGACTCTTTGTGACCCCATGGACTGTAGCCCGCCAGACTCCTCTGTCCATGGGATTTTTCCAGGCAAGAAACGGGTTGCCATTTCCCACTCCATGGGATCTTCCCCACCTAGGGATTGCACCCGTGTCTCTTAGGTCTCCTGAATTAGCAGGCAGATTCTTTACCACTACACCACCTGGGAGGCCCCGACATGCTCACCTAGCTTAAGCTTTACACTGTGGTGACTTCATTCCAAGAGTGTCTATTCCAAGAGAAGCTGCCATTTTCTCAAGGTGTAAGCCTGAAAACTGGCTCAGCATCAACCCTGCCTTATTCTACTGTCTAAGCACTCACATAGCTCACTCAGATTCAAGGGGAGGGGACCGCAGACTCCCCTTCTCAATGGAAAAGGGTCAGACCATTTATGGACACCTTTCATTGGTCACGCATGGCCACAGACTCACTGCGGATGGAAAAAAGAGCCCAGAGATCATTAAGAACATATTTTTGGCATTATTAGATAATTAAACTAAAAGTGATATTTCATAACAAAATAATTTACTTGAAATTACTTCACATGAAGTTCATCTGGCCTCTAAGGAATTACAGAAATCTTGTTATGATTATTACTTTGTAAGTTACGGTGTTCTCTTCAACAGAAGCAACGAGCTTGATAATTAAAGTGATATCCTAAGGCAGCAATAACTATAAAAATAGGAACTTAATAGTTATATTCAGAATACCCTGAATTACAAAGAAAGGAAAAGTGAATAAGTCCTTCGTGAAAAAGCAACAAGGATAAATTTTAATTAATGTATCAGCTACCACCTGTTCATCATTCAAAGGGCAGTCACTCAGTCGTGTCTGACTCTTTGTGACCCCATGGACTGTAGCCCACCAGGCTCCTCCGTCCATGGGATTTTCCAGGCGAGAGTACTGGAGTGGGTTGCCATTTCCTTCTCCATGGGATCTTCCCCACCCAGGAACTGAACCCGGGTCTCCTGCATCATAGACAGATGCTTTATCGTCTGAGCCACCAGGGAAGTTCATCAGTCAAAGTGAATTTTAAATGCTGCCGCTGCTGCTGTTCCATCATTAAGTCGTGTCTGACTCTTGTGATCTATGGACTGTAGAGACCAGGTTCCTCTGTCCATGCAATTACCCAGGTAAGAATACCAGAGTGGGTTGCCATTTCCTTCTCCAGCGGATCTTCCTGACCCAGGGATCATTCCGTGTCTCCTGCGCTGCAGGTGGATTCTTTACCTAAAGAGATCTAAATTTTTCCAAATATATTCCAATTAAACATGAAACATTTGTAAAACAAAAATGTGTGCAGCTTGCTTATCAATGCCATTTTCTCTTTCTGGGCCTCCGTACATACCCCGCCTTCCTTGTGTTTGGTTAGGACTATATGACTGGGTTTTAGTCAGTGGAATGTGTGTAGAATTGATGTGCACCACTTTCAAAACTGTCTGTAAAACCACCTGTATGATTCTGCATGCTTTCTCTTTGCTTCTTAGCTAGGCAGATGAAAGAGAGAGTGTGGACTCCCAGAAGCCTCTAAGGGTCAACCAAAACAAGTCACCTTCTAGTAGAGATTTACGCTATCCACAACTAATCTATTTCTGCTTTATTGCCTATGCCAAAGCCTTTGACTGTGTGGATCACAATAAACTGTGGAAAATTCTTCAAGAGATGGGAATACCAGACCACCTGACCTGCCTCTTAAGAAACCTATATGCAGGTCAAGAAGCAACAGTTAGAACTGGACATGGAACAACAGACTGGTTCCAAATAGGAAAAGGAGTACATCAAGGCTGTATATGGTCACCCTGCTTACTTAACTTATATGCAGAGTACATCATGAGAAACGCTGGGCTGGAAGAAGCACAAGCTGCAATCAAGACTGCTGGGAGAAATAACCTCAGATATGCAGATGACACCACCCTTATGGCAGAAAGTGAAGAGGAACTAAAAAGTCTCTTGATGAAAGTGAAAGAGGAGAATGAAAAGGTTGGCTTAAAGCTCAACATTCAGAAAACTAAGATCATGGCATCTGGTCCCATCACTTCATGGGAAATAGATGGGGAAACAGTGGAAACAGTGTCAGACTTTATTTGGGAGGGGGGGCTCCAAAATTACTGCAGATGGTGATTGCAGCCATGAAATTAAAAGACGCTTACTCCTTGGAAGAAAAGTTATGACCAACCTAGATAGCATATTCAAAAGCAGAGACATTACTTTGCCAACAAAGGTCCGTCTAGTCAAGGCTATGGTTTTTCCTGTGGCCATGTATGGATGTGAGAGTTGGACTGTGAAGAAAGCTGAGTGCCGAAGAATTGATGCTTTTGAACTTACTCTTGAGAGTCCCTTGGACTGCAAGGAGATCCAACCAGTCCATTCTGAAGGAGATCAGCCCTGGGATTTCTTCAGAAGGAATGATGCTGAAGCTGAAACTCCAGTACTTTGGCCACCTCATGGGAAGAGTTGACTCATTGGAAAAGACTCTGATGCTGGGAGGGATTGAGGGCAGGAGGAGAAGGGGATGACAGAGGATGAGATGGCTGGATGGCATCACTGACTCGATGGACGTGAGTTTGAGGGAACTCCAGGAGTTGGTGATGGACAGGGAGGCCTGGAGTGCAGCAGTTATGGGGTCGCAAAGAGTAAGACACTATTGAGCAAGTGAACTGAACTGAACTGAACAACTAATATGACCAAGAGAAATAATCCTTTGTTTTGCCAAACCACTGACATAAGGGAGTTGCTTGTTACAGCCACTGATATTAAACAAACTGATTAATATAGAAAGTAAAAGTCAGCATCCCACTTCCCTTCTAAAACAGACACTGTAATCACCTTCTTTGGAAAGCTTAATGTATCGTGGAAATTCAAAGTTGACAGGCACCGTAGATGTCATCTGGCTGATCTATTTTCTTGATGCCAGTAACCACACTGCCGCCAGTGAATAAAACACTTATAAACACCCATACTCAGAGAAATATACATTGCAGAAAACAGGAGTGTAGAAGCCTATGTTGCCATGGCAACAAGAACATAATTCCATTTCAAAAGGATCACCAGCTACTGTATGAAAAATAAACTTCTTTTCCAAGCAAGCTTTTTAAAACGTTGCATGCAGGATGGAAGGTATCGAACATCTCACTGTGAAAAACCTGTTACGTTCTTGGTACTATCAATACCAACTGTAACAAATAGTAAAAAGCCACTTTGGTTTCTCTAGCTGTTAATGTGAGTGCCAACAACAGCATGAAACTTCCAGATAATGTATCATTTCCCCTGCTAGGGAATAAAGTAGTTTTTCTTTGAACAGTAATAGTCATGCAAGTTCAATAGTATCCTCAAAGGAAAATGTTTTGCTCTAATATATTAACCTCATGAACAAACTTATATGCCTAAAGCCTTATTGTTTTAAATATAGTCCTCAAAATTACATGATACCGATGTTCTCTGAAGCTACAACATAGTAATGTTACAGATATTTTAGAATTATAAGTAACCCTACAGATCATTTAGTCCAAATTATTCATATTAAGGATTAGAAAACTGAGGCTCAGAGATGTTTAATGACTCAACCAATGTCACAGAATTAATTAAGATGATCTTGTACTAGTAATATTGTACACTTTTGTACTACTGCATTGTGGGTACTATTTTCATACTGTAGAGTATTTTCTACTAAAAAATAAAGTACTCACACTTCTGGAAATTACTTTAGAATGTTTCCTGCTGCTACTGCTGCTAAGTCGCTTCAGTCGTGTCCAACTCTGTGCGACCCTATAGACGGCAGCCCACCAGGCTCCCCCGTCCCTGGGATTCTCCAGGCAAGAACACTGGAATGGGTTGCCATTTCCTTCTCCAATGCATGAAGGTGAAAAGAGAAAGTGAAGTCGCTCAGTTATGTCTGACTCTTAGCAACCCCATGGACTGTAGCCTACCAGGCTCCTCTGTCCATGGGATTTTCCAGGCAAGAGTACTGGAGTGGGGTGCCATTGCCTTCTCCAAGAATGTTTACATAACCAATATCATAATCTCTAGGGATTTTTTCAAAACTTTGCCAAGATTATACTTCAGCATGTAGAAGTAACTTCTAATGTAATCTTTTTAACTGTAAGGAGTTTAATGAAAGAATAAATTTATCTCTTAATTATTAAAAACTTCCTTGTTCCTTATTATCTTTTAAGTACCTGATACTGTAAAACTTTATCAAGTTCTTAATACTTGTAAAAGAAATTATCTAACAAAAAGCATCCATTATTATAAATGTAGCATTATTTTAAATGTATGGCTTTATTATTCCAACTGTAAACATTAACTGAACTACTCAACATTAAAGTCCACCTTTGGTGAATAGTTAATAATACTTTTATTAGAGTACCTGAAATCAAAAATTTTTTAATTTATTTCATAATAGCAATGATATAATATTTAATGTTTAAAGTTCTTCAAAGCTGTCTGAAAACAATTCACTTATCAAATTTAATAGATGTGCTGTTGAAATTTCACTTACTATTCATTTTCTTAGCAAACATGTTTTTCATTGAAAATATATAAAAGTACATTTAGGTAAGCACCTCTTAAAATTAGTTTAAATTTATAATTAAGAGAAATTCTAAATAAAATATTTTTGTATATTAATACTGATTTAACATTTAAGTAACAAGAAAAATAGGTCTGGGAGAAAATATTTGTTGTGATATTTTCTAAACTGAAAAAATAAGGAAGCCAAGAAAAAAGTTGATAAACAAATATATCCTTTCCACCAGCCCTTTATCAACACTAATTCTTTTTAGGCCTTAGCATTGTGGAACAATCAATTTAGAAATCAGATCTATCAATATTATGACCCAAGAAATTCCTCCTATATTTTAGATAAAGGGAAAAAGGAAAAATTATGGAGAGTGGTAAACATATGGACTGATAATGCTTCCTATCTTTTAAGGCCACCAGAGGCTTCCTTGGGACTTTTCAGGTGGCGCTGGTGATAATCAAGAACACGCCTGATAATGCAGGAGAGGTAAGAAACTCGGGTTCAATCCCTGGGTTGGGAGGACCTCTGGGCAAAGGGAATGGCAACCTGGTCCAGTATTCTTGCCTGGAAAATTCCTGGACAGAGGATCCTGGCATGCTGCAGTCCATGGGGTAATCACAAGAGTCGGACATGACTGAGTACCTGGACAGCAGCAGGCCTCTGTCTGCAGTCTCTGGTTTCCTCTGTAACTGTCTACCTTTTTTATATCACAGCCCAAAACAGTCAGGTCATGAGGTGGACCAACCCCTCCCAGATGCCCCCAGTCATCACACACACACACACAAAAATGCTGAAAAGGAGATTCAGCCTTACTGCCACTACTGGCCATTTTTTAGAAATAAGATATGAATAAAAACAGATGCTATGTGTTAGAAACACCTACTAGTTAGCTCATCCTATAAAACATACACACCTAATTTGATGCTTATTTAATAAATGTTACATTTAACCTTTCTTTAACTCTTTCAATTATGGCAAAATTAGCATGGCACCAGAAAGAGATTATCATTCACACTTTATTTTCCAAAAAATAGAAGTAACGATTACCCAATGGGAGAAAATAATTCTAGGAGCAGGAGAAGATTTAGAAACTATCCCTTTCTCAAAAGGACAATCTGGTCTCCTTATTCACACAAATATCTGTGTTGAGTTACTGACAGAATGACATAAATGTGATTAAAAGTCATCAACATAACCATCATCATCATCTGGACTAAATACCATCCATCACATTTGTCTCTGTCTCACTACAAACATTCTTCACGCAGTTATAGAAAGTGTAAGCTATTTGTAGTTTCTGTTTTGTTTTGATTTCAGAATAATGCTTCCTGCCCATTTAATGTAGTAGGAACAATCAGTAAATATAACATGAAATTATAAACTCAAACTCCATTTTTAAATGCATTTCTATTTTTAATATAACCAGAAGATCACATTTCCCCACTGCCATCGCTTTCTAGAATACCACGAAGTCTACTCCAACATGGGGATTCAGGAATCCACCCATCTCTCTGCCAGTTCAGTTGCCTAGGGGAAGACATTGTTTGGTTTTCCTTCATCTCTTTTCCCTCTTCAGTTCTGCTCCATAACTTAACTTGAGCACATCATCACTTCTCTACAGAAAAGCAGCAGTCATCATTGAAGATATTTGTGATGTACAAAATGGAAAACCAATGAGGTGAGAAAGATTAAGGCACTGTGAGTAACTCATCGCCTGGGCACTGAACAGGAGTAAGTGAATGCAAAATGGCTCTGAAATGTGCAAAACCAAACGGCTGACCTTCTTGGGTGCTATGAATTATATTTTCAAGCTTCTAAATCCACCTCCTAAAACGAATTTCAAAATTTTTGTTATACTCTGTTCTGGATGTATCCTATAACATTCATATGGGTAAGGAAGGAGTGATAATTAGCTCTGGTCATCCCCTTGCCAACGTTCAGTGTATTTCCAGTACCAGATCCTTCAAGACACTGGTCAGCTCCCCTCACTTTCCTTTTCCTCTAGTAGGAATCACCACACCAGGTTAGAAGCCCTAAGAATATCTATGTCTCCTGAACAAGGAAGCTTTCGGAGTTTATCTGTCAATGGCTACTATGATTTGTATTATTTTATTTTAGTCAGTAAGAACAGGATAAAACCTTAATTCATATTTTTAGATATTTGTTGCTTAGAGAAAAATGGAAACAGTAAAATCCACCACCCTCAACTTTCCCAAATCACTGAGAAATACCAAACAAGACTAAGTTAACAGCCACAGAACTGAAGTATAATCTACCAATATGAGTTATGAAATTTATAAATTTCATTTCACATATGAAGAAAGTTAAAGACTACATGAGAATATATTTGTAAAATAATACCTAAGAGCTTCTGAATCAAATGAAATGGTTCTATAAGATGGCTGAATGTACTCTAACATTTAATTTGTATGTAAAATAGCCATGTTTATTAGTTTCTGTATAACTTTGTAACCAGTTATGCAGTAATTTCACTTCATTATATTTTCACATGGTCAACAAATATTTTAGAGATACTTACTTATTCAGAGGTCTAAATAGTGTTCATAGGAACATTTGCTCAGTCACGTCTGACTCTTTGCGACCCCACGGACTGCAGCCCACCAGGCTCCTCTGTCCACGGGGATTCTCCAGGCAAGAATACTGGAGTGGATGGTCATGCCCTGCTCCAGGGGACCTTCCCAACACAGGGATGGAACCCAGGTCTCCCGCACCGCAGGAGGATTCTTTACCAACTGAGCCACCAGGGAAGCCCTTGGATATAATGGAATTCCTCAAATACACAGCAGCACATAGAGTTTTGTGAGATAAAAGGATAAAGATTAATAACATATGTACACCTGTATAGCATTTTTAATGCGCTGGAAAGATGCTATGTACATGTAACATTTGAATTAATAAAATGCTACATATACTCCAGACATCTTTATGTAAAACCAAAGCATTTGATAAACAGCCCTGAAGACCTCCACACATGTCTATGCCTATTAAATCATTGTGTACATGAATATTAGTTATTCAGATCATTCCAAGTACCCGAGAGCCTGATTTTTAGAAAGAAAATGGACTATCACACTCAGCAAACAGATTAAAAATGACAATGAATTTCTTTTGGTTACTCTTTCCCAGTTAGTCTATTCTTGCTGGTGAAGGTCCTGAAAGAAGTAAAATGAACAAGCCCTTATCCAGAGATCTTCACTTGCTGAAGGAGGAATGTAAGCTCCACCCACCCTTTTTTGCAGAATTTCTTAAAAAAAAAAAAAAAATCTGAATAGGCTGTTTAGTTTTCATAGATACTTGAGTCCTTTTTTTTAAAATTAAAAATAAATAAATGAAGACTCTTAATTTAACCTTTGAGAAAGGCCAAAGTCATCACCCATATTTGCATTATTAGTTTTTCCTGTTTGACTTCTAAACACTTTCTAATTCTCAAGGGAGCAAGGGATTATTTAAAAAAAAAAAAAAAGATAGGAAGCACTGCATATTAGGGGGAAAAAAAGAAACGTAAGCAAACATCCTCAAGAAGAATTGAAGAGTGGAATCTCATTATATTGCTTCTTGGCCACAAGATAGCATCTATTCAACCTGCCAGCTATTCGCATCTATGCTGGGTGGTTTGGTTTGCCCGCCCTCCCTAACACATGCCTTCCTCAAGCACACCTTCAGGCATTATGTAGATTAGGGAGCAGAAAGCTGGAGAGACTGAGCCTTGGCCATTGTCTTGAAATTCGATTTTCTTTTTCTGATCAAATGTCCATTTTTTATATTTTACACATATTGTCAAGTAAGCCTAGCACACCACCAGGAAACTATTAAGGGCTATCAAAAGAGATGCCCAAGTCTCTCCGGTGAGCACCCTGTTGATGATGAATTTACAGTGATAGCTCAGTGCAAAGACAAAAAAAAAGAAATAAGGCAACTGGCAACTCAATTTTAAATATTTCAGGCGGCAATAGACTCCTATTAGCTATTTCTATGGAGAAGGAAATGGCAACCCACTCCAGTGTTCTTGCCTAGAGAATCCCAGGGACGGAGGAGCCTCGTGGGCTGCCGTCTATGGGGTCACACAGAGTCAGACACAACTGAAGCAACTTAGCAGCAGCAGCAGCAGCAGCTATTTCTAGGTCTGTTTTATGTCTTCTTTAAAAATTCATCTTTAATGGGAAAACACATGGAGTGCACTTGGGGGTCGCATAGTTCTGCCTTTAGCTTCAATAGTGTTTGAACTGAACAGACCCAGGTTTTTTTTTTTTTCCTGCAGCAAAAAAAAGGGGGGCTCGGGGGGAACTATTCTAAATTTTTACCCAAGGAAGGGCCTATATAAATACCTTTGCTTTCTTTTACTCTTCAGAAATATAAGGCTAGTTCAAATTGAGAAAAGAATAAAGCTGAAAAGATTTTTTTTTAATGAGACCTGCACATAATGGTTTAGTCTTCTCCTCCCCGTTCTTTACTTTTTTAACCAATAATTGAAAACCCTGTAACTTGCACTTTCAACTCCCGAAGTTCTTCTGGAGTACAGTGTTTTCCAGCATATTACACATCATTGCACATGTTAAATGTATTTTTTATTTAAATATCTTATTTTCCATTAATAGCTTAAGCCTGTAGGCCCTGCATTGTGAGTACTTATGCTATAGTGAGCAAATGAGTCCCTGAAATCAGTTTGCTATAGTGCCACAGGGAGCCAGTAGAACTGAAAAACTGCGGAACGGAGGACCTCTGCTGGCAGTTTCGTGGCACGATTTTCTTAAACCCCGGTAATACAAGAGGGAAGGGGAAGTTACCTACTTAATACTTGGAAACCTTTGATTGCCTTCCTAAAACTTTATTTACTGCTTCTGCCACATTTTCAGCAATTTGCGTCTTTCATTTCCACAGTAGTTGCTTTACTTTCTGAAAAAAAAAATACACGGAAAGGAAGACCATTGGGTGAAAACATTAATTTTAATATTGTTAATGTTCCAGCAAATTAAATTTGTTCATGAATAATGCTTCAGATTTTCTTAACATGGGAGCTGTACATAAGTATATATGCATATGGAGGCATAGATATAGATAGGTAATCCTCATGATATAGAACATGGAATTTTATATCAAAATCTAGTAAAGTTTTTATAATTACTAAGAAAATTCTCATTTTTCAAGAAGCTAGATTTGTTTTATATTCAATATACACCTAGATAGCATTGGAAGCCAAATTTTCATCTAAATGTCCAGAAGACTTTTTTAAACTTGAAAAGGCAATTGTACTGGTTATCCGTTGCTCCAGTTCACAGCTAATGTTGCTTACCTGTGCATTCCCTCTAGTATTAGTAAGTCACAGATTACTCTAACTGAAAGAGACCTTAAAAGTCATGTAGCCCAACCCCTTGGTTTTACAAAGAAGAATCTGAGATTGGTGGAGGTCAACAGCAACTTCTGCCTGTTCTCGGCAAGTCTGGACCAAATGAACAAATAACTACCCAAGGCCTTCTCACCTTCTAGGAGAAAGAGAGAAGGGGAAAGAGACAGCAGAGTCCCAGCCCTGGGCCACAGTGACCCAGTCCTGCTGTGAAAGCAGGAAGACTTAAACCACGTCTGATTTCAAGCATTCCAACCGATAGGAAGACGTTTGCATCAAGAGGCAAGAGCAACAGTGATAACCATTACAAATATTATTGAGCACCGAAAACGTGCCAGGCGGGCACAGTTCTAAGCACCTTACGTGGGATAGCTCATGTAGTCACCACATCAACCCCGTGCAGTGGATAAACTTGCTGGTATAATTGAGGAAACGGAGGCACAGGGCGAGCATCACTAGACCAAGGCCACTAAGTCACATCCACGTGGTGGAGATCCAGAGCTCACATGCTTAACCCTACACTCTGAGAAAATATATAAAGCCCTAAAATTGGTCCCAAAGTGTCCACCTTTAATTTTATAGCTGGTCTGTCTGACCTTGAATCAGAAAGTGATCTTCTATAGCCCAATCCCATTAGATCTAGAATTCTGGAATTTTAAAACCTGGGGAGAGCCTTATTAAGCATGTACTCTGGTGGCCCTTCATCTCTTTTGGTTTATAGACTTATTTGAAAATCTGCTAAAAGGAATAAAACTGGTTCTCTGAAAAAAACATTCACTGCATAAACACACACGATGGCACAGCAGCAGACCCAGGCGCAATAAAATTTCATGTTGTTTATAGAATCTTTGAATACTCATTTATGGACCTTAGGGGACCATAGGATTCTGATTCTGACTTAGTCCAACGTTCACAATTCATGTTTTATATGAAGTTTTTGATCTCATATCTCTGTAGCCAAAACAAATATGCCAGTCTTATAAATGTCCAGTCTTACAAATTTCAGTGCAGTCCAACTGTTTCACACACCAGCACGTCTAGAAAATAATATTATGACACACAGGCATAAAGAAAGAAGCTTTCTCGTGACCAGAAGTGACAAGCTCCAAGAACTCAGCCTCTCCAGACCTCCCCAACCACCCAAAGTATTGAGAAGAATCAATATCTCAATGTACCCAATTCACAACACACAAGCTGGGAGGTGCTGGCTCAGAAGCCTCCAATAGATTACAAAGAATGAACAGGCTTAGGAGACCAGTGTTTAAATTTCCCTCTCAATTCTAAATCTGCTTCAAATTCTCACCCCTGACCACTAGCCCAAACTTAGTTTAAATTTTAACCCTTACTTTCCAGATCTTCAAAATAATGGCTATGTGTATTGATTCCCACTCAAGACTATGCTTTTTCCAGGAGTCATGTATGGATGTGAGTTGGACTATAAAGAAAGCTGAGTGCCGAAGAACTGAAGCTTTTGAACTGTGGTGTTAGAGAAGACTCTTGAGGGTCCCTTGGACTGCAAGGAGATCCAACCAGTCCATCCTAAAGGAAATCAGTCCTGAATATTCTTTGGAAGGACTGATACTGAAGATGAAACTCCAATATTTTGACCACCTGATGTGAAGAGCTGACTCATTGGAAAAGACCCTGATGCTGGGAAAGATTGAAGGCGGGAGGAGAAGGGGATGACAGAGGATGAGATGGCTGGATGGCATACCGACTCAATGGACATGAATCTGAGTAAGCTCCAGGAGTTGGTGATGGATAGGGAGGCCTGGTTTGCTGCAGTCCACAGGGTCACAAAAAGTCAGACATGACTGAGCGACTGAACTGAACTGAACTGATTGATTGCTGCAAAACAAATGAACCCAAATTTAGTGACTTAAAGGAAAGTACTTGTTATCTCACTGTCTGGGTGGGTCAGAAATTCATGAGCAGCTTAGCTCTATGATTCTGACTTGTGGTCTTTCACAAGGCTGCAGTCAGAGTATCAGCTAGGGCTGCAGTTTCTGGGGCTACTTCCAAGCTTAATCAGAGGGCTGTTGGCAAGAAGCCTCAGACCCTCCCCACCCTCTCACGGGGGCTGCAAGAACATGTCCTCTCCGACATCGAGCAATACAAAGGGAGACAGAGAACCTCAAATGAAAACTGCAATCTTTGTATCACCTAATCTCAGAAGTGACACTACTGCTGTATTTCATTGTCACCCAAACCAACTCAGGTAAGTGTGGAAAGGAAACGAACAGAGTTGTGAACACTAGAAGGTGGAGCCCTAAGGGACATCTCAGAGGTGGCCACCAGACTGGGGGTTACTGAGTGCCTAATTTGTTATGAGCACTTTAAATTTACTCAGCATTATCTCATTGCATTTTTGCAACAGCACTCTGATATAGA
This sequence comes from Oryx dammah, assembly GCF_014754425.2. Lineage (NCBI taxonomy): Eukaryota > Metazoa > Chordata > Mammalia > Artiodactyla > Bovidae > Oryx > Oryx dammah. The sequence goes on from NW_024070189.1 coordinate 12,197,223, forward strand.
GATCTCCTTTTATGGTTGCGACTAAACCAAGAAAGGTTAATTGCCCAAGATTATACAGCTAATCAAGCCTATCCATCTTTAATGATTCACATTATTTTCAATACATTTTTACGTTGTGCTTTGCCTTCTGAACCTCAATTTTTCTGGACCCCAGTTCTGATGTATAAAGCCCCTCCCACTCTTCTCAGATCTGACCCATTATCCTATTTGGATGTGAGAGTTGGACCATAAAGAAAGCTGAGCACCAAAGAATTGATGCTTTTGAACTGTGCTATTGGAGAAGACTCTTGAGAGTCCCTTAGACTGCAAGGAGATCAAGCCAGTTAATCCTAAAGGAAACCAGTCCTAAATATTCCCTGGAAGGACTGGTGCTGAAGCTGAAGCTCCAATACTTTGGCCACCTGATGCAAAGAACTGACTCATTTGAAAAGACCCTGATGCTGGGAAAGATTGAAGGCAGGAGGAGAAGGGGATGACAGAGGATGAGATGGGTGGATGGCATCACTGACTCAATGGACTTGAGTTTGAGTAGGTTCTGGGGGCTTGGTGATGGTCAGGGAAGCCTGGCATGCTGCAGTCCAGGGGGTTGCAAAGTAGGACACAACTGAGCAACTGAACTGAACTGATCCTATTTGTCCACTTTTGCTGCCAATCCATACTCTGTGATTACTTAAATCAACAGCACTTCCTAAGGACATATTTAATTCCATCTTCTCAATAATCATATGAGATAATGTGAGGCATTAAGTATTAAAATATAATCATAAATTTATTAATGAAAGTGAAGCTGCTCAGTCATGTCCGACTCTTTGTGACCCCATGGACTGTAGCCTACTAGGCTCCTCTGTCCACGGGATTTTCAAGGCAAGAATGCTGGAGTGGGTTGCCATTTCCTTCTCCAGGGGATCTTCCCAACCCAGGAATTGAACCCAGGTCTCCTGCATTTATTAATAGCTATTGTTAAAAGACATAGAGAGAAAAGAGTAAAGATGTTGCAGAATAAATTTGAGACACATAATTGTTTCATTTGCAGTGATTAACAAATGCATTCCACTATCAGTAAACACAGGCTGAAAATTTGAAGGAGAATGAAGCAAACTGGAGGTACCCATGTTTGATTCTCACATGTTTCCTAAAGGCTAACTGAAGATTCTGTTGATTAAAATGGACACAACAAATCGCAAGATAAAAGTGGGTCTATAGAATGTTAACTGGCCAGGTAGGTTTTCATATGAAAAAAGCAAGAGGCAAATATGAAAAATTGTCTTACTTTCTGACCCTTTATCAACTACACTAAATGGTTTTTATTAAACTGGATTGGTGGGTATTTAGTAATTAAAGAAATCCACCGCAATACCAACTTATTCAGGTATTAACACCCCAGGACATCAATTGATCGATATGATATGAGCCAAATAAATAAGCTGAATCAAGTTTCCTGTCACACAAAAAAGAGCCTTAATAATAGTGCTTCTTGAGTTATATCAAACCTAAGTTACTTCTCTCTGGCCATTCTGAATAGGCAGTGGTAAAAATGTGCTGGAAAGACATTGTACGCATATGTATCTGCATTTCTGCATGTGTGTGTGAGTACATGCCTACTTACATGAATGTCATTCTATGATTGATAATGAAAATCACACTTCTCAGTCTATTTGTGATAGAAAGTGAAAGTCACTCAGTCATGTCTGACTCTTTGCGACCCCATGGACTATACAGTCTATGGAATTCTCCAGGCCAGAATACTGGAGTGGGTAGCCTTTCCCTTCTCCAGGGGAGCTTCCCAACCCAGGGACTGACCCAGGTCTCCGGCATTGCGGGCAGATTCTTTACCAGCTGAGCCACCAGGGAAGACCATTGTTCTAAGTCTTTCTCTCTAAAGTCATGCATTTGTAGATATGCTTTTCCATTTTGTCTGAAGGGAATGCAGTCATCATCTTCCCCAACTTACAAATGAAACAAAACCAACAACCAAAAAAAGAAAAAAGAAAAAAAGAAATTGCTGCAGCTTGGAGAGAAGGTGTGAAATACAGAAAAACCAAGACCGAACCTAGACTGCCCAGCTCTCATTCTAACACTCTCTCCTCTACATGAGATCAGCAAGTCATAATTAGAGAAAACTATTGGAGAAAGAAGAGATTATGATACAAAGTAAGGAATAATATCTCTTCAATGGATGTCTAACGTTAGAGAGAGCCCTTTCACATATATCACAGCAATATCAGCTCATTCAATGAAAAGAGTGGAAATAGAGTAGAGGGATACTGTGAATAAAAAAGAAATAAAAATTTTCTTCTTCCTTCTCTCCTGTTTTGGTGCCACCCTGCAATGTGCAGCTGTGGTAACAAGCGCCTGCCCAAAGTCTTCAGTAGAACTTCAGCCCCTGACGAATTGGATCAGTACAGCCAAATCCAAAGTCCATTACTCTACAGTTCTGCTACTGCCATTCTAAGGCTCCAAGTATTTCATGACAGAGACAAAATTTATTCTCAAGCTCATCCATTCTTAAAAAGCACCACTGTACATGTCGAGCTTCTTTATTGTAAGACACCTAACTTTATCTTACAAAAGACTAAAGAAATTCACTGAGAAAGCTCAACTCTAGAAAGGATTAATTCAAGTAGTGATATCATAGAGGACCCTGTTAGATGTTTCCTAAGACAAAGAGAAATAAAATGATCTACTGGGAATTCAATTTTGAAGAGTGAACAACTTAAGGATAAAATTTACTATCATACCTTTGTGTTTTTTTTGGTTTTTTGTTTTTATTTTTTATTTTTATTTTTTATTTTACTTTACAATTCTGTATTGGTTTTGCCATACATTGACATGGGATTCTAAGAAATTTTTTAGCACTAATAAAAACCATAATGTATCATACTATTGGCATTATTAGGGTTTTTAAAAATAGGTTGTTACTTAGCAAATGGTGTGGTTTATAACCCATGACAAAGGCAAATCAAGGAAAAATGACATCTACATTAATGAATGTTTTAAAAATATGTGTCCAAAGAGACTTTGGAAAAAACATAAGTCTTTGAAAGTGTTAGGCATCATAACTAAGTAAATCTGTTATCTAATAACTTGTACTGTCCTCTATTTGAAGAAAAACCTGTTGAAAGGGGCGGGTGTCCTATGAGAATCTCAAAAGTGGAGGATGATTCACCTCCAGTTGCTACAGAGCACAAGTCTCTTATCACCAGGCAAGTGCAGCCCATGTACAAGGAGGGCAGTGGGACCAATGCCCTCAGATAAGGTCTCTTGTTCTGAGCCCAAAATGTATTCAGTTCAGTTCATTTCAGTTCAGTTCAGTCACTCAGTCGTGTCTGACTCTTTGCGACCCCATGACCCCAGCATGCCAGGCCTCCCTGTCCATCACCAACTCCCGGAGTCCACCTAAATCCATGTCCATCGAGTCGGTGATGCCATCCAACCATCTCATCCTCTGTCGTCCCCTTCTCTTTTTTTAATATAAATTTACTTATTCTAATTGAAGGCTAATTACTTTACAATATTGTATTGGTTTTGCCATACATCAACATGAATCCACCCTCAATCTTTCCCAGCATCAGGGTCTTTTCCAATGAGTCAGTTCTTCACATCAGGTGGCCAAAGTATTGGAGTTTCTGCTTCAACATCAGTCCTTCCAGTGAACTTTCAGGACCGATCTCCTTTAGGATGGACTGGTTGGATCTCCTTGCAGTCCAAGGGACTCTCAAGAGTCTTCTCCAGCACCACAGTTCAAAAGCATCAATTCTTTGGTGCTCAGCTTTCTTTATAGTCCAACTCTCACAACCATACATGATCAAAATGTATTAGTCAGACATATTTCAATCGTAAGTCAAAGAAACCCACTCAAGCAGACTTAAGTAGGAGAAGGATCTTGGCTGAAACATTTACAGATGGACCTGGTCTCAGGCAGTTCAGGGATTCAAACACTGCCTTGTGTTCATCCTTGCTTAGTCCCTGTTTCGTTTTGTTTTTTAATGGGCGGATAACCACTTACAATATTGTGTTGGTTTCTGCCATACATCAACATGAATCAGCCACAGGCATGCATATGTCCCCTCCCTCCTGAACCTCCCTTCCACCATCCCAGCCCTCTAGGTGGTCACAGAGCATCGTGTTTGAGCTCCCTGCATCGTACAGCAAATTCCCAGTCTGTCCATTTTAGGTGCACTTGAGTCAGTTCTAATGAGGTGGATGAACCTAGAGCGCACTATACAGAGTGAGGTAAGTCAGAAGGAGAAGAACAAACATCATATATTAACGCATATGGATGGAATCTAGAAAGATGGTGCTGGCGAACCTATCTGCGGGGCGATGGAGGCGCAGACACAGAAAATAGACTTGTGGGCGCGGGGGTGGGAGGGAAGGAGGGGTGAATTGGGAGAGCAGCGCTGAAGCGTATGCCTCACCATACGTGACACAGTCCCTGCTCTAGACGCCCCCCCCCCCCGGCACCCCTGCCCCCCCCCCCCACCACCCAGCCCCGCCATCCAGTCTCCCAGATCCACGTTTCTCTGTCTGTCGATGTCATCCCTCCTCGCTGAGGCAGAGGACAGAGGGACACAGTCAACACAACCCAAGAGGGAAAAGAAAGCTCTTTTCTCTCAGAGACGATATTGCCCTGGCTTGTGCTATTAGGCTCACTCTTTTTTTTTTTTTTTTTACTTTATCTTACTTTATAATACTATATTGGTTTTGCTATACATCAACATGAATCCACCACGGAGCTAAACACTACAGCTAAGGGGATGGGACATTAAGTTTCCACTCTAAGTCCCAGGCCCACCCATATAACCAGGCTAGAGAGGCCTTGTCACTGGTGGTCCCTACTGAGCTCACAGGGGATGAGGAAAGGCCATTCCCAAGGGAGGGGGGGAAGGCAAATAAAATAAAAAATATCCAACACACACATTCACTACGCATACTTACATACACAAAGTGTTTCCCACATAGACTTTCCCACCAGGGCACCAATGCGATACTCACTGGAGGAGTGTTTCCACATACTTGCAATTACAATTCTCAATATGTGGCTGACATTTCAGAACTCTTCAGTGTTTGATCAGTTTGAGTCCATCCCCTGAGCTTAATGAACCAATAACTAAACAGGCTGCCAATCTAAAGGATGACTGAGTAAATTAGAAAAATGTGCTCCTGCCTCAAGACACTTTAATGCCATCTGCCAAAAATTGGCTAAAATGACATGTGTCAAGTCAACTGATGGAAATACTGCTCCATGGAGTTGTATAATGCAAAACTTGCACAACCAAGATCTGTAGCCCTGACCAGGAGCTGGAGACACGCACTCTTGCCCTGGCGCTGTTGCTCTGTAAGATGCTAGGTACTCCCTGACCTAACTTTGTACTGCTCCAAATGCAGGCTCACCAACATCATCAACAGATGTCTAAGAAGTACCCATTTTCTACATATGGCTGAACAAGAAAAGACGATCTTTGCTCCAAATCAAATTCTCTCCATCTGATTGAAAAATAAAACACAGGGATCCTCAAGTTCTTTGAAAGGATAGAGCAACATTTTGAGCATTGAAAAAGGCTAAATGGTAAGAACTACCAGCCCTGAAATAATTTTACTACTGTCTAAAATTTTCTTTAATAAGTTCCATTGTATTCTCTTAAGAAATCCTTCATAAGACAAATGTTATTTAATTAGGAGCACTGTATATCAATTCATGTGATGAAATAATCGTATACAATGAGTTGCACAGAAATTTTCATATCCCATTAAATCTTGCAAGTACTTGAAAAGTATCTTGGAAACTTGCTAGTAGGTGTCTGGGCAAATCCTTACTTCCCTCACATGCCTTCTTTTACAGTTATCTCATGACTCTGTCAGTTTTACACATTGACATTTTGTTTGAATAAAGGGTTTTATTGTTTTTAAATGTTTGAAAGTCAATGCATTGATTGATATTATAATTTCTCTCTTGGCATGTACATGCTGAGTAAATGTTATACCCTAAGACAAGCGGAAAGAGTCATAGGGGCAAGGGCATTGGAAAAAAAATGAAACCCAAGGAAAATGTGAAATTCAACAATTCTGTCATTAGAGGGAGTGCAAGGCAAGCATGGAACTCAGATTCCAAGCACTTATGGAAAATAGGAAAAAAAAAATGAGTAGACAATTCCAATGAGATGAGTCAATAAAAGAGCTTCCCTTTCCATCTGCAAAACTTGGTGTTTGTTGTATGCTGGAGCTGGCCCTGCAAAAGAAAGTTTCTTCTCTTAGAAGAAACTATATTCAGCATAAGTCCTGGAGATTATCAAGAACAATCCATTTGGCAGAGACTTTATGAAGCTAGGAAGCATACAACTGTACTAGCAAGACGTATACAAAGTGTATAAACTTAAGCACAGAGGATTCTTTGGGCAGTAAAATTCTGTATGATTCTCTAGTGGGGGATACATGTCATTATACACTTATCAAAACCCATAGAATGTAACCAGCAAAAGTGAACTCTATTGTAAGCTATGGACTTTGGGTGATAATAATACGGTCATTTAGGTTATCAGTTGGAACCAATGCACTACTCTGGTGGGGAATATTGATGACAGAAAAGGCTATGCATGTGTCAGGGCAAGGAATATGAAAGAAATCTTGGTACCTTCTCCTTAATTTTACTGTGAACCTAAAATTGCTCCAAAAAATAAAATCTACTTTAAAAATTTGTGTTAGTTTTTCAGTCATCTGCCCGACTTTGCGACCCATGGACTGTAGCCTGTCACACTTCTCTGTCCATGGGATTCTCCAGGCAAGAATACTGGAGTGGGTTGCCATGCCCTCCTCCAGGGGATCTTCCTGAGGATCAAACCCAGGTCTCCCACATGGCAAGCAGACTCTTTATGGTTTGAGCCACCAGGGAAGCTTCTCAGTAAACTCAGTACCATACACAGATTATAAATTTGCTATTTGACCTAGAGACCTATGAATGACTCACTCCTAACCGTTTCTCCTTCATTAAAATTGAGAAAGATCTTCATCAGGAGAGCTGGCAATGTAATACAATGCAATCAATTACCTAAAAAATGCAAGTTAGAGTTTTACCCCCATCTAGAGGGACAGTGGCCATAATATTGCCCTCTATTTATATAACTCTCAAGAGCTGTAGGGTTTTTTAAAGCCTCAAAATATCTTGACATGGGTAACCTGATTAAAAGACGCTTACTCCTTGGAAGAAAAGTTATGACCAACCTAGATAGTATATTTAAAACCAGAGACATTACTTTGCCGACTAAGGTCCGTCTAGTCAAGGCTATGGTTTTTCCTGTGGTCATGTATGGATGTGAGAGTTGGACTGTGAAGAAGGCTGAGCGCCTAAGAATTGATGCTTTTGAACTGTGGTGTTGGAGAAGACTCTTGAGAGTCCCTTGGACTGCAAGGAGATCCAACCAGTCCATTCTGAAGGCAATCAGCCCTGGGTGTCTTTTGGAAGGAATGATGCTAAAGCTGAAACTCCAGTACTTTGGCCACCTCATGCGAAGAGTTGACTCATTGGAAAAATCTCTGATGCTGGGAGGGATTTGGGGGCAAGAGGAGAAGGGGACGACAGAGGATGAGATGGCTGGATGGCATCACAGACTCGATGGACATGAGTTTGGGTGAACTCCGGGAGTTGGTGATGGACAGGGAGGCCTGGCATGCTGTGATTCATGGGGTCGCAAAGAGTCGGACACGACTAAGCGACTGAACTGAACTGGACTGGACTGAACCTGATGTGGTCATCAAAATTATCCTAAAACATATGCAAATATCCATCACACGAATGAGAAAATCAGCCTCAGAAAGTTGTGAGTTTCCCAAAGTTATGTCAACTGTATGTTGGTTCAACTCTTTTGTTCTTAGACAGATGTCAGAATTAGATTCTTATTCCACTACATCAGAGGGGGAAAGACATGAAAAAAATCCAAGCCTGGGTTGATTCTTTGCAAATTTGGTAACAGAGAGGGTGGATGCCCTTCTTCCAAGGCAAATCCCTTACATCTTTATTTTAGATCCTATCCCTTCCTACTTCCCAGGAATTATAGTTAATCAATGATATCCTATTCTCATTTGTCTTCAATATCTTCTTTTCTTCCTGGATTTTTTTTCCTCCAATATATATGTGACTATCCCAAATCTCTCAAATCTCAAACAAATTAACCAAACTTTTCTTCACCCTATGCTCTACTTAGACTGTATTCTATCCTTCTCTACTCAGACTTCTCAAGTTCAGTTCAGTTCGGTTCAGTTCAATTCAGTCGCTCAGTCATGTCCGACTCTTTGTGACCCATGAACTGCAGCATGCCAGGCCTCCCTGTCCATCACCAACACCCAGAGTTCACCCAAACCCATGTCCATCGAGTCGGTGATGCCATCCAGCCATCTCATCCTCTGTCGTCCCCTTCTCCTCCTGCCCCCAATCCCTCCCAGCATCAGAGTCTTTTCCAATGAGGCAACTTTTCTCATGAGGTGGCCAAAGTACTGGAGCTTCAGCTTTAGCATCATTCCTTCCAAAGAACACCCAGGACTGATCTCCTTCAGAATGGACTGGTTGGATCTCCTTGCAGTCCAAGGGACTCTCAAGAGTCTTCTCCAACAGCACACTTCAAAAGCATCAGTTCTTCAGCACTCAGCCTTCTTCACAGTCCAACTCTCACATCCATACATGACCACTGGAAAAACCATAGCCTTGACTAGATGGACCTTTGTTGGCAAAGTAATGTCTCTGCTTTTGAATATGCTACCTAGGTTGGTCATAACTTTCCTTCCAAGGAGTAAGTGTCTTTTAATTTCATGGCTGCAGTCACCATCTGCAGTGATTTTGGAGCCCACCCCCCCAAAAAAAGTCTGACACTGTTTCCACTGTTTCCCCATCTATTTCCCATGAAGTGATGGGACCAGATGCCATGATCTTCATTTTCTGAATGTTGAGCTTTAAGCCAAACTTTTCACTCTCCTCTTTCACTTTCATCAAGACGCTTTTTAGTTCCTCTTCACTTTCTGCCATAAGGGTGGTTTCATCAGACTTCTCAAAGACAGTTTCTAATAATTCACTTTATGACCTCTTTTTTTGTCCTTCCACCTAAGCCACTGTACCTTCTACTCCTTTCATGCCATTTTAATTATTACCAATTTAACCAGTGACATTTTTATTAATAATCCAAATGAGAATTTCTCCAATACGAATTACTGGACATCTTAGCTGCATTTTACAAAATTGATTGCAACCATTTTCTTGGCACTCTTTCCTTCCTTGGTTTTTGGGTTGGGGAAGAATGGAATGAAAGAGGAAAGGAAAGCTTTCAAGACAAAAACAACAATGTATGTAAAGACTTTAAGGCACAAAGGAAGTGATCCAAAGAACTAAAGGGCAGTCATTGTGATTGGAATATGTTAGTGAGAGGAAGCATAGCTGAAGATGAGCTATGGATAGAAGCTATGATCATGCAGGTCATTTCTAAAATTTTAGATTTTACCCTAAAAAGAAAGACTAAAGGATATGATGGAAGGATGTGATCTGATTTGTTCTTTAACCACTCTGGCTATACTCAAGAGAAAACATTGCACAGAGGAGGCATGGGCTTCCATGATAGCTTAGTTGGTAAAGAATCTGCCTGCACTGCAGGAGACTCCAGTTTAATTCTTGGGTCGGGAAGATCTGCTGGAGAGGGATAGGCTACCTACTCCAGTATTCTTGGGCTTCCCTTGTGGCTCAGCTGGTGAAGAATCTGCTTGCAATGTGGGAGACCTGGGTTCAATCCCTGAGTTGGAAAGATCCCCTGGAGAAGGGAAAGGCTACCCACTCCAGTATTCTGGCCTGGAGAATTCCATGGACTGTATAGTCCATGGGGTCACAAAAAGTCGGACACGAGTGAGCGACTTTCACTTTGATGGAGGAGGCTAATCTTTTATATGACAGAGGATGATGATTCAAAGTGGACTTGTGGTTGTAAAGCTGTAGAGAAATAACTAGATGCCACTTTATTCTAGTTTTAGTGTGACTTTTTTGACCACTCCGTTTTTTCTGTGACTCCTAATTTACCACTCCTAAAATATTGATGTCATCCAAAATGGAGTTTGTCTACAGCTGAACGTTTTCATTTTATTATTCACTATTGTTTCTAAATCAGTATCACCTATATAGCTTCCAAAATAAAATGTCCAGACTCAGTTTCTTGTAACATTTGGCATATGTGGTGGCCATGAGATCATGCCTCTCAGATCTCTGACTGCAAGGAGTATAACTTCCTTAGTTCACCAAGGGCCCTGGCGGCTTCTCCCTGAAGCCGTCACATTTGTATTGAGGCCATGCTGAAGGCCAGGCATTTCCCCAATTCATTAATTGCTTCTACATTTAACCCTATTGTGCCGTCTGTTTCTTTGGCAACCCAAACTAACCCTAGGGGTACCAATAGTAAACCCAGATAAAGACAGTAAGATCAAGAATTGGGTGGTTGCCTCCTACCTGGCAGCTGAATTGGTTAGCAGGTTAGCAGGGGGTCACAGTTCGTTGTTGACACAAGGTCTGGGCAGGTCATTCCAGTGGCTATTCTCTTGCTGCCTGCACATGTCCTGCTCGACCAATCCCTGCTTCACTCATATGACTATCCAGTTCACTTAAGTACAGGGCTTAATCAATAACAACGTACATGCTTGCCCATTCCCCAGCCTCTGGTTTCCCTGGTAACTGGTGAGCCAACCTGAGGTGAGTTCCCCCTGGAAATGGTAGCCTCTTTGTCCCCCCGAGTAATGAAGATAGCTGCCATGTCCTGCCTGCTGTTGGCTATATGCACGGTGGGATGTCTCTCCAGGAGGACCATTTTTTTTGGACTTGCAAGATCCGATTTCCAGTAAATCACTGATGTCTCTGTTACTATGTCTGAGCCCTTTCTTCAGTCCTGAGGTGGGCAGTGCAAGGCTTCCAGGCCTGTGGGGTACAGCCCAATACACAAGGTGACAATATAAATGTTAAAACTTCAATAACAGTAATGTGGGGAAATACCCCAGAGGAGGAGAATGCTATGCTATGTGTAATGATGGGCATTCTAAAAAACCAACCCTAATCCCTGCTAAGTTTTTTGACACTCTACAGAAGGGTAATGAGAGACTGAGGGCTGTTAAAAAGCCATTAATGGCTAAAAGGGAAAGCACTATGTCCTCTCTAATAACCCACAGGAGGCTCTTTTCTCAGATAGAGGAAGGGCAGACATAACTGAACAATAAGCTGAAGACCTAATTGTTAGTCTCAGAGTCCAAGAGATATTTGAGTGTTCAGCCAAAGCAGGTATGTTATGTAAAAGTCAAGTTCCTGGTGGGGAAATGTGGGACACTGAAGATAGGACCATCTGAATGGAGGCCCCTGAGGCTGTTGTCCCTGAAACCTACAGATTTACATTAATGATCAACATTCTGTAGAGACCCCTCCCTCATAAAGCATTACCTGCTCCCCTCAGAAACCTTCTGTTTGATCCACCAGAGTGAGAACCACAAGAGTTAAAGCTGAGCAGAACTTGACTGGAAACATAATGGACCCAATAAAAGACAAAAATAAACGATATACCTAAAGAGTAGCAAGAAATAGTATTTACCAGCAGGAGCTAAGGGCAAATTCCTAAGACTGATTTAAGAATACTTGATCAAGTAGAAGAGAAGATAAGACTGGACAAGAAAGAATTCATTGATTTGGGGGTGTTTCTTTGGACACAGAATTTAGCATCTTAGCAATGTCGCCAGTTCACTGCCAGAATGGCTTGAGGAGGCCTGGTAAAAATAATGGCCACTGTCAAGAAAGTGGAAATGTCTGACTTGTCCTAAAGGAGAACAGAGAAAGAAATAGGCTGGGAGAAGTGAAATAATATGTGAGACCAGAAAAACTCACACAGGACTATGCTCCATGGGAGGGCTCAAGGTACACTCACCAAGGCCATCAGGACTGTGCTGGTGAGAAGGGCACTCCCTCAGCAGACCAGGTATGGTGGTAAGGAAGGCATTCACATAACTGGGCTAGTTAATCTCTTGGGAGATGATGGGATTCTGCTGTAATTGAAGACAGGTGTTACAATGCTCAACTGCCAAACCCAGGAGGCTACGATTATCATGAGGATTGGCAAGGTCAGAAGGGCAACCAAGGTCGCTGGACCTTCAGAGAATTGAGACAGTTAAGAGCAAGTGGTGCCCCAACCTGCAAAATTGATAGCCAGCCCACCAACATGCTGCCTTCTGTCTGTCACTGGGGGATGGGGAGGTAAGCAAGAATGGAGGAGCAGGACTCTACACTGAAAATGATGGCTGTAATAAAAAGCCACAATCCTTTGCTCATTTTCCAGACCTGAGCTACTTTCCAGATCCAGAATAGGAAGCCAATACCTGAGAAGGTGACCAAGGACCTAGGAAGAAGACCCTGCCTTACACACTGTGATGACCCTCTCAGCCCTTCCCCTAAAGGGATATAGAGCCTTTTAGGGTGGGTGAATGTACTGGAGAAGAAAAAACACTTGCTGATGACCTAAGAGAAGGCAAGCTAGTAACAAGGCTAGGAGTGCTAAGGAAGGTTTTAAGGAAAAAGTGCACTGACTCAATAGGACTAAATCGCATCTACTATTTGTCATTTTGGGCTTCCCTGGTGGCTCAGATAGTAAAGAATCTGCCTGCAGTGCCAGAGGCCCAGGTTTGACCTCTGGGTCAGGAAGATCCCCTAGAGAAGGGAATGGCAACCCGCTCCAGTATTCTTGCCTGGAGAATCCCAGGGACAGAGGAGCCTGGCGGGCTACAGCCCCTGGGGTCACAAAGAGTCAGACAGACTGGGCATGTACATCACCATCATCATATAACCCATGGGTCAAAGAATACATTAAAAGAAGAGTAGTAGGGACTCCCCTGATGGTCCAGTGGCTAAGGCTTAGCTTCTCGATGCAGGGGGTGTGAGTTCAATCCCCGGTCGGGGAGCTAAGATCCTACGTACTTAGTGGCCAAGAAACCAAAAAGCAAAACAAAGAAACAATGTTGTAGCAAATCCAATTTAAAAATGGTGAAGTAAGCCAGAAAGAAAAACACCAATACAGTATACTGACACATATATACGGAATTTAGAAAGATGGTAATGATGACCCTTTATGCAAGACAGCAAAAGAGACACAAATGTATAGAACGGACTTTTGGACTCTGAGGGAGAAGGAGAGGGTGGGATGATTTGGGAGAATGGCTTTGAAACATGTATACTATCATGTAAGAAACGAAGTGCCAGTCTATGTTCGATACAGGATACAGGATGCTTGGGGCTGATGCATGGGGATGATCCAGAGAGATGATATGGGGTGGGAGGTGGGAGGGGGATATAGGATTGGGAACTTGTATACACCCGTGGTGGATTCATGTCAATGTATGGCAAAACCAATACAGTATTGTAAAGTAAAATAAAGTAAAAATAAAATTTTAAAATAAATAAATAAATAGTTTTTTTACAATAAAAAAATAAATAAAAATGGTCCATATTTTTTTTTAAATCTTTAAAAATGAGAAATAATAAAATACTACTGAAATAATGAAAATGAAAATACAACATATCAAAATTATGAGATACAGCTATTGCCTACATAAATTTTCCCTTTGTCTCCATATGTGATAATTTTATTTATGTGTATTCATTTAGCATCTAGAATATAAGCTCCATGAGGCAACAATTTCATTTTTTTCTCCATTGCACATGTAGTCCCTAGAATAATGCCCAGTCCCAATTAAAGAAATATATGGACATGAGGGCTTCCCAGGTGGCGCTAGTGGTAAAGAACCCACCTGCCAAAGCAGGAGACGTAAGAGGCATGGTTTGATCCCTAGGTGGGGAAGATCCCCTGGAGGAGGGCACGGCAACCCACTCCAGTATTCTTCCCTGGACAATCCCATGGACAGAGGGTTCTGGTCAGCTATGGTTCATAGGTTGCAGAGTCGGACACAACCGAAGCAATTTACCACACCCATGCATGTATCATTAAAGGGTAATAAAAATACTCAAAGTCGTTTAAAGAAATTGAACAAGCTGACTTTTTATATATATAATTTTTCAAAATGGAAATTCTTAAAGTGAAAGTGAAGTGAAGTCGCACAGTCGTGTCCAACTCTTTGTGACCCCATGGACTGTAGCCTACTAGGCTCCTCCATCCATGGGATTCTCCAGGCAAGAATGAATACTGGAATGTGTTGCCACTTCCTTCTCCAGGAGATCTTCCCAACCCAGAGATCGAAGCCGGGTCTCCCGCATTGCAGGCAGACGCTTTACCCTCTGAGTCACCAGGGATGCCCTTAAATATACACCAGCATTCTTATATACACCAGGGAAATTCTTAACTATATACCAAAAAAGAGAACATAGTATAATGAACTTATCTGTGTGTGTTTAGTTGTGTCCAGCTCTTGCCACCCTGTGGACTGTAGACCTCCAGATTCCGCTGTCCATGGAATTTCCCAGGCAAGAATACTGGAGTGGGTTATCTGGTGGGCCATAGGTTTCAGAGTCCGATACGACTGACTTGACTTTGTACACACACACACACAAATACGTATATGAGTCCCATCACTCAAAAGCAACTACAACAAAAATTTATTGCATATCCTTCCAGAATTTTCTAGACATATATAAAGATATTTATATTCTTTTTTACAACAATAGACTAATTCTATCCACATCAGCTTGTAGACTGCATTTCCTCAACTAACAATATATTGGGAAGTTATTTAAGTGCAATCAAATGAAAATTTACATCAATTACTAGTGGTTGTATAGTATTCTATTATATAGACTTATCCTAATTTATTTAACTAATCTCTACCAATGGACATTTAGGTATTTCTGGTTTTTATAAAATTAATTTTTATTTGAAAAAATGCAATAATTCACATATACTCACACATCATACTTACTTGACTATTTTTTAAGGATAAATTTCTACAGGTAGAATAACTGGCTTAAAGGGCAACCACATCTAAATGTTAGCTACAAAATGACAAATTCTATAATATACAAATCTCATAGCACATTAAGCTAGTTTTTTTTTAAGCTATTATCTTGATCTTGGAATCAAATATATGTTAATACTTGTATGTCTATTATATGTATAATTTCTCCCTTTTACTCCAATAATTGTTCACATAACACTTTTTCCTTGCAGTATCTTTGTGCATGTTCAGTTACTAAGTGGTGTCCACTTCTTTGTGACCCCATGGACTGTAGCTTGCCAGGTCCTTCTGTCCGTGGGATTTTCCAGGCAACAATACTGGTGTGAAGTGAAGTGAAAGACACTCAGTAGTGTTCAACTCTTTGTGACTCCCATGGACTATACGGTTCATGGAATTCTCCAGGCCAGAATGCTGAAGAGGGTAGTCCTTCCCTTCTCCAGGGGATCTTCCCAACCCAGGTATCAAACCCAGGTCTCTCACACTGCAGGCGGATTCTTTATCAGGTGAACCACCAGCGAAGCTTGGCAGCATCTTAGTAGTCCATTAACAAAATGATAACAATTGTGCATTTTAAGATTTGCATAGTATTTATAAGCCAGTTGTTGTTTTTTCAAATTGTTGATAAATCAACTACTCTACTAATGATTAACAGTCAAATAGAATGAATCTAAGCAAGCACTTATTTCACTTATTGTCACCCTGCTTATTTTTAACTTATATGCAGAGTACATCATAAGAAACGCTGGACTGGAAGAAACACAAGCTGGAATCAAGATTGCCGGGAGAAATATCAATAACCTCAGATATGCAGATGACACCACCCTTATGGCAGAAAGTGAAGAGGAGCTAAAAAGCCTCTTGATGAAAGTGAAAGAGGAGAGTGAAAAAGTTGGCTTAAAGCTCAACATTCAGAAAACGAAGATCATGGCATCCAGTCCCATCACTTCATGGGAAATAGATGGGGAAACAGTGGAAACAGTGTCAGACTTTTTTTGGGGGGGTGGGCTCCAAAATCACTGCAGATGGTGATTGCAGCCATGAAATTAAAAGACGCTTACTCCTTGGAAGAAAAGTTATGACCAACCTAGATAGCATATTCAAAAGCAGAGACATCACTTTGCTGACTAAGGTCCGTCTACTCAAGGCTATGGTTTTTCCTGTGGTCACGTATGGATGTGAGAGTTGGACTGTGAAGAAGGCTGAGCGCCTAAGAATTGATGCTTTTGAACTGTGGTGTTAGAGAAGACTCTTGAGAGTCCCTGGGACTGCAAGGAGATCCAACCTGTCCATTCTGAAGGAGATCAGCCCTGGGATTTCTTTGGAAGGAATGATGCTAAATCTGAAACTCCAGTACTTTGGCCACCTCATGCGAAGAGTTGACTCATTGGAAAAGACTCTGATGCTGGGAGGGATTGGGGGCAGGAGGAGAAGGGGACGACAGAGGATGAGATGGCTGGATGGCATCACTGACTCGATGGACGTGAGACTGAGTGAACTCCAGGAGTTGGTGATGGACAGGGAGGCCTGGTGTGCTGCGATTCATGGGGTTGCAAAGAGCTGGACATGACTGAGCAACTGAAATGAACTGAACTGAACTAAAGCAAGCACTATTTTGCAAATGCCTTAAAACTTAAGCAGATTATTTGACATTAAAATTACCTACTCAGGGTTAAAGTATTCTTTCTCCTCTCCTACAAATCCCTGTAGCTACTTTGGAAGGTAGGTACTCTGGGAATTAAATTCCAAGTCTAACATAGTTACTCCAAAATAGTGTTCATTTGAGCCTCAATGTGTCCAATGACAAGATACAAATAACAGCACTTGTATAACAGCTGCATAATAGAAAAATGAGATATATGTCAGATAATTACTGGAGTCCCCCATACTAGTTCCAGGCACTTAATACTACTATAAACTTCATAAAAGATCAATTGGCAACATCCATTGGATCACTGGAAAAGCAAGAGAGTTCCAGAAAAACATCTACTTCTGCTTTTCTGACTATGCCAAAGCCTTTGACTGTGTGGATCACAACAAACTATGGAAAATTCTTCAAGAGATGGGAATATCAAACCACCTGACCTGCCTCCTGAGAAATCTGTATGCAGGTCAGGTAGCAACAGTTAGAACTGGACATGGAACAACAGACTGGTTCCAAATCGGGAAAGGAGTACATCAAGACTGTATATTGTCACCCTGCCTATTTAACTTGTATGCGGAATACATCATGTGAAACGCCAGGCTGGTTGAAGCACAAGCTGGAATCAAGATTTCCAGGAGAAATATCAATAACCTCAGATATGTAGATGACACCACTCTTATGGCAGAAAGTGAAGAAGAACTAAAGAGCCTCTTGATGAAAGTGAAAGAGGAGAGTGCAAAAAGCTGGCTTAAAACTCAACATTCAGAAAACTAAGATCATGGCATCTGGTCCCATCACTTCATGGCAAATAGATGGGGAAACAATGGAAATAGTGACAGACTTTATTTTGGGGGCTCCAAAATCACTGCAGATGGTGATTGCAGCCATGAAATTAAGAGACATTTGCTCCTTGGAAGACAAACTATGACAAACCTAGACAGCATATTAAAAAGCAGAGACATTACTTTGCCAACAGAGGTCTGTCTAGTCAAAGCTATGGCTTTTTTTCCAGTAGTCAAATATAGATGTGAGAGTTGGACCAGAAAGAAGGCTGAGTGCCAAAGAATTGAAGCTTTTTAACTATGGTGTTGGAGAAGACTCTTGAGAGTCCGTTGGACTGCAAGGAGATCCAACCAGTCAGTCCATCCTAAAGGAAATCAGTTCTGAATGTTCATTGGAAGGACTGATGCTGAAGCTGAAACTCCAATACTTTGGCCTCCTGATACAAAGAACTGACTCATTTGAAAAGACCCTGATGCTGGGAAAGATTGAGGGTAGGAGGAGAAGGGGACAACAGAGGATGAGATGGTTGGATGGCATCACTGACTCAATGGTCATGAGTTTGAGTAAACTCTGGGAGTTGGTGATGGACAGGGAGGCCTGTCGTGCTGCAGTCCATGGGGTCTCAAAGGGTCAGACATGACTAAGCAACTGAACTGAAATTAAATGAATAATGGAACAAGTTTAAATCACAGACTACTTGATAGGATACAATAAAAAGAACACATCCTTACTTCTGGGTTTCTGTGATATTCCTGCCATGTTCACAAAATCTAAATCAAATAATGAGGAAACATCAGATGTACCCACATCGAGAAGTATTCTACCAAATAACTGGTCTCTAAAGGTCATGAAATTCAAAGACAACTGAGATTCAACACTGAAGGAGATTAAAGAGAAATGACAACTAAATGCAACATGTGGGCCTTGACTGGATCTTTTTACTGTGAAACATATTACTTGGGCTACTGCCAAAACATGAATGGGTAAGCAACTAGCTGGAAGTAAGGTAGCAATGTTAATTTCCTGGTTTTGATGATTATGTGGCATTTGGGTTCAAACATGTCCTTGCTTTTCCAATTACCCATTAAGTACTGGAATTAACATGCATCATGCCAGTAACTTACTTTCAAATAGTTCATGACAAAAAAGTTCACTGTACTTGTAAATTTTACACATATTTAAAATTATTTCCAAGGAAAAAAAACTTAAGGGTATGATTTTTTTTTTTTAATCTAAGCCCAGAAACTACAGTTGAATGAGTCAGCACCTCAGACAGACAAGACTGACTATGTTGTCTTGAGTATTCCTGGTCAAATAACCAAACAAATTCTAAAAGTGATGTACACAATTTAATATGCCACTTTATGGAATTTGATGGTGCACTAGCCACAGCTATTTCCTCGTTCAGATATCTATCACTGACACTGATGCATTTCTAATCTCCTCCTTTAGGGAATGCAACCTGCGTGGTAGACACCAGTAGCTGTCTACACAGTATCCATTACTCCTTCCTCTTTTCTAACAAAATCCCCCTCTTGCTCAGGCAGATAGATTGGTTCAGCTAATCCAGTTAGATCATGGTAGTAGCCTAGCCTCAAAAACTGGTTCAGGAATTAGCTTGTAACCTACTATGGGCCAGTAAGTCCTGGAGCAACAACAAAGACTTCCTGTAATTTTTCATATGCTTAGTTATATGGAGCCTAGAACCTCAAGGCTCAAGAGGCATTTTTGCCACCTTGAGGCAAGTCAGCCTAAGCAAAAGCCCATCATACTAACAGCAACAAAGCCAAGGAAACCACAGTAAATTGAGCTGTGTCCACTGAGTTAACTGAAACCTATCCTGCCCTTGACTATTACTTTGTGAGCCAATTTAAACGAGTGGGATTGAACTAAATTTTCTGTTACTTGCTTCCAAAAGTATGCTAATTTATACAGTATTCAATTTCAGGTTTGAAAAGTGACATACACAGGCCAATCTTTTTAGGTAATTTCTTATTTTGTTCTCCCAAAGCCTAGTATGAGTAGATGGAGAAGATTAGAAAGAAAAGGCAGTCTATCAGTTGAAAAGAGGTCTAAGGTTAGATGGGTGTTTACACATATATTTAGAAGAGGGATAAGTATTTTATTTCTTTAAGAAACATGTATATGGCAGTATATGTTTGGCACCATTTAGACGTTTCATCATATTAACTTACTTGATTCGTGTAACAAATTTATGAGGGCCTGTTATACCTTTCATTTCCATTTTCAGTTGAAGAAACTGAGGCATGTATAAGTTAACTAATGGGCCTAAGGTCACACAGTTAGCAAGTTGCAGAATCAGGATTCAAATCATTAAGTATATTAATACTGGAGAAAAACAAAAAATCATCCAATGAGGACATTTCAGTTTTATATGTCTGTTACAGGATATGGCATGTAGTTAATTCATTTGGAAACATAAAATTTACATCAAGAAATTAGATATTTCTCAACTATCAGAAAAAGAATAAATGGAACTATTAGTCATTTATCTTAAAAAAAGATAATTACCAGATGTCTATGTTTATTTAAAATCACCACATGAGTAGACAGTACCACAAACTCAGTAATTAAGAAGTACTACAATAGAAAAGTCTATTAAAAATAGAAAAAGACTTTTGGACTCTGAGGGAGAGGGAGAGGGTGGGATGATTTGGGAGAATGGCATTGAAACACGTATAATTTCATGTAAGAAACGAATCGCTAGTCAATGTTTGATGTAGGATACAGGATGCTTGGGGCTGGTGCATGGGGATGATCCAGAGGGATGGTGTGGGGTGGGAGGTGGGAGGGGGGTTCATGTTTGGGAACCCGTGTACACCCGTGGTAGATTCATGTCGATGTATGGCAAAAACAATACAGTATTGTAAAGTAAAATAAAGTAAAAATAAAAATTAAAAAATAATAATAAATAAAATAAACTCAAAAAAAATAGAAAAAGAAAAACCTCTCTTTTTAAAAATAGAGAGTGTGTGAGTTATATAGTGGGAAATCTGAATAATTACAGTTGTTAACTTGGAAACAGTACCAGATACAATTTTCTTTTTTGTCTATTACATTGGGTATCTTTGCTCATTTAAATCTGCCTAATTGACACCTGAACTTCATGTCTCATCACCTTGACCCACTTAATCTGTACTTCCCATAGAAGGATGATCTAAAGAATCTTCTCCAGGCTTGAAATGGGAGGAAAACAAGAAAGGTGGACCCCCCACCTGAGGCTAAAGAAAGTCTTGTGTTGCCCAACAGTTTGTATATGACTTAGGGGAGCTGCTTGTCTCTCCTTGAATAAATCCTCCCAGAATTTTCCATTTCAAAGCTGTCCACCTTTTTTTTCCCCTTTAATTCTTTATTTACTTTAATATAAAATGACATTTATAATAAAATTCAATAAAAGCTCAGCAAACAGAAAGACTTAAGCCAACAAATGTGACATAATTTACTAATGAGGTCACATTTTCTTCATTTGCCAGTTTATCCTGTTTTATTAAAAAATAAAATAAAATAAAATAGAAAACTATCCCCAAAAAACCCTTTTCAATTTTTACAGTTAAGATTTTACAAATCTGTCCATCATATTTGAAGTAGGTATAGAGAAGAGGCCTAAAATTAGAACACAGAAAATGAGTAGGAAGGCATCTCCCTTCAACCCATCATGACTGAAGTGCTTAATGATGCCTTTAATTATTTAAATGCTGCAATGTCTAAATTTTAAAAGGACAAACACAATATCGAGCACACAGGAAGGTTAAGAGCACAATTTTTAATATTTTTGCTCGCTACAAGGAAACTGATCAGAAACAAATCACCAGGGAAACGTCCCTGTACAGTGTTTAAGCTGCCTGGCTCATTCCAAACAGTCCCTGAGGCTCAGCTAAATTGTAAGAAGGCAATCAACTTTACTGTTAAACTGTTCTGTTGCTCTTGTAGTTAGCATCTTTGTTTTATCTAAGTCAGATGTTATGGAATTTGGGGTTTTTTGGTTTGTTTTTCCATTCCTGTATGTCAGAAAACATGTCTTTATATTCCCCAAACTCAATGGACATGAGTTTGAGCAAGCTCCAGGAGTTGGTGATGGACAGGGAAGGCTGGCTGCTGCAGTCCATGGGGTCGCAAAGAGTCGGCCACAACTGAGCAACTGGACAACAGCAAATATTCAAATATGTTGAGTATGGGCTTCCCTGATGGCTCAGGGGGTAAAGCGTCTGCCTGCAATGCAGGAGACCCGGGTTGAACATATGATGAATCTAGCAGCTACTAAACGATCCCTCTTGAATAAATGAATTGAAAAGGCCAGGTGTCAGAGGAGCCCAGAGCAGAGGTCGGAACCCATCAGCCTTAACGGGCCGGCCGCTCGGCGGCGCCGCCTACCGGCGAACGCTGGTTGGCAGC
Organism: Oryx dammah; assembly: GCF_014754425.2. NCBI lineage: Eukaryota > Metazoa > Chordata > Mammalia > Artiodactyla > Bovidae > Oryx > Oryx dammah. Next base: position 12,219,016 of record NW_024070189.1, read on the forward strand.
CCGGCCCGGAGCCCGACACTTTCCTGACAAACGAGCGTCGCCTGGTTTCACTAATGGCGGGTTACTTGAGTTGCGAGTTCCTCAGAGTTGCGTCAACCTGGTTGGCCCTCTCTTCTCACAGTCTGGCCAAAGTGCATCTCCAAGTGTTCTTTCTGTGACGTAGAAGGACTATCAGCTAAATTCAAAGGGACTGGATTTTAGTCCCAACTCATATGCTGACTTACTATGTGAAAGTTGCTCAGTTGTGTCCAACTCTTTGCAACCCCATGGACATACAGCCCATGGAATTCTCCAGGCCAGGATACTGAGTGGGTAGCCTTTTCCTTCTCCAGGGGATCTTCCCAACCCAGGGATCGAACCTGGGTGTCCTGCACTGCAAGCAAATTCTTTACCAGCTGAACCACAAGGGAAGCCCTGACTTATTATGTAATCATGGACAAATTAACTTCTCAGAGTTAAGTAATTTCTTCTTCTCTTAAGTACCAGGTCGTTCCTTCAAGCCAAAGGTTGAACTGTTAAGAAAGATTAGGAAATGACTTCCAGCATGGTCTATATCCATGCTTTCTTTGACCACATATCGGGTTTATATGTGTCTAACATTTTAAATTACTTGCCCACATTTTAAGTTGACTGGAATTTTTTTAGTAGATTCTCAAAAATATAGAGATTCTGATTCTGTAACACAATTTTATTAGATTTATTATAGGTTTATCATTGTGTCTTTGCTTTTATAATGTGTTGCTAGTCACAGCCATGACTTTTTAATAGTGATTTAACTGAGCAGGAATGCAACTGCAACTTTAGGTTCCTGTGGGAAAATGCAATGTGTTTATAATGCATTTTCCAGAAGAGAACTGGGGAAAAATGAGGATTATCCTGTGATTTTGTTATATTATAAACTCACATGCTCCCTAAACTAGCTTTTGCTTTGTATAATTAGTTTTGATCTCAGAGTTTATAAGAGTTTGCTGATATCATAAAATTTAGATTGTAGCTAAGGTTGCTAATATTTTCTTAAAAGTAAGTTTGGTTGCTAACTGTGGAATATAAATAGTTGAAATTTGTATTAGGGCCAACTGAATTTGGTTCTATTTTCTTTCAGCTGCTTGTCTTTAACATTAGAAAATAAAGAGGAAAAAAGCCAAAAATCTTAGGAATGTATCTGAAGTTAGTTTTCAAATGCCATTCAAACAAATTGGGGAAGTGAAAATAGGCATAAAGGAGTAACAGATACGTGGAAAATTCTACAGGCAAATTTTACTTTTAAATTTATTGCATGATTTAAATATGTATAAAGTTTGCTTGTATGTAGATTTCTGATACACATTAAATAACAAACATTAGATATATATGAGATCTTTAAATAAGTTGCAAATATATGATTAACGCAGTGGTGTTTTTATGCTGAAAATAGGCTGCCCTCTTAAAATTAGTTAAGATAATATCATCTTCCAAACTAGAATATGCTTTTATTAAATGAGTATTGATTATCTGGATAAATAACACCTTGAAATAACATTTTGTAATGGTAATACTAGTGAATCTGGATAGTCTACTAAAATCCTTTCATGGGAACAAAAAAATAAATATAACTCATACAAAATAAACTTTAGTCTGCATGACATTTTTTAAAATTTATTTTTTAATTGAAGGATAATTGCTTTACAGAATTTTGTTGTTTTCTGTCAAACCTCAACATGAATCAGCCATAAAAAACTGAACTCAAAGGGTAAAAATTCCTTTGTCTCTGGTTCCACCTCTTCAGAAAAATGAGTTCCCTGGTATGATGGTTAACTTTATGTATCAAATTGACTGGGTCACAGGATGCCAGATATTTGGTCAAACATTTTTCTGGGTGTTTTCTGTGAGAGTGCTTTTGAATGAGGTTAACATTTACATCAATGGCCTGAGTAAAGCCCTCCCTAATACGGGTGTGTCAGGGTAGGTTGAGGGCGCAGGAGGAGGATTCATCCAACCTACTGAAGGCCTGATAACAGAAAGGGTGATCCTCCCCGAGAAAAAGATCATTCCTCCTGCCTGAATGCTTTCAAGCTGGGACTCAACTTTTTCCGGCTTCAGACTCAAAGTGAAACCTCAGGTCTTCCTAAGTCTGAAGCCTGCCAGGCTTCTGTTTCCCTCAGTTCAGTTCAGTCACTCAGTTGTGTCCAACTCTTTACAACCCCATGGACTGCAGCACACCAGGCCTCCCTGTCCATCATCACCTCCCAGAGTTACTCAAACTCATGTCCATTGACTCAGTGATGCCATCCAACCATCTCATCCCCTGTCGTCCCTTTCTCCTCCTGCCTTCAATCTTTCCCAGCACCAGGGTCTTTATCAATGAGTCTGTTCTTTGCATCAGGTGGCCAAAGTATTGGAGTTTCAGCTTCAGCATTTAGGATGGACTAGTTGGCTCTCCTTGCAGTCCAAGGGACCCTCAAGAGTCTTCTCCAACAGCACGGTTCAAAAGCATCAATTCTTCAGCGATTAGCTGTTTCTCTGCTGCTGCTGCTGCTAAGTCATGTCAGTCGTGTCCAACTCTGTGCAACCCCATAGACGGCAGCTCACCAGGCTCCCCTGTCCCTGGGATTCTCCAGGCAAGAACACTGGAGTGGGTTGCCATTTCCTTCTTCAATGCATGAAAGTGAAAGGTGAAAGTGAAGTCGCTCAGTCGTGTCCATCTCTTAGCGACCCCATGGACTGCAGCCTACCAGGCTCTGCAACAAGAGAAGCCACAGAAGAAGCCAACACACCACGACTAGAGAGAGACTCAGTTCACTGCAGCTGGAGAAAGCACAGCCATCAAGACCCAGAGCAGGTAAAAATAAACAAATAAAATGAAATAATAATTTTAAAAAATCACTGGTTGCAATCCAGTACACACATGCACACACACACATATATATATGTAGCATAAGAGAACATATTTTTTAAAATTAATAAATCAGCCTCTTCACACTATACCTATCTCTGAAAACCTAGTTGTTCCTCAACTCACAAAATAAAAGGTGCTCAGAACCAAGGCTGCAGAGCAAATCCTAGGTTCAAGGTGGGCTCACATGGAATATACGCCCCCTACGGCCTCTCTGAAACGCAGCTTCAATCAGCTACGTCTTCTCTCCTTGTCCTCCACCCTTTATCTTTCCACTCCACCCTAAGCCTACTGACATCACTAAATTTCAGAATTCTCCACATCATACAGTGTCTAGGGAACAGATGATGGTAAGCATATTCCAATTTAAATTTCTGATTCAAATTCATTAGTACTGGCGGCCTCACCCACTTTGTTGAGGATTAACCAGCAAGTGTAGACCATAGAGAGAAATGATTAATGAGCTATGTCTGCCATGGGAGAGGGAGAAAGTAGTGGCTGCAAAAGTCATGCCCTCACCACCCGTGCTCCAGACACTTAAGCTGACACCCTTTCAAATATACATGGAGAAAAGTGTTGCAGGGTAATTTTTTGAGATAATCATTTCTCCTATTCCTACCCCTACATAATACTCTCAGAAGAAATATGATTTTTATTTCATTGTGGTTACCTAGACCCTTAGAAATAGGAACTCCAAGCATTGCACTCTGATTTCCTTTACTTCTAGGGACTGTTAACAGCTTTGGGTTCCAGAAGCAGAAAGAGGAGTTGTCTGGCACAAAGAAGGCATGTCCTTTTTAGGCTTTTGTTTGGCTCACTAAGGCTGGGTAATCCTGGTGGAGAGAGGGAATAGTGACAGTGCTTGGAGTGGTTTTGAAAATGGCTCATTCTGGAAAAGAAAGGATAGTTTCTGGGAGGACTCAGGAAGGGGGACTATCCGATTTTCATATCCAGGGAGCATGCACAAACCCCTGCTCCCAGTTCCAGAGACCAGGGAGGATAGAGGCCTTTTGGACATCTCCAGGATCCTGACTCAGAGTCCTAAGACTCTCCTTCACAGAGAAGAGGGTCTCTGTGGTTAAGCCTGAGTCTGTACCGAAAACTGATGTGAGGCATCTGAATACCTCACGAGCAACAGGGCCTGGATAATGGGAGAGACAGCTTTCCTAGGAGCATCCCTTCATAGAAGGAATAGTAATGACAACCAACACAGTGACGAAGAATGAGAATCTTCTCCCATTTTTCAAACGAGTGCATGTTTGCACAAGTGGTCTACCGCCCTCACCCTACAAAAAAAAGGGTGAGTTAGACTACAGTTCACAATTTAAGCTATGACAAAATGTTATATATTATTACCCAAGAATTGCAGAGCAAAATCATACATAATATACAAGATTTCTAAACAACAGAAAAATATAAGAATTTAAAATAGGTTCAAATTCATGGGCATCACTAAACTTCTGCAAAGCTGGGAGAAGGAATCAGAAGATATTAGAGATCCATGAGGAGGATAAAAAAGCAAAACTGAGGCGATAATAGTTTAAGCCATTTGTCCAAGATCATGTAGCTCGTATGAGAGGGCCTAATACTAACTGAGGTCTTCTGATTCCTGTGAGACTAGAAGAGCCAAGATGATTCGATATTAAGCATAATTCATACTATAGTGTTTCGAACTCAGTAGGGGACCAGAGATAAGGTGGCTGAAAGCACCCCAAGGGCCCCAATCGTGTTAGGGAGGAAAGAGTAGTGAGTCATCAGGAACACGGTAGTGCAGCTGTAACGTCCTGAGGCGTGCATTGCAGCTGACTGAGAAACTGTATATGCGATGGTCAGATGTAATTAGGCAGATCTGAATTCTTATCCCCGCCTTTTTTTCCTTGCCTTTTAAGAACTTTTGTTACATATTGAGATATAACTAGCATACATTATATTAGTTTCAAGTGTACAGCTTACTGATTTGATATCTGCAGACACTATGAAGGGGCTTTCCAGGTGGCACTCGTGGTAAACAACCAACCAATGCAGGAGACGTAAGACACGCTAGTTGAATCCCTGGGTCAGGAAGATCCCCTGGAGGAGGCCATAGCAACCCATTCCAGTATTTTTGCCTGGAGAATCCCATAGAAAGAGGATCCCAGCTGGCTACCGTCCATAGGGTCACAAAGAAATGGACATGACCGCAGTGACTTGGGATACATACACTATGAAGTGATCACCACAATAACTCTACTTATTTATCACCATACATAGTTAAAGAATTCTTTTCCCGTGTTGAGAAATTTTAAGATTTATTCTTTTAGCAACTTTCAAATAAGCAACACTATACTGCTGACAACTATAGTTGCCGTGTTGTACATGACTTGTTAATGTCATGACTTGTTAATTCTATAATTTGAAGTTTGTGTTTTTTGACTTCCTTTTATCAGTTCACCTACCCTCTACCCTCTGCCTCTGGCAACCACCTAACCATTCTCTGTAACTACAAACTTTATTGTTTTTTAGATCTCATGCATGTGTCTTCTCACTTCTTTAAGAAATGTTTCTTAAACTCTGAGTTTTAAAAAATGCCTATAATGTGACCAGCACATGACAGGTCCTTAGATCAACATACTTTGAATAGAGGTACAGTGAGATCGAGTCCAAAATTTGAGAAGGAATCTACCACAGCAGATCGAAACATCACAACAAATTTCTTGGAGAAGGAAATTGAGGAAAATAAATATCTATTAGTGTAAGTTTTCATAGCTTTGACTTGTGGTTTGAGTTGAAAGGAGTTGCTTTTTTAACTTTTATTTATAACTTTTTATATTTCTATGTCTACATTTTGCTATATATTGCAATATTTTCCCAATTTCTGTTGATTTCCAAATTTCTATGAGACCCTGATCCTACCAACCCCAGTTCTGTCATGCCCATTAAATCCAGGAACACAATCCTGAAACTTGGCAGAAATTAGCCTGTACCAACTTTCACGGTTCTCTCAGTCTTTTACTCGACTCTCACTTGCTATGTGCTGCGCTGCACTGAGGCACTTCAGTCATGTTCAACTCTTTGCAATCCTGTGGACTGTAGCCATTAGACTCCTCTGTCCATGGGATTCTCCTGGTAAGAATACTAGAGTGGGTTGCCATGCCCTCCTCCAGGGGATATTCCTGACCCAGGGATAGAACCTGCATCTCTAATGTCACTTACATTGCCAAGCAGGCTCTTTACCACTAGCGCTGGGAAACCCTTTGTATCAGTTCACTTCAGTTGCTCAGTTGTGTTCAACTCTTTGCAATCTCATGAACTGCAGCACGCCAGGCCTCCCTATCCATCAGCAACTCCTGGAGTTTACTCAAACTCATGTCCATTGAGTCGGGGATGCTATCCAACAATCTCATCCTCTGTCGTCCCCTCCCACTCCTGCCTTCAATCTTTCCCAGCATCAAGGTCTTTTCCAATGAGTCAGATCTTGACATCAGGTGGCCAAAGTATTAGAGTTTCAGCTTCAACATCAGTCCCTCCAATGAACACCCAGGACTGATCTCCTTTAGGATGGACTGGTTGGATCTCCTTGCAGTCCAACGGACTCTCAAGAGTCTTCTCCAACACCACAGTTCAAATGCATCAATTCTTCAGCGCTCAGCTTTCTTTATAGTCCAACTCTCACATCCATACATGACTACTGGAAAAACCATAGCCTTGACTAGATGGACCTTTCTTGGCAAAGTCATGTCTCTGCTTTTCAATATGCTGTCTAGGTTGCTCATAGCTTTTCTTCCAAGGAGTAAGCATCATTTAATTTCAAGGCTGCAATCACCATCTGCAGTGATTTTGGAGCCCCAAAAAATAAAATCTGTCACTGTTTCCACTGTTTCCCCATCTATTTGCCATGAAGTGATGGGACCAGATGCCATGATCTTCGTTTTCTGAATGTTGAGCTTTAAGCCAACTTTTTCCCCTCTCCTCTTTCACTTTCATCAAGAGGCTTTTTAGCTCCTCTTCACTTTCTGCCATAAGGGTGGTGTCATCTGCATATCTGAGGTTAGGGATATTTCTCCCAGCAATCTTGATTCCAGCTTGTGCTTCTTCCAGCCCAGCATTTCTCATGATGTACTCTGCATAGAAGTTAAATAAGCAGGGTGACAATATACAGCCTTGATGGACTCCTTTCCCCATTTGGAACCAGTCTGTTGTTCCATGTCCAGTTCTTACTGTTGCTTCTTGACCTGCATACAGATTTCTCAAGAGGTAGGTCAGATGGTCTGGTATTTCCATCTCTTTCAGAATTTTCCACAGTTTATTGTGATCCACACAGTCAAAGGCTTTGGCATAGTCAATGAAGCAGAAATAGATGTTTTTTCTGGAACTCTCTTGCTTTTTCGATGATCCAAAGGATGGTGGCAAATTGATCTCTGGTTCCTCTGCCTTTTCTAAAACCACCTTGAACATCAGGAAGTTCACGGTTCACACACTGTTGAAGCCTGGCTTGGAGAATTTTGAGCATTACTTTACTAGCATGTGAGATGAGTGCAATTGTACAGTAGTTTGATCATTCTTTGGCATTGCCTTTCTTTGGGATTGGAATGAAAACTGACCTTTTCCAGTCCTGTGGCCACTGCTGAGTTTTCCAAATTTGCTGGCATATTGAGTGCAGCACTTTCACAGCATCATCTTTCAGGATTTGAAATAGCTCAACTGGAATCCCATCACCTTCACTAGCTTTGTTCACAGTGATGCTTTCTAAGGCCCACTTGACTTCACATTCCAGGATGTCTGGCTCTAGGTGAGTGATAATACCATCGTGATCATCTAGGTCGTGAAGATCTTTTTTGTACAGTTCTTCTGTGTATTCTTGCCACTTCTTCTTAATATCTTCTGCTTCTGTTAGGTCCATACCATTTCTGTCCTTTATCGAGCCCATCTTTGCATGAAACGTTCCCATGGTATCTCCAATATTCTTGAAGAGATCTCTAGTCTTTCCCATTCTATTGTTTTCCTCTGTTTCTTTGCACTGATCACTGAGGAGGGCTTTCTTATCTCTCCTTGCTATGCTTTGGAGCTCTGCATTCAAATGTGTGTATCTTTACTTTTCTCCTTTGCTTTTCGCTTCTTTTCTTTTCACAGCTATTTGTAAGGCCCTTTCAGACAGCCATTTTGCTTTTTTGCATTTCTTTTTCCTGGGGATGGTCTTGATCTCTGTCTCCTGTATAATATCACAAACCTCCATCCAGAGATCATCAGGCATTCTATCAGATCTAATCCCTTGAATCTATTTCTCACTTCCACTGTATAATTGTATGGGATTTGATTTAGGTCATACCTGAATGGTCTAGTCATTTTCCCTACTTTCTTCAACTTAAGCCTGAATTTGGCAATAAGGAGTTCATGATCTGAGCCACAGTCAGTTCCTGGTCTTGTTTTTGCTGACTGTATAGAGCTTCTCCATCTTTGGCTGCAGAGAATATAATCAATCTGGTTTCGGTGTTGACCATCTGGTGATGTCCAAGAGTCTTCTCTTGTGTTTTTGAAAGAGGGTGTTTGCTATGACCAGTGTGTTCTCTTGCAAAACTGTATTAGCCTTTTCCCTACTTCATTCTGTACTCCAAGGCCAAATTGCTTTCTATGTTTATAGTCAATTTTTTTTGCCGTAAAAATGAAAAGAAAAAGCAAAGGAAAAGGAAGGGGGAAAGATTGTCTGAATGTTTTTTCTACTTCATGATACCCAATTCCAATTGCTGATCAGACTGTCCTCTGAACTTCTTAAATGAGAGACTCATTTCTTATATAAAATTTTTATATCTTTAGCAAATATTCAGGCTACATTTTAAAAGATTTAAAATTATGCTCATATTCAGTTGTACTTACATTTATTAATTATGGGTATATATCACAAAACGAGGTTAATAATGGATGGATACATATACCCCCATATATGTGTGCTTTAAAATCTCTATAAAATCAATAATTACCTTTAGTGGTCTCTCAACTTATCACACACAAACAATGTAACTGAGAAACAAGGAGCCTTCCATTTGAATCACCATTTTCTACTTGACTAGTTTCATTCACATATAAAATAAATTAGAATGTGGCTGAACCGTCAGCGTGTTAATTGCTCTCTGAACAAGTATTAAATGTGTCATTATTACCTAAATAATGAAAACCTGTGGTGTGATTTCAATATGGAATAACCTGCCCTTGCCTTTTATTTCTTGAGAGATGTACTATCGCTTCAATTGCTTTCAGTCAGATGTGGCATCTTTAGTACACTGATAGATGTATTATTGATATTCATGCTCTTGATATGATGTGACAGATTATCTCTTTTATCTTTGATTAAAGTGAATTATGACATTGCAACAGCTACTCTCCCAGTTGTCAGTTGCACAGGCAGCTTACCACTTATTCACCACGATACTTCAACTTTAAAACAAGCGGTCAGGGAACACATTTGTGCTTCTGTGTGTGTAACAAGAAATATAAACGTCCCCTCCTCTACAGTAGTACGCTGTTGGTTTGGCCTGCCTTCCTTCCACTCTCGTCACAACAGCCCGATTTTCCTTTGGCGAGTCTCCTCTGCCCTGCCTTCAGTCTTTGTGATATGAGTGGGGCTGATGTTAACTGTCCCTCAATCATCTCATGCCGAAGACTAGGAATATGAGTAAACTTGACCAATGAGCTTACCACATGACCCATTCACAATGAGTGGCTCAGGGTAAGGGACGCAACCCCATCAGTGAATCGGAATCATCCTCTGGACTGTGTTGGTACAAAAAAGAGTAAAACGGCCAGTTGGACTAAGAAAGAGTCCCGCATCTTGATGACAGATTTTGATTCTTTGGATTTAGCTATGACTGCCTCCGAAGACCTCCCTGGAGAAGGGAATGGCAACCCTCTGCAGTATTCTTGCCTGGAGAATCCCACGGACAGAGGTGCCTAGCAGGCTACAGTCCATGGGGTCACAAAGAGTCGGACACAACTGAGCAACTCACTCACACACACACACACACACACACACACACAAACACACACACACACACCCCTGAAGGCCTACTCTTGGACCATTCAATTACATAAACCATTCAATTCCCCTTCTTTTTAAAAAACGGATAGAGATTTTCAGTCACTTACAACGAATAGACTTGTGATTAGTATGCCCATGGCCTGATTTTTTTTTTCTCCTGTTTGGAGAGTGTATTATTCAAAATAGAATAAACTCTGATTACATAACAAATGAAATCTGAAATCTCAGTTATTTAACACAATAGAGATTTAATTTTGTTTATCTCATAGTTCAATACTGGTTGTACTGCCTTCTTCAATGGCATAAGTATGTTATTAATATGTGGGCACATACTTTCCAAGGTCCTCCCAGTCGAGGATGGGGGAGAAGAAGGCATCCTGGCTCCTCAGTGGCTGGACTACATATGACAGCATCCCTTGCAGCTCACAGCCCATTGTCCAGTCTGATCACCAGATATCAGACTAAGGAAGGCTGGGAAAATGCAGGCAAGCACATGCATACTCACTGAGTGGTGCTCTCTGTATCAGTCAGGGTCCTGCAGAGAAGAATAACCATAGAGACGTGTCTACATGTGTATGGAGAGAAAGAGCTTAAGGAATTGGTTCATGTGATCGCAGGGGCTGGTAAATGTGAAATCCAAAGGCCAGAAGGCTGGAAATTCAGACAAGCTCTGGTGAGGTGGGGTCACCTTAGAGACTGTGGACACACGACCCCAGGTACAGGGTCTGGGATTAGTGTTACCTTGGAACTTGTGGAGGGGTGACCCCCAGGGGCAGGGGCTAGGAAGGGGGCCTCACCCTGGAGCTTGGGGACATGTGAGCGCAGGCTCAGGGTCTGGGAGGGGTGTCACCCCACAGACTGTTGCTATGGGAGCCCAGGTGCAGGGTCTGGGGGTGGTCACCCTGGAGATGTGGACGTGTGAACCCTGGGCAGGGTCAGGAGGAGGTCACTCTGGAGACTGTGGTTGTATGTCCCCAGGTGCATGGTATGGCAAGTGGGGTCACCCTGGACACTGTGGCTGTGAGACCCCAGGTACAGGGTCTTGAGTGTGGGGTCATACTCTGGAATATATTCAATAGCATGAGCCAACTGGATGTTTAAGCCAAAGGTGTTTCAAGCAAAGGACTGGTGTGATTCATGATAGGCACTCTGGGTGATTCATGATGCATACTCTGTAAGTATCAAGTTGATATGCACAATCTTGAACAATAACTCCTTTTTTTAAGAAAACCTCAGGTTTTGCTCTTATGTCCTTTAATTGGATCGGGCCTAAAGTCAATTGATTATAGATGTTTCACTTCACGTGTGCTGAGTCGCTTCAGCCGCGTCTGACTCATTGTGACCCCAAGGACTGTAGCCCTCCAGGCTCCTCTGTCCATGGGGATTCTCCAGGCAAGAATCCTGGAGTGGGTTGCCATGCCCTCCTCCAGGGGATCTTCCTGACCCAGGAACTGGGTCTTATGTCTCCTGCATTGGTAAGCAGGTTCTTTACCACTAGCGCCACCTTGAAGCCTCTAATATATGTTAACTAAATTGAGGCATCATTGACACAATGGACACAAGTTTGAACAAACTCTGAGAGGTAGTGAAGGACAGGGAAGATGGGTGTGCTGCAGTCCATGGCATCACAAAGAGTCGGACACTATTTAGCAGCTGAACAACAACAACAGCAGCTAGATTAAGTCTGGTTGAATCACCATATACTATAGCCTAGCCAAGTCGACATATAAAACTAACCACCACACTATCTCTGCCAAAGATCCAATGCCCTTATTTTTTATTTTCTTCTCATTACATTGCTGTGGGAATAAGTATTTCTGGTGGGCATTATAAGTATGTCCCATTATTCAACATATTCTATGTATCTCCTTCTATTCCTCAGGCTAAATATATTAACAATAATAAAAATATTCTTCCAGTCTTCAGAATGCTAATTCGATTCTGAAATCTTAGCTAAATTCTAGGTCTATATTTTTAACTGATTTCATTTACATATTTATTAATTCATTCAATTAATATTTTTTGAGTTATCTACTATAACCTAGCACACCGGAGGTCATCTTTTCCTGTCAGATATTTGCAGCTTCACATTAAGAAGAAATCAATAACTGTGGCAAGAATTTATGCTCTGTCACAAAATTATCCCCACACTTGAAGGCTTAAAGCAAGAAACACTATGTTTCATGGTTTCTATGGGTGAGGAATTTCCAAGCAGCAGCATCAGGGAGTCTCCTGGGAGTGCAGTCAGATGTCGACGGGGCTGTGGTCATTAGACGGTTGATCGGGACTGCAGGCCCTGCTTCCAAGGTGGCTCACTCACCTATCTGGCAGGTTGGTGCTGGCTGCAGCAGGATTCTTTCCTTGTTCTCTTCATGGGCCTCCTCACAGGGTTTCCATCGCTCCATACAGTAAGCTTCCCCAGAAGGAAAGATCCAGAAGACCAAGGCAGAAGCTTCATTGCCTTTTATCACCCAGGCTTGGACATCACACACTTTCATTTCCATTGAATTTACTGATCACACAGACCAGCCCTGAACTATGTGGGGGAAGACCACAAAGGAACACAGATTCCAGGAGGTAAGGATCCTGGGGGGCCAGCTTGGAGGTCAGCTATCACAGTGATGCATGCCAGTCCTTTGCTTGAAATACCTTTGGTTAAAGGATCCAGTTGGCTCACGCTATTGAATATATGGCTCCATAATTCGCATATTCAGGTCTAATTAGATCATGAGCTGAGGTTTTAATTTAATTTAGCATAGGTCTAAAACTGTGTAGATCACAAAAACAGTAGAAAATTCTTAAAAAGATGGGAATATCAGACCACTTTATCTGCCTCTTGAGAAACTCGTATGCAGGTCAAGAAGCAACAGTTAGAATTGGACATGGAACAACAGACTGGTTCTAAACTGGGAAAGAAGTATGTCAAGGCTGTATAGTCACCCTAATTATTTAACTTATATGCAGAATACATCATGCAAAATGCCAAGCTGGATGAAGCATAAGCTGGAATCAAGATTGCCAGGAACAATACCAATAACCTCAGATGTGCAGATGACACCACTCTATTGGCAGAAAATGAAGAGGAACTAAAGAGCCTCTTGATGAACCTGAAAGAGAGTAAAAAAACTGGCTTAAAACTCAACATTCAGGAAACTAAGATCTTGGCATCCAGGAATATTCAGAGATGATTTCCTTTAGGATGGACTGGTTGAATCTCCTTGCAGTCCAAGGGACTCTCAAGAGTCTCCTCCAACACCACAGTTCAAAAGCATCAATTCTTCAGTGCTCAGCCATCTTTTTGGTCCAACACTCATATCCATACATGACTACTGGAAAAACCATAGCTTTGACTAGATGGAACTTTGTTGGCAAAGTAATATCTCTGCTTTTTAATATACTGTCTAGGCTGGTCATAACTTTTCTTCCAAGGAGCAAGTATCTTTTAATTTCATGGCTCTAGTCACTATCTGCAGTCTCAAAGAAGATATAAATGTTAACAGAACCACATTTTATTTACTTTCTTGTAATGGGTGCAAGATTGATGGGAGAAATATCAATAACCTCAGATATGCAGTTGACACCACCTTTATGGCAGAAAGTGAAGAGGAACTAAAAAGCTTCTTTATGAAAGTGAAAGAGGAGAGTGAAAAAGTTGGCTTAAAGCTCAACATTCAAAAAACTAAGATCATGGCATCTGGTCCCATCACCTCATGGCAAATAGATGGGGAAACAGTGTCAGACTTTATTTTGGGGGGCTCCAAAATCACTGCAGATGGTGACTGCGACAGGGAGGCCTGGCGTGCTGCAATTCATGGGTCGCAGAGTCGGACACGACTGAGCAACTGAACTGAAATGAATGGAATGGGTTCAAAACTGAAGATCATGAGCTCTTGGTCTTAGGAGCTCTGATAGAATAAAAAATTGTGATAATTGCCACTATGGGTATAATCAATTTAGGTCTGGGTAATGTCAGCAGTTTAGTTCTAGTTCTTAAATTCATCAGTTATAGTGATAAACCAGTTTTTTATGAATATCTGTCCCAGAAAACAATTTAGATAGGAAAAAAATGCTTTAAAAAAAAATCCACCATATAAATTCAAGGAATCATTCTCAGTTTTCTCCTCCCAATTGTACAGGACTTCTAAGTCTATTTACATTTGGACCCCAACTCTTTGATTCAAAATATATTCAAGTTCAATATTAAACCAGAAAACTGAGCTAATAATGTCACAAAAGCTTAGTTAAAGAGTTGTTCAGAATAAACTATTTATAAAAACCTGAGTTAGTTGGCCAAAGAAATATTTAAAATTTTTCAAAATTAAATAATCAATGCTGTATTACTTAAATGGAAAATTGATAACACAATAAGTTTTAATGATCTAAGTGATGGAAAATTATAATAAAATTTCTTTAAAGTTTTTTCAGCATCCTGATATTTCTCCATATTCATGACTATTGTATATACTTTTAAAGGAATTAATATCAATGGAACAATTAAAGAATGAAAATGGAGCTCATTTATATCCAATTCTCCTTTTCTCAAAGCTTTATGCTGCTGGTTTATGTAGTCTTTGGATTAAAGCCAGAAATATTTTTTTTCTTGGGTAAAAAAATTAGCTTGTCTAGTTCTTTCAGAATAAACAGAAACAGCACAGTGGTAAATTATCTCATCATCATAAACCCAAACTTCAAAAGAAAATAATAAAACCATATCCAACTAATCTAAACTGCCAAATTGAAACAAATTTCCATTTATTTCAAATATTCGTAACAAAAACACCATTGCTTCAGTTAAAAACAAACATGTAGCATAATTATGTTGTTGATATGACTATATAATAATGTATCCCATCAACTCTAGTTAAACCTGAATGATCAAATCTCTAGATTTTCTTCAGAGTTCACAGCAGGCAAGAACTTCACTGACAGTATTAAATCATCCATAGAAATCTTACAATGACAGTTACTTCTATGCTATATCAAGCTACACTCAACTACACTTGCTTGATTTTTTTTTAATATAAATAAAAGAAAATGTAAAGCTTATCCTCAAGTTTCACATGTGTTGAGAATAATACAGAAGAAAAACTTAAGTGGTAAATATTAGTTGTCTATTGAAATGTAACAAATTACCCCCAAATTTACTGCCAGTAAACAACAGTATTATCTCATTGCTGTTCCAGTTCAGGAATCTGGGCACAGCTCAACTGGATCCGTGGCTCTGGATCTCATGAGGGTCATTTATGAAGGCTACAGTCAAGCTGTCATCCAAGTCTGCAGTCAGCTTAAAACCTGACTAGTGGTGAAACTATTTCTCAGCTCATTTCAGTGACTGTAGGCGGGATTCAATTCCTCTCCAGCTGTTGGCTTAAGGGCCTTAGTTTCTCATTTACTGTTGGCCAAATGCCACCTTCAGTTCTTTACCCGACAGGCGCCTCCACAGGGTAGCTCACAACACGACAGCTTGCTTCATCAGAGCAAGCACATAAGTAGAACCAAAGCAAGACAGAAAATACAGATTTTGCCCCTTAACCCCAAAGTGACATCCCATCTCTTTTGACTATTCTAGGTACTAGAAGAAAGCCACTGGATCCAACTCACATAAAAGAGGAGGGAATTATACAAGTGGTGAACAGGAGGAGGTGGGGAACTTCCCTGGTGGTACAGTGGATAGAAATCTGCCTGCCAATGCAAGGGACATAGATTCGATTCCAGGTCCGGGAAGATCCCACCTGCCATGGAGCAACTAAGCCAATGGACCGCAACCACTGAGGCCAGGTGCCACAAGTACCAAAGCCCAGGCACCCAGAGACTGTGCTCTGCAACAAGAGGAGCCCCTCAATAAGCAGCCCATGCACCACAATGGGGAGCCTCCACTCACCCGACTAGAGAAAACCCAGATGCAGCAATGAAGACCCAGCACAACCAAAAACAAACAAAGATAAGTGTTTTTTTAAAATAGTTTAAAGAGGAGGTGGGGATTTCAAAACACTCTACCATAGGCTGCTACTCAACTAGAGGGGTTGTCTGAGTTTAATAATGTCCCCAATATTCCCAGCACTTTAGAATGTGACCCTTATTTAGAACCAAGGTTGTTACCCTTGAAATTGGTTATGCTAAATTTAGGTCATACCATAGTAGAGTGATCCCTCAATCCAATGACCAATGTCCTCATAGGAAAAGAAGAGACCCAGGAAGAATGCTGGGTGACAACAGGGACAGAGATGGAGGGATGCATCTACAAGCCAAGAATGCCAAGGATTTCCAGCAACCCCCAGCATCTAGGAGGAGGTAAGGGAGGATCCTGGGCTTCCCTGGTGGCCCAGATGCTAAGAAACCTGCCTGCAATGCAGGAGAACCAGGTTCAATCCCTGAGTATTCTCAGACCTGCGACTCCCTTCTAACAAACAGAATATAGCAAAAGTGTGGGCTATCACTCTCATGATTACAGGACGTCATATCGGAGTTCTGCCGGAGACTCTTTCTACTGCAGACTTGGAGGAAACCAGCTGCTGTGACTCCCACAGTTGCAAGTAAATGAACTCCAAGAACAACCTGAGAGAGCCAGGAAGTGGATTCTTCCATTCAGGCCTCAAGATGAGAACCTAGGCAAGCAGAAGCCCTGACTATACAGCCTTCTGAAATGCTAAGTGGGGGCCACAACAAACACGTGCTCAGATGCCTGACCCACAGAAACTCTGAGCTAATGAGTTGTTTAAAGCGGCTGTTTGTGGTCATTTGTTTCGCAGCAATAGACAAGTAATATCCAACTTGATTCTTCTTATTTTAAGCATGATAACCCCTCATTTGTGTTGTAATCATGCTGTCATTTACTTTTTTAATATATTTTTTTTATAGACCAGTTCCAGTTTACAACAAAAGAGGAAGGAGATACAGAGATTTCTCATATACCTCTTGTCCCCACACAGGCATAGTCTCTGTCATTATCAACTGTACTCATCAGAACGGTATTATACATTTTTTTTTAATCAAGGATGAATCTACATTGACACATCATGATCACCCCAAGTCCATAGTTTATCATAAGTTTCGCTCTTGGTGTTGTGTATTCTGTGGGTTTAGACAGATGCATAATGACATACATCCATCATCTGAGTATCATACAGATTACTTTTACTGCCCTAAAAATCCTCTGTACTCCTCCATTATTTTTACTAATATATTGCTTTTAAACTATCGATTGTTTTTTGATGAATCAGTTACCTAATGCTAACATTCAACACTAAAAAGTAAAAGAACCCCATTTAATTAAAAAGCCTTTTGTATATTACTGTTAGTATTAAAAGATTTCTCCAAGTTGGGAAGGAAATAACTTAGAGATATTTGTATTACTTTTAGCAATGTTAATATGATACTATCTTATGCCATAGAAGATTCAATGCTCCAGTAAGTTCTCTCAATTTAAACTACTATGAAAATTCAAACCATACAGCACATCACAATGTCACTTGGCCTTCACTGAGTAAGATGTAAGTTACATAAACATAAAGGCGCACGCCACAGAAATCACGGAGCCATTCCCAGTTACAAGTGTTCAACCAGATGATCCAGATTATGTTTATCTTGCTTACATTATAATTTCAGATATTATATAAACAAAACTACAAAATATAAAAATTCTCATTGATGTATATTCAAAATTTTAGACTCTCCCAGTTGCACCTCTTCTCATAAAAATAGAAGAATAAAAACAAGTAAAAGTGATAGTAAAAGGATAAATTGAATAATGCTAGTTCAGTTCAGTTCAGTTCAGTTGCTCAGTCATGTCCAACTCTTTGTGACCCCCATGGACTGCAGCACGCCAGGCCTCCCTGTCTATCACCAACTCCCAGAGTTTACTCAAACTCATGTCTGTTGAGTTGGTGATGCCATCCAACCATCTCAGCCTTTGTCCTTCAACACCAATCCCTTCTTCTCCCTCCTTCAATCTTTCCCAGCAACAGGGTCTTTTCAAATGAGTCATTTCTTCACATCACATGCCCAAAGTATTAGAGTTTCAGCTTCAGCATCAGTCCTTCCAATGAATATTCTGGACTGAGTTCCTTTAAGATGGACTGGTTGGATCTCCTTGCAGTCCAAGGGACTCTCAAGAGTCTTCTCTTGAGATAATAATGCTAATATAAGGTTCTTGAATAATGCTAATATAAGGTTAAATCTGCTAGTATAAATAATATGCTACATTTAGTTAACTTATCATTACTACTTATGTAACAGGCATATCTCCCCTTTGTCACCAGCCTGGGATGCAAAGACAGGCCCCAATCCTATCCCTAAATCATGGGTTATTGAGCCCTCCCCAAGTCCCATTAGTTTTCAGGTACTCCATAGAGTTTAACCAGGATCCTGGAAGCATCCCCATGTGGTGTTTAGGCAAGATGCTGCACTCATACTCCTGTGATAGGGAACCCTGACCTATTCATCACTGTAGTGCTGATGTGATAGATGGGATTCAACCTCTGCTCCTAGGAACTCCCTTTATATGCCACAGTCAATGCTCAGATCTTATGACCCTAAGACTCCTCCACCCTTCTTGGAAGTATAGACCTGGAGGCTGCTGCTGCTAAGCTGCTTCAGTCATGCCCAACTCTGTGCAACCCCATAGACAGCAGCCCACCAGGCTCCTCTGTCCATGGGATTCTCCAGGCAAGAACACTGGAGTGGGTTGCCATTTCCTTCTCCAAGACATGCATGCATGCCAAGTCGCTTCAGTCGTGTCCAACTCTGTGCGACCCTATGGACGGCAGCCCACCAGGCTCCTCTGTCCATGGGATTCTCCATGCAAGAATACTGGAGTGGATTGCCATTTCCTTCTCCAGACCTGGAGGAGCAGGTAGGAAAGAAACACCTCCCAACCCTCAGTAGTGACTAGCTTATCACCAAGGGCAGAAGGGTCTTCTTAATAAAGCATAAAAAATAAATACTATGAAAGTTTGTTTGGTGAGAACTTCCCTCTGCAATATTACATTTCTAGTAGCACTTCTCAAAGCTGACAGCCACACAATACTATCTTATGATAATGTGGTTTTTTAAAGAACCTTATAGCTCAAATATACTTTCACATTTACTTGGTGGATTTGAAGAAAAACTTGAAATACCACACTTGAATGTATTATAAAAAGAACACTTAAAAGGAAGCTGTTCTAATTCTAGGTATTTACCCAAGAGAAACAAGAACATGTCCACAAAAAGATTTGTGTAGGGCTTCTGGCTTCCAGTCCAGCATGTTCGGAGCTTGACATCATCAGGCCATCATAACAGCAAGCATGAAGCTGTACACGCTGAAAATCAACTCTTCTTAGATTCATCAGAGAGTTGAGGTCACAGGGCAAGCCTTGTTAAGAAGAATGGAATGATCTGATGTGTTTCAAATGGGCACAAAATGGGATTTTTCTTTAATTTTCACTGTGAGAACCTGGCAGAGCTTTTGGAGGTAAATCTCACAAAAGTGTGGCCGTGCCCCCGGAGGCCATAGCTCTCAGCTTTGAGCCCACAACTATTGGTCGATTGCAGTTCAGGGTTTCTCAGCCCATACTGATTCCCGTGGAGGCTGCTGCTCATGGGTTTCTGCTCCAGTAAGCAGTGGCTCTCTGTGCCTGCCTGTATGTCTCTCCAAATTTTGAGGGCACAAACACGAAGTACTGCGTACATATTATCCTCGTATCATCTTTACAAGTCTTCAGTTATTTCCCCTCTATTACAATGAAGAAACAAGCTTAGAAAGTTTGAACTGTACCTAAAGTCTGAAGCAAAGCCAAGCCTTGAGTCTAGGCTGAGCCAATGCCAAAGCCTGTTCTTTGAACCACCATACTGTATGGCCACACTCATTTCCGAACTCATTTCTAAGTCACCAGACTTAGAACCTGAGTAAATTAGCCACCTTCTGATGGTAGTAGTGAGGAAAGGACTTGAGGGAAGACATGGGTGGCAGATTGTTAAGGGAAAAAGTTATTACTTGTAATCCTAGACCTATTAATACTTTAGTGTATCACCTTGCCTTGATAACTTTTTGAATAAAAGAAAAGAAAATGGACAGACTAGATCCAGATTTTTCCCTTACGTTGGAATATATTGTTGGGCTGGGCAGGATCAAAGAACGCTGAAATTCGGTGGTGGTGGTACGAGTGTGTGCACACACAAAAGCACATGCATTTTTCTGCGAAGGAGATCCAGGACTTTAGATTCTCAAGCAGGCTTAAATCCAAATAGTTTAAGATGATCTCTAAGATCCCCCTGAACTCCAGGAGTCTGTGCACCTTTCATTTTAAGTCACAGTTCTTCTTTACCTTCATTTCCATCCATTATATAGATAACTTGTATTCCTCCCAAAATATAACATTTTAGAGGAAAAGAATAGGAATAACTTCACATTTTTGAAATATGATGCTTGAAAAGCTCTCTGGTGGATGTTTATACTGTGTCTAAAAATTGCATCTACATCTTTGAACAAATGCACTGGATGGATAAATATATGGTCATTTTCCCTATCACAATTACCTAAAATATTACCTAGGTGTACTAATGTATATTCACTTTCTATAGTTAGAGAAGTTCTGGACAAAAGCAGAGGAGTAGAACCCAGTCGTTCCCATTTTCACAAACATGGTCAATGTACACGAAGTTAGAAAATCTGAAATATATTTTTTTAGTGAGTTTTAAGAAACTTTTATAAACCAAAGTGAAAAACCTATTCCCCCCCCCCCCGGAAGAAACGCTTCCTATGTTCTGAGAAGAAATGTTTTGTTAAGCATTTTTTTAGCCAGTTATGACAAGAATCTTCACATACTCTCAGCACAACCCTGAAATGAGTAAATAATCCAGAGCAAGATACTTAAGGCTGGATTTGTGAAACACAAGCATTCCGTGAGGATTCTAAGAAATAGCTGGGGAGGATATTCGGCTTCCACTAGTTGTTCATGTGGGACTTGACGGTGGTCACTGAATTTTCAGTGGAGCTGAGTCTCTCATGACAGAAACTCGAGAACACACAAGCTGCGATACGCTGGTAAATGTTTCACAACTGAGTTTCCAAAAAAACTGAAAAGCCCTGGTTTGTCAGGTTTGCTGATTTCTGAAAAGCTTTCTGAGGCAGCAAGAGTAAAAATAAACTTGTCTTGAAAAACAAAAAGCAGCCCTTGCTGTTAAGCAGGTTGCAAAGACAAATGTATAAAGTCAGCAAAGTTAGGGAACAAATTGCTTCTCCCAAGGTTATGTGGCTGTGAAATGTCATAACAATCTCCTCCACGAGTGATCACTACTTTCTCACCAAGGACACTCCCAGATGTCTTCAGTTGTTCCCAGTCGAGAACGTAAGCCCTAGTAAATCCCCACTCCTCTTAATCCTGCCTCAGAAACAGCAGCCAACCCAGAAGGGATCTCCCCTGCCCTTAGGCCATCCTCAGAATCCTCTGGCAGGACCCAGCGCTTCCACCATTCTCTGCACCCCTTTGTCCAGGGTGGGCTCCAACAGAGCTTCTCGGAGCTAGCTGCCTTACTGTGCCTCAGTCAGTAAATCAGAGTTTGCAGGAGGAGAAGGGGGCGACAGAGGATGAGATGGTTGGATGGCATCAACCATCCAATGGACTCAGCCATCATGGCATCAACCATGGATGCCATGGGGTTCAATGGGCATCAACCATCCAACTCAATGGACACGAATTTCAGCAAACTCTCGGAGATAGTGAAGGACAGGGAAGCCTGGCATGCTGCAGTCCATGGGGCTGCAAAGAGTGGGACATGACTTCGCAACTGAACAACAAAACAACAAGCTAGAAGCCTTTGGCTAATGAGGTTTTAACACTTTCATACTGCTAATATTTCCACCAGAGCTGATTGTAAGCTACCAACTGCCGTGTCCCTGAACACAATTTGGAAAGAAATGAGCACAATCAACAGAAGCAGGTAAACCTGGCTCCACCGCCAAGGTTGCACTCTCAACAACCGTGGAAGAGAGACATTTTTAATCTCCATCCTATAGCCAAGGAAACAGGCTCAGAGTTTATATTAAACAGTATAAATTGTTTAAGGTCACAAAGCTGGTGGCAGAATCACTATTTAAATCTGTGTCAATTTGATTAAAATACTAAGATCTTTTAACTAACTCCACACTTTAATATGTTCAAATATTGTCTCTTCTTACATGAATGTCATGGGTATAGTTCTTTCCATAGACTGCACATTTCATTGCTGATACAGACAGCATTTTATAATTCCCTTGTATATCTTTCACACACTGTATGGTAGCTGTGTAACTTTAGGCAAAATATTTATCATCTTTAAGTCTCAGCTTCCTCATCTATAAAATGGGGATGAATACAGTGCTTACTATATAGGACTGTTGAATGAATTTTAAAATTAATAAATGTATATTGTTTAGTATAACGACTGAAGTGAAAAGTGAAAGTGTAAGTCTCTCAGTCGTGTCTGACTCTTTGTGACCCCATGGATTACATGTAGCCTGCCAGGCTCCTCTGTCCATGGAATTCTCCAGCAAGAATACTGGAGTGGGTAGCAATGCCCTTCTCCAGGGGATCTCCCTGACCCAGTGATCAGACCAGGGTCTCCCTCATTGCACGCAGATTCTTTACCATCTAAGTATTTTAAAATATTTGTCATTAAAATTATAATGCTGAATATGTAAAGGGCTGAACATCATACTTATGGACATTCAACCTAACAAGGCTCTATAATTCTCTTTGAAAGACTTTTAGATTTTCATATACAGGTGAGAAGGTTTAAAAAATCTTTCTTGGGAATTCCTTGGTGGTTCAGAGGTTAGGACTCCAAGCTGCACTGTCAGGGGCCAAGTTGACTCCCTCATTGAACTAAAATTCCACAAGTTGGGCAGCACAATCAAAAAAATAAAAATAAATTTAAAATCTTTCTATAATCCATTATCTATTGTTGCTTTACAAACCTAAACTTATTGGTTTAAAACCACAATGATGCACTATTTCCACATTTTTTGTGGGTTGATTGGATGGTTCTAATCTATGTAGTGTCACCTAAGGTCTCTCATTTGGTGACATTCAACTGCAAACTTGACTCAGACACCTTGGTTTTCTTCCACCTAGAAGTGTTATGTCCTCCTCCAAGGTCATTCTGTATGGCCTCTCTCTATAGCATCATAGCCTAGACTTCCTCACACTGTGATATCTGGGTCCCAACATGGAGTTTTCTAAGAGAACAACTTGAACCCGCATGTTCTCAACAAGCCTTGTGTGTGTCTGATTTTCAACGTCCTTTGACTACAGCCACTTATGAGGTCAAGCCCAGAGCCCTTGTGGGAGCGGAAACACAAAGGCTTTAGTATTGAGAAGCCACCAGTGCAACAGCCTGCCACAGATTCCTATGCATATTCATGCATAGGTCTCTTCAGAACCAATGAGAAGATGACAAACAACTGATCTTATAGAGAGAGCCTTTAGTCTTGTGAATAGTGAAAGCAGAATTAGAACTGACGACAAGTTCCCATCAGTCTGATTCCCTGCACCATGTGTGCGTGGCCCTATCACATGATGAAAATCTGGAAATAATGGTAATGCCATTTTAATGAGCTAGAGGCATATGAATATATCATGATTCCACAGGTACCAATCTTAGTCTACCTCTTTATGGACAAAAAATAAGTGTCACAGATTATCTAACCATCCATCTAACCACACACACACATAACATCATCGTCATTAGAGTTGCCATTATAATCATTACATTTTTATTAACATTTTCTCCCTGAAATTTCCATTTGGAAGCCAACGGTAATTTTATTTTGAAATCACTTCTAACTATGAATGGCTCCATTGCATATTTTGATTCTGAAATCAGCCTCCCATGATAAAACCTGGCCTGTTTTACTTTTTTTCTTACTCCTTCCTCTGCCCTTCTGGGGATAAAAACAAAAAGGCCATTAGAAAGAAAAAAAAAAAGCTATTATTGTACATCTACTATAATTATAAACAAGATTCAATTACACTGCTCTAAAATATTCATTGCAAATTTATGATTTAAAGGTATTTCATTTCTTATTCATGTGTAGTTCTCATACTCACAGTATAAATATTTACAGTTAATTATGGAAAATTTCACACATTAGTCCCAGGAGCGTGAAAATATATTAATAAATTTACATTAATAAGTGATTCTTTGAAAAATTATTAGAAGTGGGAAAAGAAAAGACTTTCAAGTAACTATGGTAGCCAGAGGCTTAAACTTTGGGGCTCTTATTCACCCAGGGCCTTTCCAAGGCCATGTTCAAACAATTGTATCCTTTTGTAAAAATCACAGAATGAGGATATTTTATCTTAAGTTCCTTTGTCTCTTTCTCTGAATTCCTTTCCATCACATGTCCCCTCAAGTTGGGTGGTATTGGAGTGACTGTAGGGTTTTTAGACTCTGTAAGGAAAGTTAAGTAGGGATACATTTAGTTTGAGTTTTGCAGGATATATTTATATGCCTTACAGTATCATGGATATGTAGTTAAGTGATTACTAGTCATCTCAGAAGAGGAAAGACCTTCAATAAAGTCATTCCAGTAAAGACCAGGCCTGCTACCCCATCATGACGGGAAGGTAAAAGTCAAGGTCCCATCTCCATATGACCATATCTTACAGTATCTGGCATGGAAGTTTGTTGGTAGTGGAGGATAAACATGATTTGAAATTTATAGACTAAATTATCTATATATTCTCAAGTGATAGTCAAAAATATATACTAAAAAACTACTGAGGGGGAGTAAAGTACAGGTATATCAGGCCATTAGTTAATAAAAAGTGCATGTTTTTCTTTCACTTTTCAATAAAAAGTGAATTTTGTTATGCTTGCAGTATTTTTCAGCTTTTAAACTTTTGTAATTATTGTGATTCCTCTTCTCAACCTAAATATTCACTTCCATACCTAATCTTATAGGAGTAGTTTTATAGTCTCTTAAAGACAGTTCCCTAAACTGTATAAGCAAAACTTGGATCTGCTCCCAATCTGGCACTGTGAAATCCCCTTCTGTGTGAAAGACTGGACAAAAATAAACTCATGTTGAATAAATGATTTTATTTGTGGACTTCTGTTTTTCTTCTCTTCACTCATGAAGACTGATTCATTCACCTACAAAATGTGACTCTAGTCTTTCACTTTCACTTTAAATGCTAACTCTAGGATTTTAAATGAATTTTGGCCAGAGGTAGATCATTAATCCTGACTGACTGATGACACTACCCAGGATTTTCCTGAGAAACTACAGATCTAGATCAAGAGAGAGAGAGAGAATAGATAGATGCTGGATAGATACACACATATACAGAAAGAGGGGAATTTAAGAAATTGGATCACATAATTACGGAAGCTGACAAGCATGAAATCTGCACAATTTGATTTGTACCCGTTTAGGTCTGCATGCTGCAGACCCAAGAAAGAGGTGATGTTTCAGCTCAAGCCTGAAGGCAGCCTACAAGCAGAATTTCCTCTTCCTCATGGAAGCTGGTCTTTTTCTCTGAAGGCCTTCATTTGCAATGAGGTGACTATGACCCCCATTACGGGAGACTAATTTGCTTTACCCAAAGTCTACTGATTTAGATGCTGAACTTATCATAAAATACCTTCACAGCAACGTCTAGACTAGTGCTTGATCCAACATGGAACATCTGAGTCCTATGGCCTAGCCAAGTCGACACATCCAGTTAACCATCACGTAGATGGATACACGGTGAAGCCAGGAACCAGCATTGCTACATTCACCAAACTCATGGCACAAAAATAAATTTGCCATATCTGATTAATTTCTGGATGGATAAATGCTATGAAACTGAGTATCAAAATCAATGAAAAGGGATCAGATAAAGAAAGCATGTTTTGCTTGTGAAGCAAACAAGGTATCAGAAGAACACATGAGGGCCTGACTGTAGATACAGAGCAGAATGCTGAGATCCAGGCCAGGTTATAGCCTTAGGAGAGTTCTAGGAGTCACCTAGAATAACTAGAGGACTTCAAATTGTATTTCCCCTAATCCTTTAGAGGATTCCAGAGAAACAAAGAGATTGCAACCATGTGAACCAACATCTCTTATAGTTCTAATATTCAGCCGGATGTTATTATATAAGATTTAGCAAAGATGGGGGAGGAATATTGAAACAAGATTTGATAATAGCTCTACATTAGATATGTTATGCTACCTTTTGACTCAAAGAGCCCATCTGTTAAGTTATCATCTAAAAAGATAGCTTTGAGAGGCAAAGGAGGCTTAAAACCAGACACATTTATAGCCCATATCATAGTTCAGAGTAGCTGATTCTCTAAATAATGTTTCAAAGAACTGCTTGTAAAGTGACTTTTAACAAGGGCTGACAGATGTTAAATACTAAGTAACCCTTCTTGATCATCCAAATCTTTAACATTATAAAAATGAATTTCATGGGGGTGGAAAAATAATGCAAACAAATTCTATTATATGACATGTCATACTTAGCATCTTAGCAACATAAGAGTATATACATATGTATATGCATATATCTGTGTATATATATACTCTTTTTTAGATTCTTTTCCATTATAGTTTATTACAAGTATTGAATATAGTTCCCTAGGCTATAGAGTAGGCCCTGATGTTAACATATACACAGTAGTATATATAAAATAGGTAAATTCCAAACTCCTAATTTATGCCTCACTGTCCTTCCCCTTAGGTAACCACAAGTTTGTTCTCTATGTCTATGAATCTACTTCTATTTTGTAAATCAGCTCATTTGTATCATTTTTTAATTCCACACATAAATGATATCACATGATACTTGTCTTTCTCTATCTGCCTTAATTCACTTAGTTAATAATTTCACAAAAGACCGCAAATAGCCAAAGCAATCTTGAGAAAGAAGAACAAAAAAAAGTGGAGGAATCATGCTTCCTGACTTCAGACTATACTATGAAGCTGCTGCTGCTAAGTCACTTCAGTTGTGTCCAACTCTGTGTGACCCCATAGATGGAAGCCCACCAGGCTCCGCCGTCCCTGGGATTCTCCAGGCAAGAACACTGGAGTGGGTTGCCATTGCCTTCTCCAATAAGTGAAAGTAAAAAGTGAAAGTGAAGTTGCTCAGTTGTGTCCGACTCTTCTCGACCCCATGGACTGCAGCCCACCAGGCTCCTCTGTCCATGTGATTTTCCAGGCAAGAATACTGGAGTGGGGTGCCAGTGCCTTCTCTGATACTATGAAGCTACAATAATCAAAACAATATTTTACTGGCACAAAAAAAAAGATACATAGATCATTATCCATGTTAAGGGATTTATGAGTCTTTTTGTTTAGATTTTTCCAACAAATATCATACTCCTCTTCACTAGGCAGTTTAATATGATATGGTAAGGTAATGTAGCCTATCAAACCCAGTCTCCAAAAACACATTCTCTTGTTAGTAAATTGATCCTCCTCTGCATTTTGGTTAAGGTCTGTCTGCATATCTTTATCCTTCACTTTGTTTACTCTCCAAGTTTATGTCCTATTTTTATCTTAATCCAAATCTAATACCTCAATCAAAGATTAGACCAAGTCTTAACCCCTTAATAAATGCAAGTGCACAAAAGAGAAGCACCAAGATAATAAATCACTCAAATTTATGACAGTGGTTTTCAAACCATCCTCTTGCAAAACACTGGCTTCCCTCATGTTCATCTGTGACATTTTAACTATTAAAATATTAACATGGCAACTCTTCCCAATCTGCACATTTAAAAATGTAACTAGCAGATAAAAATTTTGATGTGAAAGAATAATTAGCAGATAAAAATTTTGATGTGAAAGAATTCTTTCATATATTTAAAGTAAAACTTTAGTGTCATCTAGTACCAACCAGATGACAAAATGAATGTATCAATAAATGAATATTCAGTTCAGTTCAGTTGCTCAGTCATGTCCGAATCTTTGCAACCGCATGAATCACAGCACGCCAGGCCTCCCTGTCCATTACCAGCTCCTGGAGTTCACCCAAACTCACGTGCATCGAGTTGGTGATGCCATCCATCACTAAATTTTACACAAGCATTATCATCACTTGAAGATAATATTCCCCGTTGTACATTAATATGTCAACATTCTAATTATCCATTAGCTTCATTTGAGTTTGGTTAGAAAGAATAAGTTTCTGACAAAAGCTCAAAGTTCACTAACAAATTGAGTTTCTTTATTCAGTGTTTTAGCATTAGCCTTGAGTTTTGACATCCCCACCAAAGGATCATCGTCATATGAAATCATACAGAAACAACCAGCCTGCCAACCCACTATTATCTCTCATTTTTAAAATGCAGTATGTATTTTTCATTTTCCAGCTGTAAATTCTTCAAAATGTTTGTATAGCTATGATTTTCCAGTCTTTGTATCCTCCACACCACTTATCACGTTACTGACATATCAGAGATGCTTAATAAATATTTACGACATTTATTTCTACCATGAAATGACACCC
Source organism: Oryx dammah (assembly GCF_014754425.2). Lineage (NCBI taxonomy): Eukaryota > Metazoa > Chordata > Mammalia > Artiodactyla > Bovidae > Oryx > Oryx dammah. Next base: position 12,247,355 of record NW_024070189.1, read on the forward strand.
TTCAACTTTAGACGATCTACGGTTTTTAGTCCACTACCCACACAACCGCACATGTCTTCCCAGCACCAATCCTAGCTGCTAATCTCTTGAACAGCATAAAGAATAATTGCAGACCAAAGTTTTGCTTTGCCTGTTTCCCACAGTGTATTCAGTTTATCTCCTCACTCTCGGTACTAAAAGATAAACAAAAGAAAATGGTAACTTCACCCACCTCTTCCCTGGCAACCAGAGCTCTGGAAACCCAACATGCAAAGATTGAGAATAAGAACAGCATCAATAACATTAAGAATAATAATTACCAGGACTTACCTGGTGGTCCCAGTGGCTAAGACTCCACACTCCCAATGCAGGGGGCCCAGGTTCAATCCCTGGTCAGGGAACCAGATCCCACATGCCACAACTAAGAGTTCACATGCCACAACAACAACAACAAAAAAAGATTCCGCATCCTGCTGTAACAAAGACCCTGGGTGCCACAACTAAGATTCAGCACAGCCAAATAAACAGAATATTTTTTTTTAAAGAATAATAATTATTTTACTAGGTGTATAATTTATTTGGGCATTGTACTAAGCACTTTACAAGGATCATCTTGTTTATTCCCATTAATGCACTTAGAAGGTAGGTTTTGTAATTGGATGACTGCTCTCCATTAACCGTAAAGTAAGTCTGCATGGAAGAGAAAACTAGGGTACCTGAAGAGGCCTTGCAACTGGGATAAGAAAGAAACAGCAACCTTGATAACTAAACCCCAGACAGGCAGGAGAACAACCCAGCTATCATATGTTCCTACTCCCTTCCCTTTGTTACAACTTAGAAGGGGGAGCATTTTGTGTATATGGAGGAACATGAACCCTGAAAGGACTAAGACTGTTTCCACAATAGATGGACTGAGGATTCATAATAGAAATTAATATCAGTTATGGAAAAGTAAATGTGTATTTCTTGCATGGGTTTCCCCTGCTGGCTCAGTGATAAAGAACTCATCTGCCAAAGCAGGAAATTCAGGAGATGTGTTTGATCTCTGTGTCAGGAAGATACCCTGGAGGAGAGCATGGAAACCCACTCCAGTATCCCTGCCTGGAGAATTCCATGGACAGAGGAGCCTGGGGGGCTACAGTCTGTGAGGTCACAAAAGAGCTGGACACAACTGAGCAACTAAACATTTCTTGCCCATCTGAGATTCTAGACCTAGGTAATGATATCACCTCTATTGTTCAAGGAGCAGGTAAAAAGCTGAGATTCAGACATTTGTGCAAGACCATACAGATATTCATTGATGGTATCTGAATTAGAAACCATAATATTTGAAACCACACTTTACTCTTTTGAGCATTGGATACATATAAATTTTACAAATTTAATGGGAATATTTTGACATTAAAAATATAACCTGCCTCAGTATCATTTCTCCCAGAAGTTATGTCCTTCCTGCATATCTCTGGGTCACCAAAAAATAAAGGCATAAGTGGATCTGGATAATAGCTCTGTCCTATAGAAATATAATCCAATCTAAATATAATTTTAAATTTTTTAACAGCCACAAGTATAAAAATAAACTTCAAAAACAGAAGTCAAAATTAATTTTCATAATATATTTCTTTGGCTGCTGCTAAGCCACTTCAGTCGTGTCCGACTCTGTGCGACCCCAAGACGGCAGCCCATCAGGCTCCTCTGTCCCTGGGATTCTCCAGGCAAGACTACTGGCGTGGGTTGCCGTTTCCTTCTCCAGTGCATGCCTGCATGCTAAGTCGCTTCAGTCGTGGCCGACTCTTTGCAACCCTATGGACAGCAGCCCACCAGGCTCCTCTGTCCACGGGATTCTTCAGGCAGGAGTACTGGAGTGGGTTGCCATTTCCTTCTCCAAATGGACTTCTAAAACTGGGTTTTTAGAGATGAGTGTGTGTGTGTGCTTACTCGCTCAGTCATGTCCGACTCTTGCGACCCCATAGACTGTAGCCTGCCAGGCTCCTCTGTCCATGGGATTCTCCAGGCAAGAAAATTAGAATGGGTTGCCATTTCCTTCTCCAATATATTTCCTTTAAAAATAACCAAAATATTATCATTATCAATATTTTAAATTTTCAAATAAATTATTCTACATTTGTTTTTACACCAAGTCTTCAATTCTGGTGAGTATTTTACACTAACACACATCTCAATTCAAATTAGCCACATTTCAAGCACTCAACAGCACATGAAGCTAATGGCCACCTTTGGACTGTGCTAACCTAGATAAAATACAATAAAGTGGTAATTCAAATTCATCACCAAGGACACTTTTCGACCCCGAGTCACGTTTTCCCCAGACACTCCTTCCATAAAGTGCCGTGCCCAGCCCTTGCGTCCATCTTTCCCAGAACCTTATCTTCCTTTGAAAAAAATTCTCAGAATTCTGGAGAATCAAGCTTAGCCTTTTATTTTAGTAAGACAATTTTTACTTGAAATGTTCTTCCCTCACTTTTATTAACAGCTTTATTGTGGAATAATTGGCATATAAATACTCAGCTTAGTGAGAAATTATTCTGTTTTAGTAAGGACAAGGGTTTCTTGGGTTTTTTCTGCATGTCTTGTATTATACTAGCTTTTATTAATAACCCTGGTGAAGTCTTGCAACCTATGAGGAAGTGCTGTCAGTATTATTTATCCCATTTCATACATCAGGAAATTGAGGTTTAGAGGGCCAGTGTGACTTGTCAAAGTTATTTGCTGGTTAGTGGAGCACCTGGATTCAAAACTCAGCAGGCTGCCTCCACTAAGCAATCTTGTCTTCAAGCTACCTACCTGTAAATGCCAATAAGACCTAGGTTTATGTTGCCGCACCATAAAATGCTAGAAGCAGAGCTGAAGAAGTGCTAGAGCACTGTAATATTATTACCTAGAAAAACAGAAGAAACAGAGAAATGCAGACTTCTGGCTAGTCAAGCTAAGCTCCCTTTAGAAAACACCTCCTCACTCACAGAGGCTTATTTGACTTATTTGGCTTATTTGACTCTGGTCCCTTGTGGGCTTCCCTGGTGCCTCAAGATGGTAAAGAATCGGCCTGCAATGTGGGAAACCTGGGTTCGATCCCTGGGTTGGGAAGACCCCCTGGAGGAGGGCATGACAACCCTCTCCAGTATTCTTGCCTGGAGAATCCCCACAGAGGAGCCTGGCGGGCTACAGTCCATGGGGTCGCAAAGAGTCTCTTGTAAACTGAATATTTGTAAACAGGAACTTTACAATAAGTCTGTGTTATTTTCGCTGCGTAATGCAATGCACCCACATTACAAGCTGGAAGTACGTTATGAAACAGAAAAAAGTTAGAACATCGTTTCATGTTCTCCTCTCATAATATACTCAAGAACTTTTGAAGCTATCCTCCGAATTCCATGACATGCATTCTCCCTTCAAGAACAACTGCTAGAACATTTGTGAAGCGAGAGCTCCACCAGAATCTGCCATCTGAAGATGATCTCTTCCGCCTTAACCTGGCGGCCACCACTCCCCATCACCTCATCATCACTGGTGACTAGGAAGAGAGCCCCCCGGACGCAATAGACGCAGACGTGTCTGAGCATTTCTGCAAATGGAGGAATCCGAGCTAGGAGGAATCTGTTTGAGATGGGGGAGTCTTCAGGCAAAGTAAGAGAAGTGAAGCTCACCGTTTCTTCTGATAAAAATACCCTGGGTAGCGAGTGAGAAGGGGAACAGCCGGCAAGTGTGGTCCCCCTTGCCCGGTGAGGTCCCCTCTTCCTCCTGGTCCTGCCTCTCCTGGAGCCACAGGAGCAGAGCCTTTAACAGGAACGCAAGAGAGCTGCCCGGCTCAGAGGTCAGCACGACTCTGGGAAATCAGAAAGACAGAAAACAAGGGTAGACCTTTTTTTCCCCCGATGGGAGATGAAGCCAGAACAGATTTGAGAAATCCCAGTAGGGGGTGAAACCTTGGCTCGGCTGGCGCTCAGGCGCACCAGCAGCGTCCGGGACGTTTCCGGCCACAGGGTGCAGCTGAGTGACCCCAGCTGGCCTCGGCGTGTCAGAGGCTGCATCCTCTGAACCATATATTCATCAGCAGCCTACACCCACACCCACAGGCAGCACCAGACGGCCTGTGCATCCTCCGCAGCTGGGCGAATGAGAAGAAAGCACGCGGCGGCCGGGTGGCCGAGAGAACGGACTGTGAGCTCTTCTGGGAATTTCGAGGAACACCCAGGAGTCGTTGGGAGACATCTGGAGGGTCCACAGAGGCAGGTACAAATAGAATCGGAGAAATCATCTACAGGTGGAGAGCCTAATTTTATTCCCAGCTTTGTGTTATTAGGCATACAAGCATATCTCTTTACCCGTTACTCAGACTCCAACTTATGTGCTCAAGGTCACTAAATTTTTTCCGACCTCAGAAAGAAAAGGAACATGTCAGTGGAGAAGAGGCTAAGGGAGACCTCTGTGTAGGAGATCCCAGGGAAGGATGGGCACCGGGGTGGATTGTGAACTTGTGTCCGCAGGGACACACTTTCTGACAATGGTGAGTCCTGACCCTGAATATGAGCAGATAAATGCTGAATGGAAGCCTCCCTGTAGCCAATTTAGGCAATGGTATTTTGCCGATTAATCATTATCAGTACAAGTGAGAACAAATGATTCCATCTAACAAAGTTTAATAGGAATGTTTTATCAGAATTTTTTATAATTTCATGTTTCTTTCATACAAATTTACCTAAATCCTCAGTCTTATAGCTGAGCAAGTAGTGAGTCACATTTGTTTCAGAAATTCAAATCATGTTGTACAAATAAACAGGAAAATGATTCATCCTTTCAGATTTCCACAAACTGCAACTGAGCTGCCAGTAAGACTAATACCAGGAGCATTTCTCCACAAGAGGGCGCCAGAAACTGACGTTTCTTAATAACATAATCTTGCCAAACAAGTGAATATTTCTGAGTTTAAAGACAAAGTTAAACTGGCCTGGAGAATTCCATGGGCTGTATAGCTCATGGGGTCGCAAAGAGTCAGACACGACCCAGCGACTCTCACTCACTCACTCAAAAGAGAGAAGGGGTCAAATACATAGAAGCAACTGGCAGATGTATCAGCTTCATATGCTTGCTTTTGCTAATGCTTAAATAGTTTTGAAATCTCCATAATAGTTCAGGACGTTAAATATGTAAATAGCAACATTTGAGCAAGGGAGATCATGGTGTCATTCTTCTTGAGATTGCCTTGCTGAGTACAGTGGGGGTTTTGTAATGAATTAATTTTAATAGGTTTTCTCCACTTAAAAAGTGACTCAGGATGGTATTTCAGTTATAATCACTGGTACATATCCTTTTATGCAATCCCCAAACTGTTACATTAAACAACAGAAAACATAACAAAGTATCTATTATGGTATGTCATTGTTAACTTGCTAAGGAATGCCAATTTTAAGGATTTGGCTTTTAAAATGACATTGTAGAATACAGATAGAGTGCTTTAGAATATTCTGTTATCAAAATAGAGAGCAACAAATTTGTTTGGGGAGGGAGGCAAAAATATGATCCAAATTACAATAGAAATGGATTTAAATGAACTTTTTTTAAAAAAAAGAAAGAAGAAAATATCAATAGTACTGAGGAGAGAAGAACCAAGATACTTTCAACAGGAAAATGTCAAGCTGGTGATTCTTAAGACAGGTACACAGAGTAAGTTTTATTCAGATTACTCAGTCTCTCACATCTGTATTATTCTTACATTTAAGCAGTAACAGTATCAAGGAGCTATGTTCCTTCACTGTCCCCTGTATTTCTCCTTTCAGCACTTAAAACTGTAATCAGAACATCAGACTGTGTGTATGAAGGATGGGGAAGAATAGCGTGTGATTTCTAAGTTGATTCAACTGTGTCCGACTCTTTGCGACCCTATGGACTGTAGCCTGCCAGGCTCCTCTGTCCATGAGATTCTCCAGGCAAAAATACTGGAGTGGCATTACCATGCCCTCCTCCAGGGGATCTTCCCAGCCCAGGGATTGAACACATGTCTCCTGTGTTGGTAGGAGGGTTCTTAACCACTAAGCACCACCTGGGAAGCCTGGGGAGTATAGTACATAGTCCTAAAGGCTTGGTTTGAGCTACTCAAACAGACACAGAGAATTCAAAAGAGCAAATAGCTCACATTAAAACAGTGTGTTCACCTCCTACAGAACCCACAGGGCAGTGGAATCTTGGAGTGGATCCCGTTTAATTCATTTCCCTATGTATTAGCTATCTATTGTCACATAATAAATTACTCCAATGGATAGTGATTTAAAACAACACAGATCCATTACTAACAGTTTCTTTGGGTCAAATATTCAGCAAAAGCTCAACCAGTGGTTCTAGCTCAGGGTTTCATGAGGTTGCAGGCAAGATATTAGCCCAGGCTGTAGTTATCTGAAGGAAGGCTTGAGTGAGGCTAGAAGATCCGCCTCCAAGATTTCTCACTCAAAAGGGCTCACCTATGGATCTCTCCAATAAAGCTGCTTGAGAGTTCTCGTAACGGGCAGCTGGATTCTCCCAGACTGAGTGGTCCAAGGGAGCAGAGCAGAAGTCACAAATGTTTTACAACCTTGACTACAAAGACACACTCAATCAATTCTACAATATCATATTGGTTATATAAGTCAGACTTTTCCAAAGTGGGAGGAAACAGCACAAGGACTCGAATACCAGGGGGCTAGAATCATTGAGGACTGTCTTGAGAGATGGTTCCATGCCCAGCTCCTCTAGATACTCATATTCTACATATGCATGGCACTCCCAAACAGCCACCCGAGATGTAAGCAGACAGGCATCTCAGCCAAGGGTCCTTTTCTCTCTCCCTCCTCCCACAGCCTCTGATTCTCTTTATGCCCCTTTTCTCCTCACGCTCATCTCCTTCAACCAGACCCACAGAGTCTGTCACTGGATCTCTCCTTACTCAGATCCTTAATGTTTCATTGCCACATCATTCCAGAGCTTTCCATCACTGAGAGCAGAAGGGAAGGGAAAACAATTTTTCACTGAGATCCGTCTTTTAGAATCTCAGTATAAAGCCATTATCAACTTCAGACGGCCAAGATACAACTTTCAGCGTTATCTCCTACACTTGATTATGCTAAAGAACATCTGTCTCCTCCTCGAATCAAATTTCAAAAGACACCCTGTTTTCTTGGCCTCAATATGAGTTAGGCTCCAGGTCGGATGGGGGAGGGGTTGTGGAATGAGGAAGGGGAAAAAAGAAACAAAAACCATATAACTATGCAACAGTTGCAATACAAAAATTACTAGTAAATTATTCTTTTGACCTACATCTTACCTGATAAAATATATACTCTCCAAATGCAAACAGTGTCTACTTCTTTGCCACTTTAATCCTAGTACTGGCCACAGTGTCTGACACATAATAGATACTCTGTTAATCATTTAGTATAAAATAGGCAGCCAACCCAGTCTTCTAAGCCTATTAGACACTCTGCCAGTCCCCGTCCCCCTGGCTTGCACTTTCTCTTAAGGCTTGTCTGCATTCTGCCATATCTTCAAAACTTACCCCTTCTAAAATAAATCCTCCTTCTTGAACTATCTGGTGAGAGTTGCCTGGTTTTTGTTGTCGTAAGTGGTTCCTAGAGAAGAAATGTGACCATCCACAGCCAGCCTCACCCTTTTCCCTCCCTCAGGGGAGAGCACCCCCGACAAGATAGCACCGAGACAGGAGAGCTTTGTTTTATTTCTCTCCGAATCTTTTGCAGGGAACATAGCATTCACCACAAGTAACAAGTCCCTAGGAAATGTTTTGTGGGAACTGAACCAGACCACTCCTCCCCTCTCTCCCCACACTCAAGCTGTGATAACTAGTAGGTCCCCACCCCCAACATGAGAATGATAATATGAAAGATTCTTCCTAAAAAAAATTAGAGAGCGAGAGAGAAAGACTGTGCTGTGAACTCTACCTTTCTACCAGATACAAGCCATGGAAGGTCCCTGAAGGAAGGCATCCTCCATATTCATAACACAAAATCGTCATTGGCTAGGATCACTTGGTAGTCAAAAAGCAGGGCTGACTTTCTCCTTTTTTTGTTTTAAATGTGTTGAACAGCTTCTATTTTTTGTTTAGTAGGCAAAGCTAGGTATAAGGGTTAACCTGTGTCTTGCATTGCTCATCATTCCCTACCTCAGTCATAGATTTCCAAGGAGAGACACATCTTCAAACAACTAACACCTACATAGTTCCCATCATCAAGTCATGCTATCAATGTAAAAAAATGCAAAACGAGTAATTTATGATTTTTCAGTTCTACACACATACACAAATACACACAAAATAAGCCTGAAACAGAGATGTGCTTATATATATGTACACACACATATATGTACACAAAACATACCACTTACACATATATATACATACATACATATACACCAAAAATACCATTTACAACATGTGAAGATTTCAGATGCTGATTTTTCTCCTTTAAATTACTCCATTTGATAAAGTAGGTAATCTAAGATAGAGGAATCTATATTTATTTCCACATGACTCAGTAATTCTATTTTTCACAGCAAAAATGTCACTTACAAAAGAAAAAAATATTGTATTATTAGTTGAGACTTAACCAAGTCTGTGTAAAGGTAGAACTGAGTTGTTCAATACAGTACTAGTCATATGTGGTTATTTAAATCTGTTAATTAATTAAAATTAAATAAATTTAAAATTCAGTTCCTTGGTCACATTTGTCACATTTCAAATGCTCACTAGCCATGTGTTATCAGATGGTATAGAACAAACATTTGCATCATCACAAAAAGTTCTACTGGAGAACTGCTGAGGCCAGAATAATGACCTCTTTGGATTCTTCCAAAATTAAATTTTGAAATTTATATGACTAAAATTAAAAATTGATCACACTTTAGAAGAAAAGGGAATCTTCCTACACCATTGATGAGAATGTAAACTGGTACAGCCACTATGGAGAACAGTATGGAGATTCCTTAAAAAACTAAAAATAGAGTTACCATATGATCCAGCAATCCCACCCCTGGGCATACATCCAGAGAAAACACTAATTTGAAAAGATGTGTGCACCCCTGTGTTCACAGCAACACCATTCACAACAGCCAAGACATGGGAACAACCTCAATGTCCACTGAAAGATGAATGGATGAAGAGCATGTGGCACGTATATACAATGGAATATTACTTAGACCCAGAAAATGAAGCAATGCCACCTGCAGCAACATGGATGGAGCCAGAGATTATCATACTGAACTAGGCAAACCAGGAAGAGAAAGACAAATACCATGACATCACCTCTATGTACAATCGAAAAAGTGATACAAATTAACTTATTTACAAAACAGGAACAGACTCATGGACATATAAAACAAACTTATGGTTACCAAAAGGGAAAGGGTGGGTTGTGGGATAAATTAGGAGTTTAGGATGAACAAACTACTTTACATAAAATAGAGAAACAACAAGATCCTATGGTTTGGCATGGGGAACTTTGTTCAATACTTTGTAATAAACTATAATGGAAAAGACTGAAAAAAAATACATAGACATATCCGCATATGTATGTATTCTATCTGAATCACTTTTCTGTACACTAGAAACTTACATACATTGTAAATTAACTATACTTCAATAAGAAAAATAATAATTAATTCTTTAAAAAATGACCACCCTTTGGCTGGGTCATTTTGTCCAGGGCTAAGGTATGATCACAACAGTACATTCCAACTATTAATAATGGCTATTAACATGAAATCTTTGATGTTTAGAAAGAAAGCTAGTATTGCCATATCAGCTGCTCTTAAGTTATATTTAACAGGAATGATGTAAAGTTAAAGTGCATGGGACTATGGGGATTTTTTTTTAAGCTCATAATTTCTCTCTACTCATGTAAAAGAGGTTCTATAATTTAAAAAAAAAATTGCCATTTTGCCAAGTGAAATCATTTACTTATTTCTGTGTTAATGTAACAAGTGTGATTCCAGGTAGCCAGAACACAGATATTTTGAGATTCTATCTGCCACATCATTCAGTCCTTATTATAGCACAAAGTATGACTAAACTACTTATAGCAGGATGTGAAATAGGATGTCTTTTGTGGACTTCAAATCTGGACAACAGTTAAGAAATGCATGAATATCGTACATTCTATATATGGCTGCACAGTGGAGCCAAGGGGATCTTGCAACTATCACACCCAATGGCCCACTTAGGGAGAACAGGGCAAGGAAAGAAACCAGCAGGACCAATGGTTCATACTTGCAGTGACAAGCTGGGCCTGGAAGCATGAGGTTTCCCGTGTTCTCTCTCTGCTGCCTGACCTGGGAAGAAAATCACGAGTCTAGTGCTAGGGCAGGAGCTGGGACGGGAAATCCGAAAAGTGTGGGCCAGCAAGTGCTGCAAGCGTCGGAAACCACAGTGAGGGCACCGCCACAGCGGGGAGGAGAGGGCACAGAGCTCACAACATCCACCCACAAGAGAGAGCTGACGACAGACGCCTGCCTGCCAAAGGAGAGCGCAAGCAGCGTCCGAAACACCATCCCGGAAGGAAGGCCAACACCCAGCGGCAACAACCCTGGGGAATATCCAGGACAGCTAACGATTCTTGTGTAAACACTTTACATCAATTGCATCACCGATCCTCACAACCACAAATCACTATGAAAAAGAAGTCACTGAAATAACTATTAATTATTGAATAATTTAAATAATTAAAATTATTATCATCACATTATAGACGAGGACGCTGAGACACTACCCAGGTCACAAAGCTGTGAGTGGCAGGGGATCCAGCACCAGGTATCGAAGTCCAGAGTCCACGCTCAACTGCTGGACCTTCCTTGTCTCCCTGTCTCCCTGTCTCCCCTCTACTGCTCATCAAACTCCCTACCTGCACAAAGGAAGAGCTCGGCGCAGCATTGTGAGTGGCGAAGAAGTGGAAGAGGGTTTGAAAAAACACAGGGGAAATTTTACATCCCTGGTGGCTCAGAGGTTAAAGCGTCTTCCTCTAGTACGGGAGACCTGGGTTCGATTCCTGGGTCGGGAAGATCCCCTGGAGAAGGAAATGGCAACCCACTCCAGTATTCTTGCCTAGAGAATCCCATGGACGGAGGAGCCTGGTGGGCTACCGTCCATGGGGTCACAAAGAGTCGGACATAACTGAGCGACTTAACTAATGACTGACAAGCTACAAAGTCTGTTTGAAATGCTAGCAAATACTGGAGAAGGAAATGCCTAAAAATCAGGTGTGGGAGAGGAATAAAGCTGTTTTCTGACTGTATACCCCTGAACTTTAAGCAGTTGATAAATATTTTGTTTTTGTAGTTATTTTTAATAGTTTGAAACTGACAAATTTGTGCTTATAGCTCTGCCATGCACATTGATAAATAAACTCATCAAAGTGGAGCCAAGATTAATTTTAGTCGTAGGTTTATCAATATATGAATCTGAAAGGACCTTGAGAAGCCATCCATCTATAATCCTTTCAACAGACTGTGTTAAGTCTAAATCAATAATGAAAAGTGGCTGGGCATACTCTGTAAATGAAATAGATAGGAAAAATGACTAATCGCCATAGAAGTCTTCAAAGGGTAATTGAAACTTAATGAATATCTGATAACACAAAAGAATAAATTAATAGAATATCTATTTGCATGTCTTTTCAAATTTTAAAAGTTCAAAATTTGCAACTCCAAAAATTATATTTCCTTATCAATCAATTCATCCTTTCACTTCAATCCTGGCAGTAAGATAAATGACTCAAACTAATAAAGACTGTAGGATAAATGGAAAAACATTCTAACTTCCAGGAAACTACAACTTACAGAAGTTTGAAATAAATTGTACAAAGAAACTTTCTCTTTTGTCTACCCCCTAGAAAAACATAATTCTTGAAAATTCAACAGAGTTTCCAAATGAGATTTCAAATGTGTAATATCAGATTACACATTAAAACTCTCTCAGTAGTTACTGAGGGGGAAAAAAAATTTGTCAAAAACATACTGATATTTCAGACCAGATAATGTTTACCTGAAAGTCTACTCATTATTGTAAAACTTGATCAGTATTTTTTATTTAGTAAATACCTTTCCTAAGACATTTCACATTATAAAAATGGTCTCAAGAAGAATATCGTGTTAGAAAATCAAAAATGTCTATAGAATCTTTAAAGTTGACTAATCTTTAAAAGAAGGTAATCTCTAGAGGAGAAAAAAGAAGCATAAAGACCTGAGATAATTTCAAAGGGCTGAAAAAACCCTAAACAGTGGCTCAGTGTGGGGTTTGCAATTATGCTCATAGAAGGCACAAACAAAATAGCTACCTCATCTGCCTTTTTTTCTGACTTAGTGTAATTTTCAAATGTAATATGCTTTCCTAAAATTAATTTTATCACTGCTGCTGCTGCTGCTAAGTCGCTTCAGTCCTGTCCGACTCTGTGCGACCCCATAGACGGCAGCCCACCAGGCTTCCCCGTCCCTGGGATTCTCCAGGCAAGAACACTGGAGTGGGTTGCCATTTCCTTCTCCAATGCATGAAAGTAAAAAGTGAAAGTGAAGTTGTTCAGTCGTATCCGACTCTTAGAGACCCCATGGACTGCAGCCTACCAGGCTCCTCCATCCATGGGATTTTCCAGGCAAGAGTACTAGCTTCCCATTTTCACCTGAGTGCAAAATTTAAAGGTGCCAATTCTAACTTTTTGGCATAACAGCCATAAAATACCTAGGCCGTACCTCCAGATATTCTGATTTGTAACTGATCTTGGCTGGACCCTGGATGTTAGTATTTCTCAGTAGTCTCCCTGAGATGAGAACCACTGCTCTGTCTTATTTGTATATGCATATGTGTCTCAGTTTCCTTTACTAAAAATACCTTCAACCCAAACCAAAAGAGAATAGAGAGATGTAAACCTCCAGTTAAGTCTACAAGTGGAATTGGTCTTGTATGTTCAACATTCCTGCAGTTCTGTGATTGTGCCCTTTCCTGGCCATTCACTGTAGTCTTCCCAGCACGATACATATCACAATTGTAAGTTATAACTTTTATAGTGAAAATTAAAGTAAAGTCGCTCAGTCGTGTCCGACTCTTTGCGACCCCATGGACTGTAGCCTACCAGGCTCCTCTGTCCATGGGATTTTCCAGGCAAGAGTACTAGAGTGGGTTGCCATTTCCTTCTCCAGCAGATCTTCCTGACCCAGGGATGGAACCCAGGTCTCCCGCATTGCAGGCACACACTTTACTGTCTGAGCCATCCTAAATAGAATTCTGAAGCTGTTTTATAAACTGTTAAACACATTAGGTGCCCAAATACTTGGTACTTTTTGAGCCTTTGATAAAACTGAACTCAGAACATTGTTTTTACTTCAAATGACCCTCCTTGCGCATTTATCTCCTGTTCATTGGAAAGACACTTTTTGTAATAACTTTGCATTCCTATGTATTCATATTTATTTCTATGGATAATCCATTTTAAGTTGCCATTGGTTAGTTGATGGTTCTTCAGTTGCTTAGTTTGGACCTAAGCCCAGTCCTCATTGCTTTCAGAGAAGCTCTAAGGCAGCTATAATCAGGATTTCTGAGTCCAAATAATAGTTTCTTGTCTCATATGCCATCTTAGCCAATCATTATTTCAACTGAATTGTCACTTGGTAAGAGAAACAGGAGAAAGCTCATTCTCCAATTATAATATGCCATGCAAACTGCATGGTGATGGCCAAGAGAGAAATGGAAACCATAGGAGAAATCATTTTCCTTTTTTTAAATATCAGGGTGGTTTTTCAATCAGCAAGTTCATTCAGCCTTTCATTCAACTGCTGATCTTAAATTTAAATATTAAGTGTTGATACCTTTTATTCAACAGAAATAACCCTGATTTTTTTAACCAGCACTTATATTATCACTCATGCATTTTCTCATTCCCACAGCAAATTTATGAGGCAGAACATCCACCTTTTATAAACTGGTAAGGTGAAGCTCAGAGATATTTAATGATTCTTTTTTCAGTGGCAAAGAGAAAAATTATGGCAAGGCAGGACCTAATTCTTAAATTCTAATTCTTACTTCATCCCTAATGTAAATGTTAACATATGTGAGTCAAAAGAAGGATTGTTACTCTCAGTAATTGATAGAAAAAGTGTTATTATTTACCTAGCCCTGTGTCATCAGGGCCTACAAGGGTGTAAAACAGTAATAAGAAAATGACCTCATAGACTTTATAGTCTGGTTGAATCTAGCTAAATTAACTTACTAATTTCAGCAAGTTAATTTAAATTTTCAGTAAGTTAAATTTTAAATTCTGATTTTTTTCAGTTAACATTTTCAATAACAGCATGGTGGGTATTTCCTTCTTGGAGAAAGAAATGGCAACCCACTCCAGTATTCTTGCTCAGGAAATCCCACGGACAGACTCTGGGCCTGGTGGGCTATAGTCCTTGGGGTTGCAAAGAGTCGGACACGACTTAGCAACTGAGCACGCATGCACATGGTGGATATGACCAGACAAACAAGAATGTGAGAAATACTACAGGACTAGTGATCCAATTTTTTTCAACAAATGAAAAGCATGGGGGAAAAGAAGGAAAGAAGCCAATGGATTAAAGACTGTTAAGGAAAATGTTGACCAAACTTAATGTGTGTTTTTGGTTTAGATCCTAATCTGAATAAGCCTACTAAGGGAATATGATCATTGGGCATTTCATGAGAGCAAAGAATCATTAATTTCTTTAAGGAGTTACAATGTGCTTAATCACATTTTTTAAATGCTCCTTCAACTTTTAGAAATAAAATTTAAAAGTTAGCAACCAGCTAACAATGGCTAGCCTTTCATATGTTCCAAGGACTATCTGAAGTATATTACATGTATTATCTCATTTAAAACTTATAAGACTACACATTGAGTCCCACTTTACAGATGAAAAACTGAGATTCTGATTCCATAAGGATAATAACCCAAATCAGAGAGCTATCAAATGTCTGAGCTGGTATTTGAATCCAAGTCTGTTTGATCATAAAGCCCATGCCTTAAGCAATCCACCTGTAATTAATTGTGTGGTTTTGCTTATCTTTTTGTCTAGTGCAGCACAGGCTCTGCTTTGAAAGACTGAAGGAATAAAGAAACTTTGTAATTTTCATTCTAAAACTTGAACAATAAAAACTTTTACTGCTGCTGAGTATGTAAGAAGTGTCTCACAAAGTACAACTCCGATTTTCTCTTGATTGTCACTGTAAAGAATTTGAGGAATTTCTTACGGGAGGCAGAAACATTGTTCTTCTCCCAAACTGGTTCTATAAATTCAGCAAGTTGAGTGAACACATTTAAGAACAAGAGATGTGGCAGAACAGGCATTTAAATCACCTCAACTTCAAAATGTGTTGTGCTCTCTAAATCCTTTTGATCATTAAGCCAGCAGTAAGTGGATGTCTAAATTAGAACATTTGGAAAAATATTTTCCAGGAAGTGTGTAAGAAATATCGCTTCTCTGAATTGAATAAATTTCCCCCCGTAATTTATTTGAAGGCAGATAAGCCACTGCTCCAAGGAGATAGCCTATTGTCATTAATGTATTGAATCCTTTACTATGTTTTACAAAATAATTGGATGTGCTAAAACTTGAGGAGCAGAGAGATAGTATCGAAGAGAAGGTACTCAGAGATTTAGAACCTGCAATGTCCTTCAAATGAACACATTTGTCCTAACATTGCCCTCATTTGGGAAAGTACTGTGAACTGGCATTAATGCATTTTTTTAAACTTTGGAAGAGAAGAAAGAGCCTGATCTCCAGCCATCCTCTTCTCCACATTTGTACCAAAGTAGTATGTGCATATTATTCAGCATAGCAAGGCTATGCACATGCAACAATTTGTGTTTATAAAATTTGTGTAAGAAAGCACCAGCAGAGATGCATTATATCCATCCTAGAGTCCCAGTTACTGGCTGTTATCTCCATCTCTAGCAAAAAAATGAAAAGGTAATTGCAGGTGAATTTTCAGATGAAAGGAAGTACTTCTCTTAGTACTTTCTTCAGTAGTGAAATTTTAGATCTCTTACCAAAGATTCACAGAAATTTAGAACTGGAAATGGTTCTAGAAATCATCTAATCAAACTGTCTTATTTTTCATGTAGAGAACGTAACCTCAAAAAGAATAAATAATTTGCCTAATGTAGCAACAGTGAGTGAGTGAACAGTGAAAGTCACTCAGTCATGTCCAACTCTTTGTGACCCCATGGAAATCTCCAGGCCAGAATACTGGAGTGGGTAGGCTTTCCCTTCTCCAGGGCATCTTCCCAGCTCAGGGATCAAACCCAGATCTCCTGCATTGCGGGCACAAACCCAGATCTCCCACATTGCAGGAGGATTCTTTACCAGCTGAACCACAAGGTAAGACCAAGAATACTGGAGTGGGTAGCCTATCCCTTCTCCAGTGGGTCTTCCAGACCCAGGAATTGAACCGGGATCTCCTGCGTTGCAGGCAGATTCTTTACCAACTGAGCTATCAGGGAAGCCCATGTAACAATAGCATTGGTGAACTAAGACAAGAGCTGGGACCAGAACTGAAGCTTCTTTATTTCCCAGGACCATCTGGAGCAAGGGACTGCCTGAATATCTTGGGACATGTAAACTTATATCTGTAAGTTTATACTTAAATCATCAGGGTAACAGTGGACGTTTTAGCTAAATCCTGCTTTATGAAATAAAGACTTTAAAACCACTTTATGTCATGAGAATAGCCCAGCTCTGGAAAATATTTTTCTCCTTTTCAAAATGAAAACATTAATAACACATATAGAAAATATTTAGAAAGAACTAAAGTAGTGACAGTTTTTTTAAAGAGGCAATGCATATCAAACTATTCTGTAAAAAATGGCCAGCATTGAACATTGCAAGCATTTTAAAATATACTTCCACCAGGAAAATTCTTTAAGGAAGTCCTGTAATTTAACATTTCTGAACAATACTGGATTGTTCATCTGAAAATCCTTGTGGTATTTTTATTTTTTAAAATCGCTAGTTAATTCAGAATTCTGAGAGTACATTAAACGTCATAACATCTAATTTAAAACTACATATGAAAAAATATCCTAAGACACTCAGCACTAAAAAGAAGCATTGAAAAAAATGTTGCAGATAAAGTTACACAAAGCAGCAAATGTCAATTTAAGGTTCATTATTCCCATTCCAATCTTCATATTAGACTTTGAATTTAATAAGGATTTTTCTTTAAAAGACATAATATACCATGGCATATAAAAATATCAACCTATACATACATAGGGACTTCCCTTGTAGCTTAGTTGGTAAACAATCTGCCTGCAATGCAGGAGACCAGGGTTCGATCCCTGGGTCGGGAAGATTCCCTGGAGAAGGAAATGACAACCCACTCTAGTATTCTTGCCTGGAGAAACCCATGGACAGAGGAGTCTGGCAGGCTACAGACCATGGGGTCACAAGAGTCAGACATGACTTAGCAACTAAACCACCATACATACGTATAGGCTTCCCTGGAGGCTCAGATGGTAAAGAATCCACCTGCAATGCAGAAGACCCGAATTCTACTGCTGGGTCTGGAAGATACCCTGAAGAAGGAAAAAGCAACCCACTCCAGTATCCTTGCCTGGAGAATTCCTGGAGAAAGGAGCCTAGCAGGCTACAGTCCAAGGGGTCTCAAAGAGTCAGACATGACTGAGACACTAACACTTTCACTTTCCTACATACACATAAATCTTGCCCTAAAGACATTGAACAGACCAAGTAGTTGTTTCAAATTACTAAATCATTCATATTGGTAGGAGATTCATACAGGAGATAGCAAAAATAGTAGCAAACCTGAAGGTTAAATCTTCTAAGACATAAAATCAAGAGAAATTAAAATATAATGGATATATATGATCATGTCAAAAGCACAAAGGAGATATAGCCTGTAGGGACTCTCTCTGGTCAAGTATGGGACAATTTGACATCAAAATAATAATAATGCTAATGAATTATTACGCACTGAAAATTTTCACAAGCCATAGTATTAAAGAAGAGAGAGACAAAAAAATTGAGAGAGACAAGATAAGCACTAATTTAGCAAAGTATTAACAATTGGTAAGTCTAAGTAAGAGATACAGAAAGATTCATGTTACTACTCTTTTAACTGTATTATAATTTTTTTAATTTTCAAAATAAAATGATGGGGAAAACAGCATTTCTTCCCCTCTACAATACTTATAGATATAGACATAGACTGGAGAAGGCAATGGCACCCCACTCCAGTACTTTTGCCTGGAAAATCCCGTGGACGGAGGAGCCTGGTAGGCTGCGGTCCATGGGGTTGCTAGGAGTCGGACACGACTGAGTGACTTCACTTTCACTTTTCACTTTCATGCATTGGAGAAGGAAATGGCAACCCACTCCAGCGTTCTTGCCTGGGGAATCCCAGGGATGGTGGAGCCCAATGGGCTGCCATCTGTGGGGTCACACAGAGTCGGACACGACTGAAGTGACTTAGCAGCAGCAGCAGCAGCATAGACATAGACATAGATGTAGATACAAATATAGATAAACAGCAAGAAGGGAAAAGGATAAGGTCAGATATTTTTTGGTAGAGAACTAAAATTCAAATAAAGGTAGAAACTCAGAATAGTAATAGGATTAAGTGATTAGGTTATGGTCATAACAGGGAGTCTTAAACCCAATCAATTTTATGGACATTAACTTTTTTCTTTTAAAAGAATATATAAACAAGAATGGGGTGGTCTGCTTGTTATGTGTAAAATGCTAATTTTAAGAGCCTAATTTTATGGCAGAAAGTGAAGAGGAATTAAAAAGCCTCCTGATGAAAGTGAAAGTGGACAGTGAAAAAGTTGGCTTAAAGCTCAACAATCAGAAAATGAAGATCATGGCATCTGGTCCCATCACTTCATGGGAAATAGATGGGGAAACAGTGTCAGACTTTACTTTGGGGGGCTCAAAAATCACTGCAGATGGTGACTGCAGCCATGAAATTAAAAGACGCTTACATCTTGGAAGAAAAGTTATGACCAACCTAGATAGCATATTGAAAAGCAGAGACGTTACTTTGCCAAGAAAGGTCCGTCTAGTCAAGGCTATGGTTTTTCCAGTTGTCATGTATGGATGTGAGAGTTGGACTGTGAACAAAGCTGAGGGCCAAAGAATTGATGCTTTTGAACTGTGGTGTTGGAGAAGACTCTTGAGAGTCCCTTGGACTGTAAGGAGATCCAACCAGTCCATTCTGAAGGAAATCAGCCCTGGGATTTCTTTGGAAGGAATGATGCTAAAGCTGAAACTACAGTACTTTGGCCACCTCATGCAAAGAGTTGACTCATTGGAAAAGACTCTGATGCTGGGAGGGATTGGGGGCAGGAGGAGAAGGGGACAACAGAAGATGAGATGGCTGATGGCATCACTGACTCGACGGACGTGAGTTTGAGTGAACTCCAGGAGTTGGTAATGGACAGGGAGGCCTGTGCTAATGGTGTGCTGTGATTCATGGGGTCGCAAAGAGTCGGACATGACTGAGCAACTGAAATGAACTGAACTGAACTGAATTTGACTGAAACTGGGTTTCCAGCCCTCTCTAGAGGACAGGAGCCTGGTAGGCTACAGTCCATGGGGTCGCTAGGAGTCAGACACGACTGAGTGACTTCACTTTCACTTTTCACTTTCATGCATTGGAGAAGGAAATGGCAACCCACTCCATCGTTCTTGCCTGGGGAATCCCAGGGACAGGGAAGCCTGGTGGGCTGCCATCTATGGGGTCACACAGAGTCGGACATGACTGAGTCTGACAAGCATAGAATTTGTGTTAATTTTACAGTTAAACCACCGTAATGGAATTCAATATATCAGGTACCAGCTGTGGTGGCACATTCATTAAAAGTGTCTAATTTGCTAAGATGGCAGAGAAATAGGATTGGGAGACCACTTTCTCCCCCACAAAATCATCAAAAGAACATTTGATGTTGAGTAAATTCCACAAAACAACTTCTGAATACTGGCAGAGGACATCAGGCACCCAGAAAAGCAGCCCATTGTCTTCAAAAGGAGGTAGGAAAAAACATAAAAGATAAAAAGAGAGACAAAAGATGTAGGGACAGAGATCTGTCCCAGGAAGGGAGTATTAAAAAAGAGAAGTTTCCAAACACCAGGAAATATTCTCACTGGCAAGTCTGTGGCAAGCCTTGGAACCTCAGAGGGCAACATAATTGAGAGGGAAAATAAATAAATAATTAAAGCCCACAGATTACAAACCCAGCGGTAACTCCCCCAGCAGAGAAGCAGCACAGATGCCCGCATCCGCTACTAGCAAGCAGGGGCTGGGCAGGCAGGTGTGGGCTGCATTGCTCAGAGTAAGGACCGGGCCTGAATGCCCCGAGGGCAATCTGAGAGACCTAACTTAAGATAGCAAACCAAACTGTGGGATAGCTATCATGAGAAAAGCCCTAACCTAAGACACCGCCAGGCCCGCTCACAGAACAAAGGAGTGAGCAGAGCTAACCGGCTGCATACTGGCCCATCCCCCACCGGATACAGGCGGCTGAGGGAAGCCAGAGCCTGAAGGGGCAATTGTGGCTCCAGAGAGGCATCATCTACCAAACTGCAAGCAGGCTTCGTTGCTACCCAAGACTCCTTGGGATTCTGGATGGTCAACATCCGCTGGGAGGGTCGAAGCCAGAGATCAGCTCCCCAGAAGAGACACACGGAACACCTGTGAAGGTACGCCCGTTGTACACCAAAAAAACCTGAGCAGCAGAGTTGGGGGAGGCGATAGGTCATAGCGACCATGCTCGCCAAGCACCTGGTAACCTGAGCTGCTTAACCTGTTCAGTTCAGTTCAGTTCAGTCGCTCAGTCGTGTCCAACTCTTTTCGACCTCATGAATTGCAGCATGCCAGGCCTCCCTGTCCATCACCAACTCTCAGAGTTCACTCAAACTCATGTCCATCAAGTCAGAGATGCCATCCAATCATCTCATCTTCTGTATCACCCTCTTCTCCTTCCCCCAATCCCTCCCAGCATCAGGGTCTTTTCCAATGAGTCAACTCTTCACATGAGGTGGCCAAAGTACTGGAGTTTCAGCTTTAGCATCATTCCTTCCAAAGAACACCCAGGACTGATCTCCTTTAGGATGGACTGGTTGGATCTCCTTGCAGTCCAAGGGACTCTCAAGAGTCTTCTGCAACACCACAGTTCAAAAGCATCAATTCTTTGGCGCTCAGCCTTCTTCACAGTCCAACTCTCACATCCATACATGACCACGGGAAAAACCATAGCCTTGACTAGACGGACCTTTCTTGGCAAAGTAATGTCTCCACTTTTGAATATGCTATCTAGGTTGGTCATAACTTTTCTTCCAAGGAGTAAGTGTCTTTTAATTTCATGGCTGCAGTCACCATCTGCAGTGATTTTGGAGCCCCCAAAAATAAAGTCTGACACTGTTTCCACTGTTTCCCCATCTATTTCCCATGAAGTGATGGGACCAGATGCCATGATCTTCGTTTTCTGAATGTTGAGCTTTAAGCCAACTTTTTCACTCTCTTCTTTCACTTTCATCAAGAGGCTTTTTAGCTCCTCTTCACTTTCTGCCATGAGGGTGGTGTCATCTGCATATCTGAGGTTATTGATGTTTCTCCAGACAATCTTGATTCCAGCTTGTGCTTCCTCCAGCCCAGCATTTCTCATGATGTACTCTGCATGTAAGTTAAATAAGCAGGGTGACAATATACAGCCTAGATGTACTCCTTTTCCTATTTGGAACCAGTCTTGTTCTATGTCCAGTTCTAACTGTTGCTTCCTGACCTGCATACAGGTTTCTCAAGAGGCAGGTTAGGTGGTCAGGTATTCCCATCTCTTTCAGAATTTTCCACAGCTGATTGTGACCCACACAGTCAAAGGCTTTGGCATAGTCAATAAAGCAGAAATAGATGTTTTTCTGGAACTCTCTTGCTTTTTCCATGATCCAGCAGATGTTGGCAATTTGATCTCTGGTTCCTCTGCCTTTTCTAAAATCAGCTTGAACATCTGGAAGTTCACGCTTCACGTATTGCTGAAGCCTGGCTTGGAGAATTTTGAGCATTACTGTACTAGCGTGTGCGCTGAGTGCAGTTGTGCAGTAGTTTGAGCATTCTTTGGCATTGCCTTTCTTTGGCATTGGAATGAAAGCTGACCTTTTCCAGTCCTGTGGCCACTGCTGAGTTTTCCAAATTTGCTGGCATATTGAATGCAGCACTTTCACAGCATCATCTTTCAGGATTTGAAATAGTTCAACTGGAATTCTATCACCTCCACTAGCTTTGTTCATAGTGATGCTTTCTAAGACCCACTTGACTTCACATTCCAGGAGGTCTGGCTCTAGATGAGTGATCACACCATCGTGATTATCTGGGTTGTGAAGTTCTTTTTTGTACAGTTCCTCTGTGTATTCTTGCCACCTCTTCTTAATATCTTCTGCTTCTGTTAGGTCCATACCATTTCTGTCCTTTATCAAGCCCATCTTTGCATGAAATGTTCCCTTGGTATCTCTAATTTTCTTGAAGAGATCTCTAGTCTTTCCCATTCTGTTGTTTTCCTCGATTTCTTTGCACTGATCGCTGAAGAATGCTTTCTTATCTCTCCTTGCTATTCTTTGGAACTCTTCATTCAGATGCTTATATCTTTCCTTTTCTCCTTTGCTTTTCACTTCTCTTCTTTTCACAGCTATTTGTAAGGCCTCCTCAGACAGACATTTTGCTTTTTTGCATTTCTTTTCCATGGGGATGGTCTTGATCCCTGTCTCCTGTACAATGTCACAAACCTCCGTCCATAGTTCATCAGGCACTCTATCTATCAGATCTAGTCCCTAAATCTATTTCTCACTTCTGCTCTATAATCATAAGGGATTTGATTGAGGTCATGCCTGAATGGTCTAGTGGTTTTCCCCACTTTGTTCAGTTTAAGTCTGAATTTGCCAGTAAGGAGTTCATGATCTGAGCCACAGTCAACTCCTGGTCTTGTTTTTGTTGACTGTATAGAGCTTCTTCATCTTTGGCTGCAAAGAATATAATCAATCAGATTTCGATGTTGACCATCTGGTAATGTCCATGTGTAGAGCATTCTTTTGTGTTGTTGGAAGAAGGAATTTGCTATGACCAGTGCATTTTCTTGGCAAAACTCTATTAGTCTTTGCCCTGCTTCATTCCGCATTCCAAGGCCAAATGTGCCTGTTACTCCAGGTGTTTCTTGACTTCCTACTTTTGCATTCCAGTCCCCTATAATGTAAAGGACATCTTTTTGGGGTGTTAGTTCTGAAAGGTCTTGTAGGTCTTTATAGAACTGTTCAACTTCAGCTTCTTCAGTGTTACTGGTTGGGACATAGACTTGGATTACTGTGATATTGAATGGTTTGCCTTGGAAATGAACAGAGATCATTCTGTCGTTTTTGAGATTGCATCCAAGTACTGCATTTCAGACTCTTTTATTGACCATGATTGATACTCCATTTCTTCTGAGGGATTCCTGCCTGCAGTAGTAGATATAATGGTCATCTGAGTTAAACTCACCCATTCCAGTCCATTTTAGTTCGCTGATTCCTAGAATGTCGATGTTCAGTCTTGCCATCTCCTGTTTGACCACTTCCAATTTGCCTTGATTCATGGACCTGACATTCCAGGTTCCTATGCAATATTGCTCTTTACAGCATCGGACCTTGCTTCTATCACCAGTCACATCCATAGCTGGGTATTGTTTTTGCTTTGGCTCCATCCCTTTATTCTTTCTGAAGTTATTTCTCCACTGATCTCCAGTAGCATATTGGGCACCTATTGACCTGGGGAGTTCCTCTTTCAGTATCCTATCATTTTGCCTTTTCATACTGTTCATGGGGTTCTCAAGGCAAGAATACTGAAGTGGTTTGCCATTCCCTTCTCCAGTGGACCACAGATATTTGCCTGATCCTTTTAGCACCAATTGATAAGACTTGATGGAATCAGTAATCTCATTAGGGCTTGCAAAATACTTACAGTTGTAATTCTATCATTTTTTTCACAGTTCTTAGCTGACTTTCTTCTATCAGGTAGACTATCTTCAGCTGAGGCTATTTTTTATTTTAGATGACAGCTCCCTCTGAAAAGGTGGAAGAAATGTTAACTCATTTCTTGGCCTCTAAAGTTTGGAAGTAATTTATTGAGCAGGTATCTGTCTTCAGAACTCTACCTGACCCTGCACAGTGTGACTGCTTTCTAATGCATAGTCTGTTAATTAAAAAAAAATAATTCCTATTGTGCTTGTGCCAAAGTGGTTTTCTGGGAACAATTATTTAGAGTATTGCACTTCCTATTTGTTTCCTGTTGTCATGAAAGTTCCCTCAGTGTCTGAAGATGTAGTAATCACTGCTTTATATGTATTATATGCCTCGTAGGGATTACTTGATTCATGTCCTGACAGACTATTCCCATGATGTTCCATGACCTCTGCTGTGTTTCAGTTATTTCATTTACAGCACTTATTTGGTGCTAAATGGGTTCTCACAAATATCCAATGCTGTATCCTGCTCCTTCCCATTCTTCCATCACTAACATTCTCCTCAGTATCCAAATAAATCATGGAACTTTCTTGTAGGTGGCTTCAGAACCAACTCATATGGCCAATATTAAAAAAAAAAAAAAAAGATCTAGCACATTGGGTAGAAAATCACCTCTTGAAAATTTTAATTAGTTATAATTAAATTTTATTTGAGACAGATATCTGCTCAGTAAATTAGTTCCAAACTTTAGAGGCAAAGAAATCAGTTAACATTTCTTCCACCTTCCCAGAGGGAGCTGTCATCTGGAGCAATAAAAATAGTAGCCTCAGCTGAAGATAGTTTACTTGACAGAAAAAAGTCAGTTTATTGTTGTGGTTCAGTTGCTCCGTTGTGTCTGACTATTTGCGACCCCATGGACTGCAGCACTCCAGGCGTCCCTGTCCATCACCAACTTCTGGAGCTTGCTCAAACTCATGTCCATCAAGTCAGTGATGACATCCAACCATTTCATCCTCTGTCGTCCCTTCTCTTCCTGCCTTCAATATTTTCCAGCATCAGGGTCTTTTACAGTGAGTCAGTTCTTCACATCAGGTGGCCAAAGTCTTGGAGCTTCAGCTTCAGCATCAGTCCTTCCAATGAATATTCAGGACTGATTTGCCTTTGGATTGATTGGCTTACTCTCTTTGCAATCTAAGGGACTCTCAAGAGTCTTCTCCAACACCATGGTTCAAAAGCATCAATTCTTTGGTACTCAGCTTTCTTTATGGTCCAACTCTCACATCCATACGTGACTCCTGGAAAAACCATAGCTTTGACTAGATAGACTTTTGTCAGCAAAACTATGTCTCTGCTTTCTAATATGCAGTCTAGATTGGTCATAGCTTTTTTCCCAAGGAGCAGGTGTCTTTTAATTTCATGGCTGCAGTCACCATCTGCAGTGATTTTGGATCCCCCCAAAATAAAGTCTCTCATTGTTTCCACTGTTTCCCCATCTATTTGCCATGAAGTGATGGGACCAGATGCCATGATGTTAGTTTTCTGAATGTTGAGTTTTAAGCCAAGTTTTTCACTCTCCTCTTTCACTTTCATCAAGAGACTCTAGTTCTTCTTTGCTTTCTGCCATAAGAGTGGTGTCATCTACATATCTGAGGTTATTGATATTTCTCCTGGAAATCTTGATTCCAGCTTGTGCTTCATCCAGCCAAACATTTCGCTTGATGTACTCTGCATATAAGTTAAATAATCAGGGTGACAATATGCAGTCTTGACTTACTCCTTTCCCTACTTGGAACCAATCTGTTGTTCCATGTCCAGTTCTAACTGTTGCTTCCTGACCTGCATACGGATTTCTGCAGAGGCAGGCCAGGTGGTCTGGTATTCCCATCTCTTTAAAAATTTTCCAGAGTTTGTTGTGGTTCACATAGTCAAAGGCTTTGGCATAGTCAATAAAGCAGAAGTATATGTTCTTCTGGAACTCTCTTGCTTTTTCAATGATCCAGTGGATGTCGGCAATTTGATCTCTGGTTCCTCTGCCTTTTCTAAATCCAGCTTGAACATCTGTAAATTCACTGCTTAAAATTCAGGCTTAAACTAAAGGTAACTGGCCACTAAGCCAGACAGATATGACTTAACTCAATTCCCCTATGAATATGCAGTGGAGGTAATGAATAGATTCAAGGGATTAGAACTTGTAAACAATGTGCCTGAAGAAATGTGGACAGCGGTCTATAACACTATACAGGAGGTAGTGAACAAAACCATCCCAAAGGAAAAGGAAAGCAAGAACGCAAAATGGTCATCCGAGGAGGCCTTACACAGAGCTAAGGAAAGAACAGAAGCAGACAGCAAAGGGGGATGGGAAAGTTATATCCCAGTAAATGCAGATTTCTGAAGAACAGAATGGAGAGACAAGAAGGCCTTTTTCAATGAACAGTGTCTAAAACTAGAAGAAAACAACAGAAGGGGAAAGACTAGAGATCTCTTCAGAAAAACTGGAGATATCAAGGGAACATTTTGCACCAAAAATGGGCACAATAAAGGACAGTAACGGTAGAGACCAGTAGATGCTGAAGAGATCAAGAAGCAATGTAAAGACTACATGGAAGAACTGCTCAGAAAAGGTCTACATGGACCACATTACTGCAGTGCTGTGATCAGCCACCCAGAACCAGACATTCTGGAGAGAGAAGTCAAGGGGGCCTTAGGAGGCACCACTGTTAATAAAGCTAGTGGATGTAATGGAATTCCAGTAGAACTGTTCAAAAACCTAAAGGATAATGCCATCAACGTGTTGCATTCAATATGTCAGCAAATCTGGAAGACCCACCGTGGCCACAGGACTGGAAAAGGTCAATCCTCATCCCAGTTTCCAAGAGGGGGTAAGTAATAGAGACTGTTCAAACCATAGGACAGTTGCACTCATCTGCCATGCTAGGAAGGTCATGCTTAAAAATCTTGCATGCTAGGCTTCTGCTGCTGCTGCTGCTGCTGCTGCTAAGTCACTTCAGTCGTGTCCAATTCTGTGCGACCCCATAGACGGCAGCCCACCAGGCTCCCCCGTCCCTGGGATTCTCCAGGCAAGAACACTGGAGTGGGTTGCCATTTCCTTCTCCAATGCATGAAAGTGAAAAGTGAAAGGGAAGTCGCTCAGTTGTGTCCAACTCTAGCGACCCCATGGACTGTAGCCTACCAGGCTCCTCCATCCATGTGATTTTCCAGGCAAGAATACTGGAGTGGGGTGCCATTGCCTTCTCCGGTGCTAAGCTTCAGCATTATGCAAACCAAGAACTTCCAGATGTCCAAGCTAGATTTAGAAAAGGAAGAGGAACCAGAGATCAAATTGCCAACATTCACTGGGATTTCCAGAAAAAACATCTACCTCTGTTTTATTGGCTATGCCAAAGCCTTTGAACATGCGGATCATAATAAACTATGAAAAGCTCTTAAAGAGATGGCAATACCAGAGTATCTTATCTGTCTCCTGAGAAACCTGTATGTGGGTCAAGAAGCATCAGTTAGAATCCTGTATGAAGCAATCCATTGGTTCAAGATTGAGAAAGGAGTATGACAGGGCTGTCTGCTGTCACCCTGTTTGTTTAATCTATATGCTGAGCACATCATGAGAAATGCTGGGCTGGATGAGTTACAAGCTGGAATAAAGATAGGTGGGAGAAACATCAACAACCTCAGATATGTGAATGATACCACTCTAGTGGCAGAAAGCAAAGAGGTACTAAAGGGCCTCTTGATGAGAGCGAAGAAGGTGAGTGAAAGAGCTGGTTTAAAACTAAATATTAAAAAAATAGGATCATGGTATGCAACCCCATTACTTCATGCAAATAGAGGGGGAAAATGTGGAAGTAATGACAGATTTCCTCTTCCTGGACTCTAAAATCACTGTGAATGGTGACTGCAGCCATGAAATCAGATGTTTGCTCCTTGGCAGGAAATCTATGACAAACCTAGACGGTGTGTTGAAAAGGAGAGACATTACTCTGCCAACAAATGTCTGTATAGTCAAGGCTATGGTCTTCCCAGTGGTCACATATGGTTGTGAGAAAGTGAAAGAAGAAAAGTGAAGTCACTCAGTCATGTCCGACTTTGTGACCCATGGACTGTAGCCCACCAGGCTTCTCCATCCATGGGGTTTTCCAGGCAAGAATACTGGAATGGGTTGCCATTTCCTTCTCCAGGGGACCTTCCTGACCCAGGGATCAAACCTGGGTCTCCCGCATTACAGGCAGATGGTTATGAGAGCTGGACCATAAAGAAGATGGAGCACCGACGAACTGATACCTTTGAATTGGTGTGGAGAAGACTCTTGAGAGATCCTTGGACTGCAAGGATATCAAACCAGTCAATCTTAAGGGAAGTCAACCCTGAACACTCATTGGAAGGACTGGTACTGAAGCCAAGACTCCAGGATTTTGGTCATCTCATGCGAACAGCTAATACACTGGCAAAGTCCCTGATGCTGGGAAAGACTGAAGGCAGAAGAAGAAGAGGGCATTGGAGGATTAGGTGGGTGGATGGCATCACCAATGCACTGGACATATATTTGGGCAAACTTCAGGAGATGGTGAGCTTCCCTCGTGGCTCAGAGTAAAGAGTATCTGCAATGTGGGAGACCTGGGTTCCATCCCTGGTTGGGAAGATCCCCTGAAGATGGAAACAGCAACCCACTCCAGTATTCTTGCCTGGAGAATCCCCATGGGCAGAGGAGCCTGATGGGCTACAGTCTATGGGGTTGCATAGAGTTGGACACTACTGGGTGACTGTTCAACAACAGCAATCCATTTCTTATTCATATTATTACTAAATTTTAGGGTCACTTCAGAAACATGCGGCAGTACAATGAATACACCACTTGAAGAAAGTGTCCCAATATCTATCATGCCTTAGGTTCTATCTCCTGTGTTGACATATCTAAAAACTCAGAAACACAATTTTTCCTAATCACCTAGACATATTTAATCATGTACACTCACTATATCTGCTTCATTGACTATGCCAAAGCCTTTGACTGTGTGGATCACAATAAACTGTGGAAAATTCTGAAAGAGATGGGAATAACAGACCACCTAACCTGCTTCTTGAGAAATCTGTATGCAGGTCAGGAAGCAACAGTTAGAACAGGACATGGAACAACAGACTGGATTCAAATACGAAAAGGAGTACGTCAAGGCTGTATATTGTCACCCTGCTTATTTAACTTCTATGCAGAGTACATCATGAGAAACACTGGGCTGGAAGAAACACAAGGTGGAATCAAGATTGCCAGGAGAAATATCAATAACCTCAGATATGCAGATGACACCACCCTTATGCCAGAAAGTGAAGAGGAACTAACAGCCTCTTGATGAAAGTGAAAGAGGAGAGTGAAACAGTTGGCTTAAAGCTCAACATTCAGAAAACAAAGATCATGGCATCTGGTCCCATCACTTCATGGGAAATAGATGGGGAAACAGTAGAAACAGTGTCAGACTTTATTTTGGGGGGCTCCAAAATCACTGCAGATGGTGACTGCAGCCATGAAATTAAAAGACGCTTACTCCTTGGAAGAAAAGTTATGACCAACCTAGATAGCATATTCATTACTTTGCCGACCAAGGTCCGCCTAGTCAAGGCTATGGTTTTTCCAGTGGTCATGTATGGATGTGAGAGTTGGACTGTGAAGAAAGCTGAGCACTGAAGAATTGATGCTTTTGAACTGTGGTGTTGGAGAAGACTCTTGAGAGTCCCTTGGACTGCAAGGAGATCCAACCAGTCCATTCTGAAGGAGATCAGCCCTGGGATTTCTTTGGAAGGAATGATACTGAAGCTGAAGCTCCAGTACTTTGGACACCTCATGAGAAGAGTTGACTCACTGGAAAAAACTCTGATGCTGGGAGGGATTGGGGGCAGGATGAGAAGGGGATGACCAAGGATGAGATGGCTGGATGGCATCACTGACTCGATGGACATGAGTCTGAGTGAACTCCGGGAGTTGGTGATGGACAAGGAGGCCTGGCGTGCTGCAATTCATGGGGTCACAAAGAGTCGGACACGACTGAGCGACTGAATTGAACTGAACTGAACTGACACTCACTAAATCTAGAGGAGGCTGAAGTGTCAAGCAGAAAGTCAATAGAAATATACCCGCCAAGGGACAGAGCATTACTGACTAGTCTATGTGGTTCCTCTTCTCCCTTCTGCCACTAAAATCTGCAGAAGGATCTTCTTTTGCAAGGAATTAGATACTTTTAAAAATATATAAATTTATTTATTTTAATTGGAGGCTAGTTACTTTACAATATTGTATTGGTTTTGCCATACATTGACATGAATCTGCCATGGGTGTACATGTGTTCCCCATGCTGAACCCCCTGCCACCTCCCTCCCCATCCCATCCCTCTGAGTCATCCCAGTGCACCAGCCCTGAGCATCCTGTATCACGCATCGAACCTGGACTGGCAATTCGTTTCACATATGATAATATACATGTTTAAATGCCATTCTCCCAAATCATCCCAACCTTGCCCTCTCCCACAGTGTCCAAAAGACAGTTCTATACATCTGTGTCTCTTTTGCTGTCTCACATACAGGGTTATCATTCAGTTCAGTTCAGTCACTCAGTCGTGTCCGACTATTTGTGACTCCATGAATTGCAGCACGCCAGGCCTACCTGTCCATCACCATCTCCTGGAGTTCACTCAGACTCACGTCCATCGAGTCAGTGATGCCATCCAGCCATCTCACCCTCTGTCGTCCCCTTCTCCTCCTGCCCTCAATCCCTCCCAGCATCAGAGTCTTTTCCAGTGAGTCAACTCTTCTCATGAGGTGTCCAAAGTACTGGAGTTTCAGCTTTAGCATCATTCCCTCAAAAGAAATCCCAGGGCTGATCTCCTTCAGAATGGACTGGTTGGATCTCCTTGCAGTCCAAGGGACTCTCAAGAGTCTTCTCCAACACCACAGTTCCAAAGCATCAATTCTTTGGCCCTCAGCTTTGTTCACAGTCCAACTCTCACATCCATACATGACCACAGGAAAAACCATAGCCTTGACTAGGCAGACCTTAGTCGGCAAAGTAATATCTCTGCTTTTGAATATGCTATCCAGGTTGGTCATGACTTTTCTTCCAAGGAGTAAGCAGCTTTTAATTTCATGGCTGCAGTCACCATCTGCAGTGATTTTGGAGCCCCCAAAAATAAAGTCTGACACTGTTTCCACTGTTTCCCCATCTATTTCCCATAAAGTGATGGGACCGAATGCCATGATCTTTGTTTTCTGAATGTTGAGCTTTAAGCCAACTGTTTCACTCTCCTCTTTCACTTTCATCAAGAGGCTTTTTAGTTCCTCTTCACTTTCTGGCATAAGGGTGGTGTCATCTGCATATCTTAGGTTAGTGATATTTCTCCCAGCAATCTTGATTCCAGCTTGTGCTTCCTCCAGCCCAGTGTTTCTCATGATGTACTCTGCATATTCGTTAAATAAGCAAGGTAACAATATACAGCCTCAACGCACTCCTTTTCCTATTTGGAACCAGTCTGTTGTTCCATGTCCAGTTCTAACTCCTGCTTCCTGACCTGCATACAGATTTCTCAAGAGGCAAGTCAAGTGGTCTGGTATTCCCATCTCTTTTAGAATTTTCCACAGTTGATTGTGACCCACAGTCAAAGGCTTTGACATAGTCAATAAAGCAGAAATAGATGTTTTTCTGGAACTCTCTTGCTTTTTCCATGATCCAGTGGATGTTGGCAATGTGATCTCTGGTTCCTCTGCCTTTTCTAAAACCAGCTTGACCATCTAGAAGTTCACGCTTCACGTATTGCTGAAGCCTGGCTTGGAGAATTTTGAGCATTACTTTACTAGCATGTGAGATGAGTGCAATTGTGTGGTAGTTTGAGCATTCTTTGGCATTGCCTTTCTTTGGGATTGGAATGAAAACTGACCTTTTCCAGTTCTGTGGCCACTGCTGAGTTTTCCAAATTTGCTGGCATATTGAATGTAGCACTTTCACAGCATCATCTTTCAGGATTTGAAATAGTTCAACTGGAATACCATCACCTCCACTAGCTTTGTTCATAGTGATGCTTTCTAAGGCCCACTTGACTTCACATTCCAGGAGGTCTGGCTCTAGATGAGTGATCACACCATTGTGATTATCTGGGTCATGAAGATCTTTTTTGTACAGTTCTGTGTATTCTTGCCACCTCTTCTTAATATCTTCTGCTTCTGTTAGGTCCATACCATTTCTGTCCTTTATTGAGCCCATCTTTGCATGAAATGTTCCCTTGGTATCTCTCATTTTCTTGAAGAGATCTCTAGTCTTTCCCATTCTGTTGTTTTCCTCGATTTCTTTGCACTGATCGCTGAAGAAGGCTTTCTTATCTCTTCTTGCTATTCTTTGGAACTCTTCATTCAGATGCTTATATCTTTCCTTTTCTCCTTTGCTTTTCACTTCTCTTCTTTTCACAGCTATTTGTAAGGCCTCCTCAGACAGACATTTTGCTTTTTTGCATTTCTTTTCCATGGGGATGGTCTTGATCCCTGTCTCCTGTACAATGTCATGAACCTCATTCCATAGTTCATCGGGCACTCTATCTATCAGATCTAGGCCCTTAAATCTATTTCTCACTTCCACTGTATAATCATAAGGGATTTGATTGAGGTCATACCTGAATGGTCTAGCGGTTTGCCCTACTTTCTTCAATTTGAGTCTGAATTGGTAATAAGGAGTTCATGATCTGAGCCACAGTCAGCTCCTGGTCTTGTTTTTGTTGACTGTATACAGCTTCTCCATCTTTGGCTGCAAAGAATGTAATCAATCTGATTTCGGTGTTGACCATCTGGTGATGTCCATGTGTAGAGTCTTCTCTTGTGTTTTTGGAAGAGGGTGTTTGCTATGACCAGTGCATTTTCTTGGCAAAACTCTATTAGTCTTTGCCCTTCTTCATTCCACATTCCAAGGCCAAATGTGCCTGTTACTCCAGGTGTTTCTTGACTTCCTACTTTTGCATTCCAGTCCCCTATAATGAAAAGGACATCTTTTTGGGGTGTTAGTTCTGAAAGGTCTTGTAGGTCTTCAGAATACCGTTCAACTTCAGCTTCTTCAGCATTACTGGTTGGGGCATAGACTTGGATTACTGTGATATTGAATGGTTTGCCTTGGAGACGAACAGAGATCATTCTGTCGTTTTTGAGATTGCATCCAAGTACTGCATTTCAGACTCTTTTGTTGACCATGATGGCTACTCCATTTCTTCTGAGGGATTCCTGCCTGCAGTAGTAGATATAATGGTCATCTGAGTTAAACTCACCCATTCCAGTCCATTTTAGTTCGCTGATTCCTAGAATGTCGATGTTCAGTCTTGCCATCTCCTGTTTGACCACTTCCAATTTGCCTTGATTCATGGACCTGACATTCCAGGTTCCTATGCAATATTGCTCTTTACAGCATCGGACCTTGCTTCTATCACCAGTCACATCCACAGCTGGGTATTGTTTTTGCTTTGGCTCCATCCCTTAATTCTTTCTGGGTTATTTCTCCACTGATCTCCAGTAGTGTGTTGGGCACCTATTGACCTGGGGAGTTCCTCTTTCAGTATCCTATCATTTTGCCTTTTCATTCTGTTCATGGGGTTCTCAAGGCAAGAATACTGAAGTGGTTTGCCATTCGCTTCTCCAGTGGACCACATTCTGTCAGTTCAATGAGTTCTTAGACCAGTTGTATTACAGAAAAGTCAGTCAAATAATATTATCTGTGTGTTGAGTACTGTGACAGAGATAGGTCTCAGTGTTACAGGAGCACCGAAAAGGAGCTTCTAAGTCAAAATGAGGAACGCCTGTTAAGTGACACTAAACTTCTAAAGGACAAGAGGGAAGGATCCTGCAGGACAAGAAACATGAGTACTTGAAACATGAGTACAAGAAACATTTAGTACTTTTACTAAAGTACTGCCAAGAAACATCCAGGTAGTGTTCCATAAACCAGCCCCATCTAAAGAATTAGTAGGGATTCCTATATTCTACCCCTGGAGATTCCAATTCAATAGAGCCAGGCCAAAAACCAGCATGTTTAACAGGGCCCCCCAAATTTCTCACATGCAGGCAGAGTTACAAAATAATTCAAGTCGCTCCAAAAGGAAGCTTGCTTGTTTTATAGTAAAGACATAAGGAACTGGCTATCAAGCAAGGCTTAGAAAGTGGGCAAAGACAGGATGTGAGGGATAGACCTTGAAGTCTGTTCTAAAAGAAAAAAGGACTAAATCCACACTTACAGATCAGATTAGCATTTTAGAAAAACCACTCTGAAAAAATGGAGTATGATTTGGAAGGAAATTGGTTTTGAGGAAGTTGATGTAGCAATTTCAGTGAGAAAGTATGACGAGCCTAACCTCATGTGTAGTTACCAGGGAGGGAGAGAGGAGGACCAGAAATATTCAGGAAGTAAATGCCACAGGGTTTCATGAGTGATTGGTGACTGATGAGTAAGTGTTCAGTGTCAAAGTGACCTGGGAAGGCTCTCAGGAAGTGGACTGGGAGACCGATTAGAGATAAGCCCTTCACCCAAATAGAGCAGCTCTGGGGCAAACTTTTGTTGTTGTGCTTAGTCACTCAGTCATGGTCGACTCTTCATGACCTCATGAACTGTAGCCCGCTGGGCTCCTCTGTCCATGGGATTCTTCAGGCAAGAATACTGAAGTGGGTTGCCATTTCCTTCCCCAGGGGATCTTCCTGACCCAGGGATCGAATCCATGGTTCCTGTGTCTCCTGCATTGCAGGCAGATTTTTTACCCTCTGAGCCATCGGGGAAGCCTCTCTTTCAGATATGCTTAATTTTATTGGATAATTCAAGTGTGGGATTCAGTCTAAGATGCAAGAAAAACTTTGGCCCCACCATGCGGCATGCAGGATCTTAGTTCCCCAATGAGGGATTGAAACCATGCCCCTGAAGCGAAAGTGTGGAGTCTTAACTGCTGGACAGCCAGGGAAGTCCCTCGAGAGAAACTTTTAACATGTGGTTTGGTTTGTAACATTGACAGCAGAGGAAGTTGAACCCACACATCTGAGAAGAGAATATCCACAGGGCCATCAGGAAGTCAATACTTAATGGTTAAGCAAGAAAAAAAAAAAAAAATCTACAATGGAGACCAAACAGGGTTTCAATATATTTTTCCTTTAGTGGAGAGAATACTGTCACAGAGATTAGAGAAAGACAAGAACTTGCACAGGAGGAAATGTTCGTCCCTGTCAAGTGCTACAGAAAAATCAAGCAAGATAAGGGCAAACAACATCCAGTGAACTGTACCATGTGGAAGTCAGAGGTGGAAATATCAAGAATGTCCCCTCTACACATGTTTCTTATGGGCCAGGCCAGTCGAGTTTCCTTCTTAGGAGCTGAATCTTGAGTGGTGACGCCCAGGGAGGGTCAGATGAGTCTATATCTGCAAATGTATGTGGCCATGAAGGTCTACTGTTCCATTTTCTACGATGCTGAACTTTCTGCCCTCAGAAAGCTTGATTGTTTAGCGTTTTCTTCTAGGCTCTGAGTTACACCAATATTTTTTCCAGTGAATTCTACTTTTTCGGTAAATTACTTTGAGTTGATTTCCTTTGCTTTTGGTTAAAAACCCCAAGCTGGTACAGTAGACTTGTTTTTTGTTCTGTTTTGAGGAGATAAATGCTCTCTGTTTTCTAAGGTAAAAGAGGAGAGGGGAGATGACTGATATAATGAACTCATTGTGTAGCCAGGAGGGGATGGAATCCAGGCCATAGGTTAAAAATGAACCTTTACTTGGGCAGCTCTTCCATCAGGGAGGGGAGGTACAGATGCCAGTGAGCTTATAGGAAGGAGGGAGAGGGAGATACGGTTCTTACCTTGGGTCCTTGGCTTTTCTTGGGGAAATGGCAGAATTGTCATCGGCTGAGTCTGAGAAAGCTTGGTGGTGAAAAGAGGGATTTAAGCCAAGAGAGAAGATTTAGAGCAACCACTGTCGGCTGATCAGACATACTGACTATCAATAACGACCCAGCCTTAGTCAGAAAGCAGCCATATATAGTGACATCAATGGTCGCAGCTGTGTGATTTTTCTCCAGGAACTCTCAGCTGCTCAGTCTAAGGGCCAAAGAAAGAGGATGGCTGTATAAGAGGTGAAAGTGATACTGAAAGCATGATTTAGGTGGTGGACACCAGTGTCCGGGGCTGGAGAGGGGAAAATGGGAAGACAGCAGGGGCTGATTGATTAGGAGAAAATGGAAGACTCAAAGCACTGGGGGTCACGAGGTCAAAGAGCAAGCGTAGTTCAAGTAAGAACAAGAAAGCTAGCAGAAGCAAATGGTGGAGAGAAGCAGATGTCTTGCTTAAACATGAAGCCTGAATCTGAAGCTCTCTACAGAGGGAGGATTCGTGTTCATCCATCTTCTGTCGTATCATTCTTTCTTAGGATTCCTGATCTTTCTGTGACTTTCAACCCACAAGCTGGATGGCCACTTGGTGGGGCTCTTGCAGAGACAATGTCAGCCTGTTGGTTGAAAATGAAGATCCCCTGAAAGCTGGAAATGCTATGAAATTTTGCAGTTTAGTTTATTCTAGCACTTTAGTGGTAAGTATTGAGAAGTACTTTTTAACCTCACTTTTTTGAGTTACCTAGTCCCTGTTACATCCAACAGAAAAACAGCTGACTTCTGGTATACTGAAGTTTTGGGAATTTCTTTGATCTTAACTAAACAATTACTATTCCCTTTATTACCAGCATAACGCTAACTTTTTCTTTCAGTAGAAATCATCTTTAAGAGAAGATGAGAAAAAGGGACTGTAGGAACTCCCTGGTGAACCAGTGGTTAGGACTCCATGATTTCACTGCCAAGTACCCGGATTCAATCGTTGCTTGAGATCCCACTAGCAAAGTTTTCTGGTTTTTTGTTTTGTTTTGTTTTGTTTTATTTTGTTTTTAAAAAAAGAACCACAGTTAGGACATAGTTCTTTTAGTCTTAGTCTGTTAATACTATCTTTACTACTTCACTGGAAAAGTTGAAAAAAAAAATTCTTTCTATTGCCTAGTGCCACCCTTCCTTACTGCTGACTATGAAACAGTAATCTGTCGCATAAATCACCACCTACCTTTTATCCTATAGCAGCCCTGTGTTAAAACTGAAAGGCCAGTAATTACCAGTAAAGAGAGTGGCATTATCGGCTGTGGCTTCCTGTTCATTTTCACTTTGAAAAAGTTTTAGCAGGTGAGCTTACTTGGATATTGTGTACCACAGATGACTTATTCTCCTGTCCTTGGCACAGTCCCCCCAAATACGCCTTATCTCTGCAAGAAGAAAATGGCTGAATTGTTCATGTTCACCTCTGTAACTGGCGAGACGACTCAAACCACAAAATTTCATTACCTAGGGTTCATAATTTCATCTTGGTTTATGGCCAACAATGCATACTTTCTACTGTAGTGTGAGCAAAGACAATTGGAGACTAATAACTTTGCAGCAAGATACTTGTGTACTCCTTACAATTCCACCCAGTGGTTGAAATCATTATACTAAAAAGCTGCTTTTAGATAAGCTGTCAATGTAGGTATGCTTCCTACACCAGGCCAAAAGTTGCATAAAAGAATCCTTGTGATCTCTTCCAATTCTGAGAGTTTACACTAAAAATACCAACTTAAATTACAATGTCTGTCTGTACTCCAAGGGCAAAGTTTGCTCCAGGCCTATAGTCCAGCTTTGATATCTTAAGAAAGATGTGACAGAATATAACATAACAAAAGTAAAGTAGGCCACATACCTGAATGGGTTGTAAGGGTAGAGAAAAACAAATTGATTAATACAATATTGAGGGTTATTCTTGCATCACCTAAAAATAGATTCAAATTATATTATAGTATCTCATTGTCTTAGATTTCTATTCAACTCCATAAAAACTAAAGATATCTTGAGATTAAAAGAAGAAGAAATTTATTACAGAGGTTTTAAAATTTGAATTATGTCATCGAATTTAACTGGAAACAACTGTCAGTCTTCCTATTGTCCAAG
Organism: Oryx dammah; assembly: GCF_014754425.2. Classification (NCBI taxonomy): domain Eukaryota; kingdom Metazoa; phylum Chordata; class Mammalia; order Artiodactyla; family Bovidae; genus Oryx; species Oryx dammah. Next base: position 12,285,353 of record NW_024070189.1, read on the forward strand.
ATAGAGAATTCTCCAACTCGAAACTTTTTTCATGCCACAAAATTATCAAGATGTTTTCCATTATTTAATCAGTATCCCAAATTATTTCCTGGGTGTACAGAGAGCATTTTGTTCTGTTCTGTTCTGCTACTAGACAGGAGTAAGTAATAGTTTGACCTTTCCTCTGTTTTATTTTCGTTCTACAAGGAGAACGAGTTGCCTACCAGCAAAAAATGAGCAAGGACAAAGTGCAAATAATTAGTGGAAAGAAACAGCACAGTTGAGGGATAGGATGGTGAGGAAGAGGTGTGTTCAACTGAGCAGAGAAATCACCATCACATTCTCTAAACCCTTCTCATTTTCTTGCGGTGCCCTCAGGGGTTACAGTTTGGAAGACCCTGCTCTGGTAGGGGAAATAGAGGAGAAACTGGGGCTGCAGAGGTGTGTCAAAGGCACAATCAAGCCTGATAGAGTGACATCAATGTAGAAGAGGGTGTGTTTTTGTTTGGGGTTAAGAGGGAAGGTCTGGACAGGTCAGCGCCTAAGAAAGATGCTAACTTCTAATTAAAACACTTGGCGGGGGGGGGGGGGGAAACAGGTATGTGACTTCCCCGGTGGTCCAGTGGTTAAAATCATGCTGTCAGTGCAGGGAGCAGAGGTATGATCCCTGGCTGGAGAAGACCCTGCATGCTGCATGGTGTGGCCAAAGAGAAAAAGAGAGAGAGAAATAAAAACAAAACAAAAAACCCAGGTATGTGTGCTCTGAAGTTTCTGAACTTATGAGTTTAGGCAATCACATATTTCCATGAAATTTCTTTGAGGGGAATTTTATTTCAATATTTCTTTGTCTCTGGGATCAGGGACAGTGATCTAGGGACCAGGGATGGAAGGACTGAGGAGAATAAAATGGAAGAAAGAAAACCAGTACATGGAATGCTCTCAGGTTGGACATGACCAAAGGCAGCTAGGACAAGAGCCACTGAGACCTCTAAAGAGGCCTCAGAACTTGAATCCAAGGGATAGAGTCCACGGGGTCGCCAAGAGTCAGACACAACTGAGCAACCGAACACACGGGTAGATAAATAGGTGAGGGAAGAAAAAACAGCAAAATGACAACAATGAGCAAATCTGGGTGAAAGACACATGTTCTTCACACTACTATTGTAACTTTTCTCTAAGTTTAAAACTATTAAAAAAAAAAAACTTAAAAATATTAACCTCTAGGTCAAATGAAACTGCACACACAGTTCAACAGGTAGTCCAGGTCACCGATGCTTGTTAAGTCTAAGTTTTCTCATCTGGAAACTTGTAGAATTTTTGTAAGAACTAAATAAAGTAATACATGCAAAAGAGATTTGAAGCATTTAAAATAACACACATTTGGGGAACATTGTTAGAAATGAGAGTCTGACTTTTGAAAAACAACTTACTAGATGGGGTGTATGATCAGGCATCATCTGAGCAGTAACAGACATATCCAGACAAATGGAAGAATGGGTGAGACAAAATGAAAGAAAGGGGGCATTTTTGGTTATTTTCAGCAACCAACGCCCTATCCCAAATTGGTTCTCTTCAACGGGCTTTATTATCTACTACATATTAGATAATACATATATTACAAGAATTGAAAGGATACACATTTGGTATCCTCAGGGAACTGAGTCTATCATAGTGAAAGTCACTCAGTTGTGTCCGACTCTTTGTGACCCCATGGACTATAGCCCGCCAGGATCCTCTGTCCATGGGATTTTCCAGGCAAGAATACTGGAGTGGGTTGTCATTTTCTTCTCCAGGGGATCTTCCTGACCCAGGGATTGAACCTGGGTCTTCTGCATTCCAGGCAGATTCTTTACCATCTGAGCCACCAGGGAAGCCCGAGTCTATCATAGGATAAACTAAAAAAAAAAATTAAAATCTGTAATATGATGTATTGAGAAGCATCTACAGAAACACAAATAAGAAACCAGTAAATCTGAGGTTTGGGGGCAGATATAGGAGAGTTTCTGGCAGGAAATAATTATTTGAACTGAGCCTAGAAGAATGAGCTGATCACTTAAACCTAAGAAAAGAGCATTTGAGGCAAAGAGAATGTTTGATGAAGGTATTAAAGTACTTGATTTGCTCAGTCTCTTGGCAATTTTTTGCCTCCTCTGTGACCTCTCCTCCACATAACTTCCTTGCATGCATGATGCCAAGAGAATTCCCTCTATTTTAATTTCTTTTCTGTTACTATCTTTGAAATTTTAAAGTATAATAAAATACTGGGTGGCCTACCACAATATGAGGAATGAATGAAACCTGCTGATAAAAGGTTTAGGGCTAATTAATTCTCTTAAATCTGATACTGGATCCCAAGAAGGTCATGGAATTGCTTAAAATAAAGAAGCCTAACATCTGCATATCATGCCTTTCTCTTCTTTAGAGTCTGGGTTATCTCATAGAGCATTTTGGTTAATGGTGCTGCTGCTGCTGCCGCTAAGTCACTTCAGTCGTGCGACCCCGTAGATGGCAGCCCACCAGGCTCCCCCGTCCCTGGGATTCTCCAGGCAAGAACACTGAAATGAGTGATTAATGGTGCAGGTGAGTCTAATTACCAAATCAGACTGAAGCTCTCAGAAATGATGTCAGTGAATACACATGCTGTGGAAAGGGAAAGAAGCAAGACTCTTCATAAAGCCACAAATAACTATTTTGGGTATTCATAAGATGCCTTGGTTGGTACAGAAAACAGTAAGATATGTCAGATATGTCCCGATTTAGAATGTAAGTGAAAGACACCTCTGTGGTTAATCATTTCACTTGCAACAAGGGAGCAGAAGCCCCCAGCAGACACATCCCACTGGAGCTACAGACAGGTAGAAGGAGACTTTCAGTTTCAATTTTGCTCTCTCTTTCTCTAAAATGATTAGAGCTTCTGCTTTTGAACAAACAGTAACAGTTTCTGATCCCCATTTTACTGCCACTGAAGACCAAAGTGAGAACTTGTTTTTGACACAGGAAATGCTGGTGAAACTCCTAGCTCAGTCAGCACTTTCTAAGCAAGTTTCCGCACATTTCTTCCACTCCTGTGCTTTGTGGTCTTGCCCTCTCCAAGATACTCACTAGAATCCGGAAGCTAAAATAATCCAGATCCCAGGTACTACTGACTTTTTTTTTTTTTTTCAAGTGGTACAAAGACTTAAATGAAGCAATGTCTAAAAACTGTTCTAGTCACCTCAAGAGAAAATTACATACTCTGAAATCATCAACTTAGAAGGCATTGCTAGAATGCCGCTCCCAGTCTGCAATGTCTTGACTTACAAGGGTATAAATTAAGATGGGTATTCTGGGCCTTTTGTTTTGAAAAATCAACAACACGCAATGTAAAACAGCTTTAGCTCTGTCATCTTTGGCTGCCAATTTATGCCCAAAGAAGTCCGCTTTATACTTTTTTAAATTAATTACACACACAGATTCTTCCCTTCTTTCTGCTCTCTTCACCAAAGTAATGCATAGGAATAAAGTCTCTCTCTCAGTTCATTTAGGCTATCTCTGGTTCTTGTGAAATATTCTACTCCCCACCCCCACCCCCAGCCCCGGCCTCCGGCAAGCTACCTTTGATGTGCAGTTTAAATGTACTTTACCTATAATGAAACTGAGAGCAGCTGGCAGGCAACGGAGGCAGGAAGAAAGATTTCTCAGATTCTGGAATTCTCAGGTTCCAATTGCAAGATGGATTCTGAAATCCTTAGAGGAGTTCAGAAATTCTCTAGAGGTAGCTTTGTTAACTCACCGCCACGGTATCCCCAATTGCCTTCTCTCCCTTGGGTGCAATGCTCTAATTAACAATATTTAAGTTAAATACTCCCACAGCACCACAGTTTGGTATATCTTTGCCAGGTGAGCCAGATGGACTGAGGAGGCTCCCAGGAACTACTGCTTTTAGTTTGCGTGGCCTTCCAAGCTCCTTGCCAAGATGCTCCCCTACAGCTCCCTCTTCTCTACAACAAATTCTCTCTTTTAGTTGATACTTAAAATTATATTCATTTAAGGGTTATGCCTTCAGCCTAATGTTTTAATTTCTACTAAAATGAAAATGCTTTCTGCAATACTATTAATTATATTCTAATGGATGATTCTAAAAAACAATTTTGATACACAGAGGAATGCTTTAGACTTTGAGAGTCAATTAACCATTATTGATCAATCTGAGAATTAACATTTATTGCTCACTTACTATGTTATAAGCTCTGGACTGGGCACTTTTTTAAAGGCACTTTTGGTTCCAAGCAAGCATACTCAGTCACGTCTGACTCTTTGCGACCCTATGGACTGTAGTCTGCCAGACTCCTCTGACCATGCAGTTTTCCAGGCAAGAATACTTCACTGGCAAGCTGATTCTTTTACCACTGAGCCACCTGGGAAGCCCAGTTTTTGGTTTGTTACTTATTTTAAGTCACAATAATTCTGCCAAGTAGCCATTCTCATCTTTGCTTCTCAGAAGGAAAAACTGAGATTCAGAAGGTAGGAAAGATTTACACTACCTGTAAGTGGTAGCCAGCATCTAAATTAATCTCTGCTTGTCAGATGCCAAAGCTGAGGCTACCGTTGTGCTAAGACCCAGAACAGGATGTGCACATTCTTATCTTGAATGGTAGCAGGAAGAGAGTGGATGGATAAGGACCAGAGAATATCTCCTCATTTTAGTTACTAACTACTCTGGGGAAGATATTGTGCTAAGTCTTGGTACAGGAGGGAAGAGGCAAAAGCCTCAAAGAGCTCAGGCAAGAGAAGAGACAACAAGTCAGTGACTTGTACAGGACAGGCTGCAAATTGGTGGCCCATTCAGAGTTGACCTACTCAGTGAAGTGAAAGTGAAGTCACTCAGCTGTGTCCAACTCTTTGCGACCCCATGGACTGTAGCCTCCCAGGCTCTTCTGTCCATGGGATTTTCCAGGCAAGAGTACTGGAGTGGGTTGCCATTTCCTTCTCCAGGGCATCTTCCCGACCCAGGGATCAAACTTGTGTCTCCCGCACTGTAGGCAGATGCTTTACTGTCTGAGCCACCAGAAAATTTTAAATGTTTCCTCTTTTTGTTTATTTTTTAAAATAAATGATCACATGCACATGAAATAATCTTCAAAAAAATAACAAACAATGCAAGTGAAAAGTAAATAGTAGCCTTCCCGATTCTGTTGCCAACCCCCATCACAGGCCCCCATCACAGAGACAAGTCATGCTTCTAGTTTTGTTATGTTCTTCCACAGATAATCTTTAAATACATTTAATATACTACATACATAGGTATTATATATCTTCTTTAAGATAAAATACATACTTGTTATTTGAAAAATATAAAGACAAATGGTTAGCATAGAATGTAAACTGTTTATTATGTACCTTGCTTTTCTTAACAACACACATCATGTTAGTATGTATAGGCTGCCTTATTTATCCTTATGGCTATATAGCATTCCATTATATTCATGTAGCATAAGTTATTTAGACAGGACCCTTTTGATGGACATTTAGGATGTCGCGGATATTTTACTATCAAATAAGTGCTGCAATGAATATCCTTATGCACATATCACTTTGCAAATATGCAAGTATCCTTGCACGGTAAATTCCTAGAAGCAGACTTGCTGAGTCAAAGAATACATGCATTTGTATACAACTTTGACAGACAATGCCAAAAGATCTCCACAGAAATATTCTCAAACTCACATTTTCATAAACAGTACATGAGACCATCTATTTCCCTATCTCATGCCATCCCACACCTTAGCCAATCTGTAGTAGAATGTGGAGTCTCTATAGCTTGTATTTGAATAGCCAACAATTTTAAATGCAGGGTATTTCACAAGGGGGAAATAAGCATGACTTCCAAGTTCTCAAAAAATCTAAAATTTGGCAACTTTGGACCAACATTTCCACATGGTTACCATCTGAATGGTGACCAGTCTCCTTAGACAGAATGTGTGTGTTTGGTATTGTGCCAATCCACCCCCAACGTCCCTCTATATTCTTCCTTGACACTGAAGCCAAGAGCCAGTTACCATTTATCTGCTTTCACTAGAGCCCCATTTAATAGTTTATATTTCCTTCCTGGTTTTAGATATTTGAGTTCTTAACTGGTTGAGAGAGAGATTATTAACAAAAGGGAAAACAACTGGACTTCCCTGGTGGCTCAGACGGTAAAGCGTCTGTCTACAATGCAGGAGACCCGGGTTCGATCCCTGGGTTGGGAAGATCCCCTGGAGAAGGAAATGGCAATCCACTCCAGTACTATTGCCTGGAAAATCCCATGGACAGAGGAGGCTGGTAGACTACAGTCCATGGGGTCGCAAAGAGTTGGACACAACTGAGCGACTTCACTTCACTTCACTTTAAAAAATAGAGTAGATAAGACAGCCAGGAAACACAGAATGAAAGTATGTTAACACAGTTCATGAACAACAAATATTAGGCTCTTCTGAATGCCCACCCATCCTCCTAGAATTTTATTATCAGGCTAGCTGTATAAACTAAATCCAGCACTGAGTAACCTTATACCGGTGGCACAAACAACCCAGAGTAACTTCGAAAACCTTGGGGTTAGCCCTGATGTGGATCTAATCTTGTAACAACCATGGTTCTTGCCTTCTAGAATGCAAATGTCTTCTATACATCCAGGTGCAGGAAGTATCACATTGCTTTATTTTCCTAAATCAAATTAAATTTGGAGTCACACGCATACTTACAAGGAAGTAAAATCATCAGACTTTAGTTATTATGAGGAGGCAGCAGAGCTTATCAGACCTGCCCTGATAACTTGGAGAAGCACTCTGATCTGGGTTCTGTCATTATCTAAACCTGTGATGTCCACCTGAAGACCAATAGCCCACTCCCTTCGTGGCAATTATGGGCACAAGAACTTTCAGGAAATTCTAACTCAGGCCTTTAGAAACAAACTGTTGGCTTCTCCTCCCTTGTTTGGGGAAAGGAGATGCCTTATTCTTTCCTTTTTGATTTGCAGTGGAACAAAACATCCCCTTGGCTTGACTTTCTGAATAATTTATCTGATGCTTAAGGAGGAAAGTTCTGCAGTTTCTGCAATTTAAAAGGAGGTGAGATCTTCCTTTGATTAGAACCACATAACAGATCAGGTCCTAGATCGACCACAACAATCTAAAGAACATTTAAACTGCCATAGATGGACCTATTAAGAATCCTCTGCAGTCTCTTGGGCCCTTTTATCTACACAACTATTTATTGAAATATGTACATCTAGTCTAAAGAAGGAAACGGCAGCGACTGAGCATGCATGCATGCATTGGAGAAGGAAATGGCAACCCACTGCAGTGTTCTTGCCTGGAGAATCCCAGGGACGGGGAGCCTGGTGGGCTGCCGTCTATGGGGCTGCACAGTGTCGGACATGACTGAAGCGACTTAGCAGCAGCAGTAGCAGCATACATCTAGCCTAGATCTGAATCTCACCATCTTGGGGTTTTTTTTACATGGGCATTCATTTTTCTGAAGGCTGATCTGTCATTTAATCCATTCTCTTTATGATTTTGAAATGATTTGTTTGGAATAAAAAAGTTAGATTTACTATCCTCAAGGCTTCAGTTAAAAGGGAGGATGGGAAGGGGGCAGTGACCGTTAGATTAAGGTTCAATTAAAACTTGAAGCAGATATGAATAAGAACAAAACATCACTCACACAGATTTTCCTTCTTTCTTCTGACAGACTGACAAGTACATATCTGAATAAGTCTCTCTTTCTTAAAAAAATTTTTTTATTAATTTATTGTTGGCTGTGCTGGGTATTCATTGCTGTGTGGGCATTTCCTCTCCTTGAAACAAGTGAGGGCTACTCTCAAGCTGTGGGCTCTGTCTTCTCATTGCTGTGGCTTTTCTTGTTGCAGAGCACAGGCTCTAGGGCACGTGGGCTGTTGCACATGGGTATTTGCACATGGGTATTTGCAGCTCCATGTCTCTAGAGCACAAGCTAAATAGTTGAGGGGTACGAGCTTAATTTGTCCGGGCATGTGGGATCCTCTCAAATCAGGGATTGAACCTATGTCTCCTTCATTGGCAGGCACACGGGTTCAATCTGAGCCTCCCTTTTTTGTAATAAAATTACTACAGAGAAATACAGAGACATTAGTTTGTCCACAAAGGTCCATCTAGTCAAGGCTATGGTTTTTCCAGTGGTCATGTATGGATGTGTGAGTTGAACTATAAAGAAAGCTGAGCACTGAAGAATTGATGCTTTTGAACTGTGGTGTTGGAGAAGACTTTTGAGAGTCCCTTAGACTGCAAGGAGATCCAACCAGTCCATCCTAAGGGAGATCAGTCCTGAGTGTTCATTGGAAGGACTGATGTTGAAGTTGAAACTCCAGTACTTTGGCCACCTGATGCGAAGAGCTGACTCATTGGAAAAGACCCTGATGCTGGGAGGGATTGGGGGCAGGAGGAGAAGGGGACGACAGAGGATGAGATGGTTGGGTGGCATCACAGACTCAATGGACATGGGTTTGGGTGGACTCCAGGAGTTGGTGATGGACAGGGAGGCCTGGCGTGCTGCGGTTCATGGGGTCCCAACCAGTTGGACATGACTGTTCAGTTCAACAGAACTGAACAGAAAAATAACTCCCATGGCAAAGAATAGGGACATATATAGCAGTTTCCTCCTTTTAAGATTTCAGCAATTCACTACAGTTGAATATTTTGCTCATTGACTCTCTGCTCCAACATTTTGTGACATTTCTAATAAATAATCTGAAATTTTTGAGACCAAAAGAATATATTTTCTTCCAATGCCTAAAAATATGCAATATTACATTTAAGCTGGTTTTTGTTATAAGATTTGTTGGCTTTTGAAAGTCAACTTGCTGTGACTGCTTCAGAGATAAGTGTAAAAGTTGGAAGCTTAATTGTTTACAACTCATGTTGGAGAACAGTTAAGCCTCTATAAAAATTTGACTTTGTACTTTTCCCTCTTGAGTGTGATCTTGCATCCAGAATTCAAACTCTGAGAATATAATTAAGTTGGATTTACAGTGACAGCATCTTCAACAAGGTATTTACCATTTTGATGAGAGAATTTTTGCACTGATTTAAAGCAAAAGAGCTATAGATAAATAATTTTCATAGAGTGAAGTTTTCCAGAAATAAAGTTGCTCTTAAATGAGAATGATGTCATCATGAAGCCGTATATCAAGGACAATTACCCAACATGTGGCCTGTGAAAATTAAACTCATTTTAGGTTTTATGTGATGAGTCTCTACAGTTACAGTCACTGGACAGTATCAGCAGTGCAAATTTTGAATAGACTTTCCAGTTCATAGAAATTCTTGGCAGCTTTTATACATAAAGACACTGTAGATATCTTCATGTCCCACTTTTTCTGTTTTGGTTTGCATGGATCCAGCCCAGAGCTTCTCCAGAGCTCTCCTAAGAAGAACAGAGCTCCCCTCCACATCCCATGGTGCTGTTTCCTCTGTTCCTTCTCAGTCCATCTGAGACCATTTGCTTTCTACCTCCTATTATTCCTCATGTCTTACCTACTTAAGAGTGATGCTATGGTCTCATTACTAAAACAAACAAATAAAACCTGAAGAGCAAAGATAGCTCTCCTGGCATTTCAGTGGAAGCTTGGCAGGGAAGTGAAAGAGGTACACGAATTCAGTCCTCCTTCCTGAGCATGTTCAGTGGCTCTTCATAACCTATTTACCTATTTGAAAAAATTTTATTTCCTCAGTCTAGTGTTCATGACCTAGCAGATCTCTCCAAGCTTACTGCTGTTGTTATTCAGTTGCTAAGTCATGTCTGACTCTTTGTGACCCCATGGACCGCAGCACGCCAGGCTCCTCTGTCCTCCACTGTCTCCTGGACCTTGCTCAAATTCATGTCCATTGAGTCGGTGATGCTGTCCAACCTCTCCAGCCTGTGCTCCTTTTGCTTTCAACCTTTCCCAGCATCCAGGTCTTTTCCAGTGAGTCAGCTCTTCACATCAGGTGGCTAAAGTATTAGAGCTTCAGCATCAGCATCAGTCCTTCCAATGAATATTCAGGACTGATTTCCTTTAGGATGGACTGGTTTGATTTCCTTGCTGTTCAAGAGACTCTCAAGAGTCTTCTCCAGCACCGCAATTTGAAGGCATCAATTCCTTAGTGCTCAGCCTTCTTTATGGTCCAACTCTCACATCTGTACACAGCTACTGGAAAGACGATAGCTTTGATGGACCTATACGGACCTTTGCTAGCAAAATCATATCTTTGTTTTTGAACACACTGCCTAGGTTTGTCATAGCTTTCCTTCCAAGGAACAAACATCTGTTACTCCAAATCACTGTTCCATAAAACTACTGTATTAGTTCAATCATAGCTGCTCTCACCCCCCACCTTAAATGGTATGTCAAAATCCCAATACTTCAGAAGTGACCTTATTTGGAAACAGGATTTTTACAGAGGCAATCAAGTTAAAATGATGTCACTAGGAGGGGCCCGAATTCAATGTAACTGGTATTCTTATAAAAAGGGGAAATTTGGATCCAGAGACAGACATGAATAGAAGAAAGATGATATGGAGACAGGGAGAACACCACGTGAAGATGGGAGATTAACGTGATGCGTGTTAAGGAACACCAAAGGTTGCTGGCAAACCATCAGAGCCAGGAAGAAGTAAGAAAGGATTCCCCTAGAGGTTTCAAAGACAGCATGACCCTGTCTACACCTTGATTTTGAATTTCTATCTTCCAGAACTATGAGACAATAAAATTCTATTGTTTCAAGCCATCCAGTTGTTGGTACTTGGCTATGGCAGCCCTAGGAGTAAATCTCAAGTGTCTCTTGATGCTATTCCTTCTGCTTTTATTTCTTTTCTTCCTTCTTCTTTAAAAAAATTCTATTCTTTTCCAGAAGCCCAATTACACCTTGCTTCCTCAGCTGCCACTGTCCCTTGTAAAAACAATCACTCCTTGGAATTTGAACTCCTATAGCATTTCCTGTGTTCTTAATACTGACAGTTCCTTATAGCCTATGGGTATTTAGCTTACATGCATATGTGCTCTTCCTTATTCTAAACTCTGAAAAGACTATACTTTTAATATTAGTTTATGTGAAAGTATTCAATAAATAATTTTATTTATTGACAAACACAGTTGGCACTTGAACAACACAGGTTTGAACTACACAGGTCCACTTATGTGGGGATTATTTTCAATAAATACATAATTTATGTACTATAAATGTTTTTCTGATTTTCTAAATAACATGTTCTTTTCTCTAGTTTACTTTGTTGCAAGAATATGGTATATAATACATATACAAAATGTGTATTGATCAACCATTTATGCTATTGGTAAAGCTTCTGGTCAAGAGCAGAGTATTAGTTAAACTTTGGGGAAGTTAAAAGTTATACACAGATTTTTTACTGCTGGGGGTTCAAAGCTTTTAAGCCCTGTGGTGTTCAAGGGTCAAGTGTATGCTTAAGTAACTATCTACTGATCTATTTATCTATGTATCCTACTGGAGAACTCTGACCAACACAGTTATATTTCCTTTTTATTGAAGTGTAGTTGACTTGGGCTTCCTGGTGGCTCAGATGTAAAGAATTCTCCTGTGATGCAGGAGACGCCATGGGTTCGATCCCTGAGTCAGGAAGATCACGTGAAGGAAGTCATGGCAACCCACTCCAATACTCTTGCCTTAGAGAATCGCATGGACAGGGGAGCCTGGCAGGCTTCAGTCCATGTGGTCGCACAGAGTTGGCCACTATAGAACCAACTGAGAACACACATAGTTGACTTAAAATATAATCGTTTCAGGCATAGAACATAGTAATTTAATATTTTTAGATTCCACACCACAAAAAGTCATTACCAAATGTTCCCTGTGCTATACATTACATTTCTGTGACTCATTTATTTTATAACTGGTACTTTGTACCTCTTAATCCTCTTCGCCTATTTCACCCCTCCCTCACCCTCCTCTCCTTTGGCAAACACTATTTTATTCTGTGTCTGTGAGTCTGTTTCTGATTTGTTATGTTTGCTCTTGTGTTTTGTTTTTTAGATTCCACATAAAAGTGAAAACATACAGTATTTTCCCTTTCTCGGCTATATACCATTTAAATCATATGGTTACACCATAATTTAATTATTCTCTTTATGATCATTTAAGTGGTTGCAATCTTTGCTCTTATAATTTCATGAAAATTAGCTTTACTCATATAGCCTTGATAGCACCTACAATCATTTTCTTGAATAGATTACTAGAAGGAGACTTAGTATATCAGAGAGTATGGATGTACCTGCATTTCTTGACACAGGTCATCAAACTGTTCTTCACAACTGGCTATTCTGGTTTAAAGTTCCATTAATAGCAAATGAGAAGTGCCTTCTACACTATAACCTTAACACTTGCCAACAAAGGTCCCTCTAGTCAAGGCTATGGTTTTTCCTGTGGTCATGTATGGATGTGAGAGTTGGACTATAAAGAAAGCTGAGTGCCGAAGAATTGATGCTTCTGAACTGTGATGTTGGAGAAGACTTTTGAGAGTCCCTTGGACTGCAAGGAGATCCAACCAGTCCATTCTAAAGGAGATCAGCCCTGGGTGTTCATTGGAAAGACTCATGCTGAAGCTGAAACTCCAATACTTTGGCCACCTCATGTGAAGAGTTGAGTCATTGGAAAAGACCCTGATGCTGGGAGGGATTGGGGGCAGGAGGAGAAGGGGACGACCGAGGATGAGATGGCTGGATGGCATCACCAACTCGATGGACATGGGTTTGGGTGGACTCCAGGAGTTGGTGATGGACAGGGAGGCCTGGCGTGCTGCAGTTCATGGGGTCGTAAAGAGTCGGACACAACTGAGTGACTGAACTGAACTGAGTATGTAAAATTATTATAATAGTATAATAATTTTTTAAGTCATCTGAAATGACAAAAGTGAGTCTTTTGTTTTCCTGGGAATTTTCTCTTTAAGCACTTTGGTCATTTTTTTACTGCAGTATTAGTATTTTTCTGGCAGAATAGGATGTCTACTATCTGGAATGTAGGTTCAGATTTAAAGTTGAGGTTCAGAGGTACAAAGTATCCTACATGCTAAACAGATACATTGTGCCAAAATGTCACCAAAAGTTTTCACTAGAGAGTTCTTCCTCCCTCTGAGGTAGAAAGAGGTAGTAGAAACAGTGCTATTTCTTCCAGTCTCTTCTCACCCCTATCTGCCAGCCCAGATAAAGCACCAGGCTAGGCAGTTTTTGTAGTGTTTCCTCAACTCCCTACACCCATTTCCTGAAGTCATTCCCACTGCCCAGAGACATAGCTTCTAGTGGTACCAGGGATGGTGATATGAGGTTGTGGTCTTAAGCTATTCAGGACTCATTCAATAACAAAATCCCTATAAGATTTTGGAATCTGTCCAGGAAAATGTTAAGGAATAAAAAATGAAAGTTAAATACAGCACATTTTCAAGTAATGGTTTGTTTTTTCTTTTTAAAAAGCTACTTCATTTTTATACCTGAAGAAGTAAAAACAGCTCAATGATCTGTTATACTTATTATTAATAACATAAAAAGCTTTTTATTTCTGACAATGTGTTACTATGTGTTAGAGATAGTTTTCTCAATTGTCTTTTGCCTTTAACTTAAATTTGTTGTTTAATGTACTGTGTTACATGAAAACTACTGGCCTATCTTACACTTTAAATGAATCTTTTAGCATGTGTGATCTTGGAACACTGTGCTTCAATCATTTCAAAAATATTGGCTCACTGAGTTATTCAGACCTTCCATATGCTGACACATTCCATTATATGATATCAAAAGTAAATCACATTAATTAATACCACCATTATAGTATCGAAAGTCTTTATTGCCAAATTTTTAAGCTCACAGAGGTAGATAGCTTTCAAAAATTCTAACCTATTTGGAAGCTTGAATATTATCATTGGAAACAACATATTGTCAATTATTTCCCTTGAAATGACAGGCTCATTTCATTTATTTTTGAGAAAATATCTGCCAAATACACAGGTCTGAATAATTCTAATTTGTCAATTGTTCTTTCAAGTTAAAAGGCAGCTAATTCAACTCGTAATTTACACAGTTGCATAAGTGCTTTTCTACAATACAAACATTATATTTTGGTATGTAAAAAAATGCCAGAGCTCTCACTTTCTGAGACGGTCCACCGTCTGCTTATGGAATGTGTATCTCTGAATAAACCTGATTTCCCACTTAGTTCTCTGGGCAGAGGCCCTTGCCTGACTACTCACATCCCTTACAAGTGTCTTATATTAATAAATCTACTTCTTGCCTATCAAAAGTAAAATGCTGTATGCACAACCTCTCTTTTGTTACACAGACATATCCTAGATGCGTCAAACTTTAGTAAAATTAAACATTTTGACTACCTCATCTTGAATATTTTCATATTCTTTTTTTAATTTATTTTTAATTGAAGGATAATTGCTTTATGGTATCGTGCTGTTTTCTAGCAAACATCGACACGAATCAGCCATAGGTCTACCCATATGCCTACCCACTTGAACATCTCTCCCACCTCCTTCCCTATCCCACCCCTCTAGGTTGTTACTGAGTCCCAGTTTGAATTCCCTGATGAACATTTACATATTCTGGGTGTAAAACTTTTTTCTGGGAGTGCCTAGTGGTAAAGAATTCTATAACTTTTCATCTAGTTTCTTGTCCCTTCCTTGATTCATCCTAAGGGGCCAGAGGTCTTACTGACCATTGGACCATTGGTATAAATGAATGCAAAGAAAATGGCAAACAATGTCTTAGTGTAATTAAAACACAGTTTTGACAAAAGACCTGTACTCTGAAAGCTATAAGATGCTTATGAAAGAAATCAAAGATGACACAAAAAGAAGGAAAGATATACTATGTTCTTGGACTAAAAGAATCAATACTGTCAAAATGACTATACTACCTGAAGCAATCTATAGATTCAATGCAATCCCTATCAAATTACCAATGGTGTTTCTCACAGAACTAGAACAAAAACCATTAAAATTTATATGGAAACACAGAAGACTCTGAATACCCAAAGCAATCCTGAGAAAGAAAAATGGAGCTAGAGGAAATGGACTCCCTGACTTCCTACTATACTATAAAGCTACAGTCATTAAAACAGTATGATAGTGGCACAAAAACAGAAATATAGATCAGTGGAACAGAATAGGAGGCCCAGAAATAAGCCCATGCACATATGGTCAATTAATTTATGACAAAGGAGGCAACAATATAAAATGGAGAAAAGATAGTCTCTTCAATAAGTGGTGCTGGGAAAACCAGACAGCTACATGTAAAGAACTGAAATTATAGCCATACACACACACAAACAAAACTCAAAACAGATCAAGGGTCTAAATGCAGGGCTGGACACTATAAACTTCTTAGAGGAAAACAGGCAGAATGATCTTTGATGTAAATTGAAGCAATATCTTTTTTATCCACCTTCTAAAGAAAATAAAAACAAAAATAAACAAGCCCTAATTAAATTTAGAAGCTTCTGCGCAGCAAAGGAAACCATAAATAAAATGAAAAGACAATTCACAAAATGGAGGAAATATTTACAAACAGAGTGACTGACAAGAGATTAGTCTTCAAGATATACAAACAGCTCATGTAGCTCTATGTCCAAAAAGAAGGAAAGAAATTTAAAAATATGCAGAAGATCCAAATAGACATTTCTCCAATGAAGACATACAAATGGCCAAAAAGAACATGAAAAAATGGTCAACATCACTAATTATTAGAGAAATCAAAACTACCATGCAAGTCAAAACCACCCTGAGGTATCACCTCATACCAGTCAGAGTGGGCTGGTATCATCAAAAAGTCTACAAGCAAGACTTGCTGGAGAAGGTGTGGAGAAAAGGGAACATCCCTACACTGTTGGTTGGAATGTAAATTGCTACAACCACCATGAAGAACAGTATAGAAGTTCCTTAAGAAACTAAAAATAGAGATACCATATGATCCAGCAATCCCACTACTGGTCATATCTCTGAAGAAAACCATAAGCTGAAAAGATACATGCACCCTGATATTTATTGCAGCACTATTTACAATAGCCAAGGCATGGAAACAACCTATATGTCCACTGACAGATGACTGGATAAAGAAGATATAGTACATATATACAATGGAATATTACTTAGTCATAAAACTGAAACAATGTCATTGACAGCATCACAGATGGACCTAGAGGCCTCATGAGGTCAAACAAAGACAATTATCATATTTTATCACTCATATGTGGAGTCTAACTTTTTTAAAATGATAAAAAAATGAACTTAATTGCAAAACAGAAACAGATATATATATTGCAAACACTCATGGTTACCAAAAGGGAAACTTGGAGGGAGGAATAAATCAGGAGCTTGAGGTGAACATACACTTTCTACCATACATAAGATAGATAATCAATAAACTAAATTATTAAAACTAAGTATTAGAAAAACGAAGATCATGGCATCTGGCCCCATTTCTTCATGGCAATTAGAAGGGGAAAAGGTGGAAGTAGTGACAGGTGTTCTCTCCTTGGGCTCTAAAATCACTGCAGACGGTGACTGCAGCCATGAAATTAGAAGACCATTGCTTTTTGGAAGGAAAGCTATGACAAGCCTAGACGGGGTGTTAAAAAACAGATATCACTTTGCAGACAAAGAGCTGTGTAGTCAAGGCTATGATCTTTTCAGCGGTGACATACAGTTGTGAAAGCTGGACCATAAAGAAGGCAAAGCGCTGAAGAATTGATGCTTTTGAACTGTGGTGTTGGAGAAGACTCTTGAGAGTCTCTTGGACAGGTAGGAGATCAAACCAGTCAATCTTAAAGGAAATCAATCCTGAATACTCACTGGAAGGACTGACGCTGAAGCTGAAGCTCTGATACTTTAGCACCTGATATGTAGAGCCAACTTATTGGAAAAGACCCTGATGCTGGGAAGGATGGAGGGCAGGAGGAGAAAGGGGTGACAGAGGATGAGCTGGTTGAGTGGCATCACCGATGCAATGGACATGAACTTGGGCAAACTCTAGGAGATGGAAAGGGACAGGAAAACAAGGCATGCTGTAGTCCACGGGGTCACAAAGAGTCACACACGACTTGGCGACTGAACAACAACAAGAAGCAACAAAGACCTGTTATATAGCATAGGAGATTCTGCTCAATATTCTGTGATAAACTATATGAGAAAAGAATATTAAAAGGAATGAATATATGCATTAAAACACGTATAACTGAATCACTGCTATACACCTGAAACTAACACACTGTAAATCAACTATGCTGCTGCTCTTAGTCACTCAGTTGGGCTCAACTCTTTATGACCCCATGGACTATAGCACATGAGGCTCCTCTGTCCATGTGATTCTCCAGGCAAGAATACCAGAGTGGGTTGCCATGCCCTCCTCCAGGGGATCTTCCCAACCCAGGGATAGAACCCAGGTCTCCCACATTGCAGGCAGATTCTTTACTGTCTGAGCCACCACAGAAGCCCAAGGGTACTAGAGGGGGTAGCCTATCCCTTCTCTAGGGGGTCTTTCCGACCCAGGAATTAAACCCAGGTCTCCTGTATTGGAGGAGGATTCTTTACTAGCTGAGCTACCAAGGAAGCCCAAATCAACTTTGCTCTGATAAAATTAAAATTACAAAAAAAAAAAAAAAAAAAAAAAAACCACAGGTTTGACCTTAGAGACTTCCTGAGAATTTGGGAGAACCCTAGAGTCACACATGGGAAAACACTGTTATGTGGGATACCACAATAGATAATACAGTATTAATAAATTCACTGATGGTGGTATTGATGGAGACATTTCAGACAGGGAAGCCAAATTTTCCCAAATGTATCCAAAATAAGAGTACACTCAAGGAAATCAACCTGCCACCAGACTGCTAGCTAGTCTTCCAGGGGATTGTTGCCATTTCAGAGACTCAGCCATGATTTACCCTTTTGGCCAGTTGAGCATTCAGCAAAGGTGGTAGTCAGATTAGCTTTGATGAGAGTAAGTTCGTGTTTCTGAGGCCATGCATAACCTTCATCCCTGCTCTTATGCCACTTTGTTTATAAGATCTTAGATAAGCACTGGGGTGACTAGAAAGAGAAGCTGGGAGTTATCCACATAATTTGCCATCTTTTCCAGATGGTAATTGCAAGACTCTAGTCAGTGACTTTTGATAAGAATTCACATGAGACAAATCTTCATATTCTATCCTCATTCTAAGAGTTACATCTATCTGCCTCTTCCTAGATTTCCTTGCCTTCTAGATTTCCTTGCCTTCTAGATTTCCTTGCCTTCTAGATTTCCTTGTCTCCAATCTTCCCAGTATTGTATCTTCCAAGTCCCTGAATATCCAGTATCAGCCACTACCCACTGCCCATGTGATCTATATCTCTGGTCATCTCTCCTTTCAGATAGAGTGAGCAAGCAGGTTTACTGTTTGAAGTTCTCCTCAGTGAAAGTACTTTATTTCCTTACTATCAATCAGAACACATCTTAGTTGGGCCATAATTATGAAGCAATTCACTTCGATCAGTGACAGTGTATCACAAAGAATCATGTGTAAACTGGGCCTGATGTTCTTTCTCCTCAGTCATCTGATCAGAGGAAGCAGCCCACGAGGTCACAGATGTGAGGTGAAGGAGAGGCAACAATGCAGTAGAAGTAGGTATCATGAAGTCTGAACTTCAGCTCATGCAAATTATATATTCAATATGTCTTTGAGTTCAATCTCACACCGCTGTCACTTTATGACGGAGTACTACTGTTCCTATCCAACTTTAGAGCTTCGTGAATCAGATAACACCCAGTTCATTACAGTCATCCCAGACTGTCTGGTCATTTGGTGTTTCATAATTAAGCGTTTAGTCCCAACCAGCATTAAGTAGCCAGAAAGGTGCCATTTTGCAAAAGGAAAATGGATCTCTGCATGGCTTCACTTTAAAATCCTAGGGGCAATGCACTGCCATTCTCTTATGGGGTGCTGCCAGAAGCTCCTTAGAAAGGCCCTAAAAGCTGCCTTCGTGCAGCTCCACATGGGCTAAATGGTAAGAGTGATAGCGTGTACTGTGGACCAGCTTTACGGCCTTCTTTTGCTCTGAGCCCCATTTGAAACCCAGTAAACATCTTAACTTACATGCAGAGTACATCATGAGAAATGCTGGGCTGGAAGAAGCACAAGCTGGAATCAAGATTGCTGGGAGAAATATCAATAACCTCAGATATGCAGATGACACCACCCTTATGGCAGAAAGTGAAGAGGAACTAAAAAGCCTCTTGATGACAGTGAAAGTGGAGAGTGAAAAAGTTGGCTTAAAGCTCAACATTCAGAAAACGAAGATCATGGCATCTGGTCCCATCAGTTAATGGGAAATAGATGGGGAAACAGTGGAAACAGTGTCAGACTTTATTTTGGGGGGCTCTAAAATCACTGCAGATGGTGACTGCAGCCATGAAATTAAAAGATGCTTACTCCTTGGAAGAAAAGTTATGACCAACCTAGATAGCATATTGAAAAGCAGAGACATTACTTTGCCAACAAAGGTCCGTCTAGTCAAGACTATGGTTTTTCCTGTGGTCATGTATGGATGTGAAAGTTGGACTGTGAAGAAAGCTGAGCACCGAACAATTGATGCTTTTGAACTGTGGTGTTGGAGAAGACTTTTGAGAGTCCCTTGGACTGCAAGGAGATCCAACCAGTCCATTCTGAAGGAGATCAGCCCTGGGATTTCTTTGGAGGGACTGATGCTGAAGCTGAAACTCCAGTACTCTGGCCACCTCATGCGAAGAGTTGACTCATTGGAAAAGACTCTGATGCTGGGAGGAATTGGGGGCAGGAGGAGAAGGGGACGACCGAGGATGAGATGGCTGGATGGCATCACGGACTCGATGGACGTGAGTCTGAGTGAACTCCGGGAGTTGGTGATGGGCAGGGAGGCCTGGCGTGCTGCAATTCATGGAGTCGCAAAGAGTCAGACATGACTGAGTGGCTGAACTGAACTGAACTGAACTGAAACATACAAAGTAAATCACCCAATGAGGCACTTCAGAATCTAAAGAGCCCCACAAATCATCAGATCTCTTTTTTAACATTAGCAGGTGGAAAATACATTAACACAGTTTTTATTTTGAAGAGATCTCAGTATATTCCAGACTCCTGGAGCCCTACAAACCAACCAAATTCTCATAGGTTTTATCTTTTACATTCTGGCAAATATATGTCTTATTGAAGCCTCCAGATTTCACTACTTTCTGCCTACCAGGTCAATTAGCATGATTTCATAGATTCTATACCCTATATCATGACAAACAGCCCTGGATTTGAAAGCAACAGTGAGTGTGTCTTGTTGACCTGATCATATGAAAGTCTGTTGCTTCTTGGTTAATAAAGACAGAATAAAGTATTTGCCAGAGCAATAGCTGTATACCAGTTATCAGAGATTATGTGGTTTTGCCCGAGTGAGGAGACTTTATCTATAAAAGCATAAGCATTTAGGGTCACCAGTTGATTAAGTTTAGGGTAATCCTCTATCACTCTCCAAAACCCCACCGCCATGTGGTCAGGCCAAGTCAACACTCTTGCATCACTCAAGACCTTCATTCTGACATTAATCTCCACAAACCTCCTCAGGAATACAGAAGTGAATTTGATTTAATATTCTGGTTGAGGAGGGCTATTACAGTGGCTTTCACTTGGCCTTTTTTAATCATATAAGCGCTTGTCCCACAATTCAGGGAGCCAGTGTGAAGAATCTGCTGGTTTGCAAATATTTTCTTAGGAAATATTGTTCTTGTTATTCAGTCACTAAGCCATGTCTGACTCTTTGTGAACCCTTGGACTGCAGCACACCAGACTTCTCTGTCCTTCACTATCCCCTGAAGTTTATTCAAACTCATGTCCATTGAGTCAGGGATGCCATCCAACCATCTCATCCGCTGTCTCCCCCTTCTACTCTTGCCCTCAATCTTTCCCAGCTTCCAGCTTCAAGGTCTTTTCCAATGAGTTGGCTCTTCACATCAGGTGAGTATTGGAGCTTCAGCTTCAGCATCAGTCCTTCCAATGAACATTCAGGGTTGATTTCCTTTAGGACTGATTGGTTTGATCTCCTTGCTGTTTAAGGAACTCTCAAAAATCTTCTCCAGCACCACAATTTGAAATTATCAAATCTTTGGCACTCAGCCTTCTTTACGGTCCAACTCTCACATTTGTACATGACTACATGACTATGCAAACCTTTCTCAGCAAAGTGATGTCTCTGCTTTATAACATACTGTCTAGGTTTGTCATAGCTTTCCTTCCATGAAGCAAGCATCTTTGAATTTTGTTGCTGCAGTCATTGTTCGTAGTGATTTTGGAGCCCAAGAAAATAAAATGTTTCCACTTTTTCCCTAGCTATTTGCCATGAAGTGATGGGACTGGATGCTATGATCTTCGTTTTTTGAATGTTGAATTTTAAGCCAGCTTTTTCACTCTCCTCTTTCACTGTCATGAAGAGACTCTTCAGTTCCTCTTTGCTTTCTGCCACTAGGGTGTATCATTTGAATATCTGAGGTTATTGCTATTTCTCCCAGCAATATTGATTCTACCTTGTATTTTATCCAGCCCAGCGTTTCTCATGATGTACTCTGCATGTAGGTTAAATAAGCAGGGTGACAATATACAGCCTTGACATGCTCCTTTCCCAATTTTGAACTAGTCTGTTGTTCTCTGTCTGGTCCTAATTGTTGTTTCTTAGCCTCCATACAGGTTTCTCAGGAGACAAGGTGGTGTAGTATCACCAACTCTTTAAGAATTATCCACAGTTTGTTGTGATCCACATGGTCAAAGGCTTTAGAGTAGTCAATGAAGTATAAATTCAGGTAAAATTCAGGTACAGAGAGAACTGCTATAGGGCTATATGTGTGGACACACTGGGCCTACTGTTAGAAGGAATCAGACCAAACTTCCATTTATCATCTAATCTCTATAAATGCTCACTGCCCAGCTTCCCCTGTGACTCAGTGGTAAAGAATCCACCCGCCAACGCAGGGGACACAGGTTCCATCCCTGATCTGGGAAGATCCCACATTCCTCAGAGCTGCCAAGTTCGTGTGCCATAATTATTGAGCCTGTGCTCTAAAGCCAGCGAGCCACAACTGCTGATGCCCTCACACCCTGAAGCCTGTGCTCCACACAGCAAGAGGAATCTCCACAGTGAGAAGCCTACACATGGCAACTAGAGCATAGCCCCTACTCTCCACAACTAGAGAAAGCCCACACGGAGCAACGCAGACCGGCCATAGCCAGAAATAAACATGTAAAATTAGTCTTTAAAAAAACCCTCACTGTCGATTTGACCAAAGAACATTTGGGATCCCCAGGAACTGGCATCAACCCCAAGCCTATCTTAGGGCTTCCCTGAGAGCTCAGCTGGTAAAGAGTCCGCCTGCGATGCAGGAGACCCCAGTTTGATTTCTGGGATGGGAAGATCCACTGGAGAAGGGATAGGCTACCCACTCCAGTATTCTTGGGCTTCCCTGGTGGCTCAGCTGGTAAAGAGTCCGCCTGCGATGTGGGAGACCTGGGTTCGATCCCTGGGTTGGGAAGATCCCCTGGAGAAGGGAAAGGCTATCCACGCCAGTATTCTGGCCTGGAGAATTCCATGGACTGTATAGTCTGTGGGGTCACAAAGAGTTAGACACAACTGAGCAACTTTCACTTTCACTTCACTTTCCAAGCCTATCAGTAATTTCAAAATATCTGAATGCTTCCCTCTTTCCAGTACACATATACCTGGGTAAATGGCCCCAGGTCACTCCCAAGAAGTCAAAGAGCAAGATTTACATTATATCCTATTGGTAGAGTTATAGCATTCTTCCTCAAGGGACTCCACTTATCTCTAAATTTTGGATATCTTTTCCTGCCCTAGTACCAAACTGTTTCTATTAATACAGCTTTATAATATCTTTAAAACTGATGAGGCAATTACCAAGTTCTCTTGAATTCTTTTTTTACAATGTATTTATTTCTATGTTTTGAAAACTAAAGACAAAGAAATTTAATAATCTTGAAAGCAGGCAGAAAAAAAAATGATATGCTACTTTTTTCTTTCTTTCTTTCTTTCTTTCTTTTTTTTTGCTATACCTTATTGCTTATCTACTTTAAATGTAGCAGCATGTACGTGTCAGTTCCAAATTTCCAGTCTATGCCTCCACCTCATCCTTCCCCGCTGGTAACCATAAGCTCATTCTCTAAGTCTATGAGTCTGTTTCTATTTTATAGATAAGATCATTTACATCACTTCTTTTTGGATTCCGCATATAAGTGATATCATATGTTTGTCTCTTTCTGACTTCACTTAGTATGACAATCTCCACGTCCATCCATATTGCTGCAAATGGCATTGTTTCATTTTATGGCTGAGTAGTATTCCATAGTATATATTGAAATGTACCACACCTTCTTTATCCATTCATCTGTTGTACCACCTGTTTTCAAAAGATTTTGACATTCTTATACATTTGCTTATCCTAGTGAATTTTGGAATCTATTTTGGCAAACTCCATAAAAACAATCTATTAGTATTTTCATTGAGATAGGATTTATAAATTCAGAAAACATTGAAAATGTTTATAATGTTAAGCTATCCCATCAGTGAACATGATGTATCTACTTATTGAGATATTTTATATCTTTTATTAAATTCTGTAATTTTCTCTATATTTGTATATTTTATTAGTTTTATTTCTAATGGATCTCTAATAAAAAATTAAAAAATTTTTGTGGGCTATCATTCTCATCCAGCTATTTCCCTTCTCGTCTTTATAGCTAAATTTCTTTTAAAAGTTATGTACACTACATGTTTTCATTTATACACCTCACTTCCTCTGAAACATAATGCAGTTAGGCTTCAATGAGCCCCAGTTCATCAAAACAGCTCAGTCACCAACAACATACATTATTTAAAAATCCAACAGTATTTTTTAGATCCTTATCTTGCTTGACTTTTAATAAATTTATGTTTTTAGTTCCAGTTTCTAGTTCTTCATGTAAAGAACTAGGAAGTTGTCATTCCATCCAATAACAATTAAAAAGAAAGACAATGAAAACTCAACAATTCATCTTGGATTCATAGGAGAGGGAAGAACACAGGACAAACTACTAACCCCAAGATTTGAGAGATAGACAGGTGCCTACAGGAACCAGTGGTCTACCACAGCAGAGCCTGGTGACCAGGAACTGCGTCAGGAACTAGCACTGGGGTAGGAAAGCCTGAACTGTCATTGGCAAATTACTTAGCAGCTGACAGCAAACAACTGAGAATTGAAAACTCCAGTGAGATTCATCTATAATATTTAGAATATTATGAGATTTACCTCTAGGAGCTTGACTAGATTCTCATAAATATCTGACAAAAATTATAATTATGTGGGAGTAGGAGAAGGCAATGGCACCCCACTCCAGTACTCTTGCCTGGAAAATCCCATGGATGGAGGAGCCTGGTAGGCTGCAGTCAATGGGGTTGCTGAGGGTCGGACACGACTGAGCGACTTCACTTTCACTTTTCACTTTCATGCATTAGAGAAGGAAATGGCAACCCACTCCAGTGTTCTTGCCTGGAGAATCCCAGGGACCGGGGAGCCTGGTGGGCTGCCGTCTCTGGGGTCGCACAGAGTCGGACACGACTGAAGCGACTTAGCAGCAGCAGCAGTAGTCTTATTTCCAAAACTTACCCGAGAGAACTAAAAACTTCTGTGCACACAAAAATCTGTGCATGTTTATTTCAGCTTCATAATGGTCAAAGCTTGTATACAACTCAAAATAGTAATGAATGTGGTAAATATTAATCCAACTATATCAAAAGTTGCTTTGAATCTCAATGATCTAAACGCACCAATTAAAAAACAGTGATTGTCAGAGGGGATCAAAAAACACAGCCCAACTATATGCTATCTACAGGAAACCTGCTTTCAATACAAAGAACATTAGATTAAAAGTAAATGAATAGAGGGACTTCCCTGGTGGTCCACTGGCTAAGACTCCGAGCTCCCAAAGCATGGGGGCTGGGGTTCCATCCCTAGTCAGGGAATTAGATCCCATATGCCTCAACTAAAGTTTGCGTGCTGCAACTAAAGATCCTGCATGTTACAACGAAGATCTGGTGCAGCCAAGTAAATAGTCATCGGCCACTCCGTCATGTCCAACTGTTTGTGACCCCATGGAATGTAGCCCACCAGGCTCCTGTCCATGGAATTTCCCAGGCAAGAATATTGGAATAGGTTGCCATTTCCTACTCCGGCGGATCTTCCTGACCCAAGGATCAAAACTGCAGCTCCTACTGTGCCTTCTACATTCCAGGCTGAGCCACCAGGAAAGCCTGGAGGCGGGAGGAGGGACCCTAAAACCTGTATTTAAATATACATTTCAGCTGGTGACTACCGGCAGGCAAATTTAGAAGCACTCACATTTTACAGATAGAGGAACAGAGACAAAATCACCAAATTTATTTTTAAAAAGAGCATACACTATCTTTGATAGATATTAATTTCTGGGATACAATCTAGAATAAGAAACAATTATGTAAAGAATTGTAGTGTATACTTTGCTTAGGAGAGTAAACAAATCTGGGGCTTCCCAGGCGGCCGTAGTGGTAAAGAACTCACCTGCCCATGCATGAGACATGAGAGATGCCAGTTCAATCCCTGGGTCAGGAAGATACCCTGCGGGGGAGCGTGGCAATCTACTCCAGTATTCTTGAACAGAGACAGAGGAGCCTGGAGGGCTACAGCCCATAGGGTCACAAAGAGTTGGACCTGACTGAAGCAACTTAGCGTGCACGCACATAAACAAAGCGAATACAACTAATTCTTCCTTGAGAGAGAGGGTCAGGAAAGCCTCCAGAAATTGCAATACTTGCCTGGCAGATATGTATCTGGCGACTCTTTTACCTGGTGGTAAAAGAATCTACCTGCAATGCAGAACATGCGGCAGGAGCTGTGGTTTCCAGGATTCCCTGGAGGAGGAAGGGTCAATCCACTCCAGTATCCTTGCCTGGAGAATCCCATGGACAGAGGAGCCTGATGGGCTACAGTCCGTGGGGTCACAAAAGAGTCAGACAAGAGGGACTAAACAACAACCCCATAGATTATGGTTTCAGGGGTCCAGAAATACAGCTTGAAATGACCTCACTAGATGATCCTCCTAATGAGATTTATTTATGTGACACTGAGTTAGATTACTTCTATGGCCCCAGCCTACTCCAAAATGTCTTCTTCTATCTGTAATTTCATATGGCATAGAAGAGAATAGACATGAGGAACAAAGAAACGGGCACGTTTTAACAGGGATAGCTGGAGCTCTGGTAACTGAAACCACTCCCTTGGGCTTCCCAGGTAGCACTAGAGATAAAGAACCCACCTGCCAACGCAGAAGACCTAAGAGATGCAGGTTCCGTTCCCGGGCTGGGAAGATCCCCTGAGGAGGGTATGGCAACCCGCTCCAGTATTCTTGTCTGGAGAATCCCACAGACAGAGGAGCCTGGCAGGCTACAGTCCATAGAGTTGCATAGAGTTGGGCACAACTCTACTGAAAAAACTTAGCACATATGCACCTGGGAAATAAGTGGAAATATCACTGGAATACAGAGAAAGTATAGTACACCTCAATATGGACAATGCTTACAACTTGCAAAATATTTTCTGCTTCCTTTATCCTTTTATACTTTAGGACAGCCCTGCAAGTTCAGCAGGGAAAAGCAGGGTGGGTAAGACAGCAACCATTATTTACATATTATAAACATATTTTTTAATGAGTGCCTATGTCATATGAGGAAAAAGAAGAGTATTTCATATAGAAAAAGGCTATGATCTTCTAAGCATCTGAAAGAGGTAAAGTTCTTAAAACAATACAGAATAAAGAGTTATTGAACTTAGTTGGAAAAATATATTATCCAGATATTTTGAAGCCATCAAAATCTTTTTCCCCATCACCAATGGGTGATTATTTCAGAAAATTGCTATAAATGCTCCTTTGATTTTTACAATTTTAGTTCTGAAATGATTTCAAATTGACAGAAAAGTTACAAAAATAGTAATAGTAAAAATAGTCTCCATATACCCTTTATTCAGCTTTCCCTAATGTTAACATTTTATATACCACAGTACAGTCATCAAAACCAGGAAATACTATTAGTCCTAAGCTACAGACTTTAAAGTGGTGACTGGTTTTCCTCTAGGGTCCATTTTCTGTTCTAGGATCTGACCCAGGATCCCACGTCTTTGGCCAGCAGAGTAGCGCTTCTTGCGAAGCCAGTTGCTTTAGTCTCCTTCAATCTGTTACAGCTCCTCAGTGTGTGTTTGTTTTTTTCTCTTTATTGATCTTGACACTTTGGAAGAGAGTACCGGTGGAACTCTTTTATCACATACTCATCTGATGCTTTCTCATGTTTAGATCAAGGTTATGCATTTTGGGCAAGAACACCACAGAAATGATGTGTTATGCTCAGTACATAATATCAGGAGACATGGTAGTATCTGCCAAGTTTCTCCAGGGAATTATTCCACTCCCTTGACATTAATAAATATCTTAGGGGAGATACTTTGAGACTATACAAATATTCTGCTTCTCCTTAAACTTTTACCCATGAATTTTAGCATCCTTCATTTTTTTTCCTCTGATAATTATCACTATGGTGTCTGTCTAATGACTTTTAATTTTCCTTACTCCCTCTACATATATTAATTGTAATTTTTTTATATAAGGAGGAGTTATCCCTTCCCCCTCAATTATTTATTTATTTGTTTCTTTTATTTTTTTTGAGTGTTCCTTCTGTTTCCTTTCCTTGTCAGGCTAGCAGAAATCCAGCAAGCAATAGAGAAAAGTAAACACCATTTAAAAAGACAACTCACAAAATATTTTCAAAGTTTTGTCCTTATACTGTCAAGTCAGATGGACTTGTCAAATGAAAAAAGTTAGATCAGATGCATAAACGCCATTGATCAAAGCAACATGAACCCATAAAAAACAAACTGACCTCAAAAAGACAGAATCCTTGCTGACTACTAATTTGTGGTGTCTTGAGGGCAAAAGTAAAGTAAAGGAATTTTGATGACTAATGTTCATTTTGTTTTTTCTCTGATTCTCTTATTGAGTAAAGTTTCTAAAGAAAATAAGAAACTAATCACTTTATTTAAAAAATGAAAAATGGTTTTTAATGGTTTATTTTATTTGGGGCTTTTTCTGTCTAACCACGTCATTGATTATTTTTCAGAGAACAATCCAGCAAATAAGCTATTCATATTGAGTAATATGAATATTGATACCATCAAATGTTTCTACTTATGGAAGATTGTTTCTCTACCCATATCAATAAAGTATTTTGCAAAATAGGTTGTTTTACAACAGATTGGTGTATGGTGAATCAAAAAGTTGTTTGCATATAAAAATAAACATTGATTCTGGAAATGAGCCACAATTTCTTGCATGGCTTAAGAACAATCACCAAACTTGCCTAAACCTGATTTTCTCACCTATGTAGTAATAATAGTTTTCACCTACCTCATTAAAAGATGTCAGGCATTAATTAATGTTCATAATAGGCTTGAGATATGTGATTAAAATCTGTTATTCTTGATGAAAAACAGTCATTCAACTGTTGAGAAACAGTAAACAAACCCAGGGAGAGTGTCCTCCATGAGAAGAAATACTGGAGAGTGAAGTTAGTCAGGAATGAAGAACAGGTGCTGGGAAAAGAATCTCTTTCAATGTGTAAAAAGCATTTTTTTCCTCATAGAATTAAGTAATATACCCCTCTAATGTCTCAGTACGGGACTATTTTTCTCTACATTAAGATTCTTAGCCCTTTCTGTGTCATGGGCCTTTTTAACATTCTAGTGAACCATAGGCCTCATCTCATAATAATTTCTAAATGCTTTGAAAATATGTAGCATTATGAAAGAAATCAATTTTATTAAGGCACAGTTATCAAAGTGTTTTAAATTTTTAGAGCATTACTTGTGCTTCCTTATTAAATTAAATGAGATCTAATGGCAGTCTGCTGCTGCTAAGTCACTTCAGTCACTTCAGCCGACTCTGTGTGACCCCATAGATGGTAGCCCACCAGGCTCCCCTGTCCCTGGGATTCTCCAGGCAGGAACACTGGAGTGGGTTGCCATTTTCTTCTCCAATGCCTAAAGTGAAAAGTGAAAGTGAAGTTGCTCAGTCGTGTCCGACCCTCAGCGACCCCATGGACTGCAGCCTACCAGGCTCCTCCATCCATGGGATTTTCCAGGCAGGAGTACTGGAGTGGGGTGCCATTGCCTTCTCCGACACTATCATAATTTTAAAGTAGTAATGGATATAGAACCAACTCCAGTATTTTTACCTGGAGAATCCCATGGAAAGAGGAGACTCATGGGCTATAGTCCATAGGGTTGCAAAGCAACCCTGGGTTGAAGTGACTTAGCACGTACTGAATGTAAACAATATTTTAAGATATTTGCAACAACTCTAATATGATACGAAAATATCTGTTTTTCTATTGGTTCTAGCAGTTCTAGAGGAACTGCTCTTTTTTCTGTGGCTTGTTGCCTACGTTTAAAATTTTTTAAATGCTAAAGTTTAGTTAGAAGTTACTGAAATAAAGATGTATCTTCTTCCCATCCAAATTTGTGAACAATAGGCTCCTTGGGGGTATCTGGATCTTTAGGTTAAGAAACCCCATTCTACACCTATCTTTGGACCCCTTGAAAAACAAGCAATACTACTTCTCCAACTGTGATCAAGTGATCACATTTATGGAATGTTTATTAAAAATGCAATTCTCTTGGCCTTTTCCTAAACCTGCAGAATCTTCATTCTTAACAAGCATCCAGGTGACTGACATACACACTAAAGTTTGAGAATTGCTTCAAAGGTGGTTATATCAATACTTATCTTCAATAGAATCATAATTATCAAGCCCAAGCTGCAGGTTCTTACATATTAGTTTGAATATTATAATATATATATAATTTGATAAGCATGGATAAGGCCCCATAAATTTTAATTTTTAATAAGCATTTAAAATATTGTGATGATGTTCTCAACTCTATTTTGAGAAATAATCCTAAACTAAGACATAAAATCTGCCTGGGAATGGGAGAAACTGATGAGATTTGCATCAGTATACTGATAACTATAAAAGATATAGTTATACTGATAACTATACTCTACTCCATGGGAAATAGATGGGAAACAGTAGAAACAGTGTCAGATTTTATTTTGGTGGGGGGGGGGGAGGGGTGGGCTCCAGAATCACTGCAGATGGTGACTGCAGCCATGAAATTAAAAGACACTTACTCCTTGGAAGAAAAGTTATGACCAACCTAGATAGTATATTCAAAAGCAGAGACATTACTTTGCTGACTAAGGTCCATCTAGTCAAGGCTATGGTTTTTCCTGTGGTCATGTATGGATGTGAAAGTTGGACTGTGAAGAAAGCTGAGCACTGAAGAATTGATGCTTTTGAACTGTGGTGTTGGAGAAGACTCTTGAGAGTCCCTTGGACTGCAAGGAGATCCAACCAGTCCATTCTGAAGATCAACCCTGGAATTTCTTTGGAGGGAATGATGCTAAAGCTGAAACTCCAGTACTTTGGACACCTCATGCGAAGACTTGACTCATTGGAAAAGACTCTGATGCTGGGAGGGATTGGAGGCAGGAGGAGAAGGGGACGACCGAGGATGAGATGGCTGGATGGCATCACTGACTCGATGGACATGAGTCTGAGTGAATTCCAGGAGATGGTGATGGACAGGGAGGCCTGGCGTGCTGCAATTCATGGGGTCGCAAAGAGTCGGACACGACTGAGCGACTGAACTGAACTGAACTGACTGAACTAATACTCTACTCTCCTTTCCTTTTCTGCACCAGAAAAGGTGCAGAAAACTCCCTTTGAAAGAAACCTGTATATAGAACACTTAAATATAGAATCAATGCATTATATTACTGAGGATACAAAAAAGGAGGGAAATTCTCTCTGCCCATTTTTAACATCATGCTTTAAACTTTCAGGCAAAAATTAGTCATTATCAACATGAAAATCAGTAATAACAGAGGGATAGGGCTACCAAAATCTAAAGATCACCTGTACTTTCAACTACTACCTTTTTCTTCTGTTTCACAATCTCTGTCCCAATCCTAGAACTTTCTGTAATCCGAGCTTCAGATTAGTATTTCCAACTGCCTACTAGACATTTACCCCTGCATTTCAGAGACAACTCAAATACTAAAAACCAAAACTGAACTCTTCACATTTTCACACATAATGGCTATCTCTTTTATATTTTAAATATGGGTACCACCATCTAGTGAGATAATCAGATATTGTCCTAGATGTTTCCCTATTTCTCATTACACTTTTTTTTTGCTAGAACACAGTTGGAGTGATGGCCAATTTTAGAGGTCCAGCCATGGTCTAGTGTTCTTTGAGTCAGCATCTTTTGGAGCAGCAAACTCCAACATGACTGATGCTGTAAGATGGATATAGTCTAATAATGAAAGATCAGAAAAAGAAAATTAAGGAAATAATCCCATTTACCATCACATCAAAAAAATAAAATACATAGGAATAAACGTACACAAGGAGACCAAAACACCTCTACTCCAAGAACTCTAAGATGCTGATGAAAGAAACGAAAGACGACACAAACAGAAGGAAAGATATACCATGTTCTTGATTGGAAGAATTGCCATGGTCAAGATGAATCTACTTCCCTGGGCAATCTACAGATTCAGTGTAACTCTCTCAAATTACCAAAGTCATTTTTCAAAGAACTAGAATTTTTTTAAAAAATTTGTATTAAACAAATACAAAAATAGACACAAAATAGACAAAGCAATCCTAGGCATGGAGGGAATGGAGCTGGAATCAGGCTCCCTGACTTCAGACTATACTACAAAGCTATAGCCATCAAAACAGTATGAGATTGTCACAAAAACAGAAATACAGATCAATGGAACAGGATAGAAAGCTCAGAAATAAATCCATGCACTTATGGTCAATTAACCTACAACAAAGGAGGCAAGAATATACAATGGAGAAAAGACAGTCTCCTCAATAAATGGTACTGGGAAACCGGAGAACTGCATGTAAAAGAATGAAATTAGAATGTTCTCAAACACCATGCACAAAAGTACACTCAAAATGGATTAAAGACCTAAATGTAAGACCAGTAACTTTAAAACTCTTAGAGGAAAACAGGAGGAACCATCTTTGACATAAATCACAGTAATATCTTTTTGGATCCATTTGCTAGAGTAATGAAAGTAAAAACAAAAATAAATAAATGGGACCCAATTAATCTTAAAAGCTTCAGCACAGCAAAAGACACCATAAACAAAGTGAAAAGATAACCCACAGATTGGGAGAAAATATTTGTAATTGAAGTAACCAACAAGGGCTTACTCTCCAAAATAAACAAACAGTTCATACAACTCAAGATCAAAAAATAAATAAACAACCCATTCAAAAATGAGCAGAAGAACTTCCTTGGTGGCACAGTGGATAAGAATCTGCCTGCCAACACAGGGGACGTGGTTTGATTCCTGGTCTGGGAAGATTCCATATGCCTCGGCGCAACTAAGCCCATGCACCACAACTTTCGAGCCTGGGCACTAGGGCCCATGAGCCACAACTACTGAGTCCATGTGTGGCAACTACTGAAGCCTGGGCACCTAGAGACTGTGCTCTGCAGCAAGAGAAGCCACCACAGTGAGAAGTCTGAGCACCGCATCGAGCAGGAATCCCCACTCTCCGAAACCAGAGGAAGCCTGTGAGCAGCAACAAAGATCCAGTGCGACCAAAATAAATAAATATTTTTTTTTAATGGGCAGCAGATCTAAATAGACATTTCTCCAAAGAAGATATACAGATGGCCAAAAAGCACATGAAAAGATGCTCAACATCTCTACTGCTGCTGCTAATTAGCTTCAGTTGTGTCCGACTCTGTGCGACCCCATAGACGGCAGCCCACCAGGCTCCCTCGTCCCTGGGATTCTCCAGGCAAGAACAATGGAGTGGGTTGCCATTTCCTTCTCCAATGCATGAAAGTAAAAAGTGAAAGTGAAGCCGCTCAGTCATGTCCGACTTAGTGACCCCATGGACTGCAGCCTTCCAGGCTCCTCCATCCATGGGATTTTCCAGGCAAGAGTACTGGAGTGGGTTGCCATTGCCTTCTCCAATGCATGAAAGTGAAAAGTGAAAGTGAAGTCGCTCCATCATGTCTGACTCTTAGCGACCCCATGGACTGCAGCCTACCAGGCTCCTCTGTCCATGGATTTTCCAGGCAAGAGTACTGGAGTTCTCTACTAGGGAAATGTAAATCAAAACTACAATGAGGTATCACATTATACCAGTCAGAATGGGCATCATCAAAATGTCTACAAATAATAAATCCTGGAGAGGGTGTAGAGATAAGGGGACTCTCCTACACCATTGGTGGAAGTGTAAATTGGGACAGCCACTATGGAGAACAGTGCAGAGGTTCCTTAAAAAACTAAAAATAGAGCTACCATATGACCCAGAATCCTAAAGAATGGGTCTCTCAGTCTGCCTCTGACCCAGGCAAGAGAAATTTTTGGACACTCACAGGGTCCAGATTGAACCTGATTGAACAGGGTCCTGATGAGTAAACTACACTGGGGTTGAAAGCCAACAGTGAAAGTGAAAGTGAAATCACTCAGTGTGCCCGACTCATTTCAACCCCATGGACTGTAGCCTACCAGTCTTCTCCGTCCACAGGATTTTCCAGGCAAGAGTACCGAGTGGGTTGCCATTTCCTTCTCCAGGGGATCTTCCCAATCCAGGGATCAAACCCAGGTCTTCTGCATTGCAGGCAGATGTTTTTCCCTCTGAGCCACCAGG
Organism: Oryx dammah; assembly: GCF_014754425.2. Taxonomy (NCBI): domain Eukaryota; kingdom Metazoa; phylum Chordata; class Mammalia; order Artiodactyla; family Bovidae; genus Oryx; species Oryx dammah. The sequence goes on from NW_024070189.1 coordinate 12,319,211, forward strand.
GAAGCCCTGAATAACATGATTCAGAATTCAGAATTCTGATCAGCAACATCTGGGGGAGTTAAGCTGATTGAAGTGAGTATAAAGCTGTTTGGGAGGTAAGATCACTTGAGAATGTCAAACTTGAAGGTCCTGCTGAAAGAGGAGAACAGGTGATGGAAAAGAATATTTGCATCACTATGAGAAGGATAAGTTTAGCCAAAGCTATGTGACATGAAATTAAAAGATGCTTGCTCCCTGGAAAAAAAGCTATGACAAACATCATATTAAAGAGCATAAACACAACTTTGCCATCAAAAGTCCATAGAGTCAAAGCTATGATTTTTCCAGTAGTCAGGTATGGATGTGAGAGTTGGACCATAAAGAAGGCCGAGCACCAAAAATTGATGCTTTTGAACTGTGGTGTTGGAGAAGACTCTTGAGAGTCCCTTGGACTGCAAGGAGATCCAACCAGTCCATCCTAAAGGAGATCAGTCCTGAATGTTCATTGAAAGCACTGATGGTGAAGCTCCAACACTTTGGCCACCTGATGCAAAGAGCCAACTCATTGGAAAAGACCCTGATGCTGGGAAAGATTGAGGATAAGAGGAAAAAGGGGTGACAGAAAATGAGATGGTTGGATGGCATCACCGACTCAATGGACATGTGTTTGAGCAAACTCTGGGGGATATGAAGGACAGGGAAGCCTGGCGTGCTGCAGTCCATGGGGTCACAAAGAGTTGGACATGACTTAGCAACTGAACAATAATGTGATTTCAACGCTGACAAAAGGTGAGGTTTGGGGAACGAGACATGGCTGAGATAATTCACTTCTTAATCAGCCCCTGCACAGAGTGATAGGACATGCTTAGAGCAGCAGCACAAGCAAACAAACCTGGGGTTCTGCTGGGATGAAAGCAGCTCACACGGCTGCTTTCAGCCTCAAAATTTAGAGGCCAAACAATGGGAACCTTAGGTGACAATAAAAATATTACAGGAAAAGGCAGAGAGGAGGCTCTCAGGTAAGGCCTGTCACTGAGGTGCAAATCTTGCCTTCTGTGGAAGTGGATCCTGACAACTAGCAGGAATTGATTGGTCCCTTGGTGAGGCTGGAACCAAAAAAGCCATTTTATTTTATTTTTATTTTACTTTATGTTTACTCTCTTATCCCAGAAAATACCAACGCTTTCTTGGCCTATGGCTGGTTACAGCAATGTGGATCTAGACCTGCTCTCTCTAATCTAGTAAGCAGTAACCACCAGTGGCTACTGACCACTTGAATGAGGCTAGACTGAACTGAGAGATTCTTCAAGTATAAAACAGCTGCATTTCAAAAACTTAGTACAAAAAAATGTAAAATATATCATTAATTTTTATATTAATTACATATTGAAAATATACATTGGATATAGTGATTTAAATTAATTATGTTATTAAAATTAATTTTATGTTTCCTTATACTTTACGTAAAAGCAACTACAAGAAAAGCCAAAATTATACATATGATTTCCATTATTTTTCCATTAGTCAGTGCTAATCTAGACCATGACATATGCTAGCTCTAGGGTCATTACTCTTTTTACTAGGAACTAGTATTTAATCAGTGGTTCCAAAATTTAGTGTATTTAAAAATCAACTAGATAACATTTTTTAAATGCCATTTTTGCCCCTACCCACCCAGCAAAATTCTATGCAAACAGTGAGTTTGTATTTTCAACCAGTTTCCTAGGAGATTCTGATTTAGAAAGTGCCCTGACCATACTTTGAGAAACATTGGCTTTTAGGGTGTACAATGCTGCCTTGATCATGTTTGATTGTAGAATGTTCTTCTATTTTTCTAAATTTTTTTCATGAGACCAGCTACCATGATAATCTCATACTTGCTGACCCTCAGGAACTTGGGTTAAGTAAATCTGATGAGGGCTTTGGGATTGGATTAACTAAATTTTGGAAATGCCAAAAGTTTTACCTCAGATTTAGTGAAAGATGGTCCAGGATATAGCTGCAGAGGAGAGACTTCAGGCTGCGATGAGGCCCCTGAATTAGACCTTGTATATGGGAAAGCATGGTTTAAAGAGAAAATGAGCATGGGTGCTGGCAAGAAGGGAGTCATACAAGAGGGCTTGAGACCTTGGATCCAAAACTGGAGCTTCGATTTCCCTGTAGGAACAAGGGATTGGCTTGACACTGGGAAGAGATTTGCATTATTAAAATGTATACGGTATATACAGAAAATGTCTCACATTATATACTCCAGGTACTTCTTGCTTCACTTCAACTGTAAAAGAGGAAGTGATAAAATACAAAAGTAGATAACCATGCTGGGGACTGGAGGTTTTAATGTGACAAGTGAAAAGGCTAAAGCACTACTTTTATAACCTTTTTCAGTTTATGTCTCGGTCTGAGACAACTGGCACAGGGTCCTAGCTGTCATGCTTCTAACCCCCTACCTGGCCCCAGAGCACATTTCTCATCCTCTTCTTTGAGAAGCACTATTTAAAGTCCTGTGAGTACATGTGATATGATGTCTGGTTTTTCCTCAGTCAGCTTTTCTCTAAGAAACTTGCTTCCTTAATGGGTAAGTAGCTGATAGGCCCAGATATCCCCCTAACTGGGAAGGTGCTTTCTCCTTTTCTTCTCTTCAATTCCTAAACCTTGCCTTTAAAAAAGATCACATGGAAAAGAGATCTAAGAGATTATTTAAGTTTGATGTGTTTGGTCTTCGGGAAAAAAATATTTTTGTTTCCATTTGCAATATACCTTTGCTTCAGGTAGTTCTTCCTAACTTCTTTTTTAATATTTCTTTTTTATTTTTTTCATTATGAAACTATGATAACATATTTACAGGAGACTTGGAATATACAGACCAAAGTTACATATAGTTTCACTATATGATGAATTAAAATTTTTAGTTGGAGTTTCAATATCAAGCTCTCAAAATTTAATAGAATGAACAGAAAAGTAGAAGGATATAATAGACCTGAAAAGCACTGTGAACCAATTCAACATAATTAAGATGTATACAACTTTCACACAACAACGGGATACAAATTCTGTTCAAGTTCCCATAGATTATAAACCAGGAGACATTGGAACATATCCAGGGACATAAAACAAGGTGTAAAAATTTGATAGTCTAAAGGTATTGAAATCATACACAGTTTGCTCTCTTATCACTGAGGAATTATGCCTAACCTCTTCTTACCATCTACAAGCCATCAAGAAACCAGGTGAGTATATGGGCTCATGAGAGGATGACAGATGAGTATTAGGAAAGTGGGTAAGGGTGTAGACACAGAGCAAATGGGAAGCAAAGTTGCCTAAGCAGAATACAAAATTGGAAATCATAGTATTGACCTTAATTTACCAAGAACTAGAATAATTTTATTTATTATTAGTTAATTGTATTAATGTAACTCTGGGGAGATTATTTGCCCCAACTTTAATAAGTATCAAGTATGGGAATAGAGGTGCTATATAAAACCTTGGTAGTATTCCATAAAATCAATCACAGATTAGCTCTGTTAACTACCATTTATTTAACGCCTCACTCCAGCTGGCTGATGCCCATGATGCCTTTCCATTGCCTCTTAATATTCTACTCTCCCACATGAGTTGTAAGTGTTTTAAGAGCTATATATGCATTCCCCGATCTATTTAAGCCAGTTGTGCTTATTAGTATAATTACTTACTATAATGAGATATTTATTTTTATTCAATTATAAACGAATACTAATAGTTTAATAAAGTATTATAAGCAAAAATATTTTAATTTTATTATATTGTAAATAAATGTTAAACTATAAGAGTAAAACTTCAAATCGAAGAAACATACATGTAAAAAGACAGAGTTATATCTATAAAAACTACATTTAATATCTTAAAGACTCAATAAAGGTGGGTTACTTTTAAAATGTTTCTATCATTCCAATCTCAAAGAAAGGCAATTCTCAAAGAATGTTCAAACTACCACACAATTGCACTCATTTCAAACACTAGCAAAAGTAATGCTCAAAATTCTCCAAGCTAGGCTTCAACAGTATGTGAACCAAGAACTTCCAGATGTTCAAGCTGGATTTAGAAAAGCAGAGAAACCAGAGATCAAATTGCCAACATCCATTAAATCATAGAAAAAGCAAGAGAATTCCAGAAGAAACATCTACTTCTGCTTCATTGACTATGCTAAAGCCTTTGACTGTGTGGATCACAACAAACTGTGGAAAATTCTTCAAGAGATGGGAATTCCAGACCACCTGACCTGCCTCCTGAGAAATCTGTATGTAGGTCAAGAAACAATAGTTAGAACCGGACATGGAACAATGCACTGGTTCCAAATTGGGAAAGGAGTATGTCAAGGCTGTATATTGTCAACTTGTTTATTTAACTTATATGCAGAGTGGTGGTTTAGTCACTAAGTCATGTCTGACTCTTCGCGACCCCATGGACTGTAGTCTGCCAGGCTTCTCTGTCCATGGGATTCTCCAGGCAAGAATACTGGAGTGGGTTACCATTTCCTTCTCCAGGGGATGTTCTTGACCCAGGAATTGAACTCAGGCCTCCTGTATTGCACGCAGATTCTTTACCAACTGAGCTACAAGGGAAGCTCTTTCCTTATGCAGAGTACATCTTTCAAAATGCCAGGCTGGATGAAACACAAGATGGAATCAAGATTGCAAGGAGAAATACCAATAACCTCAGATATGCAGATAACACCACCCTTGTGGGAGAAAGTGAAGAGGAACTAAAGGACCTCTTGATGAAAGTGAAAGAGGAGAGTGAAAAAGTTGGCTTAAAAACTCAACATTCAAAAAACTAAGATCATGGCATCTGGTCCCACCGCTTCGTGGCAAATAGATGAGGAAATAATGGAAACAGTGAGAGACTATTTTCTTGGGCTCCAAAATCCCTGCAGATGGTGACTGCAGCCATGAAATTAAAAGACACTTGCTCCTTGGAAGGAAAGCTATGACAAACCTAGACAGCATATTAAAAAGCAGAGACATTACTTTGCTGACAATGGTCTGTATAGTCAAAGCTATGGTTTTTCCAATAGTCATGTACAGATGTACAAGTTGGACCATAAAGAAGAATGAACACTGAAGAACTGATGCTTTTCAACTGTGGTGTTGGAGAAGACCCTTTAGAATTCTTTGGACTACAAGGAGATCCAACCAATCAATCCTAAAGGAAATCAGTCCTGAATATTCACTGGAAGGGCCGATGTTGAAGCTGAAGTTCCAATACCTTGGCCATCTGATGTGAATAACTGACTCATTGGAAAAGACCCTGATGCTGGGAAAGATTGAAGGAGAGAGGAGAAGGGGACGACAGAGGATTGAGATGGCTGGATGGCATCACTGACTCGATGGACAAGAGTTTGAGTGAACTCCGGGAGTTGGTGATGGGCAGGGAGGCCTGGCATGCTGTGGTTCATGGGGTCACAGAGAGTGGACACGACTGAGTGACTGAACTGACTGAAAATGTGACACAAATGAACATCTCTACAAAACAAACACAGACTCACAGACACAGAGAACAGACTTGTGGCTGCCCAGGGGAAGGAGAATAAGAAGGGCAACGGACTGGGAGTGTGGGCTTCAGTTCAGTTCCGTTCAGTTGCTCAGTTGTGTCCGACTCTTTGCGACCCCATGAATCGAAGCACGCCAGGCCTCCCTGTCCATCACCATCTCCCGCAGTTCACTCAGACTCACGTCCATCGAGTCCGTGATGCCATCCAGCCATCTCATCCTCTGTCGTCCCCTTCTCATCCTGCCCCCAATCTCTTCCAGCATCAGAGTTTTTTCCAGTGAGTCAACTCTTCTTATGAGGTGTCCAAAGTACTGGAGTTTCAGCTTTAGCATCATTCCTTCCAAAGAAATCCCAGGGTTGATCTCCTTCCAAATGGACTGGTTGGATCTCCTTGCAGTCCAAGAGACTCTCAAGAGTCTTCTCCAACACCACAGTTCAAAAGCATCAATTCTTCGGCACTCAGCCTTCTTCACAGTCCAACTCTCACATCCATACATGACCACAGGAAAAACCATAGATTTGACTAGACGGACCTTAGTCAGCAAAGTAATGTCTCTGCTTTTCAATATGCTGTCTAGGTTGGTCATAACTTTCCTTCCAAGGAGTAAGCATCTTTTAATTTCATGGCTGCAGTCACCATCTGCAGTGATTTTGTAGCCCCCAAAAATAAAGTCTGACACTGTTTTCACTGTTTCCCCATCTATTTGCCATGAAGTGATGGGCCCAGACGCCATGATCTTCGTTTTCTGAGTATGGGGTTACTAGATGCAAATCAGTAACATTTAGAACAGATAAACAAGGTCCTACTGCATAGCACAGGGAACTATAGCCAATCTCCCATGATAAATGGTAATGGAAAATAACATTAAAAAATGCATATATGTGTATAACCGAAGTTATTTTGCTGTACAGCAGGAATTAACACAACATTATAAATCAACTATACTTTAAGAAAAAAAAGGAAATTTGGTAAAAAGAAGTGGCATGGTTTGACTTAGCCTTTAAAGGATCTCTAGCTACTGTGTTGAGCATAGACTGAGGAGGAAAAGGGATTTGGAGAATGTAGAGGATGAGTTCAGAGGCTCTTGTAGTTATCCACATAAAAGATTTAAAAGTTTTTAAAATAGTGAAAAAGTTTTGGTAATTGGGATATCTTTTGAAGATGAATTCTGAAAGAATTAGTAATGGATTGAATTAATGATTATTCCTAATTATAAATATCTTTTTATAAAACAGTACTCCAAAAAATTAAATTCAGCAGTTAAATAAAAGCATCTTTTAAAATAACAATAACAACAATAATAGTAGCTATTTTAGGAGAATCTAGGCTATGCTACTATAAAAAAAAATCTCAGATAAAAGTCAGTTTCTTCTTTTATGCAGTTTGTTGCAGGTTTAGGGACTGTTTTAGCACAGCTGTATTCCATAGACTTTCCACTGATGTAGATTGCTTCAGTGGGTTGTCTCTTTCATCTCAGCTTAAGGCCTCCTCCATGACCAGCAGAAAAAGAAAAAAAGAAAAAAAGGATTTCCCTGACGCCTCAATGGTTAAGATTCCATGCTTCATATCCATGGGCACAGGTTCAGTCACTGGTTAGGGAACTAAGATCTCACAGGCCAGGTGGCCAAATTAAAAAAAAAAAAAATTTCAACGGGCGTTTCCCTACTTCTGCCTAAAAGTGATATGCTTCACTTCTGCTCACATTTCACTCACATATCTAGTGCCACAGCTCTATTCAGCAGCAATGGAGCTGAAGAATGGTCTCCCCTTTCCATGCTAAGGAAGGGGAAAAGACTATATATTACGAAAAGCTATTAATAGCTTTGTCAACTACATTCAGTTCAGTTCAGTTCAATTCAGTCGCTCAGTCGTGTCCGACTCTTTGCAACCCCATGGACTGCAGCCCTCAGGCCTCTCTGTCCATCACCAACTCCCGGAGTTTACTCAAAAGAATGAGTATATGTGTCCATGAGTCACTAATGTCCATGAGTCGGTGATGCCATCCAACCATCTCATCCTCTGTCATCCCCTTCTCCTCCTGTCCTCAATCCTTCTGAGCATCAGGGTCTTTTCCAGTGAGTCAGTACTTGGCATCAGGTGGCCAAAGTATTGGAGTTTCAGCTTCAGCATCAGTTCTTACAATATATATTCAAGACTGATTTCCTTTAGGATGGACTGGTTGTATCTCCTTGCTGTCCAAGGGACTCTCAAGAGTCTTCTCCAACATCACAGTTCAAAAACATCAATTCTTCGATGCTCAGCTTTCTTCATAGTCCAACTGTCATGTATACATGACTACTGGAAAAACCACAGCCTTGACTAGATGGACCTTTGACGGCAAAGTAATGTCTCTGCTTTCCAATATGCTGTCTAGGTTGGTCATAGCTTTTCTTTCAAGGAGCAAGCATCTTTTAATTTGATGGCTGCAGTCACCATCTACCGTGATTTTGGACCCCAAGAAAATAGCATCTGTCACTGTTTCCACTGTCTCCCCATCTATTTGCCATGAGGTGATGGGACCAGATGCCAGGATCTTAGTTTTCTGAATGTTGATATTTAAGCCAACTTTTTCACTCTCCTGATCTAAGCCCTAAGTGTGGTGCAGTTCAGATATGCTGCTTCAGTTCAGTTCATCGCTCAGTCATGTCCGACTCTTTGCGACCCCATCAATCGCAGCACGCCAGGCCTCCCTGTTCATCACCATCTCCCGGAGTTCACTCACACTCACGTCCATTGAGTCAGTGATGCCATCCAGCCATCTCATACTCGGTCGTCCCCTTCTCCTCCTGCCCCCAATCCCTCCCAGCATCAGAGTCTTTTCCAAAGAGTAAACTCTTCACATGAGGTGGCCAAAGTACTGGAGTTTCAGCTTCAGCATCATTCCTTCCAAAGAAATCCCAGGGTTGATCTCCTTCCGAATGGACTGGTTGGATCTCCTTGCAGTCCAAGGGACTCTCAAGAGTCTTCTCCAACACCACAGTTCAAAAGCATCAATTCTTCGGTGCTCAGCCTTCTTCACAGTCCAACTCTCACATCCATACATGACCACAGGAAAAACCATAGCCTTGACTAGATGGATTTTAGTCGGCAAAGTAATGTCTCTGCTTTTGAATATGCTATCTAGGTTGATCATAACTTTCCTTCCAAGAAGTAAGCGTCTTTTAATTTCATGGCGGCAATCACCATCTGCAGTGATTTTGGAGCCCCCCAAAATAAAGTCTGACACTGTTTCCACTGTTTCCCCATCTATTTCCCATGGAGTGATGGGACCGGATGCCATGATCTTCGATTTCTGCATGTTGATATGCTGCTAGATGAACCTACATCCATCCCATCCGAAAAAGATGTGCTAGCTTGTTCTATTATGGTAGATGGGCTACTTCAAACAAAGTCTAGGAGATGTCCAGAAACCCCCACATAAATTACCCAATGGGGAACTGCCAGGTTATCTAAATTAAGTTAAACATTTATCTATGCCTAATTAGCAAAAGAATAAAAATGCTGTTTTTGTAGATTCCATATTTATTTATTAAAAAGTATTTATTGAGCACTTACTATGTGTCAGGAAACTTTTTAGTAGCTAGGAATATTTCTGCAAATGTAGCAGATAAAAATCACTGCCCTCAGAGAGATAGCACAAGTTGGTGGAGAAGGAGGTAGACGTGGAGTACATCTCTCTCCATGGATACATCAGGAATACACCTTGAGACACATAGGTGCTTGCAGAAAACCAGTTGAGAGTGGACAGGAGTATCTAACCTCCAGAAAAGAATATATAGAACCGTCAAAACTCGGTAGGACAAAGGAACTAGGGGGAAAAACAGGCATGTTAGTTGGACTGGACTTGCCCTCAGCAGGTAGGGAAACTGAAGTAAGGTCCAGTCCCCACAATGGGGCAATTGTCTGGGTCAGAGGAGAAACATTTAAGGCTGAGAGTGAAGCAGTTGATCTGTGACAGCCTAAATGGAATGAGAATCAGACAGCCCTTGCTGCAGCCATATGTACCCTGGGCAGGCATGCAGGTTCCAGAGAAGGCACAGCACTGGGAGTTAGAGCATAGGGATTGTGAAGCAATCTCAGGGAGAGGGCTGCTGTTGACTGCGGAGAGACAGACTGAGGGGACCTGAGGGAGGAGATTGTGGTGGGAAATACCTGTGAAGGAAATCCAGGCAGCCATGGAAGCAAGGCAATACTGCTGAGTGATGCCGTGTGGGTGGAGACATCACTGTAGCCTCTCTCTCCCCACAAGCCAGCATCAGCAGCTGAACAATAGAGAGGCTGGGCTACTAAGTGCCTGATGCCCAGAACAACAGAGTAGCACCCCACCCAGGGTGCCCCCTTAGTGCCTGATGTGCTGATACAGAGAAGGACCCCAGCCGGGATGGGGGTGGTGGGGAGGGGAGGCCCTCTATGTGCCTGATGCGCCAAACAACAGAGAAAGACCCCAGACAAGGGAGCCCCCTAAGGGCCTGAATGGGCAGAGATATGGAGAAAAACTAGTCAAAGAGGCCTACTGATCACCAGCTACCAGTCTGGAAAAAAGACTCTGAGAGGACCATAACTCCTGCAGCTCAGGCAATCCGGGCCCCTGCACTCTTGGAGCCATCAGGGTCCCCACAACCCAAGCAACAGCACCACCTTCACGCTTAACCCTCAGTGGGGCAAAGTTGCCATAGGCGAAAAAAAAAGTCTGGCATCTATGCACATGGGGGTCACTTCAGTCGTGCCCAACTCTTTGTGACCCTGTGGACTGTGGTCTACCAGTCTTCTCTGTCAGTGGGGTTCTCCAGGCAAGATTACTGGAGTGTACTCGCCAATACTTGTTGCCATACCTTTCCAGAGAACTATATTTCCTGCTGCCCTAGCCACCAACTTCCTTGAGTACCTGGTGCTACCAGAGCCTCTGTGACCCAAGCAGCTATTTCACCTCCACACCTGGCCCTCACTTAGGCAGACCCAGGTCCTCCAGGGCAGCCTCAGGAGCAAACCCCAGTGGATGACCCACATGCAAAGATGGAAATAAAACCACAATTGAAACCCAGGGGCAGTGTAGCTAAGGAAGAAGACCCTAAACCTTCCCACCAGCTGTACAAACTGCAGATTAAATCCACATGATCAAGTAGGCAGACTCTGTGTCTATGGAATATATAAAAGGACATTAAGAGCTCCCACAAAAGAAAACACTAGTTCTGATAGCTATGGACATTGGAGGCAAGAACACAGAGGAGTAGGACCAGATTAGAATCTGAGCTGCCCCCATAGCAAATCAACAGAATTAGAAATGAAAAAGGAGAGATTACAAGAGATGATGCAGAAATACAAATGATTATAAGAGACTATTATGAACAACTATATGGCAATAAAATGAATAATCTGGAAGAAATGGACAGATTCTTAGAAAAGCTCAATCCAAAACTGAACCAGGAAAAAATAGAAATTATGAACAACCCAATTACAAGCACTGAAATTGAAACTATGATCAAAAATCTCCTCCAAAACAAAAGACTAGGACCAGATGGCTTCATAGGTGAATTCTATCAAACATTTAGAAAAGAGCTAATGCCTATCCTTCTAAAACTCTTTCAAAAAACTGCAGAGGAAGGAATACTTTCAAACTCATTCTACAAGGCCACCATCACTCTGATACCAAAACCAGATAAAGACAACACACAAAAAATAACTACAGGCCAGTATCACTGATGAACATAGATGCAAAAATCCTCAACAAAATTCTAGCAAACAGAATGCAACAACACATTAAAAAGCTCATACACCATGATCAAATTGGGTTTATCCCAGGAAAGCAAGGATTATTCAATATACACAAATCAATCAATGTGATACACCATATTAACAAATTGAAAAATAAAAACCATATGGTAATCTCAATAGATGCAGAAAATTTGACAAAATTCAGCACCCAATTATGATGAAAACACTTCAAAAATGGGCATAGAAGGAAACTACCTCAACATAGTAAAGGCCATATATGATAAGCCCACAGCAAACATTATTCTCAATGGAAAAACTGAAAGCATTGCCCCTAAGATCAGGAACAAGACAAGTGTGTTCACTCTTACCACTATTATTCAACATAGCTTTGGAAGTCCTAGCTACAGCAATCAGAGAAGAGAAAGAAATAAATGAATCCAAATCAGAAAAGAAGAAAAACTCTCACTGTTTGCAGATAACATGATACTATACATAGAAAACCCTAAAGATACTATCAGAAAATTACTAGAGCTAATCAGTGAATTTAGCAAAATCGAGGGATACAAAATCAATACACAGAAGTCACTTGCATTTCTATATAACAACAATGAAAAATCAGAAAGAGAAATTAAGAAATCAATCCAATTCACCATTGAAACAAAAAGAATAAAATATACAGGAATAAACCAACCTAAGGAGACAAAAGAACTGTATACAGAAAGTTATAAGACACTGATGAAAGAAATCAAAGATAACATAAACAGATGGAAAGATATTCCATGTTCCCGGGTAGAACAAACCAATATTGTGAAAATGACTATATTACCAAATGCAGTCTACAGATTCAGTGCAATCCCTATAAGATTACCAATGGCATTTTTCAGAGAACTAGAACAAAAAATTTCACAATTCATATAGAAACACAAAAGGCCCTGAATAGCCAAAGCAGTCTTGAGAAAGAAGAGTGGAGCTGGAGGAATCAAGCTTCCTGACTTCAGATTATACTACAAAGCTACAGTCATCAAGACAGTATGGTAACAGAAATATAGACCAATGGTTAGGAACAAGATAGAAAGCCCAGAAACAAACCCATGCAACTATGAGTACCTTATTTTTGACAAAGGAGGCAAGAATATACAATGGGGCAAAGACAGCCTCTTCAAAAAGTGGTGCTGGGAAAACTGGATAGCTACATGTAAAAGAATGAAATTAGAACACTTCCTAACACCATACACAAAGATAAACTCAAAATGGATTAAAGACCTAAATGTAAGACCAGAAACTGTAAAAATTCTTAGAGGAAAACAAAGGCAAAACACTTGATGACATAAATCAAAGCAAGATCCTCTACGACCCACCTCCTAGGAAAATGGAAATAAAAACAAAAGTAAACAAGTGGGACCTGATTAAACTTAAAAGCTTTTGCACAGCAAAGGAAACTATAAGCAAAGTGAAAAGACAACCCTCAGAAGGGGAGAAAATAATAGCAAATGAAACAACTGATAAAAGATTAATTTGCAAAATATACAAGCAGCTCATACAACTTAATACCAAAAAACAAACAACCCAATCAAAAAGTGGGGAAAAGACCTAAACAGACATTTCTCCAAAGAAGACACAGATGGCTAACAAACACATGAAAAGATACTCAACATTGCTCATTATTAGAGAAAGGCAAATCAAAGCTACAATGAGATGTCACCTCACACCAGTCAGAATGGCCATCACCAAAAAGTCTACAAACAATAAAGGCTGGAGAGGGTGTGGAGAAAAGGGAATGCTCCTGCCCCGTTAGTGGGAAAGTAAATTGATAAAGCTACTATGGAAGACAGTATGGAGATCCCTTAAAAAACTAGGAATAAAACCACCATATGCCCTAGCAACCCCACTCCTAGGCATATACCCTGAGGAAACCATAAGTGAAAAATACACATGCACCCCAATGTTCAGTGTAGCACTACTTACAATAGCTAGAACACAGAAGCAATCTAGATGTCCATCGACAGATGAATGGATAAAGAAGTTGTGGTACATACACACAATGGAATATTACTCAGCCATAGAAAGGAACCTATTTGAGTCAGTTCTAATGAGGTGGATGAACCTAGAGCCGTGAAGTAAGTCAGAAAGAGAAAGATAAATATCGTATACTAACGCACATATATGGAATCTAGAGAGACGGTACCAAAGAATTTATTTGCAGGGCAGCAAACAGAGAAGGCAATGGCAAACCACTCCAGTACTCCTGCCTAGAAAATCCCATGGACAGAGGAGCCTGGTAGGCTGCAGTCCATGAGGTCGCTACGAGTTGGACACGACTGGGCAACTTCACTTTCACTTTTCACTTTCGTGCATTGGAGGAGGAAATGGCAACCCACTCCAGTGTTCCTGCCTGGAGAATTCCAGGGATCGGGGAGCCTGGTGGGCTGCTGTCTATGGGGTAGCACAGAGTCGGACACGACTGATGCAACTTAGCAGCAGCAGCAGCAATGGAGAAAAAAACACAGAACAGATTTACAGACATGGGGGGAGGGGAGGAGAGAGTGAGATGTATGGAGAGAGTAACATGGAAATTTATATTATCATAAGTAAAATAGATAGCCAATGGAAATTTGTTGTATGTCTCAGGGAACTCAAACAGGGGCTCTGCATCAACCTAGATGGGTGGGATGGGGAGGGAGAGGGGAGGGAGGCCCAAGAGCGAGGGATACATGTATACCTATGGCTGATTCATGTGAGGTTTGACAGAAAACAACAAAATTCTGTAAAGCAATCATCTTTCAATTAAAAAATAAATAAAATCACTGCCCTCATCTAGTTCACATTCTAGTAAGATAAAACAGACAGTAAACAAAATAAGCAAAACACAGGAAGGAAACGCGAAAATATTTGAGATTTGCTTCAAAATTCAGTAGAAAAAAAAAAGTAGTTGGGTTACTTTTGTTGTTGCTCAGTCATGTTGGACTCTTTGCAACCCCATGGACTGTAGCCCTCCAGCTACAATGGGATTCTCCAGGCAAGAATACTGAAGTGGGTTGCCATATCCTCCTCCAGGGGATCTTCCCAACTCAGGGATCAAACCTGTGTCTTCCACATTGGAAGGTGGATCCTTTACCACCGAGCCACCTGGGAAGCCCTGTTGGGGTATAGATTAAATAAAATTGGTAAAATATTAATAACTATGAAGCTTGGTATTGGGAACATGGGGGTTCATTATGTCATGAACGCATGTGTGCAGGCACACACACAAGTGTTCATTTGTGATAAATGCAATATAAGAAAGTAAAGCAGAATAGGAGAATGAGTAATTAGAGTACAATTATAAATAGAGTGGTCAGGGAAGGCCTGCTGAACGATATTCGAACAAAAGTCATTTGAAATGGGTTACACATTTACTCACTATACTCAGATGTATGACAATGAGGTCTTTGCCTCTTCTATCTGATCCTACTTGTGAAACTCTACTATTTTAGGAAGCAAAGAAGAAGAAAATCTAAATTTAATCCTACCGAGGAATATCTCAGGCTAATCTACTTGTTGCCGCAAATGCATTAGATAGGGCACAATCATGAGGCAACATAGAGACACAACTTCTACCGCTATAGCAAATACAACCTTGTCACTTAATTATAATAGGTCTAAGGCACCCAGGTATATTCTAAGTATGCAAGTCTATACATTTTTATGCTTAACCTAGTTTCATAATTTTTACATTCTCATCTTTCTTACACAGTTTCCTTCCCCCTCAGTCCAAAAATGCTTCCTAGTTTTTCTCTAAGGAGACACCGGCTAGACCACAGTTTTAGCAATTAATTTTCTTATTAAAATATCAGCATCAAGAAGAGGATGTTGATGGCCCAGGCCATCAGGAGTGGGATCTATACAGTGTAACATCAGTTTCAATTTGTCCCTCTTTGGTCAAACTACAGTTGCGGTTGTAGCTCATCCTGTGCTTATCATCAAAAGAATGTAAACATTTTGCAGTTGCATCATCCTTATCTCTTTCTCACAGTGTCTTGATGACCTTACAATTCTCTCTGAATTCAGGGGCTTTATACATTCTTCCTACTTTTGCATTCCAGTCCGCTATAATGAAAAGGACATCTTTTTTGGGTGTTAGTTCTAAAAGGTCTTGTAGGTCTTCATAAAACCGTTCAACTTCAGTTTCTTCAGCATTACTGGTTGGGGCATAGACTTGGATAACTGTGATATTGAATAGTTTGCCTTGGAGACGAACAGAGATCATTCTGTCGTTTCTTAGATTGCATCCAAGTACTGCATTTTGGACTCTTTTGTTGACCATGATGGCTACTCCATTTCTCCTGAGGGATTCCTGCCTGCAGTAGTAGATATAATGGTCATCTGAGTTAAATTCACCCATTCCAGTCCATTTTAGTTCACTGATTCCTAGAATGTCGATGTTCACCCTTGCCATCTCTTGTTTGACCACTTCCAATTTGCCTTGATTCATGGACCTGACATTCCAGGTTCCTATGCAATATTGCACTTTACAGCATCGGATCTTGCTTTTATCACCAGTCACATGCACAATTGGGTATTGTTTTTGCTTTGGCTCCATCCCTTCATTCTTTCTGGAGTTACTTCTCCACTGATCTCCAGTAGCATATTGGGCACCTAATGACCTGGGGAGTTCCTCTTTCAGTATCCTATCATTTTGCCTTTTCATACTGTTCATGGGGTTCTCAAGGCAAGAATACTAAAGTGGCTTGTCATTCCCTTCTCCAGTGGACCACGTTCTGTCAGAAAACGCACTGGTCATAGCAAACAACCTCTTCCAACAACAGAAGAGAAGACTCTACACATGGACATCACCAGATGGTCAACACCGAAATCAGATTGATTACATGCTTTGCAGCCAAAGATGGAGAAGCTGTATACAGTCAACAAAAACAAGACCAGGAGCTGACTGTGGCTCAGATCATGAACTCCTTATTACCAAATTCAGACTCAAATTGAAGAAAGTAGGGAAAACTGCTAGATCATTCAGGTATGACCTAAATCAAATCCCTTATGATTATACAGTGGAAGTGAGAAATAGATTTAAGGGACTACATCTGATAGATAGAGTGCCTGATGAACTATGGAATGAGGTTTGTGACATTGTACAGGAGACAGGGATCAAGATCATCCCCATGGAAAAGAAATGCAAAAAAGCAAAATGGCTGCCTGGGGAGGCCTTACAAAATAGCTGTGAAAAGGAGAGAGGCAAAAAGCAAAGGAGAAAAGGAAAGATATAAGCATCTGAATGCAAAGTTCCAAAGAATAGCAAGAAGAGATAAGAAAGCTTTCTTCAGTGATCAATGCAAAGAAATCGAGGAAAACAACAGAATGGGAAAGACTAGAGATCTCTTCAAGAAAATTAGAGAAACCAAGGGAACATTTCATGCAAAGATGGGCTCGATAAAGGACAGAAATGGTATGGACCTAACAGAAGCAGAAGATATTAAGAAGAGGTGGCAAGAATACACAGAAGAACTGTACAAAAAAGATCTTCACGACCCAGATAATCATGATGATGTGATCACTAATCTAGAGCCAGACATCTTGGAATGATGAACTTGAAGTCAAGTGGGCCTTAGAAAGCATCACTATGAACAAAGCTAGTGGAGGTGATGGTATTCCAATTGAGCTATTTCAAATCCTGAAAGATGATGCTGTGAAAGTGCTGCACTCAATATGCCAGCAAATTTGGAAAACTCAGCAGTGGCCACAGAACTGGAAAATGTCAGTTTTCATTCCAATCCCAAAGAAAGGCAATGCCAAAGAATGCTCAAACTACTGCACAGTTGCACTCATCTCACGTGCTAGTAAAGTAATGCTCAAAATTCTCCAAGCCAGGCTTCAGCAATACGTGAACTGTGAACTTCCTGATGTTCAAGCTGGTTTTAGAAAAGGCAGAGGAACAAGAGATCAAATTGCCAACATCCGCTGGATCATGGAAAAAGCAAGAGAGTTCCAGAAAAACATCCATTTCTGCTTTATTGACTATTCCAAAGCCTTTGACTGTATGGATCACAATCAACTATGGAAAATTCTGAAAGAGATGGGAATACCAGACCACCTAACCTGCCTCTTGAGAAATCTGTATGCAGGTCAGGAAGCAGGAGTTAGAACTGGACATGGAACAACAGACTGGTCCAAATAGGAAAAGGAGTACGTCAAGGCTGTATATTGTCACCCTGCTTATTTAACTTATATGCAGAGTACATCATGAGAAACGCTGGACTGGAAGAAACACAAGCTGGAATCAAGATTGCCCGGAGAAATATCAATAACCTCAAATATGCAGATGACACCACCCTTATGGCAGAAAGTGAAGAGGAGCTAAAAAGCCTCTTGATGAAAGTGAAAGAGGAGAGTGAAAAAGTTGGCTTAAAGCTCAACATTCAGAAAACAAAGATCATGGCATCTGGTCCCATCACTTCATGGGAAATAGATGGGGAAACAGTGGAAACAGTGTCAGACTTTATTTTTGGGGGCTCCAAAATCACTGCAGATGGTGACTGCAGCCATGAAATTAAAAGACACTTACTCCTTGGAAGCAAAGTTATGACCAACCTAGATAGTATATTCAAAAGCAGAGACATTACTTTGCCGACTAAGGTCCGTCTAGTCAAGGCTATGGTTTTTCCTGTGGTCATGTATGGATGTGAGAGTTGAACTGTGAAGAAGGCTGAGCACCGAAGAACTGATGCTTTTGAACTGTGGTGTTGGAGAAGACTCTTGAGAGTCCCTTGGACTGCAAGGAGATCCAATCAGTCCATTCTGAAGATCAACCCTGGGATTTCTTTGGAAGGAATGACACTAAATAGTGTCCAGTACTTTGGCCACCTCATGAGAAGATCTGACTCATTGGAAAAGACTCTGATGCTGGGAGGGATTGGGGGCAGGAAGAGAAAAGGACGACCGAGGATGAGATGGCTGGATGGCATCACAGACTCGATGGACATGAGTGTGAGTGAACTCCGGGAGATGGTGATGAACAGGGAGGCCTGGCGTGCTGAAATTCATGGGGTCGCAAAGAGTCGGACACGACTGAGCGACTGAACTGAACTGATACATTCTTCCTACAACCTATATCACTTTAATTCCATCCTCCAACATAAGATGTTGTCCCTCTGATCAGTTCTACTCAACACCGGGAATTTAAATGCTCCAGATCCCTAAAAATCCTCTCCTTCAGCCCCGGCCTCCAACCCCTTATCCCCTCCAGAAGCTGACTCTCTCCTTTTCTGTCTTTTTGAATCCTCCCTTTCGAAAAGCCCTGGGCAAGTTTTTTATGTATTGTGAATAGTGGATTAAAAGGAAAGGAAATTGATAAATTATATCAAAATACATTACAAGTAATAAAAGTAAGTTGTTTATGTGAAGCCTTTTTTTTTCTGTGGGAGGTATATACACTTAGTATTATACACACATGTGAACTGGGTCATGTAAACACAATGTATCCTATTACAGCTAGTGGTGCTTTGAAAGACTGATAGCTATGAGGCCTAGCTTTTGATATGCTGCTGCTGCTGCTGCTAAGTCACTTCAGTCGTGTCCGACTCTGTGCGACCCCATGGACTGCAGCCCACCAGGCTCCTCCGTCCATGGGATTTTCCAGGCAAGAGTACTGGAGTGGGGTGCCAATGCCTTCTCCGTTTGATATGCTAAATGCAAGTAAAAGGAGTCTGGGGAAACCTTTTCACTCTTCAGGTTTGCAAGACAATTATCTTCCTAGAGAGGTCAGGAAAGCCAGCTTTTGAGTACATGGTGGGCTGCTGTCTGTGGGGTTGCACAGAGTCGGACACGACTGAAGCGACTTAGCAGCAGCAGCAGCAGCATGTCCTTTTCAGTATAGCTTTCCTTGCGTAATGGCCTTGGACTCCTTTTGTGTAATAAGACTCAAACCCAGGCTGGAGGAAGGCTGCAATGAGCACTACATTGTATTAGTATAATATTATAAAATATCAATATCAGAGGTTAAAGCCTCTGCCTGCAATGCAGGAGACCTGGGTTCGATCCCTGGGTTCGATCCCTGGGTTGGGAAGATCCCCTTGAGAAGGCAATGGCAACCCACTCCAGTACTCTTGCCTGGAGAATCCCATGGATGGAGGAACCTGGTGGGCTACAGTCCACGGGGTTGCAAAAGTAGGACACGACTGAGCGACTTCACTCACTCACTTACTCACTATTAAACATGCCAATTATAAGTCTTGGGTTTCCAAATAGATTTGCAATTGCTTAAGTAAGAATCCCATGGACAGAGGAATCCTGCAGGTCCCTGCAGGTCGCAAAGAGTTGGATAGGACTGAAATGACTTAGAATGCATACACAAGTAAGAAAGACAGTTTTGGGAATTCCCCTGTGGCCCATTGACTAGGACTTCAAGCTGTTGGGGGAACTAAGATCCTGCCAGCTGTGCACTGCAGCCAAAAAAAAAAAAAAAAGGAAGGCAGTTTTCCTTAGTGACTCCAAGACATATTTGAATAAATAAAGCAGTGATGACTTGCAGACTCCTTAGACAACTGTGGGAGGAGATGCTGACACCTGTAGGACAAGCAGTTTCTCTTTTTAAGCCAGGTGGGTTTGTATAACTATGTGGTCAGCATCCCCCTCCTTCATATCTGAACTTCCACAGATGCACTTATCCCACTAGAATGTAAGGATTTTTGTAGACTGCTATATTATTAGTAACCAGAATAGCAGCTAGCATACAGTGTGTACTCAGAAATATTTGCAGAAAAAGTTGCTGGTTTAAAGTGTATTTTTCACCTATCTCAATGGCACCCCACTCCAGTACTCTTGCCTGGAAAATCCCATGGACAGAGGAGCCTGGTAGGCTGCAGTCCATGGGGTTGCTAAGAGCCAGACACGACTGAGTGACTTCACTTTGACTTTTCACTTTCATGCATTGGAGGAGGAAATGGCAACCCACTCCAGTGTTCTTGCTTAGAGAATCCCAGGGATGGGGGAGCCTGGTGGGCTGCCGTCTATGGGGTTGCACAGAGTCGGACACGACTGAAGCGATTTAGCAGCAGTAGCAGTAAACACACACACACACACACAAAATTATGTGTAGGGTCAACACCAGCAAAATATCCAGTGTCTCCACACAGGGAATGGGAGTTAGGCTTGCCTGGGGTGCAGACCACTGGGCATGAGCATGACTATGGTGACTAGATTACCGGCAAAGGTCCGGAATAGAGGAAGCCAACTCGGAGTCCCAGATTCAAACCTTAAGGGCCGGGACTTACACATAAATGCCAAGGTTAGAAAGCAGAAGAGATGGAATGAGGAATTACAGTACATATGAGAAATGGACCAGAACCAGGGAGTGGGGGCCAGAATGGCTTCTGCAAATACCAGTGGGTAGTTTCTTTATAAGAGATGCAAGTTTGAATGAGAAAATAGAGGATGATTAAAGAAATAAGATTGGATATGTAGGTGTTGTTTGGGCCATGAAAGAAAAAAAGTGAGGACCTGAATAAACAGGAAAAGTTAGATTTTAGATATTCTTCTGATTAGAATTTTCAAGACTTGGTGCCCTGTACAACACAAGGAATACAGCCAATATATTATAATAACTATATGGAGTATAATCTTTAAAAATTATGAATCACTATATTATATACCTGTAACTTACATATTGTATAGCAACTATACTTTAATTAAAAAAAAGACTTTATGACTAATTGTTAGTATGATATGAAGGAAGAATAATAATGATTAAGGTAATTTACTTAGGGAACTGGAAAGATAGTGACTGTATACAAGGAGACAGAGACTCTATGAGGGAGTTTGTTCTGCCATAAATTCAGTACTTTATGAGCTTCATTTTGAACAAAATGAATTTGAAGTGTCTGTAGAAAATTCAAAATTTGAGACGTCAAAATATCCTTTCAAAATTTTCATATAGATCTCAGAGAAAAGGTTAGAGTTGACCAAAACAATCTTGAGAAGGAAGAACAGAGCTCGGGGTATCAGGTTCCCTGACTTCAGACTACACTACAAGGCTACAATAGTCAAAACAGTATTGGCACAAAAATAGACACATAAATCAATGGAACAGATTAAAGAGACCAGAAGTAAACCCACATACTTATGGTCAATTAACCTATAATAAAGGAGGCAAAAATATACAACGGGGGAAAAGACAGTCTCTTCAATAGAGATGCTGGGAAAACTGGATAGCTACATGTAAAAGAGTGAAACTAGAACATTTTCTCACATCATATATAAAAATAAACTGAAAATGGATTAAAGACCTAAATGTAAGACCAGAAACCATAAAACACCTAGAAGAGAATGTACGTAGAATACGCTTTGACATAAATCATAGTAATATCTTTTGGGGTCTGTCTTCTAAGGGAAAGGAAACAAAAGTAAAAAGAAACAAATGGCATCTAATTAAACTTAAAAGCTATTGCATGGCAAAGAAAACCACTGACAAAATGAAAAGTCAACCTACTGAAGTAGATATGGGATAAAACATTTGCAAATGATCTGGCCCATAAGGGGTCAACATCCAAAATATATTAATAGCTCATCCAACTCAATATAAAAAAATTTTTTTTAATGGGCAAAAGACTTGAATAGACATTTTTCTGAAGAAGATACACAGAAGGCCAATAGGCATATGAAAAGATGCTCAACACTGCTAGTGATCAGAGAAATGCAAATCAAAACCATACCTCCCAGCAGTCAGAATAACCATCATCAAAAAGTCTACAAACAATAAATGCTGAAGAGGATGTGGAGAAAAGGGAACCCTCCTACGGTGTTGGTAAAAATGTAAATTGGTGCAGCCACTATGCAGAATAGTAGGAAGGTTCCTTGAAAAACTAAAAAGAGAACTATCATATGACCCAGCAATCCTATTCCGAGGCATATATCTAGAAAAGATAAAGCCTCTAATTTGAAAAGATACGTGCATCTCGATGTTCGTAGCAGAACTATTTACAATAGGAAGACATGAAAGCAACCTAAGTGCCCATCGGCAGATGAATGGATAAAGAAGGCATGATATGTATGTACACATATGTAATAGAATATTACTCAGCCATAAAAAATGAAGTTTTGCCATTAGCAGCAACATGGACAGACCTAGAGACTATCAATAAAGTAAGTCAGACAAAGACAAATTTTATATGATATCACTTATATGTATAAACTAAAAAATAATGCAAATTGATTTATTTACAAAACAGACTCATAGACATAGAAAACAAACTTGTGGTTACCAAAGGTGGAAGTGGTGGAGGGTAGGTGGTGGAGGGAGGGATAAGTTAGGAGTATAAGGTAAACAGATATACACCGCTATATAATATAAAAAAGATAACCAACAAGAATCTCCTGTACAGCACAGAGACCTATATTCAATTTCTTGTAATAGCCTATGATGGAAAAGAATCTGAAAATGTGTGTGTGTGTAATTGAATCACTTTGCTGTATACCTGAAACTCACAATACTGTAGATCAACTATACTTCAATCTTAAAAAAATGAGAATTGGAAAACTACTAAAGACCCTTCATGTCGGACACAACTGAGTGACTGAACTGAACTGAACTTCATGTCTAAGAAATACATTCAAGGTATAAATGGTTGGCAGCAATAAGTTTAGATAGCAAGTAGGACCTGAAGGTCCTTCCTAGCTGAAGGAAGTGTTTCTAAAGAAGAATTACAGGATTTTGCCTCTGAAATATATGTAAGCTGTGGAATTCTTGAAAGCAGTCTATGACTGCCCTCTTCTGTTAATTACATGGTGAAGATAAGAGATAAACCAAACACACAGTGTTTTACTTTAGAACTAACTTAAAGGATTCCTACCATCCCTTATGACAAATACTTATTTACTCAGAAAACAAATATATTAAAATACGACATTCAGGTGAGCTTGATTGTAAAATTTTATATTTAATGAGAAACTCCATGGCTATTATTATACTAAGTTTACCCAAGAAAATAATACGCAACATGTTAGGCATCAGAAATTCATGTCAGTAAATATAAGTGTAATACTTACAAGGCATAAAAATATTTTTATGCCAAAAAAGGAGCAGAGTTGATCTAGTCACAATTTTACCTCTGAAAAAGCAGCAAAGAAATTTCTATTATACATATGCTTGCCAAAATCTCAAAATTCAAGGATATATGCCAAGTATCTTTACTGTCTCCTGACAACTAATTGTGCTATTTAGAAATCAGACTTAAATTTTCTTTGCTTTTACTTTGTTTTATTTGTGTTTGTTTTGGTCATTGCTGTTGTTTTATTTCAAGAATCAGAAAACAGCATTTTAAAACTGCAATGAATTCTCTTACATATAAATTCAAAATACAACTATTTTATTCATTCAATGACTTTTAAAAAAATGAGGTATAACTCACATACCATAAAATTCACTCTTTAAAAGTATATACAATTCAGTGGTTTTTAGCCCCAAGGGACAGTAGCTATGTATCAAGCTGAAAGCCTACTATGTATCAAGTTCCTGTTTAATTTGATATTCATGTACTGCTGCTGCAGCTGCTAAGTTGCTTCAGTCCTGTCCGATTCTGTGCAACCCCATAGACGGCAGCCCACCAGGCTCCCCCGTCCCTGGGATTCTCTAGGCAAGAACACTGGAGTGGGTTGCTATTGCCTTCTCCGATTCATGTACTAGAAGTCAGAATTTTCAAATTATTTCATTTCAAGGCCATGCCAGATAAACCAGGCAATGGTTTAATAATCACTGGTTCCTGACCAGAATGGAATATGCTTCCAAAATTAAAAACAATACAATGTACAGAGTCAAAAATTGTTTCGCCTTTGCATAGCTTCACCAGCTTATAAACATAGATTGAACCTCTGGTATTGGCTGGACAGATAAGAAATGATTCGTTACTAGGGAGAACAGATCATAGAATTTTAGAATTGGGTGATGCCTTACAGATTATTTGTATCTTAAATCTCCGTTGTACAAATCAGGAGAACAAAGACCATAAGAGAGTTAGTGTTCAGCTTAAAGTCACAAACTCAGAGCAAAGCTTTCAGATTCTTACTTACTGCTTCTTCCTCTACAATAATTTGCAAACTGTATTTCTCCAGGATTTTTGGAGAAACCTACAAGGCTTCTAGGATGATGGAGGAGTAGTTGAGAAGAGCCTCTGTATCTCTCCCTGCTGCTGCTAAGTCACTTCAGTCATGTCTGACTCTGTGCGACCCCATAGACAGCAGCCCACCAGGCTCCCCCGTCCCTGGGATTCTCCAGACAAGAACACTGGAGTGGGTTGCCATTCCCTTCTGCAATGCGTGAAAGTGAAGTCGCTCAGTCATGTCTGACTCTTAGCGACCCCAGGGGCTACAGCCTACCAGGCTCCTCCATCCATGGGATTTTCCAGGCAAGAGTACTGGAGTGGGGTGCCATTGCCTTCTCTGGTATCGCTCCCTAACTTACTCTAATGTCTTTGACTTTTAAAGATTCTAACCAGGTTTTTGTTTTAAAGCAGTTTCACTGCTAAAAAAAATGAATACATTTATTAATAAAACTTTTGGAATTTGCTAAAGAGAAGGTATGTACTTAGCACTTCAAACACAGTTTAAACATCCTGCCTCGAAAACTGCTCAACACCTGAACAGTTCACTGGTTTCTTAGTTTTAGTCTCTCAGTCATGTCTGACTCTTTGTGACCCCATAAACTGTAGCCCGCCAAACTCCTCAGTCCATGGGATTTCCCAGGTAAAAATACTGGAGTGGGTTGCCATTCCCTTCTCCAGGGGATCTTCCTGACTCATGGATTGTACTTGGGTCTCCTGCATTGCAGGCAGATTCTTTACCATCTGAGCCAGCAGGGAAGGCTTAACACATGGTATTACATTGTAGGAACTGCTCCTTTTTCATGCAAGTAGAATTTTTAAAATATATAGAACATGCTTGAAGTCCCCCAAAAGAAAGTACTTTCTATTTACTGACCTCAAGTTCAGGTACTGAACTGACAGGAAAAAGAAAAAACCCCGCATACGGGTAGATGACTATTTATTAACTGAATGCAAATCTGTCTACATTCAAAAATGTATTTCTGACTGTAGTTTCTGTAATATTGATCTGAATTGAAAATAGAATAGCACTTTCCCTTGAGTACTTCATTCTTAAAAATAAAGTACTTATAAAACGTTTGATGTCAAATTATACCTAAAGTAATAAAGATGCTTTGCTAAAGAGGCTATTCAAATACGTATTCTAGTACTACATACTATACTACTAGTAGTATAGCAAATATTTTGTCTTATTCCCTAAGGTAACTGACCTTCAAGGAGTATGAAAGGCTGCCTTGGCGCTAGAGTACCAACATATTTAAGTGTCACCAAAATGTGTTGGGAGTAAAAAGAGTAGGGTGTAGACACTCACTGGATCAAAGCTCTTTGAAAGTCATTTCAATAAATTTACTTCTGTAGGTACTTTGATGCTTTCTTGGGTCACTTACCATATTTTAGGGCTGAGTAGACATCAACACTTGGAGATCCAGAGTATCATCTTACTCTTGTGAGTAAGAGTAGACACATTTAGAGGCCAGGTAATAAATGTGCCACAGACTGGGTGCCACAGACTGGGTGGCTTAGACAAAAGAAATTTATTTTCTGAGTCCTCTGATGCTAGGAGCTCGAGATCTAGGTGTCAGCAGGTTTGATTTCTTCTGAAGCCTCTCTCCTAGGTGTCTTCACACTGTCTTGCCTCTGTACCTGTCTGTTCCCAAGTGTCTTCTTATAAGGATACCAGTTATTTCGGAGTAGGGCCTACACTAATGATCTCACTTTAACTGAATTACGTCTTTAAAGATCTTATCTCCAAATGTAGCCACATTCTGAGGTCCTGGATATGAATTTTGAGAGGACATAATCAAGTCCACAGTACTCACCACGCAGCAATAAATGCTGCTGGTAAATGGTAAATGTTTAACAAGCAGCTCACAAAAAAAAAAAAAAAAAGAAAGAAAGAAAGAAAAGAAAACGCCCTGAATTGTAGCATATATTTATTTCTTTGGTTTAAAAGTCTCCTCTCTCAGCCAAGGTCAAGCTGCCAGTGTGATCCCTATGAGGGCAGAGTTGGGAAGAGATAGGCAGCAACACAACTTTTTATAGTGTTTCTACCACAGGAATACACAGATGTAAGTAAACTTAAGAACAGAGGTCAGGAGTCAGCAAACTTCTGTGTGTGGCCAGGTGGTATATATTTTCGATTTGTTCAACTCTGTCATAGCAAGAACGCAGTCACAAACAATGTGCACACAGACGGGCACGGCTCTGTTCCAAGGAAACTTCAGTCTGCTGCTGGCCTTTGCCAGCTGATAAGGAGATGAGGAGATCTAGCATTATTTCATTGCTTCTTTAGCAGCTTTTAAGCAGCCTTCCTGAAGGCCCATTCCCCTGCTCAAGTTCTCCTGCTACAGTTACTGGTACCCCCTGAGCCTTCTCAGGCTAGGGCAGCCACGGGCATGCACTACCCAGATCTCCCTTCAAGACGTAACTTCGCCATCCCACTGCAATGAATGTTAATCAGCTGACTGCCTCCGCCTGCAGCACTCTTAACATCTGCCAGAGCCTTCCAGCTGAGGTGATCTCTTGCCTAACAGGCTCTCAGCCAATGACTGAGCATGGCAGTGGTCCTGGGGCTGAGCCATTTCTGCCCAGTGTAGGATTTCCATGACAGGGAATATTTGCTCTAGAGCCCCATATCGTGTTGACTGAGCTTTTGTCATTTATATTTCACAGTCTGAAGCTTTTCCCCATTCCTGCTCTCTCCCTCTTTTTCTTTTTTTCTCAAGAGAATTCTTGTACTCCTAACTTCATGTCATCTTCTGCTTCTTGGAACACCCAAAGTGACACTGTGGGTAAAAGGAGTAGTCCAAGAAAATCAAGGAGTAAGATAGGGGTTGGGCTAGACCAGAACCACCCCGCTATCAATGAACCTCATCCCATATGGTATTTGGGGCAAAGATAGTCCCTGGCAGAATGTAGAGGCCTGATTACTAAAACTCTCACTATTTATGACATGGGAGACCACTCTGATACAGGGGAATGCCTTGGGTGGGGAAAAATGCAGGCAATTCAAAAGTTTGTGTATGTGTATGGAACAATGGATAGAAGCTATTATTGGCTGGCCATTACTAACTTGCATTGAAACCTACAGAAAGTTAATGAAAACCCTGAAAGCGCTTAATAAACAAGTGAAAATTCATTGTCAAATGGCTTCTTTAGTAGCTTCCAAAGAAGCCCGTTTCCTTATCTCTGGGAAAACAGAAACAGCTTGAACACCAAACTTAGAATTTAATCGTCAAGATGCTTTAAAGGTCATTAAAGCCAAGGACAGATAACTTGTCTGAAAACTTGAGATCCTGACACACGCAACGGGGACAGCTGTGCAGACGTCCTCAAAGATTCTGCTCCTGAGACTCCTCGGAACACTGGAGTCTGCAAAGGTCACCCACAGTCCTTATTAAAAGCTAGCACTCCCCCTAAGCCATTGAAGTGCTTCTGAGCAAGACAACACAAGACTCCTCAGAAACCTATCTCACCTCCTCTCAGGGGTGCTGACAACTAGTGGCAAGTCACAGCACAAGATACATAGCAATGTGCTAGGTCTGATCTACACTCTGAAGCAGCAGCAAGAATTTGTCAGCTTATACTAGCAGGAAACAGGGGAGCATTGGGAACTGGATTTTTAGGGTCCTTGATCAAGAGAGCTAGGTGAGACTGGATAAGGGTTAATATACTGACTTGGAGGCATTTTGGGGATACAGGATTTAATATACTGGCACCAAAAGATAGTGCCAACTTCCTATTAAGATGGTTTCTAGAAGTCTGGAGAAAGTAACTGGGCTGAGATGCTGAAATACCTGAATTGCAGACAACAGAAGGTAGGATTAAAGAGCTCAGGGAAGTGGGCAGGTTGGAGTGCATATATCATGGGAGGTCAGGAGCTCACAGGAAAGGGGCCAGAGGGTACACCATTCACCAAGGTCATCAGGAGTGCCCTCCTAAGAGCGTTACTCTCTCACTAGCAAGCTCAGTGACAGCTCACCTCTGAGGGCCAAGGCTCACAGTAGGAAATGCTATCACAGGCTTGGTGTATTCAGTTGCAATGGGAATAATGGAGCCTAGAAGCATATTAGACGAGGAGGCAGAACATAATGCCAAGAATCAGTATAGTCACAATCATCATGTGTTCATGCATGCTAAGTAGCTTCAGTAGTGTCCAACTCTGCGACCCCACGGACCATCGCTCGCCCTGTCCATGAGATTCTCCCTGCAAGAAAAAGATTCTTGACCATTAGCGCCACCTGGGAAGCCCTCCTAGTGACTAGCAAAACTGGAGTGACAGCTAAGGGAGCTTGACCTGGAACTGGTTGAGGTGTTTTATAGAACCCAGTGTTATTAAGAGAAAAACAGATGGGCAGGCAGCAAGATTATGTCTGCCATACATAATCAAAGACAGCAAGAGTGGATGAGGAGAGTGAGGGAGGTCACGACAATAAAAAATGTCACAATCTCTTGCCCAGCTCCCAGATCTGAGCCAACTTTTAGACCCAGAACCTGTTGATTGTGGAGGTGGCAGGTACCGGAGGAAAGCACCCCACACACGATGGCAAGTGTGTATTATAATGATTCTTCTGGTCCTTCCCTAAAGGCATCCAGGCCTTTTTTTTTTTTTTTTTTTGGTGATTGTATCCCAAGGAAAAGGGCATATCCAGACAGTTTAGGGAAAATCAGACACAGGGTCTGAGTTGACATGTATACTTAGAGATCCAGAGTATCTTTGGCCTTGACCTCCTTGTTAAGAAACACTTAGAGGCCAGGTAGTAAATGTAGTCCTGGTCAAATCCTGGCTCAGAGTGTGTATCTGGGTCCATAGAAACAGCTAATGGTCATTTCCTCAGTCCCTAAAGGTTACAATCGTGATTGACACACTTGGCAGTTGGCAGAATCCCCACACTGGGTTTTAGCTCCTGAAGTAAGAGCTATTATATTGGGAGAAGGCCAAGCAGAAGTCTGGGAATCTGATACCCAGCCCACTTGAGACAAAATAAACTGAAAACATCATATCATATTTTAGGTGGGGATGACTGAGATGAGTCCTACTCTTAAAAATCAAAAGGGTTGTCTGTGATGCTTCATTTTATGTGTCAACTTGACTGGGTCACAGGGTGCCCAAATATTCAGTTAAATGTTCTGGGTGTGTCTATGAGAGTGTTTCTGAATGAGATAAACATTTGAATTGGTTGACTGAGCAAAATGCCTTCCCAATGTGTGTGTGTGTGTGTGTGTGTGTGTGTGTGTGTGTGTTAGTTGCTTAGTCATGTCCAACTCTATGTGACGCCATGGACAGTAGCCCGTGAAACGCCTCTGCCCATGGAATTCTCCAGGCAAGAATATTGCAGTGGGTTGCCATTCCCTTCTCCAGGTGGTATACCTGATCCAGGGGATGAACCCGAATCTCCTGCATCGCAGGCGGCCTGTTTACCATCTGAGCCTCCAGGGAAGCCCGCATAATGTGGGTGAGCCTCATCCAATCTGTTGAAGTTTTATGAGCACAAAGCCTGTAGCATGTAGATCATGTAGGCTGAGTAAGGGAGAATTTGCTCTCTTGGCCAGACTGTCTTTGAGCTGGGACATCAGTCTTCTGCCTTCAGACTCAGACTCGAATTGGAACTTACACCATCAGCAATCCCGGTTCTCAGGTCTTGGGTCATGACTGGAGCTACACCAAGGGCCACCCTGGGTCTCCAGCTTGCCAACTGCAGGTTTTGGCACACCTCAGTCTTCACAACTGCACAACCCAATTCCTTATAATAAATCTCTGTGTGTAGATATGCTACTGGTTGTGTTTCTCTGGAGAATCCTGACTAATATACATGGTCTCTATCAGGCGTGCGTGCTCAGTCATGTCCGACTCTTTTGTGACCTTACACACTGTAACCCGCCACGCTCCCCTGTCCATGGGATTCTCTAGACAAGAATACTGGAGTGGGTTGCCCATTTCCTTCTCCACAGGATCTTCCCAGCCCAGGGATAGAACCTGTGTCTCCTGCATTGGCAGGTGGAGTCTTGACTCTGATCCACCTGGGAAGTGGTTCCTGTCATAACTCTACTTAATTCACCTGCCTGTCTCCTGCAAAAACTGGATGAATCCTGGAGAAGTAAGTAAGCAAGCCCAGCCAAGTAGCCAGCCCCAACTACAGGTACCAGCCTCAAACTGTCTCTTTACTAGAGTATACTAACATGGCTTCAGG
Source organism: Oryx dammah (assembly GCF_014754425.2). Lineage (NCBI taxonomy): Eukaryota > Metazoa > Chordata > Mammalia > Artiodactyla > Bovidae > Oryx > Oryx dammah. The sequence goes on from NW_024070189.1 coordinate 12,349,699, forward strand.
TACACAGTATGTGAAAAGGCTAACTGAGCACAGAACCTTCTGAATGCTTATGCTATTTCCGTCATGTTTTTTTTTTTAAACAGTTGTTTCATCTATGCCTCACTTATCTGAATATTTTTAGTCAGCAGACTTCGGTTTTCAAAAAGCATTCCACAAAAATTTCATGGAAAGAACGGTTTGCCTTCTTAGTTCATCAGTTTACACAATTTTTTTCAATTACATAATTGTGATAACTAGTACAAGTGGCATCAACAGGCTTAAGAACAAACACATAATCTCTAAAACACACAGTTCCACTTATAGGAGCAGAAATGTATGTTGGATTAGAGTAGCTTTACCACCTGTGAGCGTTTAGCGATTCAACAGGCCAGTGACAGCAGCATTCTTACAGATGGAAAGGAGAGGGTCTGTTATTCATTCCAAGGAGTTAGAGTGGCTTTAAAGATTAAGTGGAGCTCAGTTATGAGTGTGTTTACATTCAGAAAGGACATGATTCTCATCTCCTTCTCTCTCACCCTGCAGGTGGGGGCAGAACACGGAGAATAGTTGGTCGGGAAATGTACTTTTGCTCTTTCAACAACAAACAGATCTGATCTTATCATCTGTCTGCTTCCAAACCACCACAGTCAAAGCTATGGTTTTTCCAGTAGTCAAGTATGGTTGTGAAAGTTGGACTATAAAGAAAGCTGAACACAGAAGAATGGATGCTTTTGAACTGTGTGTTGGAGAAGACTCTTGAGAGTCCCTTGGACTGCAAGGAGATCCAACAAGTGCATCCTAAAGGAGATTAATCCTCAGTGTTCATTGGAAGGTCTGATGTTGAAGCTGAAACTCCAGTACTTTGGCTACCTGATGTGAAGAACTGACTCACTGGAAAAGACCCTGATGCTGGGAAAGATTGCAGGTGGGAGGGAGAAGAAGTGGACGACAGAGGATGAGATGGTTGGATGGCATCACTGACTCGATGGACATGAGTTTGAGTAAGCTCCGGGAGTTGGTGATGGACAGGGAGGCCTGGTGTGCTGTAGTCCGTGGGATTGCAAAGAGTCGGACACAACTGAGCAACTGAACTGACTGAAGGCACCATGAGTCCCCACTGCCTTTAAGACACATAAACTCCTTAAAAGTAGTGTATCAGGCCCATCACTGGCTCAGACTTCCTATCATTTCAGTCATATTTCTACCTCATGCCATTTACGCCCCACCAACTTCCCTGTCAGGAGAAGGAAATGGCAACCCACTCCAGTGCTCTTGCCTGGAGAATCCCAGAGATGGGGGAGCCCGGTGGGCTGCCGTCTCTGGGGTCGCACAGAGTTGGACACGACTGAAGCGACTTAGCAGCAGCAGCAGCAACTTCCCTGTCATGCCAAACCAGAGAAGATCACACTTTCTCACTTACTCATGACTTTGCTGCTTAGTCTAGAATTCCTTTTTTTCTTCTTTTTAGGTGACTACATAATTTACTGTCCAAATTATTATACACTCGAGAATGAAAGCAGACACTAATTAGATGGGACAATGGGAAAACATATGAACTGCGGTAGCCCTGTGCACACAGGTCTGTAGTTCTACTCATTACGGGCGCACCGATTACTTCATTCCTGAGATCTCAGTGCCTGACCCTCAGTGTGTGCTCCAAAAAGCTTATTTGAAATTGATTATATATTAATACTCTATAACCTTCTTCTACTGCTGTTTTTATTTCCTCTCCAACGTTGTCCACCGTGAATACATACGGAAAACTTGTGTGAATGACAAAATGTTCCCTTTCTTCTTGGAAGCAAAATCCAGACTACACAGTGAGTGGACACAGGCTGGATTTCAGCCACCATTTTCCCCTCATGTGGACACTTCTCTGTAGTGAAAAAATTAGTCAATGTGTATCTAGAATATATAAAAATTAAGTGGTTGTGGAAGGTACTGAAACACTCCACCAATATATATGTCAGATGACATTTGAAATCTGGATGAGAAAAGGCACAGTGAATTTGTAGTAAGAGGAGGAAAGTATCAAACATTATCTGAAATATTATGTAGAGCAAACACGAAAGCACTGTAAACATCTACTGGGGAGTAAAAAATTTGCTTCAAATAGAAAAATAAAAGTATTTTACAAGGAGAACATGGGCCATTATATTATTTAGAGAAAGTGTATTATCAACATACTCCATCCATAGTTCTTTTGGAACCCTGTCTACCAGATCTAGTGCCTTGAATCTATTCGTCACCTCTACCATATATTCGTAAGGGATTTGATTAAGGTCATGACTTAGTGGATGACTAAAACCACTGAATGACTTAATGGTTTTCCCTAATTTCTTCATTTTGAGCCTGAATTTTGCAAGGATCTGAGTCAGCTTCCAGTCTTGTTTTTGCTGACTATATATAACCTCTCCCTTGTATAGAGAGTCCCTTGGGCTGCAAGGAGATCAAACCAGTCAATCCTGAAGGAAATCAGTCCTGAATATTCATTGGTAGGACTGATGCTGAAGCTGAAGCTCCAATACTTTGACCACCTGATGCAAAGAATTTACTCACTGGGAAAGACCCTGATGCTGGGAAAGACTGAAGGCAGGAGGAGAAGGGGATGACAGAGAATGAGACGGTTGGATGGCATCACCAAATCGATGGATGAAGTTTCAGCAAGCACCAGGAGCTGGTGATGGGCAAGGAAGCCTGGCATGGGGAACCATGGGGTCACAAAGAGTCGGACACAACTGAGTGACTGAACTGAACTGATAGAGTCTCTCCATCTTTGGCTGCAAAGAATATAATCAATCTGATTTCAGTACTGACCACCTGATGATGTCCTTGGGTAGAGTCATCTCTTGTGTTGTTGGAAGAGGGTGTTTGCTATGACAGGTGCATTCTCTTGGCAAAACTCTGTTAGTCTTTGCCCTGCTTCATTTTGTACTCCAAGGCCAAACATGCCTGTTACACTAGGTATCTCTTGACTTCCTACTTTTGCACTGCAGCCCCCTATGATGAAAAGGACATCTTTTTCTGGTAGTTCTGCAGGTCTTAGGGCTTCCCTGGTGGCTCAGAGGTTAAAGCGTCTGTCCGCAACGTGGGAGACCTGAGTTTGATCCCTGGATCGAGAAGATCCCCTGGAGAAGGAAATGGCAACCCACTCCAGTATTCTTGCCTGGAGAATCCCATGGACAGAGGAGCCTGGTGGGCTACATTCCACGGTGTTGCAAAGAGTTGGACACGACTGAGCGACTTCACTTTCTGGAGGTCTTGTAGGTGTTCATAGACTCATTCAACTTTGACTTCTTCAGCAATAGTGGTTGGGGCATAGATTTGGATTACTCTGTTGTCGCATGGTTTGCCTTGGAAATGAACAGAGATCATTCTCTCATTTTTGAGATTGCATCCTAGTACTGCATTTTGAACTCTTCTGCGGACTAAGAGAGCTACTCCATTCCTTCTAAAGAATCCTTGCCCACAGTTGTAGATACAATGATCATCTGAATTAAATTCTCCTATTCCCATCTATTTTAGTTCACTGATTCCTAAAATGTCTATGTTCACTCTTGCCATCTCCTGTTTGACCACACCCAGTTTACCTTGGTTCATTGACCTAACATTTCAGGTTCCTATGCAGTATTGTTCTTTACATCAGCAGAATTTACTTTCACTACCAAATACAGCCACAGCTGGGGATCATTTCTGCTTTGACTCAGCCTCCTCATTCTTTCTGTAGTTATTTCTCTGCTCCACCCCAGTGGAATATTGGGCACCTACTGACCTGAGGGGTTCATCTTCAGGGTCATATCTTTTTGCCTTTTCATACTGTTCATGGGATTCTCAGGGGAAGACTCCTGAAGCTTTTCGCCATTCCCTTCTCCAGTGGACCATGTTTTGTCAGGCTCTAACTAGCAGGGACATGGTCTTCAGCCACTCAGCGTAGGTGGATGACATGCCTGGTGCCCTAGCTATCCCATTGCTGGTCCCGGTTGAGTGTTTAAATCTTCACTGACCATCGGGTGTCGGTCAATATGTGGCCAGGGGTCAAGGCAAAGACCCTGCTGGGTGGCTGGGAAGGGGGTCTGGGAAAGGCTGAAGCTGATGACGCCCAGGAATGGACAGCACCCCAGTCTCATGGCTGCCGTTGGCCGCCCTGGAGCCGATCTACTCCCTAGGAGTCTCTATCCACCGTGGAGTGGATCCACCATCAGGGAGCTGCTGTCCACCAGACATCCTGGAATGTCAAGTCAAGTGGGCCTTAGGAAGCATGACTACCAACAAACCTAGAGGAGGTGATGGAATTCCAGCTCAGCTATTTCAAATTTTAAAAGATGGTGCTGTTAAAGTGCTGCACTTATTGTGCTAGCAAATTTGGAAAACAGCAGTGGCCACAGGACTAGAAAAGGTCAATTTTCATTCCAAGCCCAAAGAATGTTCAAATTACCATACAACTACACTCATTTCACATGCCAGCAAGATTACGCTTAAAATCCTTCAAGCTAGTACATGCTCCAGCAGTACATGAACCGAGAACTTCCAGATGTATAAGCTGGATTTATAAAAGGCAGAGGAACCAGAGATTAAATTGCCAACATACACTGGATCATAGAAAAAGAAAGGAACTCCAGAAAAACATCTAGTTCTGCTTCATTGACTATGCTAAAGTCTTCGACTGTGTGGATCACAACAAACTGTGGAATATTCTTAGAGATGGGAATACCAGACCACCTTACCTGCTTTCTGAGAAACCTGTACACAGGACAAGAAGCAACAGTTAGAACCAGACATGGAACAACTGACTGGTTCAAATTGGCACAGGAGTCATCAAGGCTGTATTTGCCACCCAGCTTACTTAACTTATATACAGAGTACATCATGCGAAATGCTGGGCTGGATGAATCACATGCTGGAATCAAGATTGCCAGGAGAAATATCAACAACCTCAGATATGCAGATGATACCACTTTGATGGCAGAAAGTGAAGAGGAACTAAAGAGCCTGTTGATGAAGGTGAAAGAGGAGAGTGAAAAAGCTGGCTTAAAACTCAACATTCAGAGAACTAAAATCATGGCATCTGGTTCTATCACTTCATGGCAAATAGATGGGGGAAAAGCAGAAACAGTATCAGATTTCATTTTCCTGGGCTCCAAAATCAATGTAGACAGTGACTGCAGCCATGAAATGAAGACACTTGCTCCTTAGTAGAATAGTTACAACAAACCTAGACAGTGTATTAAAAAGCAGAGACATCACTTTGCCAACAAAGGTCTGTATAGTCAAAGCTATGGTTTTTCCAGTAGTCATGGATGGATGTGAGAGTTGGACCATAAAGAAGACTGAGTGCCAAAGAATTGACACTTTTGAACTTTGGTGTTGGAGAAGACTCTTGAGTCCCTTGGACAGCAAGGAGACAAAACCAGTCAATCCTAAAGGAAATCAACCCTGAATATTCATTGGAACGACTGATGCTGAAGCTGAAACTCCAATATGCTGGCCACTTGATGTGAAGAGCTGACTGGAAAAGACCATGATGCTGGGAAAGATTGAAGGTGGGAAGAGAAGGGGATGACAGAGCATGAGGTGTTTGGATGGCATCACTGACTCAATGGACCTGACTTTGAGCAAATTCAGAGAGATAGTGACAGACAAGAGAAGCCTAGTGTGCTGCAGTTCATGGGTTTGCAAAGAATCGGACAGGACTTAGCGACTGAACAACAACAAAGAAAAAGAAAAGCTGATATTCTTACTGATTATAAATAGACTATGATAACCATATATATAAAATATTCATTTCATTCTAAGAAATCTATCATAACAAACAACCATTCAGTCCTTGTTCGGTTATTCAACACTTTTGCAGCACTGTATATATATTTAAAGTTATTAGCCATTAGTCACTTAAAGATATCTTCAAACTTTTATCCTTTTTACATTTAGAATGTCAAATATTTTAATCTTTAAATTGCCTATATTAAAATAACAATTAAAGGGAATTCTCTGGCAGTCCAATGATTAGGACTCTGTGCTTTCAAGGCCAAGGGCCCAGGTTCAATACTGGTCAGGGAACTAAAATCCTGAAAGGTATGTGGCATGTCCCCCCAAAAAAGTAATTTAAAGAAATAATTTTATAAATGAATTCAATTAAAAATTCTAAACTTCATTAGGTTCTTTCTAAAAAAAACACTAAATAATCAAAATACATGTTTAAGAAATCAAATAGTTCTGACAGGCTAACAATGGAAAAGAATAGCCTGGGCCTCATCTCCCTTCTCTCCATCTTTCATCCCTGTTTCCAAGAAGCAAACACTTCAACTATGTAAAGCTATTTCTTCCATTAGCAATCTCCATTTTTCTAAATAATACATATTAATGTGTATATATATCATTTACATATTTTAAATATCTCTTGACTTGTTGTTAAGAGAGAGTTCAATTTTGTCAGTTAGGATGCCTCAACTTCTAGTAATGCCAATCCCACTTGGTTTAAGAATTAAGAAGTACACAGATTCCCAGTTAGAAGTCCAGAGTTTATAGTGAACCTGAGTCAGCTTTCATTCAGTGGCTCTAGCTCCGGTGCTGTGTGATTCCCTCAGTTCCATTCTCCTCTGGGTGATGTCTCCATCCTTAGACTGCTTCTCTGGTGGTGGCAAAACCCCTGTTAACAGTTTCTGGTTTCACATTGACACACCCAAAATCCAGAGAAAGAAAGAGGTTCATTTCTCTGATCTTTCACATTGGAACAAGGAAATCTCTTTTTATTTCTGAATTCCTAGATAGTTCTGGGCTTCCCTGGTGCCTCAGATGGTAAAGAATCCACCCACAATGTGGGAGATCTGGGTTGGATCCCTGGGTTGGGAAGATCCCCTGAAGAAAGGCATGGCAACCCACTCCAGTATTCTTGTCTGGAGAATCCCATGGACAGAGGAGCGTGGCAGGCTACAGTCCATGAAGTTGCAAAGAGTGGGACATGACTGAGCAACTAAGTGCAGATAAGACAGTTTTACATTAGCACTACAAACTGGGTCACAGCTCGTTCCTGAACCATCCCCTATGGCCTAGGGAATGTCATGAATGTATTGGCTAACACCTGCCCATCTATAAATTTATTAGAGTGGCAAGGGGAATTAGGTTACATGAGTCAATTAGGATTAACTGGATCCACTTTTAAAGCTGAATTACATGACCACTAGGCAATGGGGGAAAGGTGGAATGGACGTTGAAGGACAACGCTGACTTTCGCTGTAGGCATTTAGTATTCACATGCCACTGCTACCCCAAAAGACACTGAATTACAGCATCGTATTTATTTAAAACAGTGTTAACTTTATGATGATTCTGGAAAAGATGGCAATAAGAGTCCTAGGATTTTACTTCCTTTCTGTAGAACTTTTAGACTTTAACTGTAACATTTTAGTTGCTTTAAAAAATTGTACAAAACTTACTGTCCACATATCCTTTACTTTTCCAAATGTTTCACTGTAGCAGAGTAATAGGGAACTTTACCTTCTAGTAGGGGAGAAAGGAAAAGGCAAGTAAGACAAGTAAAATGAAGAAATTGTAAATCATGATCATTGCTATGAAGAAAACAAACAAGATAACTAGAAAAGTCACTGAGGAAGTCTCCTTTAGAGTATGTTGTTTAGAAAACAGCTCTTATGGAAGTGAGAGACCTGAAGGATAACGCATAGTCTGCGTGAGGATAGCTGAAAGAAGGAGAACAGGTCTAGAAACAACCAGACCAAAAGCCTGTGAGTGGAAAAGAATTTGGCAGGCGCTGAGGACAGAAAGGAGGCCAAGTGACTGGAACGTAATGAGTATGGGGGAGAAAAACGGGGGGTCTGGAGACTCTGGAGAGCTAGACTGAAGTGAGATCATGCAAGCTCTTGGAAGACCACAGAAAGGAGGCTGGCCTTTTCTGAAAGGGTGTTGAACAGTAGAGTGATATGGTTTGTGTTATGTTCTTTTTTTTTTTCTTTTAAATTGTATTTTTTTTTACTTTACAATACTGTATCGGTTTTGCCATACATTGACATGAATCCACCACAGGTGTACATGAGTTCCCAACCCTGAACCCCCCCTCCCACCACCCTTCCCATATCATCTCTCTGGGTCATCCCAGTGCACCAGCCCTAAGCATCCTGTATCCTGTATCAAACCTACACTAGCGATTCGTTTCTTACATGATAGTATACATGTTTCAGTGGCACTCACCCAAATCATCCCACCCTCTCCCTCTCCCACAGAGTCCAAAAGTCTATTCTTTACACCTGTGTCTCTTTTGCTGTCTCACATATAGGGTTATTACCATCTTTCTAAATTCCATATATATGTGTTAGTATACTGTATTGGTGTTTTTCTTTCTGGCTTACTTCACTCTGTATAATTGGCTCCAGTTTCATCCACCTCATTGGAATTGATTCAAATGTATTCTTTTTAATGGCTGAGTAATACTCCATTGTATATATGTACCACAGCTTTCTTATCCATTCATCTGCTGATGGACATCTAGGTTGCTTCCATGTCCTGGCTATTATAAAGAGTGCTGCGATGAACCCTGGGGTACACGTGTCTCTTTCAATTCTGGTTTCCTTGGTGTGTATGCCCAGCAGTGGGATTGCTGGGTCATAAGGCAGTTCTATTTCCAGTTTTTTAAGGAATCTCCACACCGTTCTCCATAGTGGCTGTACTAGTTTGCATTCCCACCAACAGTGTAAGAGGGTTCCTTTTCTCTACACTCTCTCCAGCATTTATTGCTTGTAGACTTTTGGATTGCAGTATGGACACCTTATCTTCGACAAAGGAGGCAAGAATATACAATGGATTAAAGACAATCTCTTTAACAAGTGGTGCTAGGAAAACTAGTCAACCACTTGTAAAAGAATGAAACTAGAACACTTTCTAACACCATTCACAAAAAATAGACTCAAAATGGATTAAAGATCTAAATGTAAGACCAGAAACTATAAAACTCCTAGAGGAGAACATAGGCAAAACACTCTCCAACATAAATCACAGCAGGATCCTCTATGATCCACCCCCCAGAATTCTGGAAATAAAAGCAAAAATAAACAAATGGGATCTAATTAAAATTAAAAGTTTCTGCACAACAAAGGAAACTATAAGCAAGGTGAAAATACAGCCTTTGGAATGGGAGAAAATAATAGCAAATGAAGCAACTGACAAACAACTAATCTCAAAAATATACAAGCAACTTATGCAGCTCAATTCCAGAAAAATAAATGGCCCAATCAAAAAATGGGCCAAAGAACTAAATACATTTCTCCAGAGAAGACATACAGATGGCTAACAAACACATGAAAAGATGCTCAACATCACTCATTATCAAAGAAATGCAAATCAAGACCACAATGAGGTACCATTTCACACCAGTCAGAATGTTTTATGTTCTTGAAGAACCCTCTGGTTGCTATACTGAGAGTGGATGGAAGGATGGTGGCAGGGTAAGGCAGCAGTGAAAGTAAGGAAAACAAGCAGGATACTGTGGCCACTCTCTTTCTCACAGTGATTCTACTGGAGTGTACTTTTTGTTCTATAAAGACAGTTTTTAAAAAAGAAGTTTGAACAGTTTTGAAAATTTCTATTCAGCTTTAAGTATTAATGTACTGTCATCTAAAATTAAATGTTTATTGAACTGTGAAGACCTGTAGGGCATCAAACTTGAAGTACTCACACTTAAAATTTTTCCTTCCGTTCAAATATATCTATTAGTCTTTGCTAATGATTTCAGACAAATCAAGTAGGCTCACTTTTTCTGAAAGTTTTGCTAGTGATACATATGAATTGATGGTTTCATGCAATTTTTACCTACATTTGTTTAATTAAAGGGATATTAACTGCTCAGAGGAAAAAAATAGGTGAATCACAGTAACAAGTAATACCAAGAAATCACAGAATCAAATTGGTTTCTAATTTTTTTTGAAAAAAACCTTTATTATAACTGTTACACCAAGTCTCCAAACACTTCAAATTTCAGGTTGAAAAATTAAAATCTACCGAGAATTTAAAATATGAAAAGAGAGAAGCTTCTAGCTAAATAAAGCACTTTCTCAAATTTATAATTTATTACAAAAATTAGTATAAATGAAAATAAACACTTTTTAAAAGTTAGTGAGTGCTCACTCGTACTCCTGAAATCACATCAGATTCCTTGCTGTTCAACAAACAGAATAAGTATACTCTAGCCTTATGATTTTTTCCTCATTCTTCTACATGGTGGAATATCTCTGCCCCTGAAACCTATCTGCAAGTCTCTCTTCTTTACTTCAGATGGCGGCTCACGTCTATTACCGTATCAGAGAAGCGCTCTGTGACTCTGTTTAAAGTACCATCTCCATCACCCACTATCCCCCTCTCTATATATACATATATATTGTATATATATATTTTTTCTTCATAGCATGTACCACTATTAGGTATACCATATGTTTATTTTCTGGCTCCCCTCACAGGAATATAAGCTCCAAACAATGTGAGGACTATTTTTGGTTGTTGTGGATTGCCATATCTCAAAACATTTAAAACAGAAGGCAAAAAACACAGATGTTCAACACATAGTTGTTGAATAACAGTGTGTCCTTTTCAAACTAAGCCCTGCATTCTTAACATTAATTGAATCTAGGTTGTCTTAAACTCATAATGATTCAGCTGTATCATTTTAAAGTGAAGACTTTCTTTGCTCCTATATGATGAATTTCAGGGCTGGGGCACCAGGTCCCAGCCCTGTCCTCCTTGTCTCCAAAATATATGCTCCTTAGAAGCTGATGTTATCAGCTCTGCCACAGGTCAGTCCTCTCCAGCTCTTCACGTCAGTTGCTCTCTTATTTATTATCAACTTTAGTTCCTGTTTACTATCATGTTTTCCCTTTTCAAGACAACATTCGGTCATTTTCATTGACTTTAAACAAAACATGTAGATGATCCATCCAAAAGCATACTCAATTTTGTGTCAGTGGGTTTTTTTGGTTTTGTTTTTGGTTTATCTCTAGCACTTCTTTTTGATTCTTTCTTAGGATTTCCACTCTCTGCATCTATTACCCGTGTGTTCTTCCATGGTGTCTACTTTACTAGTCAAAGCCCTTAGTATACTAAACCCAGTTGTTTTAAATTCCCATTCTGATAATTCCAACATCTTTGTCATGTCTGGGTTTGATGCTCCTGCTCTTCAAATTATATTTTTTGCCTCTTGACATAACTGGTAATTTTCCATTGATAGCTGCATATGTTGTATTAGGTAAAAGAAACTGCAGTAAGTAGATCTTTAGCAATGTGGCAGTGATGTGGGGGAGGAGAGGGGAAGCATTCTACAGTCCTATGCTTAGGTATCAGTCTTTCAGTGAATCTATGCCTCCAGACTGTACTTCCTAGTGTTTCTCAGGTTCTTCTTTTTCTACCTTCTTAGGTGGGACAGGATGGCTAGAGTGCGCTGGAGTTGGGTATTTTCCTCACCCTAGGTCAGTTAGGCTCTGATAATATCCTAGGAGACTGGGCTCTAGTTAACTAGTTTCCCCAAGGACAGGCATTCTTTAGACCAGAGTGCTCTGAGATATTTCAGAATGGGTCCTTTTCCTCCTGCTGGAAGCTCAGGAAGATTTTTTGTCAAGATATTTACTGCGGGGACTCCTGGAGGTAAATTTTACCATTTAGTCCTCCGTACCCTCCATGACTGAGTTCCCTGAAGTTTTTTAACTCTTTAAGAGTTGTCTGCACTGAGCTTCCAGCAATTCACAATTATAGTTCAGATTTTCTTCTCCTGGATGGTTCCCACAGTGGTTTATGCCCATCTCTACTTAGGTAAACTGTAACTACCAAAATTCTCCTGTCTCTTCAATCTGGGGACAGAGATCTATCCTGAGTCCTCCCGACACTTACAGAGCCAAGAAGTTGTTGATTTTTAACTCCGTTAAGACAAAGTGAAAACTTGTAAGCTCTTTACATGCAGAACCAGAAAAAAACGTAATTCTTTAACTTCCTCGCCTCCAAAGACTATTACATAGCTTCAATTCATATCAGACAAACCCTAGGCTGTGTAAGCGCTGATAACTGCACTACCCATGAAATGTCAGTTTGGGGCATCTTATTCAGTCCACCGCCTCACTTTATACTGGCAATAAGCCTTTGGCCTCTGAGAGATGTCCAGTCCATTGATGCCCCACCTCCCCCCCCTACTACTTTTTAATTATCTGTGTTTACTCCCATGTTTACCCAGCTTGGATTTCAAGGTTCATCATTATATTCATTCTTTTGCAAGCACAGTAACTGCCTTGGCTCCCATGTCTCTGTCTGTTGAATTCACTTAACAAAACCCCAAACCTGCTTGAACTCAATTTGGTTCTTTGTGCAGAAAACCAAGCAACTTACAGAAACAGTACAATTAGCTGAATGACTTCTCTTTAAATTCATGAACACAGACTGCAAATTAGCACACAAGACAACCTGGCAATCCTACTGTGCTTCCCTAGGAAGTTCATGTTCACATTTTCTAAGGTAAAAATCTCATTTTCCCCCCTGTTATGTCAAACTCCTTTACTCTGCCTATTTGCAGTTGATGATCCTACTTCATAATTCATTACGAATACAGAAACCATGAGAGGATTTACTTCATATTCATTCCAACAAATACTCTCACCTCTCTGTATCTGTACTCAGCTTCTTAGCCTTTTTTTCCATTCAAAATTGAAAGAGTGTCATTTTTCCGATTATGGGCAATTCTACCTCTTAATACCTATAGTTTCTTTTCTTCTCAATATTTTGCTTCTTCAGTTATTCCATTTGACTACTGCTGCTGCTGCTGCTGCTGCTGCTAAGTCGCTTGTCGTGTCCGACTCTGTGTGACCCCATAGATGGCAGCCCACCAGGCTCCTCCATCCATGGGATTCTCCAGGCAAGAGTACTTGAGGAAAGAGTGGCTTGCCATTGCCTTCTCCGAAAGAGCTGATGAGCTTTTACTTAAAACCAACACACTGTATGGTACAATTTTGAAAAAAAAAGTTCAATGATGAAAAGATCCATTAAATCAAATTTTCCTTCTCTGCTTATTATTCATGCCAGTCTGCCAATGTATATTAGTATGTCCTACTTTAAAAAAAAATCCTTCTGATTTCCTCCATCTATCACACCTCTCTGACCTTTTCACAACAAAGGTTACACATACACACATTTACACAATTTTTATAACAAAAAATAGCATTCCTCTCTCCCACTTCTCTATGCCCAACTATCTTCAATATTTATAGCAGTTTTATATGTCTCATTTCCATATGACATGCTTGTATTGCTATTTATCAATGAATGGTAAATGAGGATCTCAAATTTTTTTTAACACTCCCAGTTTATCTTGTTTCCATCATGTCTACATCTCCAAAGCTAGTCCTCTAATTTTAACAGCCATTATACTTAGAGTAGGCTTCTAAGTGGACAGCTAGAGTGTGGAGAGTCACTCTTGCTACTACTACTATGCATTTTCTACACAGCAACTAGAACAATCTTGTTGAAAGCAAATCAGATTATGCTCTTCTCTGGTGTGAAAAACTTTCAGTGGCATTCTGTCATGTTTGGGATTAAAACTCAAATGCTTTCCATGCCTACAAAGCTCTAGATCAATGGCAGTTCCTTGACTGTCTCTTTAATCTCAGGGTCAACCCAGCTTCAACTATGCTTCAGTTATATTCACCTCCTTCAGTTCTTCACATGTAACAAACTCTTCCTTACCTTAGGGTCTTCGCACTTGTTCTCCTTCCTACTCTTCTCATAGTTCTTGCCACAGTACACCCCACCTTACTCTTTCAATTATAGCTTGAAGAGCCTTCTCTGACCACCCATTGCTCTTTCCATCTAAGCACGTCTTTCTTTACTCTGATATTACACTATTTCTCCTTAATAAAATCCATCCCAATTTGTGAGCATATTTCCTCACTCATCTCTCTCTCTTCTCTCCCTTTCCCAAACTAGAATGTCAATTCCAAGTAACAAACCCCTTGTTCACCTTGACACTATTTTCCATATAACTAGCCCTAGGATAGATATATAAAGATCATACAAGAAATACTTCAATTAATTCTGGAGTCTGTAGACTAAATATAAATTTAACTAGCTAGCTAAAGTATATATTGTACCCAGTAGGAATGAGACAGAAAACTGTTGTTTAGTCACTAAGCTGTGTCTGCCTCTTTGTGACCCCATGGACTGTAGTCCTCCAGGTTCCCTGCTCATGGGGTTTCACAAGCAAGGATACTGGAATAGGTTGCCATTTCCTTCTCCAGAGGATCTTCCTGACCCAGGGATCTAACCCATGTCTCCTGCATTGACAGATGGGTTCTTTTCTGCTGAGTCATGTAAAGATGTGAGAGTTGGAACATCTAAAGAAGGCTGAGTGCTGAAGAACTGATGCTTTTGAACTGCAGAGCTGCAGAAGACTTTGAGGGTCCCTTGGACAGCAAGGATATCAAATCAGTCAACCCTAAAGGAAATCAACCCTACATGCTCATTGGAAGGACTAATGCTAAAGCTGAAGCTCCTTACTTTGGCCCCCTGATGTGAAGAGCTGACTCATAGGAAAAGATCCTGATGCTGGGAAAGATTGAAGGCAGGAGGAAAAGGGGATGACAGAGGAGATGGTTGGATGGCATCACTCACTCAATGGACCTGAGTTTGAGCAAAGTCCAGGAGATGGTGAAGGACAGGGAAGACTAGTGTGCTGCAGTCTATGGGGTTGCAAAGAGCTGAACACAATTCAGTGGCTGAACACCATCAACAGAAGTCCTTGTAAACAAGAGCCCCTTGAAATCTTATAAGGCATGAGCTAACTGACCCAACCGCCAAGTCAGTCATTTGAAAATCTGTCTGTATCCAATTTGAATTCTCTTGTACTGAGTCCTCCAGGGCCACTCTTGACAAGGGACACTTGATTCTTCATTTGGTGTAAGGATACCCACTTCTAGCTGGTGCAGAATCTTTTGTACTGGAAAACAGGCGTTTGAGGGATTGAAGTAGTCTTGCAGTCCCCTGGTGGCTCACATAATAAAGAATCCGCCTGCAATGTGGGAGACCTAGGTTCAATTCCTGAGTTGGGAAGATCCCCTGGAGGAGGGCATGGCAGCCCACTCCAGCGTTCTTGCCTGGAGAGTCCCCATGGACAGAGGAGCCTCGTGGGCTACAGTCCCTAGGGCTGCAAAGATGGGACATGACTGAGCGACCAAGCACTACACAGTCTGCGGTCTGAGTCTTCTTTGGGATTTTATGGCATGCAACTGCTCTACTGTGGAGGAGTGCCTGCTAATTTTCTTTTATGGAGATTCCTTTCGTATTTAGCTAGTGTGGAAGACTTTAGTGGGTCTGTTTTCTCCTTGTCAATTCTTCTGGACTTCTGTTTCTTAGCAACAGTTGAGAGACTGTCCACCCCACTGTTCTCTGCTTTAGCCTCAAAGCAAACAAGAAAATAGGCAAGGCAGTTTGCAGTCTGCCATTCAGTAATATACCCAGACACATACTGCAATCCAATCCTAGCAGCTAATGATAGGCAATGCAAAGGATCACCACACTTTTGTGAGGCCTAACAGGGGATTGGAACTGGAAAATGTCTTGGAGGAAGCTGAGGAACTGGAGTCCTTAATATCACTTATTCTTCCATGACAGTCCTATTCCTAAAATTTCATTTTCTGGTATTCTAGTGTTAGAAACAGGTGGGAAAATTTTATGTTGTAATTCAATGAGCCCCTTCAGTCGTTTCTTGATCTGGTTGTATATTCTCAGACCAAAGGCAAACTGACTTCTAATAATTTGCTAACTTTGGCACAAGTCAACTCCAATCTACTTTCATCTAGGAACTTTTTTTTTGGATTCTTTTCAAATATACTCTTCAAAACTCCACACATAGAAAGCAATGCACCAATGTGTTTTATATTTGGCTACCAAGATCTCCGTGCCCTACAACAGTGACTGTATTAGTCTGAGTTCTAAGACAATCCCGGAGAAAGCCTGGCTAAAAGAGTCACTGCTGTGTAACAGCATCTTAAGGCAGGAAAGTCTCTACTGCCTGCAGCCCTACCTTGATTCACTCAGTTTCAGTTTCTCTGAACTTTGCTATTTGCATTCCCATTCACAGTCAAATTAGAGCGGGATTCTTTCAGTTGCAACTGGCTGATCCACTTGAGCAAACATGAAATTTTATTATAAGAATAAATTATGACAAATAATTCAAAGATAAGGAGCAGATTCCTCTTCACAAGGGACTATGATCAGGAACTGGAAAATTATCAGGAATCAAAGCAGCTATTAGGTCTGACATATCAGCACTGCTTCATGAAAACACAGACTGGGATCAAACTGCCTGGGTTTTATTTTAGCTTCAAAAAAGAGAGAGAGAAAAGGAAATAAAAATATTTCATTTACTTCTCAGTTTCTTTACCTGTAGAGAACATAACTCTGATTCTCCACATGCTGCTCCCAAAGTAGCCCTGGCCTAATTTTATGTTTCTCAGGAAAAGATCAGCTGTCTGATACTTTCTCAATCCCAATTTTAAATTCTCAGAACAATGTGATTGGTTCAGATAGGGTTCAGCTGTTCACCCTAGCTAAAGCTAGGATAGTGTTACCATGAAACATTTTGAAACCTAAATGATATAAAGGGAAGAAGCAATTACCTTAGGACACAACTTGCTAAAAGATGCACAAAATTAGTGGAGAGAAAGCACAGATGTTCAGAGACACAGTTCAAAGTATGATGACTTGATGCTGAGAGGCTGTGTCTTTTCAAGGAAGGAGTTTAGAAGTGCCACTCTTGCTGCTCAGGGTACATGCCACCTGCTGTAACAGCTCACTGCAAAACAAATGCTGAATGCTATTTTCACTTTTTGTATTCTTTTGTAAAAACAAAAATCCTCCTTGGATTTCTTTTGCTTAATGAAAACAGGTACCAAGGTACATTTTTCATAAAAGTGAAATGGAGTCAAGTGAACTTTCGGAAAGCAGGGGATTCCTGTACATATATATATAGCTGCTGAGGCCCACTGTGAATGTCTGTAGCTATTTCTCAGTAGTGGGGGATCATGAACCAAGCCTAAACTTTTTAAGAATTTTTTTTATACTTCTCCCAACTCATCTTCTGTTCTTCCAGTTACAAAAATTCCCAATGTAAGGGCCTTGCCTTAAGTCATATAGTAATAATGAAGCTGTGCTACAAAACTAGGTCTAATTTCAAATCCAAAACTTATTTTCACTAACAGTGCACTAGAGTTGTTTTTACCTATTGAGAACTTGTTAGGCAGCCAACCCTGTGTTTAACCAAGTGTTTAAGATATAACACTTCAAGTAGTTCAAAATTAGGTTTCCTTATTTTTTTTTCATAATTAACTATTTTTTTAAAATTGGGGTACATCACATGTAAAGTTCACAAAATTTAAATATTCAGCTTGATCAACTTCATATGTATGCTATCATTTAACAACCAGTAAGATCAAGATCCAGAACATTTCCATCATTTTATAAGGCTCTCTTGAGCCCCTTCTAAGTCAATACCTATGCCTAGAGAAATAACTATTATCTTGACTTCTATCATCATGAATTAGTTTTCTTTGCCCTTGAGTTTCATATAAATGGAATTATACAATATGAATTGGTTTTTGTCTATTTCTTTTAACAAATACCTATGAGATCCATCCATGTTATGGTGTGTAGCAGTTTATTCTGTTTTATTGCTGGGTAGTATTCCATTGTACAAATATACTTCACTTTGTTCCTGTTTTAGGCCATAATGAATCAAACTACTATAAACATCCCTATATAAGTAGAAATCTGCACTCATTTTCTTGGATATACACTCAGAAGAGAAATTGCTGAATTATAGTCCTAAATTCAACTGTAACAAATACTGTTACAGTATTCATAAAATATATCAATTTCCCAAAGTGACTACAACCAATTTATACACCCAACAGCAGTAAGAGTTTCAGCTGGACTTTTTTTAAAAAACAAAATAATGCTATCAGTCTATTGTGCCAGTCACACTGCTTAGTTCTACAAATGTATTTTATTTGAGGCTCTTTTGTTGCTGATTATAAGCAAGGCTAAGCTGTTAGGTATAGCTAAGTTGTCAGGTAGATCCTTCTTCATTACCATTCTTACTAAACCACGGGCCCCACCTGTTAAGATTTTACAGTAAGTCTTCTACACAGGAACAAGTTTTGAGAGTGTATATTCTAAGTCTAATTTGTTAAATTCAACAAAGTTAGCCGAGGTACCCAACTAACACAACTGGCTGTAGAGTACTGTACTAATAGGTTTATAATAGCCTTCACACACACACATACATATTAAAAAAAAAACAAGCAAAAAATAAAACATTTTGAACCTTACAGCACAGTACCTTGAAAAGCAGTACAGAACACCAGCTGGCATGCAGGGACAGGTGTCAAGTGAACAGGCAAGAAGAGTTACTGCAGGAGGGAGAAAGGAGGTGGGAGACAGTGGAGCTGAAGGATTGTCAGCACCAACAGACGGAGGGCGAGCTGCGACTTCACCCACGCCTGATGTTGATGGAGCATACCTTTGCATCTTTGAAGGTTTGCAACTTGGAAGGTTCATATGTAGAGGATTTAATGGCACTAAAAAAATAACTACGTGGCTTGCTATCCTATTTTATAGCAGGGTTTCTCAACAGTGACGCTATAGTCATTTTGGGCCAGTTAATTTTTGATGTGGGGGGTTGTCCACTGCGTTGCAGTATCGCTGGCCTCTACCCACTGTATAGCAGCAGCACCAAATCCCTTCCCCATTCCGTGTGACTACCAAAAATGTTTCCATATTTTGCCAAATGTCCCCAGAGACGCAAAATCTCCCTCCCTATTAATGATCACTGTTTTGAAAATAAGCGACTGACCTCTCTGCACTTCATCTAAAATAAATGTTGAGTCAATGCAATATTAACAAGATGATGTGTTTTTAAATGCCAATGACACACTAGATTAACATTTAAAAAAGTAAACTTTTAAAGAATACATATGCCTAGCCCCCTCCTCAGAACAATGGAATGGAATCCCTTGAAGTAGGACTTGAGTAATTTTGTCATGAATCTCCTATGGTGATTCTAAATTTTAGCACAGTTGAGAACCACTTTCCCCATGAATATATGCTTTAAAATAGATTTGCATCAACTTTTCAAACACTAGTAGAGCATGAGGCATGTATTTGAGGAGTAGAAGGCTCACAGAAACTCTCAAATCCTAGCAATTAGGTGACCACCAGTAGCCCATAACCATAAACAGTGGTATCTAATGTTGTTTCTGATTGAAAAAAAAAAAATCCTTTTCCTGAATCACTTTTAAAATAATGTAATTTCTTTCTGAATGTTTATGTGGTAATCCCTCCAGCTAATTCTTGTAGCTAACTCATATATTCACTCTTCTCTGATGAGGACATTTTCCGTCGTGTCTGAAACACTCTAAATTTCTCACCTAAAAAAAAAAAAAAAAATCATGAAAACGGGGAAGAAAAAAAAATCATACTCCTTTGCAAGCCAAAGTCAAATCATCTGAAAGAGAAATTGAGGTTCACTTTTGCATTTATCACATTCTACTCCAATCTGGCTTCTAGGCTTATTATGCCAATAAAATGTTAATGGTTCTTGCTAAGGTAACTGATGACTGCCATGGTAACAATTCCAGTGGATATTGTTCTGGTCTTATTTCACATCACGTCTCAACAGCACTGGACACTATTCACCACTCCTTCCTGAAGCACTTAGGCCTTTGTCCTCCACTGCACACCCTTCTGACATCTGCAACTCCTTATCCAGCTAATATTCCTCTACCTAGCCAAAAATTAACTGAAGTTCTTCATTATACACTCAAGGCTGTCTTCCAAGCCGAGTTCATGTACACTAAAGATTTTATCTACCCCCTACACACTTAACAGTTTCTATTTTCAGTCCAGATCTCTTCCTCAGGTCGACTTCTATTGAAAAGCTTCTTGGATGACTTAAAAAGACAGGAGAAACTCATTCTAAACCAAATCATCTCCACACATACCCATTTCTAAACATACTGCTATTCAACTCCATTCTACTGTATGTACAGCTTCTCTCCTTCCCCAACACAGAATCCTAAATGCATCAACAAATCCTATGGACACTTTCTCCCAAATCTACTCTCTCTTCTTCCACACTATTACTTTGGTTCATTAAAGTTATTTCTAATCTTTTAGACTCCTAATTCAAGAATATTGTGTCTGCTTTGATATGTCTTTGTTTTTTTTGGAATTTACAGTTAAATTTTTCAATTTGCAAATCCCATCATTACCACCCAGTTTACAACCCTTCAAATGTTTATTCCAGGGAAAGAATTCACTTCTTTCCCCAGCCTTTGGGCACTTAAATGCCCTTGCCCCCATGAGCTTCATCTTCCTCAGATATCACTCCAGCAGTACCATATTTCTTGTAGACCCCTAGAGCAACAAGGTGTCATCCAAATCAGAATACTTCTGAAAGTAAAAAAAGGTCTATCCTTGGCAATAAGGAATCAGAGCAAGACCCAGTTTCCCCCTCAAATCAGTCTCTCCCATCAGGAAGCTTCCATAAGCCTCTTATCCTCATCCATCAGAGGGAAGACAGAATGAAAACCACAATCACAGAAAACTAATCAAACTGATCACATGGACCACACCCTTGTCTAACTCAATGAAACTATGTGCCATGCCATGTGGGGCCACCCAAGACGGATGGGTCATGGTGGAGAGTTCTGACAAAACGTAGTTAACTGGAGAAGGGAATGGCAAAACACTTCAGTATTCTTGCCTTGACAACTCCATGAACAGTATGAAAAGGCAAAAAGATAGGACACTGAAAGATGAACCTACCAGCTTGGTAGGTGCCCAATAACCTACTGGAAATCAGTGGAGGAATAACTCCAGAAAGAATGAAGTGACAGAACCAAAGCAAAAATACCCAGTTGTGGATGTGACTGGTGATGGAAGTAAAGCCTGATGCTGTAAACAACAGCAACATTGCATAGGAACTTGGAATGTTAAGTTCATGAGTCAAGGTAAATTGGAAGTGGTCAAACAGGAGAGGGCAAGAGTGAACATCGACATTTTAGGAAACAGTGAACTAAACTGGACTGGAATGTGTGAATTTAACTCAGATGACTATTATATCTACTACTGTGGGCAAGAATCCCTTAAAAGAAATGGAGTAGCCATCATAGTCAACAAGAGTCTGAAATGCAGTACTTAGATGCAGTCTCAAAAATGACAGAGAGGTCTTTGTTTGTTTCCAAGGCAAACCATTCAACATCATCCAAGTCTATGCCCCAACTAGTAATGCTGAAGAAGCTAAAAGTTGAATGGTTCAATGAAGACCTACAAAGACCTTCTAGAACTAACACCGAAAAGAGATGCTCTTTTCATTATTGGGGACTGGAATGAAAAGCAGGAAGTTAAAAGATAGATACCTGGAGTAACAGGCAAATTTGGCCTTGGAGTACAAAATGAAGTATGGCAAAGGCTAATAGAGTTTTGCCAAAAGGACGCAAACACCCTCTTCTGACAACACAAGAGAAGACTCTACACATGGACATCACCAGATGGTCAGTACCAAAATCAGAGTGATTGTATTCTTTGCAGCCAAAGACGGAGCTCTGTACAGTCAACAAAAACAAGACTGGGAGCTGACTGTGGCTCAGATTATGAACTCCTTATTGCCAAATTCAGACTTAAATTGAAGAAAGTAGGGAAAATGACGCGACCATTCAGGTATGACCTAAATCAAATCCCTTACAATTATACAGTGGAAATGGCAAACAGATCTAATGGCAAACAGATTTAAAGGATTAGATCTGATAGAGTGCCTGAAGAACTACGGGCGGAGGTTCATGACATTGTACAGGAGGCAGTGATCAAGATCATCCCCAAAGAAAAGAAACTCAAAAAGGCAAAATGGTTATCTGAGGAGGCCTTACAAATAGCTGAGAAAAGAAGAGAAGCAAAAGGCAAAGGAGAAAAGGAAAGATATACCCATCTGAATGCAGAGTTCCAAAGAATAGCATGGAGAGATAAGAAAGCCTTCCTCAGTAATCAATACAAAGAAATAGAGGGAAAGAACAGAATGGCAAAGACTAGAGATCTCTTCAAGAAAATCAGAGATATCAAGGGAACATTTCATTTAAAGATGGACACAATAAAGGACAGAAATGATGTGGACCTAACAGAAGCAAAATATACTAAGAAGTGGCAAGAATACACAGAATTGTACAAAACAGATCTTCACGACCCAGATAACCACGATGGTGTGATCACTCACATAGAGCCGGAAATCCTGGAATGAAAATCAAATGGGCCTTAGGAAGCATCATTACGAACAAAGCTAGTGGAAGTGATGGAATTCCAGTTGAGCTATCACAAATCCTAAAAGATGATGCTGTGAAAGTGCTGCATTCGCCAGCAAATTTGGAAAACTCAGCAGTGGCGACAGGACTGGAAAAGGTCAGTTTTAATCCCCAATAAAGGCAATGCCAAAGAATGTTCAAACAATCGCACAATTGCACTCATCTCACATGCAAGTAATGCTCAAAATTCTCCAATCTAGGCTTCAACAGTACGTGAACAGTGAAGGAATTTCAAGCTGGATTTAGAAAAGAAAGAGGAACCAGAGATCAAATTGCCAAAATCTGTTGGATCATTGAAAAAGCAAGAGAGTTCCAGAAAAACGTCTATTTCTGCTTTATTGACTATGCCAAAGCCTTTGACTGTGTGGAGCACAACAAACTGTGGAAAATTCTGAGATAGGAATACCAGACCACCTTACCTGTCTCCTGAGAAATCTGTATGCAGGTCAAGAAGCAAGAGTTAGAACTGGACATGGAACAACAGATTGGTTTCACATTGGTAAAGGAGTACATCAAGGCTGTATAGTGTCACTCTCCTTATTTAACCTAAATGCAGAGTACATCACATGAAATGCCTACCTGGATGAAGCACAAGCTGGAATCAAGATTGCCGGGAGAAATATCAATAACCTCAGATATACAGATGACACCACCCTTATGGCAGAAAGTGAAGAACTGAAGAGCCTCTTGAAGAAAGAAGAGTGAAAAAGTTGTCTTAAAACTCAGAAAACGAAGATCATGGCATCTGGTCCCATCACTTCATGGCAAATAGATGGGGAAATGATGGAAACAGTGAGAGACTATTTTCTTGGGCTCCAAAATCACTGCGGATTGTGACTGCAGCCATGAAATTAAAAGATGCTTGCTCCTTGGAAGAAAATCTATGACCAAGCTAGTCAGCATACTAAAAAGCAGAGACATTACTTTGCCAACAAAGGTCTGTCTCATCAAAGCTACATTTTTTTCCAGGAGTCATGGATGTGAGTGTTGGACTATAAGGAAAGCTGAATGCCAAAGAATTGATGCTTTTGAACTGTGCTCCTTGGACTTCATGGATATCCAACCTGTCGATCCTAGGGGAAATCAGTCCTAAATATTCATTGGAAGCACTGATGCTGAAGCTCCAGTACTTTCACTACCTGATGCAAAGAACTAATTGGAAAAGACCCTGATGCTGGCAAAGATTGAAGGCAGGAGAAGGGGATGACAGAGGATGAGCTGGTTGGATGGCATCACCGACTCAATGGACATGAGTTTGAGTAAGCTTTGGAAGTTGGTTATGGACAGGGAAGCCTGGTGTGCTGCAGTCCATGGGATCACAAAAAGCTGGACCCGACTGAGCGGCTGAACTGATCATTTGCAGACTGAGATAGTAAGTAGAAACCATCCTTCTGGCCCCAGAATTTTTTGCCATGCTACCTTTACCTGTTATGAAGCTCTTCACTTCCCTTTTATCTAATTCACATTATACATAAGTTCTCAAACCATGTCACTTCCTTTTCAGACTAGGGTTCTGCATTATGAATTCTCTCGGCCCTATGTTTTTTCATACCATTTTTCTGAGTTATGAACTCCAAGCCTGATTGTTTCTTGCACTAGACTTTAACTCTCGAGTGTCTTTTTTTGCTCTATTATAACCCTCCTTCCCTGTTCCTGCAGAATGCCTGGTATGCAACACAGTGAATGAATGTCAATATAATGTGATGGGGACAGGAGATCATACTGTAGTATGGAAGCAACTGTTTATTTCAATATAATGATATGGTGTACCTACAGAATACAAAATTTTAATGTCCTAAAAGGGAGGTGAGAGAGCTGCATTACATTTCTCATAGGGTACTGGCACAATTGGACAGGGTACTCAACAGCTACTATTTACACCTAAAATAAACTGATTCATAAGATAGAGGGACTACATCCATTTATGAGACTAATACCTTCCCAATAACCTGAAGAAACGTGTGGCTAGAATATTAAGTGTCTCCCAGGTATAATGGGAAGCAATGCCGGAATCAGATTGTGAAGTAATTAAAATATTATGTATGCAAATACATGTGCTATTAAGTAGTGGGGATTAAGCAGAAAAGCTGAACAACATATATGAGGTAAAATGGACAGTATACAAAGGATTTGGCAGAGAGGAAGGAATGATACCCTCAGTTCAGTTCAGTTGCTCAGTCGTGTCCAACTCTTTGAGACCCCATGTATCACAGCACGCCAAGTCTCCCCGTCCATCACCAACTCCCGGAGTTCACACAGACTCATGTCCATCAAGTCAGTGATGCCATCCAGCCATCTCATCCTCTGTCGTCCCCTTCTCCTCCTGCCCCCAATCTCTCCCAGCATCAGAGTCTTTTCCAATGAGTCAACTCTTCGCATGAGGTGGCCAAAGTACTGGAGTTTCAGCCTTATTATCATTCCTTCCAAAGAAATCCCAGGGCTGATCTCCTTCAGAATGGACTGGTTGGATCTCCTTGCAGTCCAAGGGACTCTCAAGAGTCTTCTCCAACAACACAGTTCAAAAGCATCAATTCTTTGGCACTCAGCTTTCTTCACAGTCCAATTCTCACCTCCATACATGACCACTGGATAAACCATAGACTTGACTAGACAGCTTTGTTGGCAAAGTAATGTCTCTGCTTATGAATACGCTATCTAGGTCAGTCATAACTTTCCTTCCAAGGAAAAAGCGTCTTTTCATGGCTGCAGTCACCATCTGCAGTGATTTTGGAGCCCCAAAAAATAAAGTCTGACACTGTTTCCACTGTTTCCCCATCTATTTCCCATGAAGTGATGGGACCAGATGCCATGATCTTCGTTTTCTGAATGTTGAGCTTTAAGCCAGCTTTTTCACTCTCCTCTTTCACTTTCAAGAGGCTTTTTAGTTCCTCTTCACTTTCTGCCATAAGGGTGGTGTTATCTGCATATCTGAGGTTATTGATATTTCTCCTGGCAATCTTGATTCCAGCTTGGGCTTCTTCTAGCCCAGCGTTTCTCATGATGTACTCTGCTATAAGTAAGGAGGGTGACAATATACAGCCTTGATGTACTCCTTTTCCTATCTGGAACCAGTCTGTTGTTCCATGTCCAGTTCTGTTGCTTCCTGACCTGCATATTATCAAGGCACTAATCTGATATTCTGAAGCTAGCTACTTAAACAACTCCCTCCCACCACCACCTCTGCACACTTAAATTTTTAAGTAGAATCATTGTATCCACTTCAATACCTATTTTATACACAGTTGCTTCTTAGTGTCATCTCCAAGAATTTCACATCTGAAATTTATGATTTTAAAAATTTATTAGTAAAATCTCCAAATACAGTGGCCATCAACAAAGTGGGCGAGCGGTTGGTGATTATCAGAACAATCTAGTTTTTCCAACCACTACTTAGAACCTAGAAATTGTGCATTTCAGAAAGGGACAGTATGACATGTATAATTAAGAAAAACCTCGCAAGGTGACTGACTCCTGTCCCTGCCCAACACTGGGAACCATGGCTCCTCTCCTCTGATTTTTATGATCAAGCAAACAGAAAATGTCCAATAAATTTTCATTATGAGGTGGTTTAGGATTTCATGGGTTCTGTTTATGGAGGACTTTGTAAATTTAAGTATCATATTTGGAGGGCTCTTTCTGTTTGGCAAGAACCTGGGGAACAATGTCATAGATTGAGATTCTAGGGTATTTTAATACTGTCCTGATTGTTTTAGCAGCTTCTTGTACACAAATCTTCTAAGCAACAAGAACAAATCTGGCATGCAAAACATTAACTGAAAAGCAACAATGGTCATTGTCTTTATGCTGTGCATATCATAACTCTGGTAAGTGGCTTTCAATCTATTCCCATCTAAGGATACCCACAGAATTAAGAACCTACAAAGTGCTGTCCTAGACTGTGTAATACTCTTTCCAAAGAATATGCAATTTCCCAAATGGAAGATCAGACAATAACAATGACCTTCTGTTAGTGTTCGTTCCTCCATCATGTTGGACTCTTTGCAACCCCATAGACTGTAGCCCGCCAAGGCTCTTCTGTCTATGGAATTCTCCAGGCAAGAATACTGGGTAGATTCTCTTCTCCAGGGAATCTTCTCAACCCAGGGAATGAACCTGGGTCTCCTGCATTGTAGACAGATTCTTTACTGTCTGAGCCACCAGGAAAGCCAAAGACCTTCTGGTTGATACTAAATTTTCGGATTTTTGCTAGTCAGGTGCTCAGATTATTTACTGTCTATTGTTTTTAGTACCAAAAGGGAGACACACGATTTGCTTAAACAAAGTGAAACTGAGAACTTATTGTACAGAAAAAATGTACTTTTGTCTTATCAACTGGCTTTAAAAAAAAAAAAACTGTTTCAGTTTTCCACTTACCTTGTATTTCTCCACAGTCTCAACAATCATTGTAAAATTCTGTGGAGTCATAAAGTATATTATGATTTTACCACAAACATAAATCTCCAAGGTTCAGTATTTTATTACAAATTTGGCAAGGTTTTTTTTCCCCCTGCAAAAAAGGTGCCTCGAAATTATATGAAGCATATCATATTCAAATGGCAACTCAGTAGTTTAAAAAGGTTTGACATGTACTTTCAACAAACATATAAAACTCCATACAGTAATCACTTTTTGTAAGACAACAATAAAATGCAGTTTGGTTAAACTTGAAAACTTTATTATCTGAACCACACTCATTACAAAATTCTGCGATATTTTCTCAGGCTTTTATTTTTTACTTACCACTCTAGTAATCCAATAAAGAAATTAGTTTGAGAAACTGAAAGTTCCTATTAAGGCCCCTTTATCAAATTTTTAAAGCATTATATTAAAAATTAGGACTTAGTTCCTATTTCCAGGGAATTCGGAGGTGGAGATTTGCACGATCTTATTCCTCATAACATTACAGCAATTTAACAACTATCAAGCAAAAAAAAAAAAACAAAAAAAAACCCAGATCATTTTACAATCTATATTGGTGTTTCGTTTTGTCACATTAGTCGTTGACCACACATTTTTTTCCCCCGAGTAGACTCTATGTACCTGTTTGCCTTCCAATACTCTGCAAGGGTAAATATACCTTTCCACATAATAAATATGCATTTGGTGTTATGTTTGGATATCTTCTTGAAGGTTGTGAACCAAACTGTTTAAATAGCAGACGAAAACTGCAGTACTTCCCATGGATGAAAACAATTATTTTGGGAAGCAGATACCGCCAGTTCACTCATCTACCCTGGAGGGCAGGTCTTTACATCAAATCAAGTAACTGAAGAACGGGATATTAGAAAGTTTCAAAAATTATCATTAACCTGGAGTTAGTCAAGACTTATCTGTGGGCGAGAAAAATAATGGAGCGTAAAAGAAGTCCAACTTTAAAAGAGCTGGAGCGGAACACTACTACCGGGCTTGAAAAAGTGTTTCTCTGGGCAGATTTATAAAGGGGTGGGGGCAGGGTAACGGAGGCCCGCAGTTACAGTTACGAAAGAAACCGTCAACTAAATTGCAGTTACGTTAACCTGAGACAGTTGCCAACGTCTCTCGTTGCTTTTTTTTTTTTTTTTAATGTAGCGATTCGGCGGCGCACCCTCCAGTACCCCGCCCTCCAGGGAGCCCACCTGGAAGTTTTTTTTCCTGAATAAGGCATATAGGTTATACTACGAATGATTCCGGAAGGATCACAGGGGGTGGACAACTAGGTCTGTTTCCCTCAGCCTCCTCAGGTGCCTGGTTTCCCCTCCACCCCTGCCCCCGAGGGAGCCTTTGTCTCAGGGCAACTAAGCCTAGGGAGCGGCAGGAGGAGACCACAGTTGCCCAACAGTTGGGTTCCCAGGCTGCCTCGTGTGACGCAGCGCCCCCACCTCCGCCCCTTAGGGCGGGCGCTCAGAACCGGCGGCCGGCTGAGGCCCGGGCGACCGGACCCCACTCCTGCCCCCGCCCCCGCGAGTCCGCCAGCCTGCTCCGTCTTCAGCATCTGCCCACCTTCCCCCCTCATCCCCACCACGTTTCCCCAGTTCTTTCTCGGTCTCTTGTTTCCAGACGTCCTCACGCAACCGTCCGGAGTGACCGGAGTGTCCATACCCGCGGGGAGCGAGCCTGCAGCTCCCATTTCCCGGACTTCAACTCCGGGACCGCTGAGGTAGGCAGCCCCAAGCCAGGGATCAGCGGCCCATCGCTGTCGCCGGAGTCCGGCAGCCTCTGCGCGGCCGGCGTGCGCGCTCCCAGCACAGCGCGCGCGCGCCCTCCGCGCTCCGCCCCAATTACAGAACCAATCGGCTTCTGCCTAAGCTTCCCCCCCGCCGCTCCCCCCCCCACGGCTCCAGGACGTAGCCCCGCCTACCTTCGCGCGCGCGCACGCGCCAGCCAGCCAGCCGGTTGAGTTCGGCGTGCGCGTGCCCGCCCGCCCGCCTCGCGCGCGGTGGGGAAGGGGAGTGAGCAGAGTCGCTTACGTCTCGGGGAGGCGGAGGCGACGGCGACCTCGGTGGCGGCGGTGGCGGCGGCGGCTACGACGGAGACGGTTGCGCTCGCTCTCTCGGCGTCATGGCGGCGGCCGGGAGCCGATAAGCGGCAGGAGTGGGCGCTCGCGCGTGGCCGCGGGGAAGACGGTCGCTGCTTACTTGTCGCTTTCGCTGGCCCTCGCAGTTGTTCGGTGCTTCGATAATGAATTGATTGTTGGAGCCGCTCTGCAGGGGGATCGCGGCGCGTCGGAGCCGGCCGCCGGGGCTTTCCCTTCCCCTCCGCGTCCTTCCCCTTCCCCCTCTTCCCTCCTCGCGGACTGCTGCTTTACCGCCGCACCGCCCCCCCC